>NC_083413.1:44040163-44665163 GCF_020745735.1 Hemiscyllium ocellatum | reverse complement strand
AGGTGAAGGAGGCCCAGGACCTCTAAGTCCTCGGCAGAATGGGAGGGGGAGTTGAAATGTTGGGCCACAGGGCAGTGTGGTTGATTGGTACGGGTGTCCCAGAGATGTTCCCTAAAGCCCTCTGCTAGGAGGCGTCCAATCTCCCCAATGTAGAGGAAACCGCACTGGGAGCAACGGATGTGCAGGTAAAACTTTGATGGATGTGGAAGGCTCCTTTAGGGCCTTTGATGGAGGTGAGGGAGGAGGTGTGGGCGCAGGTTTTGCAATTACTGCGGTGGCAGGGGAAGGTGCCAGGATGGGAGGGTGGGTTGTAGGGGGGCATGGACCTGACCAGGTAGTCACGGAGGGAACGGTCTTTGCGGAATGCGGAAAGGGGTGGGGAGGGAACTATATCCCTGGTGGTGGGGTCTTTTAGGAGGTGGCGGAAATGTCGGCGAATGATTTGGTTTATGCGAAGTTTGGTAGGGTGGAAGGTGAGCACCAGGACCGTTCTGTCCTTGTTACGGTTGGAGGGGTGGGGTCTGAGGGCAGAGGTGAGGGATGTGGGGATGTGGACGAGATGCGTTGCAGGGCATCATTAATCACGTGGGAAGGGAAATTGAGGTCTCTAAAGAAGGAGGCCAGCTGGTGTGTTCTGTGGTGGAACTGGTCCTCCTGGGAGCAGATATGGTGGAGGCGGAGGAATTGGGAATATGGGATGGCATTTTTGCAAGAGGTAGGGTGGGAAGAGGTGTAATCTAGGTAGCTGTGGGAGTCGGTGGGTTTATAAAAAATGTCATTGTCAAGTCGGTCATCATTAATGGAGATGGAGAGGTCCAGGAAGGGGAGGAAGGTGTCAGAGATGGTCCAGGTAAATTTAAGGTCAGGGTGGAATGTGTTGGTGAAGTTGATGAGTTGCTCAACCTCCTCGCGGGAGCACGAGTGGCACTAATGCAGTCATCAATGCGGAGGAAGAGGTGGGGAGTGGTGCCGGTGTAATTACGGAAGATCGACTGTTTTACGTAGTCAACAAAGAGACAGGCATAGCTGGGGCCCATACATGTGCCCATGGCTACCCCTTTGGTCTGGCGGAAGTGGGAGGATTCGAAAGAGAAATTGTTAAGGGTGAGGACCAGTTCGGCCAAACGAATGAGGGTGTCGATGGAAGGGTACTGTTAGGGACATCGGGAGAGGAAAAAATGGAGGGCTTGGAAGCTCTGGTCATGGTGGATGGAGGTGTAGAGGGATCGGATATCCATGGTATTGGGGGCTGGGGAAACGGAAGTCTTGGAGGAGGTGGAGGACATGGGTGGTGTCTCGAATGTATGTGGAGAGTTTCTGGACTAGGGGGGATAGGACAGTGTCGAGGTAGGTAGAAATGAGTTCAGTGGGGCAGGAGCATGCTGAGACAATGGGTCGGCCAGGGCGGTCAGGCTTGTGGATCTTGGGAAGGAGGTAGAACTGGGCAGTGTGGAGTTCCCGGACTATGAGGCTGGAAGCTGTGGGTGGGAGATCTCCTGAGGTGATGAGGTTCTGTATGGTCTGGGAGATGATGGTTTGGTGATGGGGGGTGGGGTCATGGTCGAGGGGGCGGTAGGAAGAGGTGTCCTCAAGTTGGCGTTTGGCTTCAGCGGTGTAGAGGTCAGTGCGCCAGACTACCACTGCGCCATCTTTATCTGCTGGCTTGATGGTGAGGTTGGGATTGGAGCATATGGATTGGAGGGCTGCACATTGTGAGGGTGAGAGGTTGGTGTGGGGGAGGGGGGTAGACAGGTTGAGGCGGTTAATGTCCCGGCGGCAGTTGGAAATGAAGAGATCGAGGGCAGGTAATAGGCCAGCGCGGAGTGTCCAGGTGGATGCAGTGTGTTGGAGGTGGGTGAAGGGGTCCTCGGTAAGTGGGCGAGAGTCCTGATTGTGAAAGTAAGCTCAGAGGCAGAGGCGGCGGAAGAAGTGTTCAATGTCACAGCGTGTATTAAATTCATTGATGCGTGGACAGAGGGGGATGAAGGTGAGTCCTTTGCTGAGGACCGATCGTTCATCCTCAGTGAGGAGGAGGTCTGGAGGGATGGTGAAAACTCGGCCGGGCTGGGAGCTGGGATCTGGTGTGGGTGTGGAGCTGGGAGTGGGAGCGGAGCCAGTAACTGGAGTGGGAGTGATGGTGGGGAGAATGGGGGTGGAGTCATGAGCAGGGGTGGCATTCCCCTCAGGGTTCTGCGGGCTGGGAATGGTGACAGTGGGATATGTGGGGAGCATGTCAGTAGAATGCAGGTGAGTGGCGTTGGTGGGGGCGGAAGTGATGGCAGACATGGCAGTAGGGGTGGCGGAAATCACTGAGCGTGTGACATCAGCAATGATGTGAAGGGTGGAAGTGATGTCACATGTGATGCATGAGAGATTGTGAGGGGTGGAAGTGGTTGTGGGAGTGGCCATGATGTGGCGGAAGTGACATCATCAATCAGCTTGGGGGTGGCAACTGCACCAGCCGCATGGCTAATGGTGTCCAAGCAGTTCCAGAGGCAGGGGGAATCTTCTGAAATGTTTGAGGAGCTCTGGTTATGGAGGTGGGTAGATAAAAGTTTGTTGTACTTACAGTTTTTGATGTTTGAGATGGAGTTGAAATACTGTTTGTTGAGAGTATGAATTCTCCTGAGGATGTAATACAGAGTGGGTCCTTTGCAATTCTGAGAGAGTGTGGCCCTCAGCTGAGGCAGGGCTGACCGTAGAGAGGTTAGGTGCCAGCACACTGCTGCAAGCATGGAGCGGAGGATCTTGAAGGAGAACTGTTGCTGGTGTTTTTGAATCTGTAGTCTGTACTGTTTGTCCTGTTCGGGTCCAATCTCTGCTGGTTTAAAGGTGGTCCGGAGTCCGTGTGGGATGAGTTAGTTACGGAGGCAGGCACTGAGACGCAAATGTGGCTGTGGTAGCGAGTTTGTTTCAGGATATGGTTGAAGAGCTTCAGGGCAGAGGAAATGACCTGGGAGTTGCAGTGGGAGAGGGACTCCCTGAGATTCTTGTAGAGAGAGGAGGAAAACTTCTTCAAGGCAGGCATCCTTGCAAGAGGATTCGCAGTAGGGTTAAAATCAACTAGGTAAAAACAATGACTGCAGATGCTGGAAACCAGATTTTGGATTAATGGTGCTGCAAGAGCACAGCAGTTCAGGCAGCATCCGAGGAGCAGTAAAATCAACGTTTCGGGCAAAAGCCCTTCATCAGGAATAAAGGCCTGAAGTGTGGAGAGATAAGCTAGAGGAGGGTGGGGATGGGGAGAAAGTAGCATAGAGTACAATAGGTGAGTGGGGGAGGGGATGAAGGTGATAGGTCGGGGGCGGGGAGAGGGTGGAGTGGATAGGTGGAAAAGAAGCTAAGCAGGTAGGACAAGTCATGGGGAGAGTGCTGAGCTGGAAGTTTGGAATTAGGGTGAGGTGAGGGAAGGGGAAATGAGGAAACTGTTGAAGTCCACATTGATGCCCTGGGGTTAAAGTGTTCCGAGGCAGAAGATGAGGCGTTCTTTCTCCCTCTGGTGGTGAGGGAGAGGTGGTGATGGAGGCCCAGGACCTCCATGTCCTTGGCAGAATGGGAGGGGGAGTTGAAATGTTGGGCCACAGGAAGATGTGGTGAACCTGATATCACTTCTTTCATGCACTCCCCGATCACCTTTGAACATGTCCCTCCTCTCCTTCACATCTCTAGCCTACAAACACAAACATACACGACAACACTTCTCCTTCTCCTCCCAGTTATGCTCATCTATTCACTTACACATTGAAACTAGCCTCCACTCACAAACCTGCACATCAACTCTACTTTCTTGCTCACATCACGCACTCTTGATGTTACATTCCTCACCTCCACTTGCTCATTTTATCTCTTTCCTACTGCTCTTGACACGTTACATGAACAAATCTATCGTCTCATCACTTATGAACAGACACTCATACTCTTTTTAATGTATGCTCATAATATAATGGGATAAGGTAGGGGAGAAACTAGCACCATTATCATGCAGAACTGAAAGCTGTAGAGATCATTAGAACCAATTGTAGTACTGCGAAAGGCAAGATTGGGGGTTTACCACAGGATGAGTGCATTTGACTTGTAATCTTTCATTCATCCTTACAATTATGCAAAAGGCTGCATAGCTTCATGCTCCATTGTCCAGGTTATTACCTGAAAATGCACAACTTGTATCTTCTCCCCTAATTATTGTTCCTTTTATTTTTCTTCTACTCTCTTTTTGATTGCAGGAGACACTGGCACAAGAAAATGCTCGAAAGGAGTATGCACCATAATGGAATGATCACTCCCAGACACCAGCTTAGACATAAGCACTCGCCACCAATCACTCAGTCAGCTGGAGAGTTAGCACATGGTAAAACATGCAACATGAATGAGCAACTGCAGATTCGGACAACCATGGCAACACAGCAGACATGGCAAGATCATTTCTAAACTCTGCTGAGGAGGACAGAGATGAGAACCTCTTGGGATCCAATTATGAAAGTAAATGTCGAGGATTACATAGAAAGCTGTGCTAGGTGTCAGAAAGCTTGACAAGGTAATCAGAACTGTGGCTGAGAAAGTGGAGATGTTCACTTGCGGCCTGGGGGCATCAATTACATAGCATCAGTGTATAACAGAGTGGGCACCTCCTCAAATTGAGCTGCCTGATAGGAATTCCCACTGGCAGGATTTCCAGCATCTGTGAAAGCCTGTGAAAGCCACATGCTTTGCCTCAGAAAAGTAAAGATCCATCTTTGAGCAGTTGGTGGAGCAAATGGGTAGGGACCTTTAAAGAGTCAATCTTCTTCAGCCTGCTGTCCCAGAGATCCGTGGAAATTATCGGCTGTAAGTATCTCAAATCTCCTAAAGTTAGCAACATCAACCTTTCATCAGCTTCACTGAGGCTTCTAAGGCAGCATCTTATAAGAGTAGTATGATTGATAGTTCAACCGATAAAGGCCCTCGGTGATGGGGTTTGGGGGCAAGGGAGTGTTTGTGGAGAACTGGAAGTGCTATTGTCACCAGAATGACTAGGTGGGATTCTCTCTGAAGCCCTTACCTCAGAACAGGATGGCAACCAAATTTACTTCATGCTTTAGTAGCCACACTGGCATTGGGCAAACTGCCCCAGAGGCAGGAAGTAGCACTTAGCCATCTGGTTGGTAATCTAATTGCCAAGCTTCCAATGGCTGTCAATGTGGTATGATAGTTTAAAAACCCCTTCCTACACCTTTCCCTCTGCACCATTTGCCAGGCCTCTCACTTCCTGCACCATCTAATGGATCCAATATATCAGGAGAATTCAATCCCAGAATTCATTTTCTTTTATTAGATATTCAGCATCTGTCACTTGTTTTGTGCTTTTGTTATACATTACAATCTAATCTTAGTTTTATGACATCGTTAGAAAGTCATGATAAGAATACTGCCCTCTTATCATTCTCAGATATTGTCTATATAAAATAAGATAATTTGCAGGTTGTCCTATTTAATCTGCCAGTGTTTGTTTCAGTCAATGAATTACAGCAATTTGTTGGTAGACTGACTAATGTTTGTGCAAAAGTAATGATTTTAGGCGTATCACAAATATGTGCTTACAGCGTGTCAGTGAAACTAGGTCAGTTCAAAATGTGTGATGGATTGGAACATTAACTCAAATTAGAATAAATAATTAAATCCTCTGACTCAGAAAAATTTTGAATATCATTTAAATAATGTTTTCCGTAAAAATTTGTGAATAGACCTTAAATATATTCAGTGACACTGAATTAATACGAGGAATTGGCTATCATTCATCTTCCCATCCAACCTCCACCAAAATGGACCAGAATCCAGGAATCAGCAAGCAAGCCAGTGATACCACTTTGAGCATTCATTCATCAGTGATCCCAAACCCCAGCAGACAATAAAATCTCAAATGTCTAAACACATGTCTGCTTTGTAGGACACTTGATTTTCAATTGGGCTGATAGACCGGGCTGCTGACCCTAAGCCTCAAGTCCCTGAGCATGTCTCAGAATTTCCTGAATACAGACAGCAGAATAGTCAGAATGATATTGTGGCTAATTCTCACTCCAACACCACTTAGCCCAGTCTTGAATCGAAAGTTGCAATAAAAAAAGGAAGTGAACTGCGGTTTTAATTTGGTATGCAATCATTTTTATCGTTCGACAATAATATTATCAAGGAGAAAGTGAGGTCTGCAGATGCTGGAGATCAGAGCTGAAAATGTGTTGCTGGAAAAGTGCAGCAGGTCAGGCAGCATCCAAGGAACAGGAGATTCGACGTTTCGGGCATAAGCCCTTCTTCAGGAATGAGGAAAGTGTGTCCAGCAGGCTAAGATAAAAGGTAGGGAGGAGGGACTTGGGGGAGGGGCGTTGGAGATGCAATAGGTGGAAGGAGTTAAGGTGAGGGTGATAGGCCGGAGTGAGGTGGAGGTGGAGAGGTCAGGAAGAAGATTGCAGGTTAGGAAGGCGGTGCTGAATTCGAGGGATTTGACTGAGACAAGGTGGGGGGAGGGAAAATGAGGAAACTGGAGAAATCTGAGTTCATCCCTTGTGGTTGAAGGGTTCCTAGGCGGAAGATGAGGCGCTCTTCCTCCAACTGTCGTGTTGTTATGTTCTGGCGATGGAGGAGTCCAAGGACCTGCATGTCCTTGGTGGAGTGGGAGGGGGAGTTAAAGTGTTGAGCCACAGGGTGGTTGGGTTGGTTGGTTCGGGTGTCCCAGAGGTGTTCTCTGAAACATTCCGCAAGTTGGCGGTCTGTCTCCCCAATATAGAGGAGGCCACATCGGGTACAGCGGATGCAATAGATGATGTGTATGGAGGTGCAGGTGAATTTGTGGCGGATCTGGAGGGATCCTTTGGGGCCTTGGAGAGAAGTAAGGGAGGAGGTGTGGGCGCAGATTTTGCATTTCTTGCGGTTGCAGGGGAAGGTGCCGGGAGTGGAGGTTGGGTTGGTGGGGGGAGTCACGGAGGGAATTGTCTTTTCGGAACGCTGATAGGAGGTGGATGGCGGAAATGACGGTGGATAATACGCTGTATATGGAGCTTGGTGACGTGGTAGTTGAGAACCAGTGGGGTTCTGTCCTGGTGGCAGTTGGAGGGGCGGGGCTCAAGGGCGGAGGAGTGGGAAGTGGAGGAGATGCGGTGGAGGGCATTTTCAATCACAGGGAAACTGCGGTCCTTGAAGAAGGAGGCCACCTGGGCTGTACGGTATTGGAACTGGTCCTCCTGGGAGCAGATGCGGCAGAGACGAAGGAATTGGGAATATGGGATGGTGTTTTTACAGGGGGCAGGGTGGGAGGAGGTGTACTCTAGGTAGCTGTGGGAGTCAGTCGGTTTATAGTAAATATCCGTGTTGATTCGGTCGCCCGAGATAGAAATGGAAAGGTCTAGGAAGGGGAGGGAGGAGTCTGAGACAAGTCCAGGTGAATTTGAGGTCGGGATGGAAGGTGTTGATAAAGTGGATGAACTATTCAATCTCCTCGTGGGAGCATGAGGCAGCGCTGATACAGTCATCGATGTAGGGGAGGAAAAGGTGGGGGGTGGTACCAGTGTAGTTGTGGAAGATGGACTGTTCTACATATCCTATGAAGAGGCAGGCATAGCTGGGGCCCATGCGGGTGCCCATGGCAACTCCTTTGGTTTGGAGGACGTGGGAGGATTGGAAAGAGAAGTTGTTCAGGGTGAGGACCAGTTCAGTCAGTTTCAGGGTTAAGACCAGTTCAGTCAGTAATAATATTATCAAGTCAGGCCACAGCTTCAATATGATTGACAGTGGTATTATCCAATCAGTAAGTACCTCTCATATTTGTTACAAATCAAATTGAAACTTGAGGGCAGGATGTTTGGAGACAAGACGTTGGTTTGGATCATCATGAATGTACTGGCAGGGAGTGTGGTGGAAGCAAATGCAGTCATGGCTTTCAAGAAGATTGGATCTTTCTCTGAAGACAAAATACCTGCAGAGGTATGGACACAAGACAAAAAAGTAGCACTAAGTGAATCATTGTTGCAGGAAGCTGGCAAAGACATGACAGGCCAAATACCCTCCAGTGTTGCAACTATTCTATTATTCTATGCCTTTAGATGGCAGAAGCACTGTCCAAAATAACACTCACACAATTTAACTCACTATTGACAGATAAAGAGGATTGGCTTTTTTTTAATGATCTTTTTCATAATTCCTAGTGCTATAGACTAGGCCAGACCCCTCAAAACATTTTTAAGCAGGTAGCCAAGACAGTAACTTTGCTATTTGTTTCACTAGGTGTATAGTGGATATTCCCGGTGTAAATTAACTGGGTCAACTGCCAAGTTTTAAACAAAATTTATTTACAAAATTACGGAACTAAACACAAAGAACAGAAAGTAAAATACCGGATTACTTATCTGATCAAACCCAACTTAACGATGCTGTTCCGAAAACACGCACATCCCTTAGCACAAACAGTAAAACATGGAACAGGCTTGCAATTTGCAAGGAGAGAGAAATGTCCAGCAGCTTGTTTCACAAGTTCCCTGTTGTAACTGAACTAATTAAAGTTCTGAACTGAGCTGCTCAGCCAAAGAGCTGGCCATGTCCCCGTTACTATACCTTCTTTTTAAGACATGGAAGTCTTAGGCTTGAGGTATCATCTTTTTAGGGGTAAACAAAAAGGACCCCAATAAACCGTTCATCTCTGCACCAACTCAGCTGTTTCAGAGCCTGGGCTGTTGTATGACCCCTCTGAAAAAAAAATCAAGGACACGGTAACTTTGAGAAAAAAGAACAGGTTTGAGAAAAGGACCAGCATTGTGACACTAGATGTCTCAAATGCTTTTACAAAAAAAAACAAAATGTAGACCTGTGCACTAGAATTACTAAGATTGTTGTTTATACATAGAATCCCTACAGAGAGGATAGAGGCCATTTGCCCAATCAGGTCCACATTAACTCTCTGAAGAGGATCCCACCCAGACCCTGCCCCCTACTGTATTCCCATAACACTGCATTTAGCATGGCCAGTCCACCTAACCTGCACATCCCTGGACTGTGTGAGGAAACCAAGGGATAACATTTTCATACAGAGGGTGGTGCATGTATGGAATGAACTGCCAGAGGAAGTGGTGAAGGCTAGTACAATTACAACATTTAATAGGCGTCTGGATGGGTATATGAATAGGAAGGGTTTAGCGGGATATGGGCCAAGCACTGAAGGGTCTGTTTCCATGCTGTATATCTCTATGACTCTATGCAGTCAAAGGGAGAATGTGAAAATTCCACATAGACTGCCACCTGAGGCTAGAATTGAACCTCGAGCCCTGGTACTATGAGGCAGCAGTGGAAACCACTGAACCCCCAGCCAACAGCATTCCTTTGGCTTGTACTCCCTTGAGTTCAGCCGATTGACGGTAATCTAATTAAGGTGCTTAAAATGATAAAAGAATTTGACAGGGTTCAGAAGGAGATACTATTAGATATAGCCATTCTAAAGGGATGTTCCAACTGTCGTGATTGTAACAGGTCAGACAGGTGAACCTCACCCACAATACAAGTTCCCTGATTGGAGTGGCTAATGTGGTCCAATCAGGGAGCTCTGGCTGACCTCTGGAGTGTCAGAGGTTCTGTTCACTCTGAGAGTTGGCTCTGAGGGAGTTGGATCAATGTCAAGGACTCTGGGTGTAAATAAAGGGTGACTTACTGGCCTCTGTGAAGTTATTTCAGTGTCAATGAGAGAATAGCCTGCTCCTGAAGAAATTTGCTCACAATTGCTGTCTTTAAGTTAAGGTAAGCATTTCTGCCACCATGCCATTATTTGGGAAGCTTGGCTCTTTCGATCCTGCCAGTGCATGTAGCCACCAATATTGAGGGTGCTGCATGGACAAAAAACATCCTGGACATTCCGATGAGTGTGGCAACAGTAGGACAAAGTTGATGGTTAGGTAGATGCAGAAGTTGATACTTCATTATTTAAGTTATGAGTTTCCTAATTACCTTAATGTCCAAAGGCCTGTTTTAATAGATTTGAAATGGCTTGTTCGAGGCACTGTAAGGAAATTTAAATTTCCCAAGCAATCCCCATAGTCAACTAAAGCACAATGCCTCCATGGTTCTGATACAACTCCAGTCTACTCAACAGATATATTCCCATTGAAGTATGTGGAATATTGTTATGTTCTTATGGGCAGGGAGGAAAAGAATTATTTAAAAATGCCAATCTTGCCTCTATGGTGATACGCCTGCCTCCAAATCTGAAGGTTGCATGTTCAATACTCGAGGCTGACATTTCGCTGCCTTATTGAAGACAGTTGTTCTGTTGGGCATGTTATCATTTTGAAGAAATGTAAACAAAGTTCTCATTTGCTCTGTTGGGTGGGCTGATAGGATCTCATGACACTCCAAGAAGCACAAGTGAGTTCTCATGGTTTCCTGAGCAATAAAGCAGATGATCATGTTCTCAGTATATATCTTGCTGTCACCAAGCTGTGAAATAAGGCTGGTAGTATCTCCAACGTGTTGAGGCTATAAATGCAAAAAGGAATAATTTACCAAATCAAGATTGTCAGTAAAATAAAAATACTATTATTCTCATATTTAGCAAGTAGATATAACTAGTTGTTTACATCATAATCAAAAAGTGTGGCATTAGAAAAGCACGGCAGGTGAGACAGCATTCGAGGAGCAGGAGAGTGGCGTTTTGGGCATAAGCCCTTCATGAGGTTTATGCCCGAAGTGTTGACTCTCCTGCTCCTCGGATGCTCCCTGACCTGCTGTGCTTTTCCAGCGCCACCCTTTTTGACTCTGATCTTCAGCATCTGCAGTCCTCACTTTCTCCTGTTTACATCAGAAGTTTAGGATAAACTACAACATTTATGTTCCGTGATATTTTCTCAAAATATCCGCATAAAATGGTTGACTTTTGTGATATGATGTCTTTCATAGGGGATTTAAAAAAAAAAGCTGTAGTGTTTTGAGATTTGCTGGAATGATTCTCGAAATATCAACACAAAATGGTTGACTTTAGTGATATGATGTCTTTCACAGGGGAAGATTAACAAAATAACTATTGTGTTTTGAGATTTACTGGAATGATAATCAGGACTGAGAGGATACACCTTTTCAGAAAAGACTTAAATGGCTGGGAATCTTTTCTGTAGAAAAGAGAAAACTGAGGAGTGATTTAGCAGAGGGCTTTAAGATTTTGCAAAATCCTGCAGTTGTTAGTCTTAGATGAATAAGCAAATCAGATTAGCTATGTTTCAAGATTATATTAGGTTTCCTAAAGTGTGGAAACTGGCCCTTCGGCCCAACAAGTCTACACTGACTCTGCGAAGAGCAACCCACCCAGACCCATTCCCCTACTCTATATATACCCCTGACTAATGCACCTAACACTTTGGGCAATTTAGCATGACCAATTCACCTGACCTGCACATCTTTGGACTGTGGGAGGAAACCGGAGCACCCAGAGGAAACCCACGCAGACACAGGGAGTATGTGCAAATTCCACACAGTCGCCTGAGGCAAGAATCAAACCTGGGTCTCTGATGCTGTGAGGCAGCAGTGCTAACCACTGAGCCACTGTGTTTTATACATAGCCCCTGATATTCTGTTTCGTTGAAATCATTGGATATTGTCATATTCTGCTCGGAAAAATACAAACTTCCTGGATTTAAATGGAATTCCAATCTAACAACCATAACTCAGCATATAATCTGACCTCGACAATGTGATCTTTTTGCTGGTTCATAACTTTAATGAGAGTTGACTTTCATCTTGATCATGCACATCATTAATGAAATAACATCATTGGCAACCTGTGGCACAGTTCCAAAATGTCTACTTTTAGCCACACAGTAGCTTCTCTTTTTCTACTTCAAACTACATAAGCGATTATATCCGTAGAATCCCTACAGTGTGGAAACAGGCCACTTGGCCCAACAAGTCCACAGCGACCCTCCAAAAAGCATTCCACTCAGACTCATCCCCCTATCCTATCCCTGTAACCAAACATTTCTCATAGCTAAGCCACATAACCTAGGCATCCCTGGACACTATGGGTAATTTAGCATTGTCCATCCACCTAACATTGACATCTTTGGATAGTGGGAGGAAACTGGAGACTTAAGCCTGTATTAATTCCTGCATAACTGTTCAACTCACTCACAATTGATCTTGTCCCACAACTACCCATTCCTCACTCCTTTGTGTCACACTGCCAACCTCCAAACTGTGATTGTGCAAAGCCAGGAGTCGTAGCGCAAGTCTGAAAAATTGCAGATCAAATTAAACAGGATATTAGGAAAGCAGGAACTGGAGTAGACCATTCTCCCATGAGCCTGCTTCACCATACTAGATCATGGCTGATCATCTACTTCAAATCCACATTCCTGTCCAAACATCACGTCCCTTCATGTTATTAGGAAATCGATCAATCTCTGTTTTGAACTTTCTTAATGACTGAGCTTCCACAGCTCTTTTGGATTGAGAATTCCAAAGACTCTTCTGAGATGTCCTCCAAAGATGTTCCTTCTCATTTCAATCCCAAATGGGTTGTCTTTTATTTGGAGATTGTATTCCCTGGTTCTAGACCCCACAGCTGGAGGAATTATCTTTTCTGCATTTACTCTGTCTATACTGTTAATAATTGTGTGATTTTCGGTGAAAGTGCCTCTCATTCTTCTGAACTCCTCAGAGTAAGGGCTGAGTTTATTCAAACTCTCCTCATAGGTCAGTCTCATCATCCCAGGAATCAGCCTGCTGAATCTTCTCTCTCAATGGCAAGTCTATCTTTCTTGAGGCCAGGGGACCAGAACTTCACACAATACGTTGGATGTTATCTCACTGGTGTTCCATACAATTGAAGAAGGATGGCACATGGACTCTATTCTGCTTGTGATAAGGCTTAACTGCTGATTTCTGAATTGTTTGCTGCATCTGCATGCTAGCTTTCAATGACTTATGAGCAGACACTCAGGTCCCATTTAACATCAACACAATCCAATCTCTTAACATTTTAAAAATACTGTGTTTCCATTCCTCCTACAAGAGTAGACAACCATGCACTTATCCATGATATAATCCATCTACATGCTCTTGTCCATTCACTCTGCCCATTTAAAACTCCTTGAAGCCTCTTTGCATTTTTCTCACAACTCACTTTCTCACAAAGCCCTGTATCATCTGCAAAGTTAGAAATATTACAAATGGCCCCCATATCCACATCATTGATATAGATTGTGAACAGCTGGGGCCCAAGCACACACACTAATCCTTGTGATACCCCTCTGGTCACAGCTTGCCAACCTGAAAATAACCCATTGATTCTTGCTGTCTGCATTTTGCCTCTTACCTAATCCACAGTCTTTGCTCGTATTTAACTTTCAGTATGATGGCACTTTAATTTTGTTGAGTAACCTCCTATGCAACTTTACCAAAGATTTCTGAAAATCCAAATACATTACATTTACTTGCTCCCCCTTATCAATTTTGCTATTAACATCTTCTTTACTGCTCTTCTCTTAGATCTGCACAAAGCCAAACACATCGCTCTGCATAAGGTATTCAATATCTTCACTAATCAATAATTTTTCTTTTGTTTCCCAGGCACTAGTGCCAACCAGAACTCCCCACAGCAGTCTGAGCCTTTTTTACTACCACAACCTCTGAGGAGGAAGACTGTGAACCATCAGAGAATGTACGGACAAAATGTTCAGACCTGTACCCTTCAATGGCACAAAGACTGTCAACATGGTGGGTACCTTAGTAGACACTGAGACACAATCTGGTGAGCAAATCCCAGGTATTTGCCCACAGTTAGTAGAAAAAAATGTCCGAAACTCTGAACTGCTGGTACATATACCATGTCTGTTGCTCTACCACACTTAGCTCTACTGCAACATCTACCCCTTCCCCCCCTGCCATTTTCACATTAACACTTCTTTGTTTCAAACAGGCATATCTTCATGCCTTCCCTTAAATACTAAATTGTTCCTGAGAAGTGGACGCTGGTGCATTACCATTGCTCAGTTGGGTGGCAGGAACACACCTTGTCTTCATTAACATGTAGGTACCTAATGAAGTTGTAGTGGTTACAAAGATATAGAAAGAGTAGACACAATAAAAGTAATCATCCTGACTGGAGGCAGGAATCCAAAATCCAGGTTTGCAGCTTGGTTTATGCTGTTGAGGTTCTGAAGTGTTGAGTACTTCATTTGAGCACAAGTTAATTGGAAAGTTAATTCCAGCAAGTAAAGTAGTACAGAAATGGAAGTGCGTGTGTGTAGGTTGATAGTTAAATTATCTCACTATCTAAGGAGGGATAACTTAATTGTGAACATTTATCTCAATGGTAAGGATCTGATTTTTTGACTCATCCAATTAGCTCACCACATTTGCCATTACTCTCATCTCCTGAGGGAATAGAAAATCACGTCCATGATAATTTTCTCTGTTACAGTTTACAACTGAGATAACATGATGGTATATACATAAATTACACTTGCAATTCATGGACATTTGCATTTATAAATCACTGGCCTTAAATACATCATTAGTATAAGTAACAGTTTTTATCTTTGTTTTATTCTTGGCATCTGTAAATTGGTGGCTACATAATTGAAGCATCAATAAGTCAAACCTTCCATTAAAGTGGCAAATCTTCTGGCATTCTGTTGACTCCAACAAAGCATGGAAAGATTATAGACAATTTATCTATTGCTACAGGGCCATGGGTAAGTCAATTGAATTGATGAAGCCATTGCTGCACTTGATATGCAGCAGCATATTTCTATTATGCGGCAGCTTTTGTGTAACATTGATAACATCAGTATCTGAAACATTCAATTGTTTTTCTGCTTCTAATCCATTCCAAAAGCTAGGCACCATTTTTGAAAATGTTGGAACTGTTGTGTTGTTATGTTTGTCTCTAGGGACTGACAAAGAATCCTGAGATATGGGAATTCACTTCCAAATCACATAAATATTCTGGAGAGTGGAACTTGAGAAACTTCTGGAAAACCACTTACATCCCCTTGGTTGCTGAAAATACAATTGGTGCTTCACATAGGTTACTGACATTAGATGTGCAAAAATAATTGAAACAAGTAAATGAAGTATAATTTTATAATTAAATGATCTTTTTACACAGTTTCACTTCTTAGCCTGTTGAGATGCCAGGTATATATACACCATTGCTATATATTGCCAGATGTATATTACTATCATTAGCTCACTGTATACTTGAAAAGCTATTTTTAGTAACAAACTGCAAAAAGATCGTGGGATAAATATTCTTCTAAGGGCTATAATCTTCTGGATGTAACTATTAATTTTTTTTTAAATTACATTGCACAGCCCAAGGTATCTTATTAGTTAGCTAACTTCATCAGCATAATATTAATTGATATCAATGCAGCAAAACAAAGATCAAAGATTAAGGATTCAAGATTAGAAACAAAAATAATCAATTAGAGCTCACTAGAATATTCCCAGTGGTATTGGCGAGAATATTCAATTTTGTGTGCTTACTTGTTTGGACCAATCGCATTCACGTGCATCCATTGCGGATATGCAACTACACCTGATGAAAGCTTTCTTTTTTAAAATTCTTTCATACAATGTGGGTGTCACTGATCAGGCCATTATTTATTACCTTTCCCTAATTGCCTAGAAATATCAACCACATTGCTGTGGGTCTGGACTCACGTGTAGGTCCCATTGCTGTGGGTCTGGATTCATGTGTAGGTCTCATTGCTGTGGATCTGAACTCATGAGTAGGCCACATTGCTGTGGGTCTGGACTCATGTGTAGACCATATTGCTGAGGGTCTGGACTCATGTGTAGCCACATTGCTGTGGGTTTGGACTCATGTGTAGACCGTATTGCTGAGGGTCTGGACTCATGTGTAGCCACATTGCTGTGGGTCTGGACTCATGTGTACGCCACATTGCTGTGAGTCTGGACTCATGTGTAGACATGTTGATGTGGGACTAGACTTATGTGTAGGCCACATTGCTGTGGGTCTGGACTCACGTGTAGCCACATTGCTTTGAGTCTGGACTCATGTGTAAGCACGTTGATGTGGGTCTGGACTCATGTGTAGGCCACATTGCTGTGAGTCTGGACTCATGTGTAGACATGTTGATGTGGGACTAGACTCATGTGTAGGCCACATTGCTGTGGGTCTGGACTCATGTGTAAGCACGTTGATGTGGGACTGGACTCACGTGTAGGCCATATTGCTGTGGGTCTGGACTCACGTGTAGGCATATTGATGTGGGACTAGACTCATGTGTAGGCCACATTGCTGTGGGTCTGGACTCACGTGTAGCCACATTGCTTTGGGTCTGGACTCATGTGTAAGCACATTGATGTGGGTCTGGACTCATGTGTAGGCCACATGGCTGTGGGTCTGGACTCATGTGTAAGCACGTTGATGTGGGACTGGACTCGTGTAGGTCACTTTGCTGTGGGTCTGGACTGATGTGGGTCGTTGATTGGTGTGGGTGTCCTGGAGATGTTCCCTAAAGTGCTCTGCTAGGAGGCGTCAAGTCTCTCCAATGTAGAGGAGACCGGATACAATAAATGATATTGGTGGAACGGATACAATAAATGATATTGGTGGATGTGCAGGTAAAACTTTGATGGATGTGGAAGGCTCCTTTGGGGCCTTGGATGGAGGTAAGGGAGGAGGTGTGGGCACAGGTTTTGCAATTCCTGCAGTGGCAGGGGAGGGTGCCAGGATGTGAGGGTGGGTTGTGGAGGGGGGGGGGGGGCGGGGGTGGACCTGACCAGGTAGTCATGGTGGGAGTGGTCTTTGTGGAAAGTAGAAAGGGGTGGGGAGGGAAATATATTCCTGGTGTTGGGGTCCGTTTGGAGGTGGCGGAAATGTCGGCAGATGATTTTGTTTACGCAAAGGTTGGTAGGGTGGATGGTGAGCACCAGGGGGGTTCTGTCCTTGTTACAGTTGGAAGGTGGGGGTCTGTTTCCATGCTGGACATCTCTATGACTCTATAATAGTTGAGCAATAATACCACTAAGCCATCACTTCCCCATGGACGTTTCTACCCCTGGGACTTAGGTCAATTTAGTTTTGATTGCTTACAGTTGTGGATATGCATCAAGCTTATCAAAATAAGAAAACCTTTCCCAGATGATACACAGAATCACTCACACATGTGACAGAATTTTAATTACTAAGGGTGTGTGGGCAGTGTAGGCAGTGTGGTCTGGTGTAGGCAGTGGGGTTAAATTCCTGAAAAATAGCACTGGGTCAGGAGCCTGCCATTTACTGCTTTAATACTGGTGGATTTGCAGATGAATGGAGAACCTTTATGGAACAGTTGAGTAGTTAAAATATTCAAAGAGGATTCACCCCAGTATTCGATTTTTAATAACCAGCGATTGGGTTTCCTGAAATTGCCAGGATCAAGTAGCTAAGATCACAGCACAGAGAACATTTTTAATTAAACTGCCCAGTTGGGAAACGGGTGAAACTGAATGACTGACATCATGTCTGGTATGTTGTGGTTTACAGCACTTCTTCTGAGAAAGTGTTGACACAACAAGTGAGGTGCTACCTCTTGTAAGTTAATTCAACTTACAGATCTCTCACCTCAATCTGCACTTTTCAGCTGTCAACCTTCATTGCAGCTTCATAGCGGCTTATGCAGCTCTGCTTGGACTTCTGACGAGAAGCAGCAGTCAGAACACCAACAACAGCACAGCTTCCTTCTCTTCAGCCAATTTACCCTCCCAAGATTATATAGCTATGACACAAAGATTCAGCTTGAAGGAAAGTTGCAACTAGCTGAATAGATTCTCTATTTAACATTCACTTGGCTAGCCACAGTGAAGATTTTTAATTCTTCTAGTGTGCCGCTAAATCACACTTCTATGAAAATGTGACCCTAATCAAAATTAAAGAGCCAGTTACTCAGCTTTCTTGAGTAAAAGAAGAATTTTAATACAGTACTTACCAATAACTGAGAAAAATAATAAAATGTAATGTCAGACCCACAATTAAAATAGATATATGAAGAGTGTTCAATATGAAAAGCAAGATCATGAATAGACAGTTTAAAGAGGTGTTCAGTTTTAACCAGAGACCACAGTTGTTTAGTTGATGATTTGTATCCTTAGCAGGCGTGAAGTTTAAAGATATATTTGGGATCTTGATGAATGAATGAACTCCAATTTTCTGTGTCACTAGATTTTATTTTTGAGAAGCTGTGAGATAGCAAGTGAAGAATATGCACTTTTCAGTTCCCTGTTATGAATCATTTTTCCTTCTCTGTTGCCTGAATTACATTGTAAATTTCCATGTCTGGCTTCATTTCTTTTTCAAGCTAGACAATCTATTGGCAACTTTCATCCCAACATGTGAAACTTCCAGGACTAATGTGAACCAAACAGGAAGCACAAATCTGAGTCTGAACAACTTCTTATAACAATACTAATTTCAGTTCCAACTACTTCTTCCTGTTGATAGTTACATGAACTTGTTACAACCAGACCAGGTCACCATAACAGCCATCTCAAGTCAGTGTTTTTCCTTTTTTTTTATAAACCATTTTAGTCAGTGAAAAAGCACAGGTATTAAGATCAGATGAAGGAAGTGGAAATTTGAGAGCCTATTTTTACCTCTATCGTAGCAGAAGGCAAAATCCCTAGTATGGGTTCAACAGACAGTCTATTAGCTTTCTGAACTTGCCCGAGAATCACTTAGGAATCTTCAGCTCTCACTGTGGGGTATATTTGACTTTCACAGTCTCCTGGATCCATACCACCTTTCTTGTAGATCTGGTGGGCATTAATTACCATATTGGCTGACATTAGAGGCCCCTTATCCCTAACAGTTATCTATTTCAACTTTTAGTTCTGTGGAGGAATAAGGCAAAGAGTTATTAACATTAGAAATGGTTTTAATAGACGTGGTCAACATTTGTGGAGGGAAACTGATCCATACATTTGATTTGACAAAGATGAGGGTGAGGGTTAGTGTTGACAATTCAGACAGCATTGTGAGGAGGTGCCTCAGACAGCATTGTGGAAGACAAATCATGTGTAAAACTGCACAGTATGTTGACCTAAGGAATCCTGTGCAGGAGAATGCTGGGAATGCAAGAGGGTAGAGCTTGTCATTTGAATATGTTCAAGCACTCACCCTTCAGGTCATTGACCCTCTTGGAATGGAGTCAGCAGATTCAAGAGGCTACATACCCTGCTGCTCCCAACCTAACCTCTTCCACTTTGCAAGTTAAGTTTGATAGGTTGGCCTTTTCCTCCCACTCTTCTGAAATATCACTTCACTTCAGTCTCTCACATTCTCCCACTGGAGAAACTTGAGGAAGGAAGGAGTCTGAGACTTAGTGATTAGGAGGGGAGTGGTGGGGAGGAGCAGCTTTCCCAGCTTTTTTCCATTTCTTTTGTTGTTGAAACCTTAGGAATTCATGAAAAGTTCAACTATTCTGGCTGTGGCTAGGTTGACTCTAAATAGAAATATTCCCTTTTTTATTCACTTATGAGACATGTGTAGCCAGCATTTATTGACTGTCCCTGGTTGCCCTTGAAAAAGTGTTAGTGAGCTGCCTTCTTGAATCGTTGCAGCCCATGCACTGTAGGTAGACTCACAATGACATGAGGAAGGGAATTTCTGGATTTTAGTTGAGACTTAAAGCCACAGATTTCCAATGTGCTACCGACCTCCCCACTGCATGTAGGAGAGTTAGGATAAAGCTCTGCCCATACAGCTCCTCTCTGCTTTCACCCCTTTACGGAAAATGCACTTGGGTAAGTCAAAACATGTTGCCATGGAAAGATACAGTCACTTAATTGTTGTGCAGATAAGAATTTTCAAAAAAAATGGGATGGCTTTGTTTTGACATTGTGAATCTGATATTTTGATGTGAAGTTAAATTGAAATACTGTAACTGTACAGTTCATGTACTCTGCATTGTACCCTGTGTTGAAATTGCAAAATTATTAAATAATTTTGTTTAGTTTTTCTGTAGAAAAGGAGATCAAACAGCGACATGATACTCAAATTGTTTGTATCTGCCATATGTTTAAGATGTTATAGAGCCATAGAGATGTACAGCATGGAAACAGACCTATCAGTCCAACTCGGCCATGCCAACCAGATATCCTAAACTAATCTAGTCCCATTTGCCAGCACATGGCCCATATCACTCTCAACCCTTCCTATTCATATACCCATCCAGATGTCTTTTATATACTGTATTTGTACCAGCCTCCACCATTTCCTCTAGCAGTTCATTCCATACATGTACCAGCCTCTGCGTGAAAACGTTGTCCCTTAGGTCCCTTTTATATCTTTCCCTACTCATCCTAAACCTATACCCTCTGGTTCTGGACTCCCCCACCCCAGTGAAAAGACTTTGTCTATTTATCCTATTCACGTCCCACATGATCTATAAGGTCACCCCTCAGCCTCCAACGCACCAGGGAAAACAGCCCCAGCCTATTCAGCCTCTCCCTACAGCTCAAATCTTCTAACCCTGGCAACATCCTTGTAAGTCTTTTCTGAACCCTTTCAAGTTTCACAACATTTTTCCAATAGGAAGGAGACCAGATTTGCACGCAATATTTCAACAGTGGCCTAGCCAATGTCCTGTACAGCTGCAACATGACCTCCCAACTCCTGTACTCAATACTTTGACCAATAAAGGAAAGCATACCAAACGCCTTATTCACTATCCTATCTACATGCAATTCCACTTTCAAGGAGCTATAAACCTGCACTCCAAGGTCTCTTTGTTCAGCAACACTCCCTAGGATCTTACCATTGAATATGTAAGTCCTGCTCTGATTTACTTTTCCAAAATGCAGCACCTCGTATTTATTAAATTAAACTCCATCTGTCACTTCTCAGCCCATTGACCCATCTGATCAAGATCCTGTTGTAATGTGAGATAACCTTCTTCACTGTCCACTATACCTCCAATTTTGGTGTCACCTGCAGGTTTACTAACTATACCTCCTATGTTCACATCCAAATCATTTATATAAACAATGAAAAGTAGTGGACCCAGAACCAATCCTTGTGCACTCGTCACAGTAGTTAATACTTTTAAAGCATAGTGCACTTGTTTTAAAGCAGCTGTGACGATAGGTTAAAATTTTAGTGAGTTTAACTTTGTTACTGTTTTACTGTGGATGTAAATAATATGCAATATGTTACACTGTCTCAGCAATGAATCGTGTCACATCCATCATTTTATTTGGCCATCAACATCTCTATTTCAGAAAAGAGCAGAAACCAACATTAGGCAAGAGTTTCCATTTCAGTCACAGTCAATGGTCCCAATGCAAATTATGCCCCAAATTATTCATTTTAAAAGATGTTTTTCCCCTCAGCTTCTGCTCAAATTCATTTGCATATTACTGAACACAAATCTGTCACTATCCAGTATAATCAGACACTGTTTTGAAACACAATTTCTTTCTTAATTAATTTTTAAAATATGCTGTATCATACAAAGTGGAACTTTGGCAAAGTTTAATTAATACAATTGAACATGGGTTTATATCAAAAAATAGACATATTAAACTATAATGCCTGTCTGCGAATGGAAGTTTATAGGGGCCCTGAACAACATAGGTAATGGCAGAATCATGCAATAAATCTACTGAGGTCTAGCTTGATGTGAGGAGCAATTTGTTGCACATTCTATGCATTTGCTAAGTTGTATGGTGAGTTTCTCATTAGGCATTGGCAAGTTGATAATGAAGGGCTTTGCAACTTGTTTAATGCCTTATTAACGCTACAACTCACCTCATTGATATTCAGCTTACAATCTTACCAAATGTGCTGAACAAACAAGATGTTGAGAATTATCAACACAGAAGTCAAAGCAACGTCAATGTTTCATTGGGCATGATGAGCCCCTATGTTGCTCAGCACCAAGCAGCATCCAGGGCATGGACCATGGGTACCAGCTGCACACACCCCTTATCCAAGAACATGTCTTCCAACATTTGCTAACCCCTAATAATCATCATGACACCTCTCCTATTGGAAGGATGTTGTGAAACTTGAAAGGGTTCAGAAAAGATTTACAAGAATATTGCCAGAGTTGGAGGATTTGAGATATTGGGAGAGGCTGAACAGGCTGGGGCTGTTTTCCCTGGAGCGTTGGAGGCTGAGGGGTGACCTTATAAAAGCTTATAAAATCATGAGGAGCATGGATAGGATAAATAGAGAAAATCTTTTCCCTGGAGTGGGGGAATCCAGAACTAGATGGCATAGGTGCAGGGTCAGAGGGGAAAGATACAAAAGGAACCTAAGGGCCAACTTTTTCATGCAGAGGGATGTGTGTGTATGGAATGAGCTGCCAGAGGAAGTGGTGGAGGCTGGTACAATTGCAAAATTTAAAGGCATCTGGATAGGATATGAATAGGAAGGGTTTAGAGGGATATGGGCCAAGTGTTGGCAAATGGGACTAGATTAGGTTAGGATATCTGGACGAGTTAGACCGAAGGGTCTGTTTCTATGCTGTATGTCTCTAAGACCCTATGACTCTCCAATCCACATTCAGGCTACATCTTGGAGCGACTGTCTTGCTCCCTTAGTGCCTACTCATTTAGCACCCATCTACATGTTCACAGCATCAATGTCTTGCCTTGTTGTGTCAGAGCCTAAGGCAATTAGTACTTCCATGTCAGCTGTTTTCTGCAGACACACAGACAGGATGTTTGTCATACTTGTCAGTGATCTGTCCAGGGAGGGGGAGCACCTTGTTGTACGAGGAGTTGTCAGCATGTGTCAGCTGCCTGCACACCAAACACATTATCTTTTAGTAACAAATGGCATTGCCATAAGGCGAATGGGGGCTAGTTAGCCCAGTCAATGGGTTGGTGGAGTCTCTGACAGTCAGGGATTCCCAATACCATCAGATATAGGTACAATCTGCACACAGGAGAAAGTGAGGACTGCAGATGCTGGCGATCAGAGCTGAAAATGTGTTGCTGGAAAAGTGTAGCAGGTCAGGCAGCATCCAAGGAGCAGGAGAATCGATGTTTCAGGCATGAACCTTGGATGCTGCCTGACCTGCTGCACTTTTCCAGCAACACATTTTCAGCTCCGATCTCCAGCATCTGCAGTCTTCACTTTCTCCTAGTTGATTTTAACCCACTGCGAATCCTCTTACAACGATGCCTTCCTTGAAGAAGCTCTCTTCCAAGAAGGGTTCATGCCCAAAACATCGATTCTCCTGCTCCCTGGATGCTGCCTGACCTGCTACACTTTTCCAGCAACACATTTTCACAACCTGTACACAGTCAAGGCACTTGGCCAGAATCAGTCATCCATTTGGACTAGTCACTGTCAGGGGGTATATCTGACTACCATCCACAGAGTGAGCAAGAGTCAGTTTTACAAGGCAATCACAAATAGTCAGGGAATCATGTAATGTCAGTTGGGGAGCTGCAATCACAGCAGGTCAGCGGTCTGCTCAGTCATGTCTAGGGACTGTTCTTCGAAGTTGGTCAGAGAACTGGGTGGTTACACTGCTGGGAGTCCATCTGTTGATCATTTAGGGCATGCAAGGGGTATAGGACCAGTTCTGAAGAAGGGTCACTAGACTTGAAATATTAAATCTGCTTTCTCTCTACAGATGCTGCCTAATCTGCTGAGTTTTTCCAGCAATTTATGGTTTGTTACTAGGATTTTGCCTGGAATTGAAAGTATTAGTTACTACGAAAAGTTGGTCAAACTTGGATTGTTTTTGTTTGTGTGTGAGGCCCTGATAAAAGGATATAAAATGATGAGAGAGAAGGATACAGTGGATAGTTAGAGTTTTTTTTGCAAGGTTGGAAATGCTAGGGGCCAAAAGTTGAAAGTGAGAGGGGGAACGTTCAAAGGAGATGCGCAAAGAAAGTCTTTTTACACAGAAGGTGGTAGGTACCTGGATAGGTTGCCAGAAGAGGTGGTAGAAGCAGATATAACAGCAATATTTAAGAGATATTTAGACATACATGTGAACAGGTAGGGAATAGAAGGATACAGACTATGTGTAGACAGATGGGATTACTTTATAATGTCATCATGGTTGGCCCAGCAAATCTGAAGGACCTGTGCTATATTGTTCCATGTTCTTTGAGTCTTAATGAGAAAAGGCACCTGTCTTAACAACAAGATGTAGTTTATTGGATGAGAGCTATAAGTGTAAGTTACCTGAGATGACACACCTGTCTCCAAGGGGACCTTTTACCAGACTCCTCCTTCATCTGAAGACTATATGACTTCATCAGATTATGCGGGGCTTAATGCAATTGAACCATTAACTCTTTCAGTACCAATGCCTATATAACTTATATTTAAAAATGTTTATACTTATGTGTAAAGCATTCCTGATTAGGAATTTGTGCAGGTTGTATTACACATATATGATCAACCACTTTCTCCATTAATTCTCCCAATGCACTCTACCCCTGTGAAACTTTTAGTCCAATTGTTAGAAAAAGGAAAATCTGGCCTATGTGCAATTGCATATGCAAACATTAGAGGGAGCTTGATCATAGGGTAAGATTGTGACTGTGAAGGAGATGATTAATGAGAAGGAACATGTACTGTTGAAAGCAGGAGAGGGTGTGGTTTGTAAAATCTATTAGCTTAATTTTAAAAATCCATTCTATGCAAGCAGTATTGTTAAATGCTTTTGCATGTTGGTTTCTGAGCCCAAAATTTGTAATAGCAATGATGATGCAACTGTCAGCATTTCATAGAGTCTTAGAATCATAGGGATGTACAGCACGGAAACAGTCTCTGCGGTCCAATTTGTCCCTGCCGACCAAATATCCTAACCCAGTCTAGTCCCACCTGCCTGCACCTGGCCCATATCTCTCCAAACCCTTCCTATTCATATACCCATCCAGATGCCTTTTAACGTTATTACACCTCTGAAACTGACAGCAAGCTCTGGAGTTCAGACAAGGGAGAACCAGCCATTTGGATCACAACTAGCTCAAAGGTAGAAGACAGAGGGTGGTGGTGGAGGGTTGTTTTTCAGACTGGAGGCGTGTGTCCAGTGGAGTGCCACAAGGATCAGTGCTGGGTCCTCGACTTTTTGTCATTTACATAAATTATTTGGATGCGAGCATAAGAGGTACAGTTAGTAAGTTTGCAGATGACACCAAAATTGGAGGTGTACTGGACAGCGAAGAGGGTTACCTCAGGTTACAACAGGATCTTGACCAGATGGGCCAATGGGCTGAGAAGTGGCAGATGGAGTTTAATTCAGATAAATGCGAGATGCTGCATTTTAGGAAAGCAAATCTTAGCAGGAATTATACACTTAATGGTAAGGTCCTAGGAAGTGTTGATAAACAAAGACACCTTGGAGTGTAGGTTCATAGCTCCTTGAAAGTGGAGTCTTAGGTAGATAGGATAGTGAAGAAGGCATTTGGTATGCTTTCCTTTATTAGTCAGAGTATTGAGTACAGGAGCTGGGAGGTCATGTTGCGGCTGTGCAGGACATTGGTTAGGCCACTGTTGGAATTTTGCGTGGAATTTTGAAGATGTTGTGAAACTTGAAAGGGTTCAGAAAAGATTTACAAGGATTTTGCCAGGGTTGGAGGATTTGAGCTATAAGGAGAGGCTGAATAGGCTGGGGCTGTTTTCCCTGGAGTGTCGGAGATTGAGGAGTGACCTTATAGAGATTTACAAAATTATGAGGGGCAAGGATAGGGTAAATAACCTATGAGGGGCATGGATATGGTCTTTTCCCTGGGGCCAGGGAGTCCAGAACTAGAGGGCATAGGTTTAGTGTGAGAGGGGCAAGATATAAAAGAGACCTATGGGGCAACGTTTTCACGCAGAGGGTGGTACGTGTATGGAATGAGCTGCCAGAGGAAGTGGTGGAGGCTGGTACAATTGCAACATTTAAGAGGCATTTGGATGGGTATATGGATAGAAAGGGTTTGGAGGGATATGGACCGGGTGCTAGCAGGTGGGACTAGATTGGGTTGGGATATCTGGGAAGCATGGACAGGTTGGACCGAAGGGTCTGTTTCTGTACTGTACATCTCTATGACTCTATAAATGAAATGACAGAAATCCAGAAGTTGATGTCAGTCATTCCAAACCTTTCCGGAGGGTGAGATCATGCCAGAATGCAGTCAATAGGAAACTGATATATTGACAAGAACTCCACTCTTCATTCATTAGTCTCACTACAGAAGCCTGCCAAAAAAAACTTTTTGCATGAGATGTAACTGCATTTCAATGTTGTCTTAATTACTAGTAAACGCACTGGCTCTGAAAAAACATATGATATTTATGTCAGTTTTCACCATTACAATAAATATCTTAGCTTCCAACATTTTTGCACTCTTTGGCAGTTACGTTAAAAGTGACAGGTATTAAATCCATTTAACTTTCTGGTTTGCTGGATTGACTCTGCATCTGTTTATGATTATCAGTCTTGCTGCATGCCAACAGATCCCATTGATTTGGGAAGGAGGAATCTCACACGATAGAGTTCGCTCTTCATCTACTTGGGCAGCTTTCCAGCAGTGAGCACAGTGCCTTACTGATGACCACAAAATCTAACTCATTACCATAAGATATAAGAAGCAGGCTACTCTGTCATTGAGTGAGATGATGGCTGATCTGATAACCATCAACTCAACTTTCCTGCCTTTTCCCCAAAACAGTTAATTTCCTTATGGATTAAAGATCTGTTTATCGCATCCTTAAATATACTTGATGACCCAGCCCTGTGCCAAAAAGAATCCCACAGATTCACTATGCTCTGGGAGAGGAAATTCCTCCTTATCTCTGTCTTCATTGGGTGATCCACTATTCTGAGATTATGCTGTTCCACAAGGGGAAATAACCTTTCCACATCTATTCTGTTCAGTCCCCTAAGGACCTTGTGTGTTTCAATAAGATGAGTTCTCATTCTTCTGAGCTCCAAAGTGTACAAGCCTAACCTGCTTAATATTTCAACATAAAACAGTCTCTCCATACCCAGGATCAACATAATGAACTATCGCTGAAGTGTCTGCAATGCCAGTATATTTTTATTTATATAAAGGGCCCAAGACTGTTCACAGTATTTCAGCTGTGGTTTGTACAGTTTAAGCAAGACTTTCTGATTTTTATTTTCCATTCCCTTTGAAACAAAGGCTAACATCCCATTTGCCTGCCTTATTAATTGTTGAATTTGGATGCTAGCTTTTTGAGATTACGCACGAGGACTCCAAAATCCCTTTGTGTCATATCTCTCTGCTGTCTATCTCCATTTAAATAATGTTCAGCTCCTGTGCTGAAGTGCATAACGTCATGTTTTCCCACATTATATTCTATCTGCCAAGTTTGCTCACTTTCTCAACCCATCTTTACCCTCTGTGTCATCCTCACCCTTGCCTTCCCATCTATTTTTGTGTCATCCACAAACTGAGCTAGAGTACATTCACTCTCCTCATCCAAGTCAATCATACGTAGTGTAAATGATTATGACCCCAGCACTGATCCCTATGGCATTCCTGAATATGGCTCCTTATTACAACACTCTATCTTCAGTTAGGTAACCAATAATGCAAATACACTATCTTCAACACCATGGGCTTCTATCTTTTTAAATACCCTAATGTGTGGTACCTTATTAAATGCTTTCGGAAAATCCAAGTGTATTACATTGAATACTCCCCCTTTATCCATTATTCATGTTACAGCCTCAAAGAATACTATTACATTTATCAGGCAAGATTTCCCCTTTGTGAAACCATGGTGACTCTGCATGTTTTCATATCTCTGAATTGCATCCTTTATAATGGACTTTAACATTTTCCCAATAACACATGATAACTTAACTGGTCTGTCGTTACCTGTTTCTTTGCCTCCCTCTCTTTTCAAATAAAGGTATTACTTTGGCAGTTGTCAAATCCTTTGGGATTTTTCCAAAATCTAAGTTTTCTTGGAGGATTACTACCAGTGCATTCAGGATCTCTGTCACTACTTCTTAAATGTCCGGGAATCCCAGCTGATCTAAGGGACCTTGAGCTTCATTAGTTTCCCCAGCAATTTTCTCTATGACAGTTATTTTATGCATTTCCTCTCCTCCTATTGTCCCTTGATTATTTAGTAATTTTGAAATTGCTATTGCTGTTTTCTACTGTGACAAGGGATGCAAAGTATTTATTCAATTTCACGGCTATTCCTGGTTTCTCTTTATTATTTCCCAGTCCTGTTCTCTTCAGGATCTATGTTAACTTTGGCCACTCTTCCTTTTCATATATTTAAAGATACTCTTGCTGTCCATCTCAATAGTACTTATAAGTTTACAGTTAGAA
Source organism: Hemiscyllium ocellatum (assembly GCF_020745735.1). NCBI lineage: Eukaryota > Metazoa > Chordata > Chondrichthyes > Orectolobiformes > Hemiscylliidae > Hemiscyllium > Hemiscyllium ocellatum. The sequence continues at coordinate 44,636,882 of NC_083413.1, read as the reverse complement.
ATTCTCTTCTCCCCGTTTCTTGATTTTGTTGGTTATCTTTTGTTGGTTTTTATAGGTTTCTGAATCCTCTGGCTTAGCACTAATCTTTGGGTAAAAAATGAGGTCTGCAGATGCTGGAGATCACAGCTGCAAATGTGTTGCTGGTCAAAGCACAGCAGGTTAGGCAGCATCTCAGGAATAGAGAATTCGACGTTTCGAGCATAAGCCCTTCATCAGGAATAAGAGAGAGAGAGCCAAGCAGGCTGAGATAAAAGGTAGGGAGGAGGGACTAGGGGGAGGGGCGATGGAGGTGGGATAGGTGGAAGGAGGTCAAGGTGAGGGTGATAGGCCACTTCCTCCAAACTAAAGTAACTTCTCTTTTCAATCCTCCCACTTCCTCCAAACTAAAGGAGTTGCCATGGGCACCCGCATGGGCCCCAGCTATGCCTGCCTCTTCGTAGGATATGTGGAACAGTCCATCTTCCGCAACTACACTGGCACCACCCCCCACCTTTTCCTCCGCTACATCGATGACCGTATCGGCGCTGCCTCGTGCTCCCACGAGGAGGTTGAACAGTTCATCAACTTTACTAACACCTTCCATCCCGACCTGAAATTCACCTGGACTGTCTCAGACTCCTCCCTCCCCTTCCTAGACCTTTCCATTTCTATCTCGGGCGACCGACTCAACACAGACATCTATTATAAACCGACTGACTCCCACAGCTACCTGGACTACACCTCCTCCCACCCTGCCCCCTGTAAAAACGCCATCCCATATTCCCAATTCCTTCGTCTCCGCCGCATCTGCTCCCAGGAGGACCAATTCCAACACCGCACAGCCCAGATGGCCTCCTTCTTCAAGGACCGCAGATTCCCCCCAGACGTGATCAACGATGCCCTCCACCGCATCTCCTCCACTTCCCGCTCCTCCGCCCTTGAGCCCCGCTCCTCCAACCGCCACCAAGACAGAACCCCACTGGTTCTCACCTACCACCCCACCAACCTGCACATACAACGTATCATCCGCCGCCATTTCCGCCACCTCCAAACGGACCCCACCACCAAGGATATATTTCCCTCCCCTCCCCTATCAGCGTTCCGCAAGGACCACTCCCTTCGTGACTCCCTTGTCAGATCCACACCCCCCACCAACCCAACCTCCACCCCCGGCACCTTCCCCTGCAACCGCAGGAAATGTAAAACTTGCACCCACACCTCCACACTCACTTCCCTCCAAGGCCCCAAGGGATCCTTCCATATCCGCCACAAGTTCACCTGTACCTCCACACACATCATCTATTGCATCCGCTGCACCCGATGTGGCCTCCTCTATATTGGTGAGACAGGCCGCTTACTTGCGGAACGCTTCAGAGAACACCTCTGGGCCGCCCGAACCAACCAACCCAATCACCCCGTGGCTCAACACTTTAACTCCCCCTCCCACTCCACCGAGGACATGCAAGTCCTTGGACTCCTCCACCGGCAGAACACAACTACACGACGGCTGGAGGAGGAGCGCCTCATCTTCCGCCTGGGAACCCTCCAACCACAAGGTATGAATTCAGATTTCTCCAGCTTCCTCATTTCCCCTCCCCCCACCTTGTCTCAGTCGGTTCCCTCAACTCAGCACCGCCCTCCTAACCTGCAATCCTCTTCCTGACCTCTCCGCACCCACCCCACTCTGGCCTATCACCCTCACCTTGACCTCCTTCCACCTATCCCACCTCCATCGCCCCTCCCCCTAGTCCCTCCTCCCTACCTTTTATCTCAGCCTGCTTGGCTCTCTCTCTCTTATTCCTGATGAAGGGCTTATGCTCGAAACGTCGAATTCTCTATTCACTAATCTTTGGGAACTATATATATTTTTTCTTATGATTTGATGCTAGCCTTAACATTCCTGGTTAACAATGGATGATTTCTTCCCTTCCTAAAATCCTTCTTTCTCACTGGGAAATATCTTTACTTTGAGGCATGAACATTTTTTTTCAATATCTGCCATTATTCTTCAATTGTCTTTATTGGTAAACTTCTTCTCCAGTCCACACAGCTCGCTCTGTCCTTATTACTTTGTAATTGCCTTTATTTAAGCTAAGCACAGTTGTTTCTCATCCAAGTTCCTCATTCTCAAACTGAATGCTAAATTCTTCTATAGTATTTCCTGGGACTCCTCTTACCTTGATATCATTTATTAAACCTGCCTCATTTGTTTGAAGAATGTTTGAAGACTCTGGGTCTATACTCAATGGAGTTTAGAAAGATGAGGGGGGTTCTAATTGACACATACAGAATAAATGTTGGGAAGATGTTTCCACTGGTAGGAGAGACTAGAACCCGAGTGCACAGCCTTGGAATAAAGGAAAGACCTTTTAGAATGGAGGTAAGGAGAAACTTCTTTAGCCAGAGAGTGGTTTACCTACATAATTCATTGCCACAGAAGGCTGTGGAGGCCAGATCATTGAGTATATTTAAGATTGTGATAGATAGCTTCTTGAGTATCAAGGGGATCAAGGGTTACAGGAAGAAAGCAGGAGAATGGGGTTGAGGAAACTTATTAGCCATGATTGAATGGCGGAGCAGACTCAATTTTGCTCCTATGTCTTATTATAAAACTAGATCCACAGTAACCTGATTCCTGACTGGATCCATAATATATTATTCCAGGAAACTGTTGCAATCATACTTTATGGATTCTACCCCGTGGTTACCTCTGTTAATCTGAATACCCCAGTTTCTGTGAAGATTGTGTCATGTACGATTAATGGGATTACATGCCATCGACTCATATAGTGATACAGCATGGAACCAGACCCCTCAGTTCAACTAGTTCATCCGAACGTAATCCCAAAATAAACTTTTTCAACCTGCCTGCTCCTGGCCCATCCCTCCGAACCTTCCCTATTCATGCACTTACCTAACTGTCTTTTAATTGTTGTGATTATGCCTACATCTACTACATCTTCAGAAAGTTCATTCCACATGCTATCACCTGATTTATTATCAGTCCAACTAAATAGCTATTGTTGGGGGGCTTATAGACGACTCCTACCAGTGTCTTGTTTCTTTTTCTGATTCTTACCTCCACTCATATGGAATCTATATCTTCTGATCTACAATCATTTCTTACTTTTGTACTTATTCTAAGCTGAACCAACAAAGTTATCCCACCAATGTTTCCTTCCTGCCTGTCCTTTCGAAAATTTAGTTCCCAGCTTTGGTCTCCTTGTCTCCATACGAACAGACCCATTTACCTGTATTTGTGCTGTTACTTCATGTATTTTGTTTCAAGTACTGCATGCATTCAAGTAAAGAGCCACTAATTTTGTCTCTTTGCCATTTTTTCATTTTGACCCTATTTGCTGCTGCTTTCCTATGTTTGTACACTCTGTCCCTTCCTGCCCCACTCTGGGTATCATTATCCAACTCTCTGCCCTGCACTACTGTCATGTCCTTTTGTTTTCTAAGCCTACGTTTCTCCTCTCTTTCAGGAATTGCTAGAATTACAGAGACATCAAGAGGACTGGAAAATTGCTAATGTGGCACCCATGTTTAAAAAGGAAGTAAGACAATAGGTGGAAAATTACAGTCTGATTAGTCTAATCTAGGTCATGGGTGAGATCATGGAGGGATGATATTTCTGAATACTTGGAAGTCTATGGTAAAACTGGGCAAAGTCAGCGTGGTTTCATCAAGGGGAGGTCGTGCCTGACAAATCTGCTAGAATTCTTTGAAGAAGTTTCAAGCATAGAACATAGAATATAAAGCAATACAGTGAAGAACAGGCCCCTCAGCCCACAATATTGCGCCGACCTGTGAACTAATCTAAGCCCATCCCCCTACACTATCCCATCATCATCCATGTGCTTATCCAAGGATTGTTTAAATTTCACTAATGTGGCTGAGTTAATTACATTGTTAGGCAGGGCATTCCATGCCCATACCACTCTCTGAGTAAAGAACCTGCTTTTGACATCTGTTTTAAATCTATCACCCCTCAATTTGTAGCTATGTCCTCTCGTACAAGCTGACATCATCATCCTTGGAAAAAGACTTTCACTGTCTACCCTATCTAATTCTCTGATTATCTTGTATGTCTCTATCAAACCCCCTCTTCACCTCTTCTTGCCTATGAGAACAGACCGAAATCTCTCAGCCTTTCCTCATAAGACCTTCCCTCCAGACCAGGCAACGTTCTGGTAAATGTCCTCTGCACCTTATCCAATGCTTCCACATCCTTCCTGTAATGGGGCGACGAACTGTACACAATATTCCAAGTGGCCACACTAGCATTTTGTATAATTGCAGCATAATTTGCGCCAAGTAACTTAGACCAAAGAGAGCCAATGGATGTTATCCATCTGGACTTTAAGATGCCCTTTGAGAAGGTGCTGCACAGAAGGCTACTGAGTAAAATAAGGACCCATGGTGTCAGAGGCAAGGTGCCAGCATGGATAAAATCCTGTCTGTCAGACAGAAAGCAGAGAGTGGGGATAAAAGGGTCCTTTTCAGGATGGCAGCCGGTGACAAGTGGTGTTCCGCAAGGCTCAGTATTGGGATCCCAACTTTTCACTTTATATATTAACGATCTAGATGAAGGAACTGAGGGAATTCTGGCCAAGTTTGCAATGATACAAACATAGGTAGAGGGACAGGGAGCATTGAGGAGGTGGAGAGGCTGCAGAAGGATTTGGACAGATTAGGAGAGTGGGCAAAGAAGTGGCAGATGGAATACACCATGGGAAACTGTGAGGTCATGCACTTTGGTAGGAATAACAGAGGCATGGACTATTTTCTAAATGGGGAGAAAATTCAGAAGTCTGGAGTGCAAAGAGATTTGGGAGTTCTAGTCCAGGATTCTCTCATGGTAAACTTGCAGGTTGAGTCAGTAGTTAGGAAGGCAAATGCAATGATGGCATTTATTTTGAGAGGACTTGAGTATAAAAGCAGGGATGTACTTCTGAGGCTCTATAAGACTCTGATCAGACTACACTTGTAGTACAGTGTGCAGTTTTGGGCCCCATATCTCAGGAAGGGTGTACTGGCCCTGGAACCATTCAGGGTTGATTAATGGGAATGATCCCAGGAACGAAAAGTTTAACATGTGAGGAATGTTCGAGGACTCTGGGTTTATACTCGATGGAGTTTAGAAGGATGAGGAGGATCTAACTGAAACTTACAGAATACTGAATGGCCTGGACAGAGTGGATGTTGGGAAGATGTTTCCATTTGGTTGGAGAGATTAGGACCCGAGGGCATAGCCTTAGAGTAAAGGGAAGACCTTTTAGAACAGAGATAAGAAGAAACTTCTTCAGCCGGAGAGTGACAAATCTATGGAATTCATTGCCACAGAGGGCTATGGAGGCCAGGTCACCGAGATAGATAGGTTCTTGAGTATCAAGGAAACCAAGTATTTTGAGAGGAAAGCAGGAGAATGGGTTTGAGAAACATATTAGCCATGATTGAATGGCAGACCAGACTCGATGGGCTGAATAGCCTAATTTCTGTTCCAATGTTTTATGACATCTCCCAACTCCCCCCCCCCCCCCCCTCTAAATAGTTTACAGTATTGTCTCAAGTATTCATTATTCAATTTGCCATGACATTTGTCCCAGCTTAATTGAAGTGAAGCCCATTCCACAGGAACACTTCCCTTCCATCCTAGTGCTGGGAACATGATCCCACAAACTGAAACCCAACAAGTCTTTGAACCATGCAGTTTACTCCTTGATTTTATTTTCCCTATGTCAGTTGGCTTGTGGCTGAGATCATAATCCAGAGATTATTACTTTGAAGGTTCTGCTTTTTAGTTTAGTTCCTAACTGATCAACCTTTTTCAGGAGATCCTTCTTTCTAGGTCCTATCAATGTCATTGGTACCAATGTAGGTGATAACAACTGGTTCACTCCTCTTCCACGCCAGGTTTTTTCCAGCATAGAGGAGATGTCCTTAACCCTGGCATTGGGCAGGCAGCACAGCCTTCAGGACTCACGCTCACGGCTGCAGTGAACAATACCCTTAATTATATTGTCACCTACCAGAATTACATTCCTATTCATCTTCCCAATTGAATGGCTCCCTGTATCAAGATGCCATGGTCAGTTTGCTCATTCTCCCTGTGCTTTCCAGTCTCATCGACCACAACTTACAAGAACATCACAACTGTTAGGCAGTTGCAGAAGCTGAGCTCCTCAATTTAAACACGTGGGTCCCTGTAGCTGCCTCAATTGCAGTCACACTCTCTTGCCCACGATCACTGGCCAATTTTGAATTACTTAGATTGAGACATTTGACTGCCCATCAGACCGAAGTATCCATATAACCTTTCTATTGCCTGAAGTGACACAATGTCAGACGGTTAGATTCCAGCTCCTTGACTCAGATCCATAGTTCCTCAAGCAGCAAACACCCTTTTTAAGAAAAGATAATGAAGACTGGAAATGTAAACACAAGCTGAGCACCTTACTCTTACTTTAAAGACTAGACATATTCACTAGTCCTACTTACGACTCAGCTTTTTTTCCTGTATTTGTAACACCCTATTATGATTTGTGATGTTACTATGCCACTGGTCCCACTGCAGATTGCCTCCTTGATTCACAGCTTTTGTCCCCTCTTACTTACCTCTCACTATGATCTGTCTACCTTTTGTAGTAAACCCGAATTAAAGCATCTTTGTCACCCTTTGCACAGAATTTCCACTTTGAACCAAAATTTTCAAGAATATACTCACTTGGCTTTTGTCTCACCCTGCCGAAGTCTCGTGTACACTTATCATGCTCCTTACTGATGAGAACATCTGATGTCCAAGTAAAACTTCTGAAGCTTTCTTGAATTGTGCTAGAGCTGGAATTCCACCAAATGGATCTGCAAAACTTGAATGTTTATGTCATGGCACAGGAGAGCAAGTCCTCACACTGGAACACATTGTGCATTACTGGGAACACAGATGAGTCACTTGTGGATTTCACAAATTGGTTATGCATAAAACTGGATGACTATTCGTTGGGATCATGGAAAAAATAAATCACAGAATATTGTAATAGATAATCCCTCTCAGGAGATTCAGTGAGCTGGTTTAAAGTTCACAGTGTTCCTAATTTTATATTTGAATGGGCTAAATGGTACAAATAAGCATTACTTGTATTATGTTTTATGTAATAATATCTTGAGAGATTGTGTGGTGGGGGAGCTATTAAGCAATGAGGAATGCCAGGATCTTGGCTGAAACAGATTGCTGAGTGGTGCTACTTCCATTTTAATGCTGAAAAATAACATCAGAAATTAACTTGACATTGTATCTGCGTACACGAGATGCCCCTTTACTGTTTACATATCAAATCATGTCCCCCACCTCTCTTCACCACTAACCCTTGGGACCTTCTCATCCCCTTCTAAAGTGAGATCGCAGACTTCCTTTGTCCTGACATTGTAGCATTTGTGCTCTGAAAATTGTTTAAATTCCAGCAGTGGCTACTGCTGTCAATGGCCCTTCTGGGACCACCTATGGAGCTACTGGCCACTCAAATTGACTGGCAGCTTTCTGTACAGTGAGGGCTGGATGTTTAATTCCTAACCAATCAATGATTCCAGGGGCAACCAATAGCAGCAGGGAAGTGAAATTTTGCAGCAAAATGAAGTGACAAGAGAAAGACAAGATAATGAAGGTGGACACACAGGCACAACATACTTAACAATTTATATTTTATTATTAAGAATTTACTCCTTTTTTCAATTCTCACCTTTTCTCTCTAGATGTGCAGAATTTTTGTTGGGCGACTGGATCAGTGTGCACATCCTGATTGCAGTGGTCAGCATCTTAGCTGTGTTATCCATATGGCTCAGTCCTATTATGTCATTTGAGGATCGATTTAACCAAGTCCTCATGCGTAGCACTGTACTTTGTTTACTGGAAGCATGGATTTGAATATTACAGGTACCACATTCGTGAACTTTCTGACCTGTACTCTCAATAGAAATAGGCTTCATCATTGGATACGACCTTGCACAAAGATTTGTAATTGTAAGCAACATGCATTTTATATATCAATAATTTGAAACATAGAGCTATATTTTAGTTGTCTAAATTAGAGTGGTGCTGGAAAAGCACAGCAGGTCAGGCAGCATCCGAGGAGCATGAAAATCATCAGATGCAGTCCTCACTTTCGCCTATATTTTAGTTGTACCAATTTACTTTTTATACTCTGCATCTTTACGGCTAAACAGTCAAAAGTTTAGATTATGCTGCTTTAGACAGTGAGTCCTAATAGGCCATTTAACGTCACAATGTATTTGAATAATCTGTCCCTGTTTTCATCCACTGGATATACGTGGCCTCCTCCAGTAGAGGTCGCTATATAGCTATCAGGAACCCTGATTTGTTTTTTGTTCATGACTGAGCGCAGGGCGATCGAGGTCAATTATAATACCCTTTACCATTGTATGAGATGAGATCTGTTCACTCTGTGCAGACTGGGAATTGAACTAATATCTTTCTGGCCTGAAACAGTTTGGCTAATCACTGCCTTAACCAGCTGGATGGAATGTGAAATTTATTTTAAGTGCTTTATTTTAGTATCATTACATTTGCATTTTAATAATAACATTATCGCTAATCTTAGCAACCTCTTGTACTATTAGGAATGCAACATCATAATGTGCATCCTAAAAAATGTAAATTATAATAAAATGCCAAGCAAAGAAAATTAAGAATTCCTTGAATTCAAAGTTATTTCTATGCACGATGGACATGGTTGTCCAAATACAGGATGTAAACTAAATAACCAGAACTATTTGTTTTGAACACAATGGCAACTTCTTGTTGACTGACTAATCATCTGTCTCAATGGCATATTCTTGACTTGGTAACCTTTCTCTTCCTTTGTCCTTGAAGATCAAAGTTGATTCAAAAATTATAGGAACCAGATAAGCATTTACTAGTTATTTCTTAGATACTATCTGAAGTATTTCTGGACTGCTTACATGTTTGTTGTTTTAGCCAAAATTGGACTCTAACCAGTACATTCACTTGTTTAGACATTGGATTAAATACTTGCAATAATTTATAAGCAATGCTTTCATAATTTATTGTTCACTTTATTTTTGAGCACAATGTTTGAAATATACATGAAAACCTTCCAGTATATTTCAAATGTATCCAAAGTTAACAATTCTAATAAATCCAAAAAATATTGATGACTTTTTATATAGTCCATACCAAATCACATTTTGCAGCAGCATTAAGAAAACTTTGCATTGTTTTAGTTAATTTTCAGAGGAAATGTGCAGATTCAAATCAAAATAAATTCAAGACAAGAGGCATTCATGTTCAATCCCTTCATGTTGCGTAGTTGACCTGAGGCATGGCAGCAGGAGGGATGTATAAATTAATCTCCAATGCTTTTTGATTTGGAAGGATAATCTGGGGAATGTTCCATTATTGATTCTTGATTATTGTTAAGAATGGTTAATGGAAATTCGTTTGCAATGCTTCCTGTAGGTGAACAGCTCCTTGGTACTTGCTGCTGTGAATAACACAGAAATAAAAGGCACTGGACAGTGCAGTGAACATGTGGAGGAGTTGGAGAGAAAATTAACAGGTATATTGTTTGCAATGGTTTGGTTATATCAAAATAAATATATAATAAACGAACACAGTGTACACCTTGTAACAGAGATGGTCACAACTTGATAGAAATTAGATTCTATGAAATTCTAAGAATACCTGAAACACACTCACTGGGGAAAAGCCACTAATCTGATAATGAAGAATTACTTTAACATGTAATTCTGATCAGAAGTAGCCTTCAAAAATCCTAGGTGATAATTTCCAGGTCCATTTATGGATCTTGGATCATTCATAGCTTTCTGCGTATCTTATTGATTGTTTAAGCCCTAAAAACTTCAAGTTGCCAAGCAGTTTGCTTACCTCCTTAGAAGCTTGTGTTGTCTATTTGGTGCAAAGATTAGATATCACACTGAAATTTACAACAGAAATAATATGTCCAAAGCCAAAGCATTGAAATTTGTCAGTTGTGAATTATATGTCTTAACACTTATTATAAAGCAAACCTTTTAGAAAATTTACAAGTTATAAATTATTAGTTGCTAGTGAGAGCAAAAAACTACAGACCATGCATTAGCAAATAGTATTCAATTAAACAACATTCAGGATGGAGCAAATAAAAGCTTTCTGTGCTATCTTGTCTATAATAAACATTAGTACCTAATTTATTCAGGTCTCTGTTTAACAACAATCATGTTTATTTTGCACTACATATTAAACCTGCAAATGCAGTAGCATTAATGGAGTACAGTACATGGTACAAGGAAATGAAAGCAGCAATGATGGATTTGACAGAACCGCAGAATTTTACAACGCAAGGAAAGGCCAATGGGCCTCTTGATTCTGCATTTAACAATGTCACAGTGCACTCTTTATCCTTAAATTTAATTTTGTTGTTTGATGCTAGAAAAGCCAATTGAATTTATAAACACACAAATTGACAGAAATCAGTCAGATAGTCACAGTGTCACACATTACAGAAAGAAATCTTGGCATGTACAGCCAATGCTTAACCCTTTGAACACTTGTAAAATAGCTTTCACAGCATAGACATATTTCATTAGACTAGCATTATGCATGATGGACCAGAAGACCTTTCCCTGTATTTAGGATTCTATGATTGGCAATTGGCTTGTTAATAGTTAACTACATATGTACTTTTCTCTTCCGGTTTGGTCCATAATCAATTATTTAATAATATAAAATCATAGTTGTTTTCGCAATTCCAGTAAATAAGTATGATTACACCAACAATGTGAAGTAAAGGATATTTTGACATCATACATAGTACTCATTTTATTTTAAGTTCATATTAACATACCTTTGATGAACAGCAGAGGAATTGTAGCCCACAGTAATGTTATAAAAGAGAAACTGGTATGCTTAGTAAATGTTGAAGACAGCATAGGAGCAAAGTATGTAAAACCTCTCTTTGTCTGACATTGTGGAAGTCTGGTCAGTGTTTCATGGAAGACGATGGGGGCCTGAGTGTTGGCTGAAGAACAGGCACAAGGTTTTGTCACCTCCTTTCAGCTAGGCCAGTTGAAGTAAATTCCCATTAAGGTCTCGAGGGCAGGAATGCACTCCCACCAAGAAAACCTCTCTCCCCCCCCCCCAATCTCCTCCCCACACCCCCAGAGAAATGCTGGATAATCAGAGGCTTAAAGCTGTGCATTGATTGACAGAGTCATTGGGGATAGAGCAATGACAACTATCAACAATGCACCCATTTGAGGCCCACGACCACCCGAGCCTCAGGTGAGTGATGGAAGTATGGGGGCAGTGCAGTGTGGGAGTGAGGGAGCTAAGCAGTGTAGACAGGCGTGTGGCTCTTAGTGGGACCTCTCTTTCTGATGCAAGGTCTGGTGCTGTGTATCTTTAAATGAGAACCTCAAGTTCACAGCGTTTGCTTTTCCGTCTGCTGCTTGTCGAGCCCTCCACCCAGCAGTGGCAGTGTGAAGAGACCTTTAAGTGGATATGCATCAATTATACAGTACGAAGCAATAAAGCTCAGATTTGTATATCGAATTTAGAAAAACAATAAAATGTGATGAACTGATCTGAATATTAGCCTAAGTCACAAGACCTCTCTTCACCCAGGGCAAATTTGACCAAACCTGACAAAGCCCACTACTTCAACATTCCATGTTAACCACGATCAAGCAAGCAGAGACATGAAAACCACCTTCTGTGTTACAGAGGTAAGCCAGGTCTCAACACCTTCTGTATGGGGATCTTGCTTAACTGCACCCTATTGAATAAACAGTAGCTTAAACAGGAGGATATCTCTGAAGAAGAGTCACATCAAGCTGAAACTGTTAATTCTGGTTCTCTCTCCACAGATGCTGCCAGACTTGCTGCGTTTGTTCAGCATTCTCTGTTTTAATTTCAGATTTCCACCACCTGCTATTGCTTTAATTTTGCTTTTATTTTCTTACAAAGTCAACCTGATTCTGTACCTGGCTAATCCTAATGAAGAAAAGACACCCAAACTTTCCATACAGCAGCACTTGACCTGATACATTGTATAGGACAGTCACCTTGTTATACTCTACAGAGAAATATTGCTTCTCATTGATTAGATTAGATTAGATTACTTACAGTGTGCAAACAGGCCCTTCGGCCCAACAAGTCCACACCGACCCGCCGAAATGCAACCCATTCAGACCCATTCTCCGACATTTACCCCTTCACCTAACACTATGGGCAATTTAGCGTGGCTAATCCACCTAACCTGCACAATTTTTTAGATTGTGGGAGGAAACCGGAGCACCCGGAGGAAACCCACGGAGTCACGGGGAGAATGTGCAAACTCCACACAGAGGGTCACCTGAGGTGGGAATTGAACCCAGGTCTCTGGCACTGTGAGGTAGCAGTGCTAACCACCGTGCCTCCCATAATAGACAGCTGAATTCGACTATGAGAAATATCACTGTTTATCGACACCACCAACCTCAGCTGCCTGTGTTTATAGACATCACACCTCCATTTACACCATGGATATACAATCTCTAATGGGGAGGTGACAGCTTAGCGGTATTATCATTGGACTGTTAATTCAGAGACCCACGTAATGTTCTGGGTTTGATTTGAATTTGATAAAATCTGGAATTAAGATTCTAATGATGACCATAAAACCATTGCCGATTGTCAGAATAACCCATCTGGTTCACTAATGTCCTTTCAGGAAGGAAACTTTACCTAGTCTTTACTTAGTATGGCCTGCATGTGACTCCAGATGCACAGCAATATGGTTGACTTTTAATTGCCTTCTGGGCAATTAGGGATGAGCAATAAGTGCTGCCCTAGCCAGTGACATCCCATGAATGAATTAAAAAAAGCAACATTACCTTGGCAAGAATGTGATGACTGAAATTAATTAGAACAATGTGCCTTAAATCCAGAAACCACTCTGGACATGTGCTTAGGTCCTTCAGCAACTCTCTCAACTTTGCTAACTGATAGAGTAATGCTCTGAAGCACTTGGAATGCTCATCCTTAAATGGCGGTGGAAATAGGGAATTTGCATATTTTAAAGATAGATTCTCATTAAGGAAGGGGGGAGTGGGTGGTGGAAGTTATCAGGAGTAGATGAGAATGTGAAATGGAGTTTGCAGTGAGATCAGCTGTAATTTTACTGAATGGTGGAGCAGGTTTGAGGGGCTAAGTGGCCTACTCCTAATTTGCAAGTTGATACAAGATGTACCAGATGGATTCCATTAAAAGGACCCCCCCCCCCCCCCACACAGCACAATCTGAAAGATCCAACTTTCCTCACAAACAATAGACAACGATCAACCACATGGGAAGTGGTCCTGATAGAGGCTACCATTTTCTTGAAAGGTGAAAACATCTCCATCATGTGCCTACTGGGCCCCTAATCAGACATGATTGAACTCTGGTCTCAGAGGACAGTCACACAGGCAGCGCTCAGGTCTCCGTGCCATGATGCTACAATGAAGCTTGTTCTGAATTTCTGACTTACATATTTGATCATTGATTTGTTTTCTTCTACTATGAGAAAAGATAGAAACATAATCTGAATGTGTAGTGTGCAGTGATTGTAGCAAGGTAAGCCAGGTGGACCCCATAGAATATGAGTTCCCTGATTAGGGCTGTTAATCTGGTCTATGTGTAAATAAAGGATAATTGGGTGATGGGATATTGGCCTCTGTGGAGTTATTTCAATGGTGACAAGAGCTGGATTAATGATGTAAACATGTGAAAGCGCCTACTTGCTGAAGCCCAACTGGACTTCAAACAAGCACTAGAATTGGCTTTAACATTGAAAAATGCAGCAAGTGGAGCAAATGGGTTACAGGGTATTCTGATGGATGTGGACACCCTCGCCAGTCCGACTGAACTTGGAAACATGAGTGAAGGCAATTGCATCGCCTCACTCAGGACATATCCTGATCAGAGGGACTCCAGGTCAGACCACACCAAAACCCCGAAACAAAGCCAAACCTTGGCCAAATGGTTAAAATTTTCTTCAGGTTTGGGCTGGCAAGCCATTATTCTTGTTGCCAGTCTGCAGACCTGAGACATCAAATGAGTCCCAGTAGACCTAAATGGAGTAAGAAAACTCATAGGCCAGTATCTGGGAGGGTGCACACCCTGGAACATCCGCCTACACCTGGTTTGGAATAGTTAAAATGCTTAGCAACATCCAAATCAGAACCAATCAAAATAAACGCCATGTTAAATGGTCACCTGGTTCTAATGGAGGTTGATACCGACATGCCCATTTCAGTCATTACAGAACCAGCTCTGGACTCCAACCCTCAGGTTTGCACAAGACCTTGGCTGAGAATCTATGGAACCTTCACAGATTAAGGGTACAACTTCAGTTCCAATCTCATATTCGAAGCAGCTGTTTCAGTGATCACTGATTGTAGCAAAAGGCTCAGGGCCAAGGCTGATGGGGTGTAATTGGTTTAGTAAAGATTCACCTTGATTGGCTTAGCATTTTTCGATGAGAAAATAGTTGCCTGAGTGAAGTCCTAATTAAATACCGGAAAGTTTTTCTACAAGGTCTCAGGACTATCAAAGGGACCAAAGACATTTTGCATGTTGACCAGGAGGCAATTTCACGATCCTGCAAGGCCTGTCCAGTGACGTTTGCCTTATGGGCAAAAGTAGAGGCAGAAATTAGAAGGTTGGAAAGTGAAGCAACTATCCAGTTTGCGGAATAGGCAGCACTGGTCATACCGATTGTGAGGCGCAGTGGGTCAGTTCACCTTTGTAGAATTTTAACCAAATGGTAAGATACTTCTTGCAGCTAGATAAATACCCGATCCCTCGCATTAAGGATTTATACACCAAACTGGTTTGTTTCTTCTCCATATGTGAAGATTGTACAGAATTGAATTGCTCGAGTGATGACAGAAATAAAGACTTTTTTATGAATAAAGTATATTTGTGAAATAAAAAAAAACACACTGCCAAAACAGTTCCTCACCTAAATTAAAAAAAGACTCCTCCAGCATTTGCAAGGAAGGACAGTGCCCCAGGATATGCATGTAATAAAGAGTGTGACTCTATACATGGACTAGCATGACTACAGTGATTACATCAGCTATTGAGACAGCTCCCAGATGAGCATTGAGGCAAAAGAATATTGCCCTTGTCAGATTGCATTTGTCAGACTGGGACAATTTACCAGGGTACACACTGAGAGGATGTTTCCCTTCCCCTAGATCCATGAATCAAGAAATAGAGGGCACAGGTGAAAATGAAAATATTGCCCATCTTAAAAGAAGATGAAGACTTTTATCTCTCAGACCAAGGCTCAAAACATACAATTGCACCATTTCTTACATGTACAAGACTATACTTACATACATATGAGGCACCGGGAGGGCCTGATAACTGAATGGACCCCCAATTATACTTTGGCAGAGAGATCTTAGATAGTGGTCTTTCCCCACTGCGCCTTGGCAGCAGCTGCCCCAGGTTTTAGTATGTCCATCAGCACATAGGTCTGGACCTTGGAATGTGCCAGTCTGCAGCACCCAGCTGAGGTCAACTCCTTGTTCTGGAAGACCAACACATTTCGAGCATTGGTCCTCAAGGTGCAGTCAATGTTTGTCTCAGTGTGCGTCCCAGGGAACAGACTGTCGAGCACAGTCCTGCATCTCAGAGCAGCTTGGGCCAAACCTGAACAGAAACTACTGCATCTACTCCAGAATTCCTTGGCAAAGGCACATTCCATAAGGAAAAGTGTGACAGTCTCTAACCTCTGCAGCCACTTTGAGGGCAATATATGGTAGCGCAGTGAGTCTGGGCATACATGAAGGATCTCCCAGGCAGTGCCCTACTCACCACCAGCCAAGCGATGCTTTGATGCTTGTTGGACAGTTCTCGTGATTAGGCATTCTGCCAAATGACTTTGACAGTCTGGCCAGGGAAACATGTGACTGGATACATCCTCTCCTTTCCCTGAAGGGTCTTGAGGACGCTTTGTGCTGACCATTTCCTGATGGACTTGTGGTCAAAGGTGTTTTTCTTTCACATTTTTTTTAAATAAAAATTTTCTTGAAAATCTTTTTAAATCTTTTACAAAACATCTATATACAAAAAAAACCCATCAAAACAGAAAAAAGGTCAGTAAAACAAAGCCATAACACAGTACTATTGTTAATGAACGACCTACTATTCTAACAGAACAAACATATCTACTTAACTTCAACTAAACTACAAACATATTAAATAAATACTAACTTAATCTAAATTCAAATAAATAATTTCTCACTACTTTATTCTATCTCACTCATCACACCTCCACTGAGGCTCCCATACCTGAGAGCATCATCTACAGTACCCATATTCTTTTTCCCCCAGTCTCCTCCTCCCGGGGCCCCACGGGTACCCATACTGATTCCCATGGCAATACCACGACCCTAATTAATATTGCTGATAAATCAGCATCAATATAATTTATAAAGGACCGCTATGTCTTGTAAAACTGTTCCGTTTTATGGTGCACCATATTTGTGAGGTAGTCTTGGGGGAGGTGCTCCATCTCCAGCCTCCGCCACCCCATGAGACCTGGTGGCTTTTCTGACATCCAATTCAGTAGAATGTTCTTCCTCGCATAATGGGTAAGAATGTACACAATCTCTTCCCGTGTTCCCTCAGAGAGAGCAAATTTGGCAACCCCAAAAGAAGAATTATTGGATCCATGTTAATTTCAATCCCCAGGATGTCCTTTTCACGAATTTTTAAACAAGGAACAGGTGATATGGAAACGTCCAACTACTTGGAGTATTCTACAGCAATGTGGCCAAACCTATCCTTCATTGCACCAGGGATAGGTAGAACCTCAGTACACAGTGACATTTGCTATTTGCGTAACGAGGGGCTACACACAGTTTGATGCCAAGGAGACTATTGTGTTGAGTGTGGCATTGGGTACATTCTTCCCCGCTTATCCAGACCTCTGTACATGGTGTCCCTTCAGATACGTTACATCTTTGACCTCCAGATGAAGTCTCAGATGGCTTAATGACTACAACGGTGCAGGTTCTGGGAATGAGCCAGACCTGCACCACGTTCAACAACAGAGAACATGGTCATTTGCCTTATACCTAATGACCAGGTTTTTACCTACAATGGTGATGGAGCAGTAGTCCCAAAAATCCAGTTTCTGTCTCATTTTCGTGATGCTCTGTCCAAGTTTTTGCACATGCCCCAGCCCCTCTGAGCCATATTCCCAGCACCTTCCTTCCTGATGGTGAAGGAAATAAAGGATTGGACGGCCCAGTTCCCAAAGAACATGGCCTCTTTCTTGTCTCGATTTACTTTGGCTCCATAGGCCAGTTTGAACTGGTCACAGATGCTGATGGGTCTGTGCACTGAAAACAGTGACAACATCCATGTACATGGAAGCTTTGACCTGCAGGCTTCTGCTACCTGGAATCATAATCCCTCTCAGGCTCACATCCTTCCTGATGGACTCAGCAAAAAGCTCCATACAATACACAAATAAGGCAGGAGAATATGGGCACCCTGCCTGACTCCAGATATGATTGGGAAGCTTTCTGAGACTGCACTAATAATGTTGGTGTAGAGCAGTGAGGTCTAATTGCAAGTTATCTTCCCAAAGCTCATTTTGGAGCACATGTCCCACAAGTTGGTGAGCAAACTCTTGTCGAAAGCTTTCTCCTAATGCAGGCTGATGAGGTGGGCATCCACCTCACCACCAACCCCCCCGCCCCCCCCCCCCCGCCCCATCCTGCTCAGATGTGATTGTATCCCTGAGGAGCATGAGGATCTCTGAGATCATTCTGTCCAGTACGGAAAAGGTTTAGTCAGGGTAAGTCACCAATCCCAAAGCAGACCTGACCCAGTTGGCTATGACCATAGACAGGATTTTGCAGTCTGCATTCATTAGTGAAATTGGTCACCAATTTCTACTTTCCTCCCTCTCCCCTTTCCGCTTATAGATGAAGGTGATGATATCTTTTCTCATGGATTCACAAATGTTTCCTCCCAGAGGCATACCGTCGTACACCCCGAGCATGTCCTGGCCAATCAGTCCCTCGGAGCTGAATACATCTCAGCCGGTAAGCTGTTGCTTCTGGGATTTCTATTCTTTTTCCAGACTCAAGGACCTTGGTCAGTTCATCCAGAGGTAGCGGCTGGTCCAGCCTCTCCCTCATGCTCTCATCTGAAATCTCCGTAATAGAGAAAGGAATAACTGGGAAGCTGAGCTGTTGGAAGGCTTCATGGCACACAGTCCGATATAAAAGGATTCGCTGATCCCCAGGATGTCAAACCGAGATGACGCTACTGGCTGCTGAGCACAGAACTGTGTACCTTCTGTTAGAAGAAACATGAGCATGCTTCATCCTGCTCTAAAATCCAGACCACAGACCGTGACATAGAGTCAGAGAGAGTTGACTATTCCAGGTAGTGGAAGCCTGCAGGTCAAAGCCTGGCTGTACATGGATGATGTCACTGTTTTCTGCTCAGATCCATTGACAGTGCACAGAACCATCAGCATCTGCGACCGGTTCAAACAAGCCTTGGGAGCCAAGGTAAATCAAGGCAAGAAAGAGGCCATGTTCTTTGGGAACTGGGCTGTCCAAACCTTTATTCCCTTCACTGTCAGGTCAGGTGCTGGGAATATGGATCAGAGGGGCTGGGGAATGCGCAAAAACTTGTGAAGACCATTGCAAAGGTGAGGTAGAAACTGGGTTTTTGGGACTACTACTGCCTCTCCATTGTAGGTAAAAACCTGGTCATCAGATGTAAGGTACTGTCTCTGTTATTGAACATGGTGCAGGTCTGGCCCACTCCCAGAAGTTGCACTGCTGCATTCACCAAGCTATTTTCCACTTCATTTGCAGGTATAGGTTCTGCATACTTTTTGCATGTTATGACTTTTTTATTTCAATACATAGGTTATTCATACAAAAAAAATACACATGTAGACACAAACACTGTTCAGTTATGCAAGGAAGCAAATGTTGGAGTTTGACTCTATCCAAACAAATCAAAGGCATCTCTCACAGGAATCAGACTATATTTATATGCATTTGAGGAATCAAGAGGGTCCAATAACTGAATGGACCATTTCCACACTGAGCCTGGTGGCAGCTGCCCCAAGCTTGAGTACATTTGAATGTTATGATGTCGTAACAGAATGGCTTTTGAGCTTTGAATGAAAAACTTCAAGGATTGAATCCTAAACCTGGTGTACATCAGAGAGTGATGGACTTTGTGATCAACGTTATTGGAACTGGATGTGTTGCAAATACAATCGAATGACTCTGATTTGGTGATGATCGGTAATTTATATCAATGTTCTGATTGTGGATGGCAAGGTAACAACTTGTGACATTTTGTTTTTCTGAAAGATTATGTTCAATATGCAAACTCATAGGAGCAGCAAAACGCAAGTAGTCTCTGTCCGTTCTCATTTACCTATCCCAGACCATACATCTGAGGCAGGAGGACCACACCCATCTTGCACTGAAATTCACCAGTTGATACAGATGTTCTATTGGAGATTCTGTTGATAGGGGTGGAAGTGTGCTCCTTACAGTGAAGATTACAGCCAAATCACGCACTTCTTCTGAATTCTCAAGACCATGGATTCATAGAAAAGTGAAGAAATAGTATTCAGACCAACATGTCTGTGCTAGCATAACATGAAAAAATACTGATACCCATTCTAGTCCCAACTTCCATCACATGGTTTATAACATTGCAGGATACAGCTTTTCAGGGACAGATCTAAGTTCCTTTTAAATGAGCTAGGTATTTCTGCCTCCACTACCAAATTGGCAGAAAATTCCTGACACTCACACTTTTAGAGGAAGATATTTTTCCTTATATTTCTTCTAACCCTTCTACCAATCACCTCACAACTGTACTCCCTAGCCATGAATCTAGATGCAGGGGAAGCAGGTCTTTCTTGTCCATTTCAGTCTCGGCATTTTAAACTTTTATCCACCTCAATTAGGACATCCCCAGCCTCTGTTTTGCTCAGGAAGCCAATCTTAGTTTATCTATCTTTCCCTGTATTTGTGATTTTCAATCTTGACAGATTGATATGATGCACTGTCAGTGAATGTTGTTCCTTGTGCAGAAGAACATATCAACATAAGAAACAGGATCACAAGTCGGCCATTGTCCCTGCCCTGCCTTTCATTCTGATTGTGGTTGATCTGCCACAGGCCGCAATTCCTCTTTTGTGCCAGATCCTCTTTGCTCTCAACTTGTAAATACTTCAAAAGACTATTTTAAAATACTTCCAGTGATCGAGCCTCCACTAATTTCCTAGCTACCTCTTTTAATTCTTCCAAGGATAATGCCTTATTTTATTGTAAGTTGCCTCTTCCTGTTATATGGAAGTGTGAACATCAAATGAGGACATTTTAATATTACAGATTAAAGAACCCATTTTTGCAGTATTTCTCTCACTCCAATTCTTACTCAGCATTGTTAGAATGTATCAGTTGAGCCCAATTTTGATTTGACCAGATGAGGAGGTGAATTAGCTCCCCTCTTTTTAACCTCCTTATTAGCCTGTGACAAAGAGCCAAATACAAAATTTTCTTGAGTGATTTAATTCCTTGCTAACAGAGAGGGAATGAACAAAAATGTGATATCAAACACTCCCATAAATGAAGGTATAAAGTGTAAAAGGAAAAGCTCCTAGCACAGAAGAAAATACATTTGCAGTTGAAATGTCTGTAGAATGCTCTCAAGATATTAGGTTTTAAACTGAGACCATGATTGAGTAATTAATAATTCGTATCCTCAGTATTATTGAATATGGCAGTTATTGTTGAGTCCTTGGTAAATAGATTTTTCTCCCAAAAAAGAAACCCAAAGAAAGAAAAAAAACAATAAACAGCAGATGCTGAAATGTGAAAGAAAAACAGAAATAGCTGGAATAATTCAACAGGTCTGGCAGCATCTGTGGAGTGGGAAGCAGAGTTAACATTTCGTGGTTAGAGATCCTTCTTCAGAAAGTTTCTTCAATTTGTTTTATCACTGCAGTTGTGTCCTTTGAGTGATATTGAAATGAAACATTTTTAAAGGGAGGAGGCTTTCCCCAATTCTGTCTCTGCTGTGCTACTGCTGTGTGAAATACAGTTCATTCATGCATTCCCTTTTTTGACCTCATTGTTTTCTGAGTTGGATAATTTGAAGGTGACTGTTTTGTTTCTAACATGTGAAACGTATCCATAAATGTATACATCAAACTGGAGATACAGATCTGAAGCCTCAATGTCTTTTGAAAATGTCAATTTCAGCTCATACTGTCTTTGTTTATTTCACATTGCTTTTATAAAACTGGGTTAACCTGTGGTAAGCTGATTACTGCAACCAGTTTAAGTCAGTGTTATTCCATTTACAACTATTTTACTTCATGAAAGTTTCAGTTATTAAATCAGATAATGCCCACCTTTTGCCCCACTCATGACAGTTTCTTCCCCAGATATACAAACCACTTGTCTCAAAATATATTTGTCACATAGGATTTATTGAGTAGTAAAGTCATATATAATTACAGAAAAATATGGCAGAATTCAAATACTATTCTCCACTGTAACTAAGTGATCAAATCCTCTTCTTGTTATGGGCAATTTGTACTGTAAATGCCACCAAGCTGTAAACAGTGTAATATTGGGAGATCAGACAGTTCTAAATTACTTTTGAGTTCCAGTGGTGTAAAATTCAATCCTGCTTAGGAACAACACAGGACTTGTTACAAGGTTTTCAATTGGTCAGTCAAAAGTTGTTGAAGAACAGTCAAAAGTTATACACAATTGGAGAATGAGACAGTGAGTGTACGAGAGGCAGGTGGGGGAGGGGGGTGGGGGGTATGGGGAGAGAGAGAGAGAGAGAGAGAGAGGGAGACCTTGTGAAGAATAGTTTGCTATTAAGCTGAGCCGCTGAGATGGCCGCTGGTTCTGTGTAGTTAGGTTGAGGGAAACATCCCAAAAACAGTTTTCTCCATATAGAAGAACAAGGCAGCAGATACATGTGGATACACCACCTGCAGGCTTTCCTACAACCCACATACCATTCTAACTTTGAACTAGATCACGGTTTCTTCACCGCAGGTAGGTCAAAATCCTGGGTGTGGGTGAACCTAAACCCCAAAAACTTCAGCCACTCAAGAAGGCAGTTCACCACTGTCTTCAGGATAATTAATGATGGGCAATGAGAAACTAAGGAGGCAAAAGTCTATGTTTAATCTGGGTGAGGGAGAAGTCTGAACAAAGTAAACTACCAGTGTAATGAATGCAAGACACAAAGCAATCAGTGAGAAGCCGGTAAGATGGAACAAGAATAAATATTATTGGTAATAATAAAAATAACAACTAGCAGAAAATAACAAGAGATCCCAATCCCATTTCCAAAACTAGTACAGTTTTCCAGTGTCTAGTGGACTTTAGACTGAGAAAAAGCCATTGCACTTACAGTAATGGATAGGAGTAAGAAGGTAGTTTAAAATGAGGAAAGGAGATCATAATAAAACATGATTGGAGATGCCGGTGTTGGACTAGGATGTACAAAGTTAAAAATCACACAACACCAGGTCCAACAGGTTTATTTGAAAGCACTAGCTATTGGGGCGCTACTCCTTCATCAGGTGGTAGTGATCCAGCAGTGCTCCGAAAGTTTGTATTTTCAAATAAACCTGTTGGACTATAATCTGGTGTTGTGTGATTCTTAACATAATAAAACATGTAACTATTAATGTTATTCCAAATTCAAACTTTTTATTGTACTGTATGAATGCTGCACTGGTTGTAAATCTTAATATTTGCTAATGGCTAATGTCTGTTTATATTGAACTTGTGAGTTAATATTTCATTTATATTCCACTCATCTTCTGGGGTAAATTTGCAGGACTTTACTTTAAACAGATTGTTAATAACTTGTCTGTTCTAAAATAAGAACATAAGTCCAAAAGTAGGCCATTTAACCCTTAAACCTGTTCAAATTTTCTTTCCCTGATTTCTCCAATGTCAGCTGAAAAGAAGCTGTCTTCAAAGCAAGAAAGACAATGGACAGTTAATGTTTTCTGCCAGGATTCTATGGTTGTTAAAGTGATGCACATTTAACTAAGCTTACCTCGTACAGACTGAACTTTTGATGAGAGTGCCCTCTATTGACCACTAATACCTTCAAATGATATTGACTTTGAGGATTGAGTTGCAAATAGCTAATTATGACAGCATTTTGTACTGACATTTTTAATTACAAATTCATTTCATTTCAAGTTGAATAAATTCTACAATGAAAGTGAAATGAAAATATCCAGTCAGTCTTTTCCAAATAACTTGACAAAATATCTAAATAACGAAAAGTGTTTTTGAATTAATTAAAAGCAATAATAGACTTTAAAAGAATCCCACTTTCTTTGTTAAAATCTGAGCTGGTGGTAAGATTATAGTGTCTTGTAAGAATTGGAAACAGCTTAACTGGCTGAGTCATTATCAGTAAGAAATTACATTTATCCAGAATCTTTACCACATAAAACATCAGAGGTATAATCAGATAAGAACTAGTGCTAGAAGAAAGACCAATTAGAAAGATGGACTAAAAGCATGATCAAAGAGGTGGGCTTTAAGGTGGCATAAAGAAGAAGTAATGGAAGTGTAGAAGTAGAAGTAGAGGATTGAGTTCTGGGCCTAGATGATAATTGGTGATTGGGTGATATTGAAAAGGATCATGTTTATTCATTTTCTCCCAACTTAACTAACACAACAGTTCAGCCAACTGTTAATGAATTTGTTGTTTTGCCACCAGACCTTTTAGGAAAGCTTATAATGGATAATTCCAGAACAGCTCTGCATTTTCCTCTCTTTGGTGTTTTACTATTTCCACCTGTCCTTATAGATATGAAAGTGTATCAGGAAATAAGTTGATAATTTGCTGAATAACAAAGAAATACAATTGCTATTCCTCACCAATAGTCCTTGTGAATATTAACGGTTTCATTGTACCTTACTACGGCAATGAAAGCTGCCTATAACCTGGTGAAATTTATGCAGACTATCTGATTGACAAAACCCTTTCTTTTGCAATTTGGCCTCATTTAATTCTCTGTACGTGAATGAAATTTAAGTGAGGTAAAATCTATTAAGTCATTCAACAGCATTACGACAATGTCAACAAAGATGGCAGCACAGAGGTAGATGTTGGGAATGAATGGCTTTGGGAGGGCTTCACACTGAGTACAGGTTGCATGAAAATTTATGAGACCAGTGAGAACATGGGCAAGAAAACCTCATTCTGATTACTATATACCACTTTTCCTCAGCTGATGGACCAGTACTTTGCTATGTTGAACACTACTTGGAAGAAGCACTGAGTGTGGCTTGGATAAATAAGGCTTGAATTTTTTTTTCAAAAATATACTTCATTCATAAATATTTTGAAGATCTGTACAACTGGTCATGCATACATACGTATACATTCTATTTCTTTGCATACAGAGATTGAGTAATCAAACATATATACAGGTCTGTACATTTACCATCCATATGTTTAGCTGAGGCATCAGTGGAGCCCACTTACTGTGTGAGCCCCCTGTTCTTTGGCAGGCAGACGTTACACAACGCGCCATGGCGGCAGCTGCCCCAAGCTTCAGCGCGTCCCTCAACACGTAGTCCTGGACCTTGGAATGTACCAGCTGCAACACTCAGTCGGGGTCAGCGCCTTCAGCTGGAAGGTCAACAGGTTTCAGACAGACCAAAGAGCGTCTTTGACCGAGTTGATGATCATCCAGGCACAGTTGATGTTCGTCTCGGTGTGCGTCCCGGGGAACAGACCGTAGAGCATGGAGTCCCGTGTCATGGAACTGCTCGGGATGAACCTCAACAAACATCACTGCATTCGTCTTCAGACTTCCTTTGTGTAGGCACATTCCAGAAGGAGGTGTGTGACAGTCTTGACCCCTCCGCAGCCGCTTCGAGGGCAGCATGTGGTGTGGCAGAGAGTCTGGGCATGCATAAAGGATCTCACAGACAGAGCCCTTCTCACCACCAGCCAAGTCATGTCTTGGTGCTTGTTGGAAAGTTCTGGCGATGAGGCATTCTGACAAATGACTTTGACAGTCTACCCAGGGAACCGCTCAACAGGGTCCGCGCTGTCCTTTTCCCGAAGGGTCTCAAGTACACTATGTGCTGACCACTTCCTGATGGACTTGTGGTCAAAGGTGTTTTTCTTCATAAATTTCTCTACAAAAGACAGGTGATACGGAATGGACCAACTACTCGCAGCGTTCCATGGCAGCGAGGCCAGACCCATCCTTTGCAATACTGAGGACAGGGACAGGTAGAACCTCAGTACATAGTGACACTTTGTGTTTGCGTACCGGGGATCCACGCACAGCTTGATGCAGCCACACACAAAGGTGGCCATCAGGGTGAGGGTTGCATTGGGTGTGTTTATTCCCCCGTTGCCCAGAGCTTTGTACATTGAGTCCCTTCAGACCCTGGCCATCTTTGATCACAATACAAAATGGAAGATGGCCCAGGTGACTGCGATGGTACAGGTCCTGAGAATAGGCCAGACCTGTGCCACATATAACAACACTGACAGTGCCTCACACCTGGTGACCAGGTTTTTACCCGCGATGGAGAGCAGACCGTAGCTTCCATCTGCCCAATTTCAGCCTCACTTTCTTGATACACTCCCCCCAAGACTTGGCGCATGCCCCAGCCCCTCCGAACCAAATACTCAGTACCTTCAGGTGGTCAGTCCTGACGGTGAAGGGGATGAAGTATTGGTCGGCCCAGTTCCCGAAGAGCATGGTCTCGCTCTTGCCTCGGTTGACCTTTGCCCCAAGGCCCATTCGAACTGTTCACATATGCACAAGAGTCAGTGCACGGACAGCGGATCCGAGCAGAAAACAGCAACATCATCCATGTACAGGGAGGCCTTAACCTGCAGGCCCCCACTGCCAGGAATAGTCACCCCTCTCAGGCTCACATCCTTCCTGATGGACTTGGCAAATGACTCTATGCAGCACAGAAACAAGGCTGGATAGAAAAGGCAGCCCTGCCTGACTCCAGATCTGAATGGGAAAGTATCTGATTCCCAACCATTGATTGAGACTGTACTGACAATGTTGGTGTAGAGCAGTCTGATCCAATTGCAGATTCCATCCCCAAAGCCCATTTTGGAGAGAACATCTCTCATATACGTATATGATATCCTGTCAAAGGCTTTCTTCTGGTCCAGGCTAATGAGGCAGGTGTCCAACCCTCTGTCCTGCACATAGGCGATCGTATCCCTGAGGAGTGCGAGACTCTCAGCGATCTTCCTGCCCGGTACAGCACAGGTTTGGTCAGGGTGGATCACCGATCCAGAGCAGATCTGACCTGGTTGGTGATGACCTTTGCCAAGATTTTGTAATCGGCATTCAATACTGAGATTGATCTCCAATTCCCGATTTCCTCCCTCTCCCCATTCCGCTTGTAGATGAGGGTAATGATGCCTTTCCTCATGCATTCATTCATGGTACCGGCCAGAAGCAGACTGACATACACCTCCAGCAGGTCCTAGCCAATAAAATCCCACAGAGCAGAATAGAGCTCAACCGGTAAGCCGTCACTTCTGGGAGTTTTATTCTTTTCGAAGGACTTGAGGGCCTTGGTCAACTCATCCAGGGATAGTGGCTGGTCCAGCCTCTCCCGTGTTCTGTCATCTAAGACCTCCGTGATAGAGGACAGGAACAACTGGGAGGTCACGCAGTCAGTTGGCTTCGAGTCATACAGACTGGCATAGAAAGATTTGCTGATCCTCATGACGTCAGCCTGATTGACGTTACTGAGCCATCTTCTTCCTTCAGGCTGCTGAGCATAGAGCTTTCTTTGTGCACCTTCTGGAAGAAGAAACATGAGCACGTCTCGTCTTGCTCCACAGAGCGGACCTTGGACCGGAAGATTATCTTGGAGGCTTCTGAGGCAAAGAGTGAGGCTTGCTGGCCTTTCACCTCCTTGAGGTTCTCCATGACATCGACCCCCATCGTCTGCAGCCGGAGCAGGTTCTGCATATTTTCCTGGAGCTGGGACAGTTTTCCCGCCTCTCTCACACCTCCTGAAAACCTTTGAGGATGAAGAACCTCTTTATGTTCCCTTTTAATGTTTCCCAACAGTCTGCTGGAGTCTCAAACAGGGGCTTCATGGTTCTCCAACCTGCGTAATCTTCTTGAGCTCCTCAATGTTTCCCGGGGTCAACAGCTTGGTGTTCAGCTTCCACGTTCCCTTACCAGCCCGCTGCTCCTCCTGTAGGTGACAGTCGGCCAGCAGGAGACAGTGGTCAGAAAAAGAACACCGGCTTGACATTGGTGGATCTGACTGAGAACATTCGGGACACAAACAGGTAATCTATCCTTGAGCATATAGACCCATCTGACCGTGACCAGGGTGTATCTACGCAGCACTCCGTCTGCAGGGGTGCTGAGGATGTCATGCAGTTTGGCATCTTTAACTGTTTCCATCAGGGCTCTGGACGTGGCGTCCAGTTTACTGTTCCCCCCGCCGGATCGTCCATCTGCATCAATGATACAGTTGAAGTCTCCAGCCAGAATGACCGGCCTGGACGTAGCCAGCAACAGTGGAAGCTGCTGCAGGATGACCAACCGTTCATTCTTACCTGTTGGGGCGTACACATTAATCAGTCTCAGGGGAGTATTTCTATGACGTCAGTGATGAGGAGGCGCCCGCCCACCACCTCCTTAACCTTGGAGATGGTGACGTTTCCTCCTCGCAACAGGATACCCAGGCCTGAGGCGCTGCTATCGTTGCTCTCCGACCAAACTGACAGCCCATGGGCCCACGAGCTCGATCATCTCCTGTAGCTGCTGAGGTGCAGTATCCCACACCCCTACAGAAACAGGCCATCGGCTTTAACGTTGGCCAGGAAGGCCATCGTAGAGACACATCACGTAGCCGATTTAATGCTATGAACATTAATACTGGCAACTGAGTGGAAGACTTGAATAGCCATCACCAAAGGTACTTTGGTAACATGACTCCTGATCGAGTTGGCTTAGTTCTGAAGCTCATAACTGGCAGACTAGTCCTATAGCAGGTGGTGACTGAACTAAGAAAGAAAAATCTGCTTAACCTCACTGTCACCAATCCACCTGCCAGAGATGCATCAGTCCATGTCTGCATTGATAAGTGTATAGTACTTGTGAGAATACCATCCATTGTATTATGTGACACTACTACCAGGATACCTGGGGTGGATTCAAAATAGATCTAGTGACTTAAAACTTGGCATCAAAGAGGTGAGATAACCATCTCCAACAAGACTGTATATAACTGACTCTTTTTTGACAGGAAATACATTCCATTATTGAACCTCCCACCATCAACATCCATGAAGTCATAATTGATAAGAAACATAACAAATAAATATATTGTTTGCCTACAGGAGCACATCAGAGATTGAGAATTCATGGCAAGTAACTCACTGCTTGACTTTCCAAATCTTTCAACCATCTACAAAGTATTACTTAGTGCATGTTGGGATACACCCCACTTGCCTCGATGAGTAGAGCTTCAACAACACACAAAAAGCTCAAACCATCAGGGACAAAAACAGCTCACCATCCATCACTTTATACAATTATTCTTTCCACTTCCACTGGACTACAGTGTTACCACTTAATAGAAGCATTGCAACAAATTGCTAAGACTTCTTTAAAATCACCTCCCAAATTTATAACCTTTGTTATGAAGAGGGTGAAGGACATCAAACACCTCTACATTCATTTTCAAGAATAAATACTCCTGACTCGGAATGATACTTCCATTCCTTCATCATCACTGGATCAGAATCCGAGAACTTCCTAACGCCACTCCATGAGTACTTACATCAAATGGTTTACAGGAGTTCATAATAACTCACCATCTGCTTAGAGGCAATTAAGATACAAGATAAATGCAGACCTTCCCAGTAATATCCTCATCCCTTGAATAATTTTTAAAAATTACAATTATCTTCTGGAATTAATTCCCTCTTCTCATCTCCCGGTTTGCTCCTTCCCTCCACTGGTAATCCCGACTCTTGTTAGGATATTGCTTTTATATGTCAAAAGTCTTTTATACTTTATTCAAGTGAAGATCATTCAATCAAAGCAGAAGATCCTGGAATTACTCAAAAGGATAGCCAAGATCTATGCACAGAATAGTCAAACTGACATCAAGACTGCAAGATATTTCTGAGGAACAACATTTAAAGGGAAGTGGTGAGAACCGTAGAACAGATACAGATAAATAGAATAACTTGTGTAAGGTTTTGGTGAAAATCAAGAGGCAATCAAACTGTCAAAGTGATATTATCATGAGACTATCTGAAACAGAATTAAACAAATCAAATAAAAAAAATGCAGGTGTGTGAATGACTTTACAAGAAGTCATTCACACAAGTAGAGAAGGAAACATGGAAATTTGTCAAAGCAGGCTTCAGTAGCTCAGAAGCCTGATAAAAGAAATAGTTGACACCAAGGGTGCAAAAGACATTATCAGCATATTGTTTCATCAGAGGATCCTTTACACAAAGGCACACCAATACTTTCTATCCCCTCGTTATTTGTAAAAATGTTAGTACTGTCACCATACATTGCCTTCTAATCTTCCAAGACAGGTAGCGAAAATTTTGCTAAGTACTGTAGCAAAGCTGAACAAGTAACA
Source organism: Hemiscyllium ocellatum (assembly GCF_020745735.1). NCBI lineage: Eukaryota > Metazoa > Chordata > Chondrichthyes > Orectolobiformes > Hemiscylliidae > Hemiscyllium > Hemiscyllium ocellatum. Next base: position 44,607,158 of record NC_083413.1, on the reverse strand, counting down.
GTAAAGGCAACAAAAACTCATGAAAGATCACCATCTTGAAATGTTAACTTGCTTTTCTCCACAGGTTTTGCCTGACCTGCAGAGATTTTTAAGTTTTGTTTTGTCCTTATAATGGAAATTGTAGTTAAGATCTGAATTTATTGGAATCAGTATTAAAGCATTACAACTGCATCATGCCTAGGAGAATACTTAGAGTTGCAATGAACACCAATGACATAGGTCAGAAGAGAGATGGGGACTTGAGGCAGAAATTCAAGGAGCTAGGATGGAAGTTTAGAGCTAGGACAAATAGAGCTGTTTTCTCTGGTTTGCTACCTGTGCCACGTGCTAGTGAGGTGAGGAATAAGGAGAGAAAGGACTTGAACACGTGGGTACAGAGATGGTGCAGGAGGGAGGGTTTCAGGTTTTTGATAATTGGAGCTCTTTCTGGGTTAGGTGGGACCTCTACAAGCAGGATGGTCTTCATCTAAACCAGAGAGGTACCAATATCCTGGCTGGGAAATTCGCTAAAGCTATTAAGGTGGATTTAAACTAATACAGCAGGGGGATGGGAACCAAAATTGTAGGACAGGTACAGAAGAGGATGAGAGTAGGGAGTTCCAAAATCAAGTATCTGACACTGGCAAGCGAGAACCTGGTTTGAAGTGTGTGTACTTCAACGCGAGGAGCATCTGAAATAAAGTGGGTGAACGTGGATTGGTACCTGGGACTTCGATGTTGTGGCCATTACAGAGACATAGATAGAGCAGGGATAGGAATGGCTGTTGCAGGTTCCAGGATTCAATGTTTCAGTAAGAACAGAGAAGATGGTAAAAGATGGGGAGGTGTGGCATTGTTGATCAGGGACAATACTACAGTTGTAGAAGGGATGTTTGGGGACTCGTTAACTGAGGTAGTATGAGCTGAGGTTAGAAACAGGAAAAGAGAAGTCAGCATGCTGGGAGTTTTCTATAGGCCTCCAAATAGTCCCAGAGTAGTAGAGAAAAGGATAGCAAAGATGATTCTCGATAGGAGTAAGAGAGGCAGGGTAGTTGTCATGGGGTACTTCAACTATCCAAATATTGACTGGGATCACTACAGCACAAGTGCTATAGATGGGTCAGTTTTTTGTCCAGTGTGTGCAGGAGGGCTTCCTGACACAGTATATATTCAGGCCTACAAGGGGCGAAGCCACTTTAGATTTAGTACTAGGTAACGAGCCTGGCCAGGTGTTAGATTTGGAAGTAGGTGAACACTTTGGAGACAGCAATCACAATTCTGTCAGGTTTACTTTAATGATGGCAAGGGATAAGTGTACTCCACCCAGCAAGAGTTACAGCTGGGGAAGGGAAATTACGATGAAATTAGGAAAGATTTAGGAAGAGTAGAATGGGGAAGGAAACTGCAGGGGATGAGCACATTAAAAATGTGGAGCTTATTCAAGGAAAAGCTTCTGTGTGTCCAAGATAAGTATGTACCTGTCGGGCAGGGAGGAAGATATAGAACGCGTGAGCCGTGGTTCACTAAGGAAGTGGAATCCCTGGTCAAGAAGAAGAAGGCTTATGTTAGGACAAAATGTGCAAACTCAGTTAGGGCGCTTGAGGGTTGCAAGGAAGTCAGGAAAGATCTAAAAAGAGAGCTCAGAAGAACCAGGAGGAGACATGAGAAGTTGTTGGTGGATAGGATCAGGGTAATCCCTAAGGCTTTCCATAAGTATGTTACGAATAAAAGAATGACAAGAGTTAAATTAGGACCAATCAAGGGTAATAGTGGGAAGTTGTGTGTGGAGTCAGAGGAGATAGGGGAAGCACTAAATAAATATTTTTCGACAGTGTTCACTATAGAAAATGAAAATGTTAGCGAGGAAGATACAGAGATACTTGCATCTAGACGAGAAGAGATTGAGGTTCACTAGGAAGAGGTATTAGAAATCCTGCAGAGTGTGAAAATGGACAAGTCCCTTGGGCCGGATGGGATTTATCCTAGGACCCTCTGGGAAGCAAGGGAAGAGATTGTCGAGCCTTTGGCATTGATCTTCAAATCATCAATGTCTATAGGAATAGTGCCTGAGGACTGGAGGATAGCAAATGTGGTTCCCTTGTTCAAAAAGGGTAGTAGAGACAATCCTGGTAATTACAGACCAGTGAATCTCACTTCAGTTGTTGGTAAAGTGTTGGAAAAAGTTATAAGAGAGAGGATTTATAACCATCTAGAAAAGAATAATCTGATCAGGGACAGTCAGCACGGTTTTGTGAAGGGTAGGTCATGCCTAATGGATCTTATTGAGTTTTTTGACAAAGTGACCAAACAGTTAGATGAGAGTAAACAGGTTGATGTGGTGTATATGGATTTCAGCAAGGCGTTCAATGAGGTTCCCCACAGTAGGCTATTATACAAGATGCGGAGGAATGGGATTGTGGAAGACATAGCAGTTTGGATCAGTAATTGGCTTGCTGAAAGAAGACAGATGGTTGTAGTTTTTGGAACATGTTCATTTTGGTGTCCAGTTACTAGCGGCATACCACAAGGGTCAGTGTTGGGTCCCCTGCTGTTCGTCATTCTTATAAATGACCTGGATGAGGGCTTAGAAGGGTGGGTTAGTAAATTTGCGGATGATACTAAGTGGAGTTGTGGATAGTGACGAAGGATGTAGTAGGTTGCAGAGAAACATAGATAGGATGCAGAGCTGGGCTGAGAGGTGGCAAATGGAGTTTGATGTGGACAAGTGTGAGGTGATACACTTTGGACGGAGTAATCGGAATGCAAAGTACTGGGCTAATGATAAGATTCTTGGGAGTGCAGATGAGCAGAGAGATCTTGGTGTCCATGTACAGATTCCTGAAAGTTGCCACCCAGATTGACAGGGTTGTTAAGAAGGCATACAGTGTTTTGGCCTTTATTCATAGAGGGATTGAGTTCCAGAACCATGAGGTTATGCTGCAGCTGTACTTGGAGTATTGTGTACAGTTCTGGTCACCGCATTATAAGAAGGATGTGGAAGCTTTGGAAAGGGTGCAGAGGAGATTTACTAGGATGTTGCCTGGTATGGAAGGAATGTCTTACGAGGAAAGGCTGAGGGCCTTGAAGCTGTTCTCGTTGGAGAGAAGGTTGAGAGGTTACTTAATAGAGACATACAAGGTAATCAGAGGGTTCGATATGGTGGACAGGGAGAGCCTTTTTCCAAGTATGGGACTGCAAACACGAGGGGACACAACTTTAAAGGGAGGGGAGATAGGTATAAGACAGATGTCAGAGGTAGTTTCTTTATCAGAGAGTAGTAAGGTTATGGAATGCTTTGCCTGCAACGGTAGTAGTTTCGCCAAATTTAAGTCGTCGTTGGACAAACAAATGGACGTACATGGAATAGTGTAGGTGGGATGGGCTTCAGATTAGTAAAACAGGGCAGCGCAACATCAAGGGTCGAAGGGCCTGTACTGCGCTGTAATGTTCTATGTTCTATGTTCTTTATGTGCTCTTGATAAAATGCCCACTATAACACCATATTTTCCAGGCATTTGAATGATTTTCAAATTGTACAGTTGGAAAATTAAGTTGCACCGAAAGAATTATAACTTCTTTTCCAATTTTTTCTCAAAAGTTTCAATGGATTGTAATCCACACAAATAACAATTTCTTCCGCATTGTTGGTGATGTACATTCCAAAAGTCAATGTCACCCTCTTAACCAAAATTCTTACAAGGAGATAACGGTTCTGAACTAACTCCTTTCCCAAGGAGAAATCGTTCTTAAATCTGACCCCAGTCAGATCTTTTGTGAACTGAAATGAAAGGCTTTCTAACCTATGGGTTTTCCTAAACAAAAGTCTTGATTCTTCTAATCCAAAAACAAACTAATGCCTTTCAATGTTTGTGTTCTCTGATTGCAAAGCTTTCAAAACATAAACAAACTTGCATCATCACTCCAGGAGGGCCCCCATTCATTTGCTCTCTGACACAAACTGGTTTAAAATCATGCCTCTAGAAAGACACATTAATCATTAAATCCTCATACACATAGGCCAAAATGCACATGTCACTAGACCGTAATCCAAACTCAAAATAAATGAAATTAATATATATAAATAATACACCTTACACTGTACACATGCAGTTAATCAAATAACCATAGCATTCTTTGCAAGGTTCCCATAGAAACCTTCTGTCTTTTGCTGTCTTTCCTAGTCCTTCTCCGCCTCTGTCTCTATTCTGCCAATGAGCCTTCTCACTACTTGTGCATCTTTTCACTGTCATACTCTTTCTTTTCTCTCTTTCTCTTCCCCTTTTCCTGTTTCCCATCCTCAACTCTTTTTCTCTTCCAAATCTTTCTCTTTGTGTTTTCTCCCTCTCATTCCCAGTCTGCCCCAACCTTTCTCATTCCCTTGTCTTTTCTCTCGCTCTCTCCCATTATGTTGTTCCATCTTCTCTTTCTTGTCCTTACCCAAGGCACAAAGTTAAACATGCCTCTTGTGGTCATAGGCTCATCAATGACAAAGGCTAGAGCTAACACGAGAATGAGCTTTACAGTTTGAACGGGGAGGTGACTGGGGCATAAAAAATTATCAAGCTAATGCCAGGGTATTAAATGTAAATGATATGCTACCTGAAAAGGTGGCACTGTATATGCATAAAGAGTCTTATTTCTCTGCCACAAAGCATTATTTTAAAATAGAGATTAAACGTATAATTTGGAGATTAAGTTAAATGGCAATTGATTAAAAGATATTTTTAAAGAAAGCTGTAGTCACAGTATGAAGGGAATGGATATAGATGTGCCATATTAATGACTTAATCCTCAAAGGTTTATGTTTAAAGGTAAAAGTCACATATCATGGTAAGACAGGAGGAGAACAGGTGGGATCCTCCCAGGAGAACTTTTAGTTTCATGGTAACCGAGAATTATACAATTAACAGGGAGGAAGATTCTCTGACACAGTGGGCCTGATTAAATTAGAAGGCTATGTTAATCTTATATTCAATGATTCTCATCTTATGTTATATCAATCTATCAACACATAGTATGCACATACTATAAATTCACAGTACAGTTGTTAATCTAGTGACATTTCCCAATGTAAAAGATGTAATTGCCTGAAGCATTGTAAAGTTGCAATCTAGTACAAGCCTTAGATTCTGAACCCAATGGAGAAGGAGCAATTGATACATTAAGTACCTTTGTAATACAGACAGACATGTTATCTCAGTTAGAGATTTATTGGGAAAGTTATTACTTTCAGCAGTGACCCACTAATACTCTGGCTGTTGAGGTAATACTGGATTTGCCATCTCCCAAATGGATGTTCCCAAATTGGGACACTGGTTTCTGGGTGGTCCAAGCTTGCTTCACCTTCTCGACAAGTCAAGTTTGTTTCCCTCTTGAATTTCGGAACTTCAACATTGGACTCTTCCCTCTCTGTTTACAATACCTTCCTGTCATGCATATGTAACTGAAAACCCCTCCACATTTGTGTGTATGTGCATATTGACTCCGGATTTGAACTGCCATCTCCCTTTGCCAGTCTTGAGCCTTTATCTTCAGCCTCCTCTTCTTCCAGTCTCCTCATTATGCTGCTTTTTATTTCCATCCTCAAAGGAATTTTATTCATCCTCCCACTTGAGAACACTTCATTATTACTCTGCTTTCCCATCATGTTGTCATTTCATGCTGGAACATGCCCGTAACTGCACCCTGGGCCACACTTTGCATTCTCTGCAGATATACCAAGGAAGTCATCATACAGCTTGATGAGCCGCAAACTCAGCACCCCCTCATTCTCTTCACTGATCTTGGAATCCCATTCATCAGTTTCCCATCCAAAAAAAATAATTAAGGCTGTTGAAGGGCAATCATATCAGCCCCAGGATTTTTTCATAGCTTGAGAAGTGGGGATGTTGGCTAATGATTTCACAATGTTCAGTGTCAGGTACTGAAGCAGTTGGTGTTCACGCTGCAAGATTTGGACAACATTAGGCTTGGGCTATTTACTGCAAATAAGATTAACATTACTCAAGTGGCATTTAATTCTACCTCCAGTAAAAGAGAATCTAACTACCTCCACCTGAAATGTCATGACATAAATGTCATTGATTTCTCCAGCACCATCCTCAGAATCATTGTTGACCAAAACATTAAGTAGACCAGGCATCTAAATATTACAGATGCAAGAAAGGGTCAGAAGCTACAAATTTTTCGCTGAGTGATTGACCTCCTGACTCCCTAAACCATTATGACTATCTACAAGGTGCAAGGCAGGAGTATGATAGATTCTCTCCACTTTCCTCAGTAATTGCAGCTCACCATCAGTCTAGGGAAGCTCACACCATCCAGGACAAAGCAGATAATTATTTGGCATCCCATCCACCACCTTAAACAATCACATCCTTCACCATTAACCCAACATGGCTCTAGAATGTATCATCGACAAATTGCCAAGGTTGACATTGCCAAGATTTTGTTTGACAGCACCTCCTAAAACTGCAAATCAGCTTGGGAACACCACTACATACATGACACACAGCATCATGATTTGTAAATACATTACCATCTTTAATTGTCAAAATCCAGGAAAATTATCTCTGGATCTACTGAGTTTTTCAAGAGCTTCCTGTATTTTTGAAATCCAGAGAGATACTTTAATGGAGGTATTGATTCTTTTAAATCCTACTGCCTGATCCAACTCAAGGACTGTTCAGACCATGTTTTTCTGTGTGCCCTGAAAATAAAAGGAATCAAAAGCTACGGGGGTTTTTTTTTTACCAAAGGAGCACTTCTTTTTACAAAAATACACTTTTCTTCATGAAATTTGAAATTATATTATGTGAAAGTTCAAGAAGCTGCAGTTCACATTGTAAAATTACATTACCAGATACATTATGTGTCTGTTCAAAGCTTTAAAACATTCTTTAGCACATCATCCTGAACCTTGGAAAGGGCCAATCTGCAACACTCAGTCATGGACAGCTGAAAGACCAACAGATTTCAGGCACACATCATGTGTACTTCACGAGTTGATGACCCTCCAGCAACCGATGAAGATCTTCTTGGAATGCATCCACAGGATAGTGCATATAGAGTGATCAACAAAGAAGTCATTGTGGGGTATTTATTTTAGTTTTGCAAGGTTTATGGGAACAAAATTCGGTGATCACCATATCACGTATGCCATCCCATGCCCACATGCTCAAAGTGCATATAGAAAGTGATTGGTACTATAAGACATTCCTTTACCATCCCTAGCTAAATGAACATTGCCATGATTAATGTGTTTGAATAGAGTTCATGTCCTTCATACATAAATACTAAGGACTAAGGTTCCATCTGTTGTCCATGTTGTGAAGGATTTGTCTGGCTTCATTACTGCAGAATGCTCTACTCATTTAACAAGAACATAAGACATAGCGGTAAGATCTTTGGCCTCCAAAGTGGACTGCTTTGTCCAGGATGGTGTCAAGCTTCTTGAGTGCTGTTGATGTTGCACTTATCCACTTAAGTAGAGACAATTTCATCACATTCCTGACTTGTGCCTTGTAGACTGTGGACAGGATTTGGAGAGTAGGGAGATGCATTACTCACTGCATGGTTCCTAGCCTCTTATCCATTCCAATAGCCACTGTATTTACATGACTAGTCCAGCACAAGTTCTTGTCAATGGTCACCCTCTGGATGCTCTTAATGGGGCATTCAATGATGGTGATTTTCTCTCTTGTTGGAGATAGCCAGTGCGGCACACAATGTATTTACCACCTATCAGCCCAAAATGCTGTATTTGGATATAATGATTTTCCACTTGATTGACATCACATTCACAGACATGCACTCCCTCCAACATCGATGTACAGTATTAGCAGTGTGAACCATCTCTAAGATGCATTGTAGAAATTCAGCAAGGCTCCTTAGACAGCATCTTCCAAACTCAAGATCACTATCATTTAGGTGAACAAGGGTGGCAGGTACAATGGAAGACCACCACCTGCATATTCTCTTCCAATCAATTCATTATCCTGTCTTGGAAATATAGTGCTGTCCGTAGTTGCTGAATCAAAATCCTGGAACTCCCTCCCTAACAAAACTATGGATATAACTATACTAAATTGGCTACAGCAATTCAAGAAGATAGCTCACCACCACCTTCTCAAGGGTAATCAGGCATGGGCAATAAATGTTGGACCAACGAGGGAAGCCCACATTCCCTGAGTGAATAATCTTTGAAAAGTATAGCCTTGAGTAAACATTTGCCACTTTGCAGTAATTTGTGGCATGTAATACAATTATAGAAGTAAATTATTCTAAGACTTGCCGACATTACAGAGGTGAAGAAATGCAAAAGCAAGATAAGGAAAGGGCTGAGGAAAAAGCTAATGATAAGAAGCACTGATGCTGAAGATTACCAGCAGTTACTGGGGATATAAATCAAAAAATTATGGATGTGATTCTCTTAAGTGCTCCATCAAGCACAGTAACAGTCCCAGCATGTCCATCTGCCCAGATTCTGAATGCACTCCAACACTGCAACCTCAATGATCTCCCCCTTATTAAATATTGAAACTAACATCAGTGCCAGGCTGAGAGTTACTTAGCTAGCATGTTCCATAAGAAAGTCATACTACAGTTTTATGGCCTGGAGGCAGATAGGGATGGGTAACCACAAGGCAGACCAGGAGAAACAGGCAGGTAGTGCAGGAATCCCATAGGGTATGGTCATAAAGCTATGTTCTGCTTTGAAAATGGTGAGAATCTGGCTCCTCAAGGGAATGCAGTCAGAATTTTGTTTAAGGCACAATCAGTGGCTGACAATACAGAAGGGGGGTGGTGGGGGGGAAGAAGAAAGAAAGCACTAGCAGGAGGGGATGCACTAATTAGGGAAACAGGTAAGTAACAGTTTCTTTGGCTGCAGATGTGATTCCAGTATGGTATGTTAACCCCTCGTGTCGGGATCAAAGATGTCACTGAACAGCTACAGGACATTCTGCTAGGGGAGAGTGCAGGTCATGATCCACACTGGTACAAATGTTGTATGCAGGATTGAGATTGTGGTCCTGCAATCAAAATTTAAGGAACTAGGTAGAAAAACAAACAGCGGAAACTCAAATGTAGTAATCTCAGGAATGCGGCCGTTGCCACATGCTCGTGAGCACTGAAATAGTAGGATAAAGTAAATGAATACATAACTGGAAAGATGGTGCAGGAGGGAGAGTTTTAGATTCTTGGGACATTGGGACTAGTTCTAGGGAGGATGACAACAGTACAAGGAAACAGGTTGCACATGAACAAAGCCGGGAATGAGTTACTTGCACTGTGCTTTGTTAGTGCTGAAAGTGCTGTAAGCTGCAGAAACTTGATTTCAGATTTTGTAACTTGAGCAGTGGTTGGAGTCACTGTGGTCTATCTGCAGGGCTGAGAGTTATGGCACTAACACATTCAGTAAGGTGAACAGCTTTATATACTAAAGGTATAAAGAGGTATGGCAACGATGAGAGAATTTGAGAAGGATACCAGGGCTCACTAAATACTGGGAGAGACAGATTGCACTGGCATAGTGAGTCAATAGGTCAGTAAGAATGGGGAGTTAATAGATGGAGTCAGAGTAGGGGAGAAAGTAATGAAATCTAAATGAAGATTATTGTGCAAATATATGAATACATCGATCATAGTAAATAGGATTGGGGAGTTACAGGTGCAGATTGTCATGTGGAATATAGTGATGCAGTGACAACAGAGACAAAGCTCAAGGAGAAACAAGACGGGGTATTAAATATTCCTGACTACAACGTGTTCAGAAAACATAGGAAAGAAAGGAGGAGGGAAGGAAGTATTAGTTAAGTTGTGCAATGCAGTGCTGCAGAAGAGGAAATCTTCAAGGCATCAAGGACAGAATCAATTTGGTTAGAGTTAAGGATCAAAAGAGTGAAATTATGTGACTGGTTGTAGTTCATATACCATCAATGGGTGGGAAGGGCATAGAGGAAGAAATTACAGGGAAATTGCAGAGAGATGACAATGTAGAGTAATCATGATGGAGAATTTTGATTAACCACATATGGGTACAGTCAAAATATCTTACCTCAAAAGGGAAAGACAGGTCAAACAAAGTTAGATGAAAAAGAAGATTGAAATTAAATTAAAAAAGAAAGAGTGCTTCTTAGGGATTAGATCACTTACAGTGTGGAAACAGGCCCTTTGGCCCAACAAGTCCACACCGACATGCACCACCCAGACCCATTCCCCTACGCCTAACACTACGGGCAATTTAGCATGGCCAATTTACCTAACCTGCACATTTTTGGACTGTGGGAGGAAACCAGAGCAAACCCACGCAGACACGGGGAGAATGTGCAAACTCCACACAGACAGTTGCCTGAGGCAGGAATTGAACCCAGCTCTCTGGTGCTGTGAGGCAGCAGTGCTAACCACCGTGCCACCGTGCCACCCAGAAAATAACATTGAGAACAAAGAGCAATATAAAAGCTTCAGAGACAAGTGAATATATATATTGGAAAATATATATAAGAATGATTAGAAAACAGTGGCAGCTAACATAAAGGTGATCCCAAAGTGTTCAGCAGGCTCATAAATAGTTGTAGAAGGATGAGTAGGGCCATCTAGGGACCAGAAACAGCACTTACATATGGAGGTCAGTTGCGGGGCTGGGGGATGGGGGGTGGGTGGGGCGGGTGGGGGAGGAGGTGGGGGAAGACCTGCCTGGAGTGTCAGAAGATTGGAGAATTCTAAACATTACAACTTTGTTCAAAAGGTATTGTAAGGATATTCCAGACTAATTTCAGACTAGTCAGTTTAACCTCAGTGTTGGGGATGTTTTATGAAACAATCACAAAATTGTTTTCATAAGATATTCAAGATAGAAATGCAGTCACATGGAAGTGGGTGGTTTGATGTAATGTTCAATGTATTTTTTCAGGCTGGACAAAAACGTGTAGTGGATTTCCATAGGGGCTAGTATTAGGAGTTTTGTTTTTCCTGATATTTATTAATGATATAGATTTTCACGTGCAGGGAATAATATACAAAACTTGGAAGCATTGTAAACCGTGACGAGGAAAATGTAGAACTTCAAAAGGACATTGAATTTCACTTCCTGAAAGTGTAGTGAAGGTAGTTTCACTTGAGGCATTCAAGAGGGCATTGGATGATTATTTAAATAGACACAAGGTGCAAGGAAATGGGCAAAAGGCAGGAGAATACCATTAAGTCATGACGCTTGTTTGGAGAGCTGGTGCAAGCACAATGGACCAAATGCCCTTGTTCTGTGCCTTAACAATTCTGTAATTCTGTGAGCCTTTAATTCTTCCACCAAGTATTTTAAATAAATGGCCCTGATTATCGGTTTCTGTTAAGGAAAATACGTCATTCCTATCTACTCTACCTAGATCACTGATAATTCTCTACATCTCAATTAAATCTCCCCTGAACGTCCTCAGTTCCTCTTTAGTTGATTGTATACTGGTTGAAAATGTAATCAAAAAGGCTAATAACATGTGGACCTTCAAGTCCAAAGGGCTAGAATACTCTGCTCGATATTTATCACCATACTTTTAAAATTATTACTGGGTCAAAGTCCTGGAACTCTCTAAGTAACAGCGTTAGGGAAGCACATGGTTTGTAGCAATTCCAGGACCACTACCTTACCAAAGATAACCAACAATGGGCAATGGATGCTACGCTAATCAGTGAGACCCACATTAGAGAATCCACTGCACATACCAGGAGCACATATTAGTGAACTGTGCATCTCCAGTCCTCAGTTTTCCAATCCACAAATTGCAAGATGAGCACATTTTCACCATGCCATCTCAGTATGCATTCTGAGCAAATAGGAGGAACACTACTTATGTACTCTTAAATGCCAGTTTTAAAGAGGCAGAAAACATATGAAGTTACTAAAAATGTACATTGGCCGTAAGGCCAGTTTCTGCATCCATGTTTCATTTGAGATATTTAACTTTTTAGACTGGAAGAGAATTTGGATTAAATGATATCATGTTGTTGGTTTGAATTAGAATTATTTTACATGAGAGTACATTCCTCAGAAGCACAAAATAAATTGGAGTATGCACAGTACTTTGTTACTTCTGGTTTGAATGAGCCATCAAAGACGTGTGTTCTCATCCAGACCACATCAGTTTTAAAATAATGGAAACTGCTTAGCACAATCCCAATTTAGTTAAGCAGGCATTGCAGATGATATAACTCTTACACCAATGAGAGACATGGGTGGTAACATTGATTGACAAATTGCAAATCAATCTTCAACTTGCTGAACCATCGATAACAGCCTTTGGCTTCCAATTGGATTCTGAAATATGTCAAAAAATTGAATTTCGAACAGTGAGAGAGAGCCTTTCAATGAGGTCTTGCTTTCTAAATTGTATGGCAGGTGGTACAGAGATTGTTAACCTGTATAGAAGCTTTGCCAAGAATGCACCAGAGATGCATTGTTTGTTATTTCAATGTAACCAGGACTAGCAGGAGATCAATTAATTATGCTAAAGTACTATATTTTAAAAACATATACATTGTATAAAACAAATCTTTTTAGATTTACAATCAGATATTTCTTTATAGATTGCTTTCCAGTATGTCTTTTAAAATCAATATTGATTTCACAATGAAGGATCTTGGTACAATTTGCAGGATACTGCTCTTCAACTTAAGGCAAGGAAGAGACCAGCAATATGAGAATAAGAAATTATCGCTGCTTGTCGATCTAAAATTTACCATATGCCAAAATACTACTAGACCCTGCTTCCATACAATACTGTCAAACCCTTCTCCCACTAGGGTGGCACGGTAGCTCAGTGATTAGCACTGCTGACTCACAGTGCCAGGAACCTGTGTTCAATTCCAACCTTGGGCAAAATTGGAGTTTGTACATTCTCCCTGTGTCTGCATGGGTTTCCTCTTACAATCCAAAAAGATGTGCAGGTCAGGTGAATTGGCCATGCCAAATTGGCTGTAGTGTTAGGTGCATTAGTCTGGGGAAATGTAGAAAAATAAGGGGATGGGTCAGGGTGTGTTACTCTTCAGAGGGTTGATGTGGACTTGTTGAGCCAAATGGCTTGTTTCCTTACTGTAGGGAATCTAAGCTAATGGTCCAAAGTCCTGTTGGACCATCGACTTCCACTACAACATCCCTTCCAGGTATGACAACCTTGAAGAAGTTCCGTGCCTCTCTTTGACAGGCTTTCCATTCTGATGTTTCATTTTGTTCAACATCATTACTTTCACTGTCACTCCTTGTGTTTGACAAGATATTTGCCAAAACTTGCTTCTACAGTCACATTACATTCCTTAGTGACTGCTTCCAGTTCAGACTCATCCCATGTGGAATCCAAATTGAAGTTTCATCCTTCATATTTTGAAACCACCCAGGATCACAGGTATCATTGGATGTTCAGCACGCCATGAGTTGCCAAATGCACATTCTCGACCTCTCTCTTCATCAGTACTGCCTCATGCTCCCAATGTTAGTTGGGTATTATGCATTGACTACCACAAACACAACTGCAAACACAACAGCAAGAACAACAACTTGCATTCCTTGGGAGCATTAATATAAGAAGTCCCAATACATTTCACAGTGGTAGCACCTGATTTAGCAAAGACGAATTGGAATAAAGCCGAAAAAATGATTTGTCTGTATCACTAAATGCTCATATATATATAAGGCTAATAAGTAAAAAGGATCATAGAACATTAATAGGAAAGGTTGGACAGGGTGGGCCTTTACCCAGTGAGGTTCAGAAGAATAAAAAGTGATCTTAATGGAACCTAAGGAAAGGTGATGGCATAGTGGTATTTTGCTAGAGTAGTAATCCAGAGACCTAGATAATGTGGAACATTGGCTCACATCCTACCATGGCAGAATGTAGCATTTGAATACAATAAAATTTTGAATTAAAAGTCTAATGAAGTCTAAAAACTGAGTTGGTGGCAGTGGACTGTGGAGGGGTCATAGCTGCCAACTATCTGCCTGTCTTCTTGAGTTACATTGTGTCTAGGTGCCCGTGGAGAGGAAATATGTGATGTCCACCAATACGTTTGATGACTTTAAAGGGAGTTGGCCACCCCACGAAGTACAGTGCTTTGTCTCCTCTTCCAACTCCAGTTTGATTTAGCGACCCCCCCCCCCCCCCCTTCCCCCCACCCCAACCTCTCCCTCGCCTTTGATGGTCTATATTGCCCCAACAGGTTTTGCATATAAATTAGGCACCTGAAAAATGTGAGTGATTTACTGGTTGTGGTTAACAGATGAAAAAACACCACAGGTGATTTGGTTATGGAAACAAAAGTGTTCAGTTCTGTTTAAAAGCACTTCTGGAAATAAAGGGAAAAAAACCAGACTGGTTCAATAATCCCCTTGGGGAAGGGAAAATTGCTGTCCTTTCAAGGCAACAGAGAGATGTCAATACTACTATAAACATGTTAAGATGGTATACGCCTGTCTTTGATTTCCTCACATAGAAAATAATTTCTCCGTATATATTCTATTGAATTATTTTAGCAGCCATTCAGGAGCGTAAGTGAGAAAAAGATTTTCAAAGAAACGTTTGTGAAAATGCTGAATTATCTCTCCCACATGGTATGGGTTCTGCATCATTTTGAATTTTCAAGACAGCGATGGATAGATTTTTATTATGTGAGTGTATATATAGGATATAGATCAAATGCAGGTAAATGGAATGGGGTATAGATCAGCTAGAATCCAGGTCATCGGAAAAAGCAGCTTGAGGAATCAGGAATATCATCATTCAGTAATTTTGCTAAACATCTCAGCATTGCTTTCTGTGATCTCATATCTGGGAAAACTTTGTATTATAAATACTCACCAAACAATGATAGCTTGAATTTATACCATGGCTTTAACTTCTAGTAAAGTGTCCTAGATACTTCAGAGGAGCATTCTTAGATAGAATTTGAGACCAATCACATATGGAACTATTAGGATGGGTGACCAAAGGCCTAGTCAAAAGAAGTATATTTTAAGGGGTAGTCCGAATGATGAAAGAAAAAAAAGATGCAGTGAGGTTTCAGGAGAGTTTTCGGTTTTCAGAGGTAAATAAAGGCATGGCTGGGAATTGTGGGTGCAGGAAAGTGGAGATGGACAATGTAGTGATTGTAATGGGGTCAGCCAGGTGGATCTCATAGAATATAAGTTCCCTGATTGGGTTGGTTACCTGGTCCAATCAGGGAGCCCTGGCTGACAAATATAAACAGGAGTGTCAGATGTTCTGTTCACTCTCAGAGCTGACTCTGCGGAAGCAGGATCAGTGTCAAAGGTGACTTTGTGATGGGATACCGTTCACTGTGGAGTTATTCCAATGGTGATGAGAGTGGGATTAAAGAAACAGCTTACAGTTTTACCAGATACCAACTTACCTGGTTCATACTTGATTATAGGATGCCTATCCCATGCCATTAGGGATAGCTCCAGCAGAGTAGCCAATAGGGAGAAGACTGCACCTGGTTAAATCTGATCCTCCTGGACCTGGGTGGGAGGGTGAAATTGCATCAGGAACAGCAATGACAAACACAAGACTCTGGTAAACAAGAGAGACAGTTTACTTCAGGGGATGAAGTTTGTGTAGGAAACAAGGGAATGGTCCTGCATGGGTAACAGGCATGGTCAAAGCGAGGTCAGGCCTAGTGATGTCTAAAGTTCAGGTAGGTGTGATGGTCCTGAACAAATACATGGACTATTTGAAAGCTGCAAACTCACAAACAGCGCGGGAGCAAAACGTACTCAGTTCTTGATTGCCTTTTCAACTGCTTCCCCCTTTCCTTCAAACATTGGAGATGCCTCAGAAACTGAGATGAACATGGAGGATGTCGCTACCTTGACACCTTTTCCTCCTGGAGAGGAGAATGAATTTCTTCTGCGACTCTCCAGGCACAAGAGGAGAGCTCATATGTGTTACATGGCACTCGTACCAGAGGCAGAGTAGGAAGAACCTGACCCAGGACTAAAATATCCCAGGAGAAGTTACAACGAAAGGACGTGGCTATGTCCTCAGAATCAGTGGGAAAGGGATTGTAACAGGGCTCCCAAGTGGACCTCATAGAATACGGGTTCCCTGAGAGGGGCTGTTAATCAGGCCCAATCAGGGAGCCCTGGCTGGCAGACAAGAATAGGAGTGTCAGAGGTTCTGTTCACTCTGAGAGCTGGCCCTGAGGAAGCGGGATCAATGTCAAGGACTCTCCATGTGTAAATAAAGGGTGACTTAATGATAGGATACTAGCCTCTGTGGAGTCATTTCACACACAAAAGTCTAGGTTAAGAGGAATGAAGAATGTAGGCTGAAGAAAGTTACAGAGATAGGGAGGAGTTAGGAATTACATTTCACAAATTGCTGACCTAAATATAAGTGTAGGGTAGAAAGTGCAGGGCTGATGAGAGAATCAAATTTGTTGTAAGTTAGGATACAGCTACAGAGTTTTAGATGAACTTGTGCTTACAAGAGCCAAAGATAATTATTTTGGTCTTTCCAATGTTTAATTGGATGTAATTTCTGATCATCCAATACTGAATGGCAGGAAAAACAATGAAAGGAATGAGGAGAAATGGTGGTCATCAGCATACTTATTGAATCTAATATGTTTGCATGTTTGTAAATGATGTTGCAAGCAGCATGCACTGGAGAAGTATGAAGGGCAAAAATGGATCTTTAGAGCACTCTGGAGGAAATCGTGTGAGAGCAGGAAGACAAGCAACGCAGAAAATTATCTATCTATATGAAACAAACAAAAATGGAACTAGGTGAGGGCAGACCATCTCACCCGACAATGAGAGGTATTGGGGGAAGATCCTGTAGTTAACCATTTCAAATACTGCAACCAGTTTAAAAATAAAGAATTATAGCACACCCTGGTCACAATTGTATAAAATGTCATATGTAACTTTATTATGAATCTCTTCAGTGTTGTGGTAGGGCAGAAAACTGATTAAAAATATTAAATCATATAGTTGTAGAAAAGTAAGCATGATTTGGTTGTTTCTGTGCACTCTGATTCGAATCACAATGTAACAACACATTCAACAACTGCAGGCAAGTTGAAGAGGGCACAATGGCTTGCAGATTATTTGGGATGATTGAGTATGGCAGATTTGCAAAGGTCAATTGAAGAATAAAGTATTGTCTAACTTTCACTCCAAACTTTTTATTTTAAGCGGGCAGCTTCTATCAGTTCATTTGTGAGGCTGCATGTTCCTGCGTTCCTGGATGGGGAATTTTTGAGTTTGGTGAACATATTTAGGGCTTTGGGACTTGGGAGATGAAGACACAATCTCCCGTGGTGGAGTTATTAAAACTGTGCATCCACAAGAAGCCAAAATAACAGAATTACTGGTATCTCACAGTCTTCTAGGACCAGAGATTTCAAAAATGCATGTGCCTAGAGTGTGGGATGAGGGAGGTAGAAATAGTGAAGGCAGAGAGGGATTTAAAAATGAGGATAAGTATTTTTAAATTATTGGCATTACTTAATTGGGAGCTAACACAATCAACAAGCACGGGAACAATGATTGTACAAGAATTGATAATTTTGGATTCTGAGAAAAAGATTTTTGGATAACCTTAAATTTATTAGAGGTGGAGAATATAAGGCCAGCCAAGGGTTCATTGAACAGAAAATGTAGAGTTAATAAAGATACAAATATTGGGAAAGGAAAGAACATGCAAATCAAAGTCCCTCTTCAATGCCTCAATTGAACGTGACTCCATCATAATTTCAGGGAATGCATTCCAGATCTAACCACTTGCTGTGCGAAAAAGTTTCTCATATCACCATTCTGATTTTTCCAATTACCTTAAATCTTTGCCTGAATTTTTGATCATTTTATAAGGTGATCAGTTTTCTTTTTCCTAAACTGTTGTTTTATACAAGCTTATCATAACTTCCATATTCTTCCATTCTATTCCTCTATTAATAAATTATACTCCATGTCAATGGTTCCCAACCTTTTCAGTTTCACGGCACATTTCAATGCGACAAACAATTCCACAGTACACTCACTTTTCTCAGTTGAATGAATTCATAAAATGTCACATTGACTTTTATGGTATAGTTATGGCCTTACTAGAGAGGTTTGCAACATAATGCACACAGTCAAGCTAAAGGAGGATCAAAAGCATTGATGTTTCAAATCCACCATAAAAACTGCTTTTGACTGCAATCAAACATTTTCAAAATTTGCTCAACTCAACTATTTCTAACTATTCATGAATAATAGATGATTGCAAAATGCAGAGTAAATCACAATTTACTGTGTTAGTAGGAATCCTGGGCCTGCCAGTGTGTGCACAACATTTTAATCCAGGGAGAAATTGATGAGAGGACCAATCAAGAATCTTGATTCTCTGACAAGCATTCCCTCACGTTATTTTTTTATGTACACCAGAGTTGGAAATTCTAGCTTGCAGAGTTACGTTGTCATAAATGGCAAGTAGACTGTTACAGAAGTCAGAGATCAACAGATATTCATGTACTAGTTGGAACATTACAAAGAATATATCTTCTATCTCTGCACCCATTTATTTTGTGACCCTTTGATGAAGTCTGTAAGGTCCCGGTGATTATCAGTCTTTAGTTTGGTTTATTTTCTCATAACCTTTTTCCTATTGATTGGAATAGTTTTAAGTTCCTCCCTCCCTCTCATGCATCAAATTAATGCCATGAAGACAGAAAGAAAATATCTGTTTAATGCTTTTACTGATGAAT
Organism: Hemiscyllium ocellatum; assembly: GCF_020745735.1. Lineage (NCBI taxonomy): Eukaryota > Metazoa > Chordata > Chondrichthyes > Orectolobiformes > Hemiscylliidae > Hemiscyllium > Hemiscyllium ocellatum. The sequence goes on along the minus strand of NC_083413.1, from coordinate 44,588,450 downwards.
TCACTAACCTATGTTTTTTTAAATCTTTGCAGAAGTTCTGACTATCTGTTTTTATATTTCTAACTAGCTTTCTCTCATCTTCTAATTTCTTCCTCCTTGACAATTTTAAAATCATTCTTTGCTGTTCTTTTAAGTCTGTTTAATCCTCTGATCTGCTGCTAGTCTTTGCAGAATTCCAGCGTTTTCATTCAATTTGACATTAGCTTTAACTTCCTTAATTAGTGATGCATCCTTCTCCTGGAGTCTTTCTCAAAGTTATCTTTACCAAAAGTCATGAAATATCTCCTTAAATAACTTCCTCTGCATTTCTAGTATCTACTCTATTTTCCCAGTTCACTTTAGCCAGCACCATCTTCAGATCCTTGGTTCAAATTTAAAACAACAGTCTTAAGCTTACTCTTCCCCTCCTGCTCATTACAACTGAGAAGCTTTGTTACTGTTATGTAATCCAGATATAGAATAACCTGCTCTCTGCTTGGCTTTAGGACTTAATGCTCCAGGAAACTGTCCCCAAAATGCTCTTTGAACTAATTTTCCAGCTACGTTTGCCAGCTTCTTCAATCAAATCACCCACGATAATTATTTTGACTTTCTTATAAGGCCCCATTATTTCTTCCAAATATCAGGCCCTGTACCATTTTTACTTTATAAATTATAACAGTATTTTATAAATTACTCACAAATTACTCCTATTTGTATTTCCTTTGTTATGTTATCTCTAAATGAACAAATCATATATCTGCAGACTTTTATCCCTATTTCCCTGGTCTGTTAAACGTAATCTGGATATAAATAATCCTAACAATGGGAGATATTCAATGTTCTTTATTAAAGTAAAGCAATTATGACAAAATACTGCAAAAATAACTTACCTGTACAATGCTTACAAGCACTCGTGAACCAGTTTACGTGGACATGTCAGATGAAACAGGTAATTAGGTCACTCTGTCTCAGCCTCCAGCCACTAATCAGATCACTCTGACCTGAACTATCTAACCATTGCTCTGATGCAAGCTTTCTTATTCCCTATCTCCACTTAGACAAACTGTGCAATCAAATGATGACACAGTCTAATCTCCAGCAATTTGGTGACTGGTAAACATGACAAATGTATCATCTACCACAAATTTCTCATTAGGACTTGCTCGTTTTCATTGAAAAGAGGTTTATCTCTTGGTTTTACCAAACTTTTACCTCAGCTATCTTGTTCATGCTGTTTCCACCTTTATGTCAACTAATCAACTCTATGATATTTACATAGCATAATTCTGTGATCAAATTCTGTCTGACTATCATAAATAGTCTACATTATCACATCTGATTGCCTGGTCTATTAGAACAACAAACTTTCAGACATACTGTGAAAGCTTAGTTTATTACTGTGAGTTACCGCTCTTAATTCAAACACACATCCTTCAGACATAGAAACACATTAAAATCCGTGACCTTTCTAATCATTGGGTCTCCATCCTACTGGCTTATTTTCACCACTGTAGGCTTCACATTATTCTCATTTAATTTTGGCGAACAAATTTCAGATTAATGTCTATACATTTTGATTTTTAGAAATAAGAATACTAAGGTGAAACTAGAGAAATTTGTAAATTTAGAGCCAGAGTGGCAGCGCATTTCGAAAAACTCTTTTTGTCAGGATTAGGGTTAGGGGAAAAGACGAATATAGCGAATGGTGCTGAATAGTAAATTGCAACTATGAAGGTTGATGGTGACAATGGTTTAGGAGTGAAGAGAAGTGCATTTCCTACATCTGTAAACATCACTGTACACATAACTTTCAATGCTTTGGGCGCTCAATTTAAATAATATTTAGAAAAGGCTTAACTTAATTAGACGTCTTCAGCAATCTGTTGCTCACATGTATACTTTAATAAGTACAGAGAAGCAGAAACTGGAATCAAATTAATACCCATCACAGCGGGTATTGACTTCTTCTGACATGCAGTTATGATTGGAGCATGGTTGCTTCCCCAACAATTGGATTAAATAAATATTTCGGAAACATTTTTATCTGGCGTCTGAATGGAGCACCACAAACACTCAAACTCTATAGTTACCTGGACCAGAATTCTCCAGCAGCTGTGCAGAGAATTAGACACACCAGGGACACTGATCCCCCTTCTCTCTGGACATAGGATCTTGTACTGTGCACTGGTCAGAAACGGATCCACAATCTCCCTCATTAGACAGTGGGATCCACACTGTCCCCTGTCAGACAGTGGGATCCAGACTGTCCCCTGTCAGAAAGTGGGATCCAGACTGTCTCCTGTCAGATAGTGGGATCCAGACTGTCCCCTGTCAGACAGTGAGATCCGGACTGTCCCCTGTCTGCCACTGCCAATTTAGATTCTAAAAGAGGGTTAAACCAACCACGGTGAACCAAGGCAGTTAAGGCGAGTATAAAGTTTAAAGAAAAGTGAGGCATATAGTGAGGCAAATGTCAGTGATTGAACTGAAGTCTGAGATAAATTTAGAATCCAGTGAAGAGGAATACAAAAAAGAGAGAAAGTAAACTATATGAGCAAACCAGTGAGGAATATAAAAACAGACAATAAGAGCTTCTTTAAGTAGACCAACATGAAGAGAGAAGCCAAAGTGACAATGGCATTTAGAAAATAAATCTGGGGAGGTTGTTATGGGGGAAAAGGAAATGGCAGAGGAGTTAAACAGATATTTTGCACAAATCTTCATGGTGGAAGATCCTTTGAACATCCTATTAATACTAAAGAGTACAGAATAGTAGCTAAGTACCATCACCATCACAAGAGAAATAGCTTGGATAAACTAATGGGGCTAAAGACGGATAAAACCTCCTTGCCTTGATGCCTTGCATTCTCACATCCAAAAAAAGGTAGTTATGGGAAATAGTGGATGCATTATTTGTAATTTTCTAAAAGTCCTTGGATTCTGGAGAAATACCGGAGAATTAAAAAACTGACAACAACCGTGTGTAAAAAGGAAGGGAAAAGACAGACCAGTTGGCCAGTATTGATTGTAGGAAAATAGTGGAATCAGTTATTAAGGAAGCAATAGTAGAACATAATCTAATCAAGTAGAGTCAGCACAGCTTCATGAAAAGGATATATTTAATAGGCTTTTGGTGGAAGTCTCAACATGAGTTAATAGAGGGAACCTGAAGAAATATTGTATTGAGACGTACAGAAGGCATTTGACAAGGTACCTCCAAAAAGGTGAAGTCAGATATAATGACGTTAGGAGCTCAGTGGCCTTAATGAAATCCAAACTAGGCATCACTGAGCAGATTACTGCTCTGCTTGATAACACTGATAATGACATCTTGCATCACTTTACTGATGGTCAAGTTTAGACTGATATGGAGGTAATTGGCTGGGTTGGATTGTCCTGCTTTTTGTGTACAAGACGTACCTGAGCATTGTTGGGTAGATGTCAGTACTGGAACAGCTTGGAGGATTCTGGAGCACAAGTCTTCAGTTCTATGGCCAAAATGCTGTCAGGACCCATAACCTTTGCAGTGGTCTGTGCCTTGAGTTATTAGCTCTGTTCAAAGTCTGTCCAAGTTAGCATGGTGTTAGTGTCACACAGCATAATGGAGTGTAATCTCAATGTGAACGCTAGTCTTTGTGGGAGGCTAGGGAGGTGATTGCTGAGCCCCTTGCTGAGGTATTTGTCTCAGGTGAGGTGCCAGAAGAGTGAAAGTTGGCTAATATGGTGCCACTATTTAAGAAAAGTGGTAAGGAAAAGCCTGGGAATGATAGACCAGTGAGCCTGACATTGATGGTGGAGAAAGTGAGGACTGCAGATGCTGGAACTCAGAATTGAGACTGTGTGGTGCTGGAAAAGCACAGCAGGTCAGGCGCAGCCGAAGAGCAGGAGAATCGACATTTCAGGCATAAACCAATCATAAGCAATTCCTGATGAAGAGACTGATTCGGGATAGTTAGCATGGCTTTGTGCATGAGCAATGAGTATTTTGAAGAAGTAACAAAGAGGATTGATGAGGACAGAGTGGTAAACATGACTTCACGGGAGATTGATTTGCAAGGTTAGATCTCATGGAATACAGGGAGAAGTAGCCATTTGGATACAGAACTGGCTTGAAGGTTAGTGGTGATGGAGTGTTGCTTTTCAAACTGGAAGCCTGTGATCAGTGGTGTGCCACAAGGATTGGTGCAACTGCTTTTTGTCATTAATATGAATGATTTGGATGTGATCGTAAGAGGTATAGTTAGTAAGTTTGCAGAAGACACCAAAATTGGAGGTATGGTGGACAGTAAGGTTACCTCAGGGTACAATGGGATCATGATCCCATGGGCCAATAGGTTGAAGAGTGGTAGATAGAGTTTAATTTAGATAAATGCGAGATGTTGCAGTTTGTAAAAGCCAATCAGAGCTGGACTTATACATTTTGATAGTAAGGTCCTGGGGAGTGTTGCTGAACAAAGAGACCTTGGAGTGCAAGTTCATAGTTCCTTGAAAGTGGAATCGTAGGTAGTAATGATAGTGAAGAAGGCTTTTGGTATGCTTTCCTTTATTGGTCAGAGCATTAAGTATAGGAGTTAGGAAGTCATGTTGCAGCTGTACCGGACATTGGTTAGGCCACTTTTGGAATATTGCGAGCTCTTCTGGTCTCCTTCCTATTAGAAAAATGTGAAACTTGAAAGGGTTTAGAAAAGATTTACAAGGATGGTGCCAGGGTTGGAGGACTTAAGCTATAGGGAAAGGCTGAATAGGCTGGGGCTGTTTTCCCGGGAGCATCAGAGGCTGAGGGAGTGACCTTTATAAAGGTTTATAAAATCATGAGGGACATGGATAAGATAAACAGACAAGTTATTTTCCCTGGGGTGGGGGAGTCCAGAACTAGACGGCATATGTTTCGCATGAGCGGGAAAAGGTTTATTAGGGACCTAAGGGGAAACGTTTGCACACAGAGGGTGGTCATGTGTGGATTGAGCTGCTAGAGGAAGTGATGTAGGTTGGTACAATTACAGCATTTAAAAGGCATGGGTAAACGAATAGGAAGGGTTTAAAGGGATAAGGGCCAAGTACTGGCTAATGCGACCAGATTAGGTTACGATATCCGGTCGATATTGACGAATTGGACCGAAGGGTCTGTTTCCGTACTGTACATCTCTGTGACTATAAGAGCCTATGGTTTTAGTGATAACATTTTGGTGCAGACAGAGAATTGGCTAAATGGACAGGAAACAGCAAGTGAAGACAAAGCATTCTTTTTCAAATTGTCAACCTCTAATGAGAGGTGCTCCACAGGGCTCAGTGCTGCGATTGCAACTGTTTACAAAGCATATTAATGATAATGATCTGGAGGTGCCTGTGCTCTTCTCTCCTATTCACCTAACGAAGGAGCAATGCTTCGACAGCTTATGATTTCAAATAAATCTGTTGAACTATAACCTGGTGTTGTGTGTTTTCTGACCAAAAGAATGACATAGAGGAAGGAAACAAATGTATTGTAGCCAGATTTGCAGAAGACACAAAAATAGGTGGAAAGGCAAGTTGCGAGAGGGATACAAACAGCTTGTGGAGAGAACATTGACAGATTAAATAAGTGGGAAAAAGGTTGACAAATGAAATATAGTATGGGAAAACTATATTTGGAAGGGAGAATAATAGTATTATTCAAATAGAGGAAAACTGCAGAAAGCTACACCACAAGGGACATGAAGGCATTTGTATCTGAAACACAGAAAGCTTGCATCCAGGTGCAACAGATTACCAGGAAGACTAATGGCATGTTTGGCCCTTATTTCAAGGAGGTTAAGAGTCAAGCCTTGCTGCAACTGTACAATGTGCTGGTGAGATCACATATGGATGTGCTGGTGAGATCATAACTGTGATCAGTTTTGGACCCCTCATTTAAGGAAAGCTACAATTTCATGAGAGACAGTTCAGAGAAAATTTATTAGGATTGTCCTTGATACGAAAGGTTTGTCTTATGAGGTAAGGCTAAACAGGTTGAGACTCTACTCACTGAAGTTCAGGTGAATGAGAGGTGATCTCATTGAACCATATAGGACTCTTAAGGAAGGTAGGGTAAAAATGGGACTCTAAGTCCAGAAAGCATAGTCTCAACATGAAAGGGCAGCAATTTAAGACTGAGATGAGAACAAATGCCTTCTCTCAGAGGGTATTTGGAATTCCTTGCCACAAACAGCTGTGGGGGCAGAGTCCTCATGGATATTTATGGCTCATATACATAGAGTCTTCATCAGTAGGTGATGGATCACGTCTGTGCCTGATTGGACAACAGGATGCTTGCTCTCCTCGTTGCAGGTTTCTTGCTCTTCTCAGTGGAGAAGTCCAGGTGTCGCCCAGGTATGGGACTGTCACTCTTCCTGAAAAAGGATCCTCACTCTTCCCAGATTGGGATCCTGATACTGTCTCGAGCAGGATCTTCCCTGGACAAGGATTCACACTCTTTCCTGAAGAGGATCCTCACTCCCCGGAGGGGGATCTTCACTTTCCCTGGAACAAGACTTCCCTTGGAGCAGAATCCTCACTCTTCCTGAAGCAAGATCTTTCCCGTGGCACGGTGGCACAGTGGTTAGCACTGCTGCCTCACAGCGCCAGGGACCTGGGTTCAATTCCCGCCTCAGGCGACTGACTGTGTGGAGTTTGCACGTTCTCCCCGTGTCTGCGTGGGTTTCCTCCGGGTGCTCCGGTTTCCTCCCACAGTCCAAAGATGTGCGGGTCAGGTCAATTGGCCATGCTAAATTGCCCGTAGTGTTAGGTAAGGGGTATATGTAGGGGTATGGGTGGGTTGCGCTTCGGCGGGTCGGTGTGGACTTGTTGGGCCGAAGGGCCTGTTTCCACACTGTAAGTAATCTAATCTAAGGATGCTTACTCTCACTGGAGCATTATCCTCCCAGGAGCAGGATCCTCTCCAGAACGGGATCCACACTCTCTGGAGCAGGATCCTTACAGGAGTGGGATCCTACCAGAGCAGCATCCTCCCCAGAACGTGATCCTCACTCTCCCCGGAGCAGAATCCTCACTCTCCCTGCAGAATGATCCTCACTCTCCCTGGGGCAGGATCCTCCTTGGAGCAAGATCCTCACTCTCCCTGGAGCAGAATCCTCACTCTCCCCAGGGCAGGATCCTCACTCTCCCCAGAGCAGGATCCTCCCCGGAGCAAGATCCTCACTCTCCCTGGAGCAGGATCCTCACTGGAACAGGATCCTCACTCTCCCCGGAGGAGGATCCTCCCAGCAGCAGAATCCTCACTCTCCACGGAGCAGGATCCTCCCCGGAGCAGAATCCTCACTCTCCCTGCAGAATGATCCTCACTCTCCCTGGGGCAGGATCCTCCCCGGAGCAAGATCCTCACTCTCCCTGGAGCAGGATCCTCACTCTCCCAGGATCAGGATACTCACTCTCCCCGGAACTCTCCCCGGGGCAGGATCCTCCCTCTCCCCGGAGCAGGATCCTCCCTCTCCCCGGAGCAGGATCTTCACTCTCCCTGGGGCAGGATCCTCCCAGCAGCAGAATCCTCCCTCTCCCCGGAGCAGGATCCTCACTCTCCCCGGGGCTGGATCCTCACTCTCCCCGGGCTAGGATCCTCCCAGAGCGGGATCCCACTCCACTCGCGCGCGGTCCGTGCGCTGCGATTTACCAGGCAGCTGACCGATGGGTGACATCACTTGATAGACCCGCCACCAACCAATCACAGAGCGGTGATGTCATACCACCCCCATATATAGAAGCTGGACAGATTGACCAATCAGTGAAGTGTGGGTTGATGCTGGACGTGGCCCCGCCCCCTCCATCCGCCAATCCCCACGTGCCGACACCCAAATGGAGGCGTCGGGTCTCGGCGCCATGCTCCCGACCGAAAGCGGGGTGATGCAGCTCGGTGTGAATGTATCGTGTTGGTTTGTGGTGTCGGGCGCGGCGGGCGGATTCTCGCCGGGAATGATGGCGGCGTGTCGGGGCGGTGGAGAAGGCGAACCAATGGCAAGGCGAGCTGGGGCGGGCCGGCCCAATGGGACGGCGCGGCGGGTGTCACGTGCGCGCGGGCTGGCTCCGGGAGGCGGGTGCTGTGTAAATGCGCGAGCCGCCGCCGCCAGCCCCGCACTCGCGACTCGAGCCATCTTTGTATTGTTCCCGCAGCGGCTCGGCGCTCAGCCCGGCACCAGCTCCAGCAGCAGCAGCAGCAGAACACAGCACAGTAACAAGCATGTCAGACAGCAAGGTGGAATTCAATGTGGATCGAAGCCCCAAGGTAACCCTTTATTCCCCCCCCCCCCTTCCATCTGTCAGCGTGAGCCTGCTTTCAAAATAATAACAACAGCCCGATGCGGAGTGGAAATGTAACAAAAAAATTGCAACAAACGTCATGTTGATACATGTGAAAGGAATCAGCACGGGCTCTTTGTGTTGAAGACGGCGTGACTCCGATGTGATTGATGCCCGCTCGGGTTATCGCCAACACACTCGGGGAAGGAAAAACGGTGTCTTTTGTTTTGTTGCAGACCCCCCCCCCCCCAACCACATACCCCGTCACTTCTTTCTTTTTTAAAAATAAAACAAAAATATGATTCCTGAAGTCTGCAGAAAGTGCTGAATGCGCCAGATACTTGCGAAAGTTGGCGTTCCGGAAAGCTGCGTTCGCCTCGCTTTCTGTTTTTTTTCTTCGCCCCCAGGCGGAATGTTTTTTTTCGCTGTAACTTCTGCATTTCGCCTCGGAGTGGGGGAACAGCAGCTCCCCGGGGTGTGTTTTGGGGGGAGGGGGCAGTGAAGATAGGTAGATGGTTTGGATGTTGTGCTGGAAGTTGAATTTCGTAAACTTGTTTTGGCGGAGAGTTGTCTCAATCCGCCTTTGGCAGCCAGTCTGTCTTGTCCGAAATCATCTGTGTGCCGCGGGGGTCGACCTTTTTTTTCTTTCAGCGTGAATTTGGTGATAAATCATTCTGCAGGAGTCGATCGCGCCTTTTTTGTTTAGCTATTTCTCCCCACCCCAAATCCCCGAGCACCCTTGCTGTCCTGAGCGGTAGCTGTGGTCTCCTTCGCTATTATCTTTTCGGATACAGTTGAATTGCTTTGTAGCAACATCAAAGGGGCAGAGTCACTTCGAGTGGCTGCACGCAGCCGGCTCCCAGTTCACATCCAGCTGCTCCTGTCTTAAGTTCAGATTTCAATGGAACGATTCCGTTCTCTGCCACTGTCAGACTTTCTCTTTTCCTGGGGACGGGATGTTTGTTGACAGAACGCAGTTTGAAGTTGGACCTTGTTTGGGTCTGGTGTTTTTTTAAGATGTTGTGAAGAGCGCGCTCCGGGTAGCACCACTCCTGACTTCATTTAAGGGCGCATCCAGTTCGTCAGCATTAAAATGTATGGAAGCAGCCTCTGCACATCTATTTCAGTCTTTATCTAAGCTGTTGAGCAGAGTCAGATAAAGGCTTACGTAAAATCAGGTCCGAGTTGTTGACTTTAAGCATTTCTCGTAGTTTTCGCGATATGCTGAGTAAATACATCGATCGTGATTCTGCTTGCTGCTGTGCTTTCCATCAGAGGAGGATGTAATGTTTGAACACACGTATCCATTTTTTGAAGGTGGATATTGTGCCGTGTTGTAAACATCCTTCGAGTTAATAGAAGGGTCTTGAGGTTTCAAATTTCCATTTGCAAACAATCTTTCTCTTTCCGCCGTCTACCCACTCTTTCCCCCCCCCCCAAAAAAAACCCTCCATCTCTCCGGTTTATTCAGTGGAAGCGCGTTTGACGGTACAATAGGGACCGGATTAAAACGTTGCGAGAATTGTTTTTTGACTTTGTAGTTGACATTTGTCTGAGGAAAGCAGTCTGTTTGAAGCGTGAGAGCCGGAGTTTCACTTCCGTCTCTGAGACCGGGTCTATCGCGCTTTCGGGAACTGAGTAAAACCCATCAGCTTTTAAAAAGGTGACTGACCTTGGCTTCCTTTACTTTCGGCTTTTGTATGATTTTGTCACTGAGCCGATTATATGTCCGCACCTTAAATGCCGGCGGGCGAGTTACTTTGATTCCGTGATTGATCTTTCGGGGGAGGGAAAAAGGGGAAACATCGGCTGCTGAATAAGGTTGCTTCTGGGATGCTGCCAGCGATAACCGGATTAGTAGGTAAACATTAGTAAACAGTTTCCTCAAGTTGACTCGGGAGCCTTCAGGTCACACAGTGCATAGTGAAAGGTGGCGAGAGGGTTTGGTTATTTTTGTGTTCGGGACAAATACTGGCCAAAACAAAAACGAAAAAGATATCTCGAAAGGTCCTGTGTATAATTTGGTTTGTTTTTCGAAAGTGTTTTTTTATTGGATGGGATTATAAAAACAAAATCCATCTTTTGTCCAGATGGATGGCTGCAGCCTACTTCAAACGCGTCGTGTACATGAGTGCAAGTCACGGACTTTATTTCACGAATCGTTGTTCGGGAATATAACCTTTTTTTTCGTTCGCTTTTCGTGGAAGTTAATATATTGCTCTCAATAGACGGCGGAGCTGAAACTGTGGAGATGGCGGTGAACAAGCGTTTCCAGAGTGGTGGATGTGCGCTATTTCTGGCAATTGACGCGTGTAGGTGGTGCATGCGGAGCACGCTGAGAGTTTGTAGTCGGTGCGCACTCGCTCTCTGTCTCTGTCTGTCTCCCCGCCCTCCCCCGTGGGCTTCTTAAACAATAAGACAGTGCTACACTGTTCGACTACCATTCCCAAAATGCCCCATGGCTTACAGCAAGTTAGATTTAAAGAGAACGGGCGGGGATACCACTGGATTAGGCGGTGCTGCTGTTTGGGCTGACCAATAAACTAAATGCGGACAGAGAAGCCAATTTTGAGGTCCTGTTAGTCGACACTTTTTTTTACAAAAAATCCTAAACTGACGCCGAATTGCATTTAAATTTGGCTTTTCGCAACATATGGTTTGTTGATGGAGCTTTTCAATTTATTTCCCCCTAAGGATTTGAAGAAAACTCAAGAGGTAGAGCCTGAAAATGGCAAAGGTGACGCACCAGCCAATGGAAATGCTGTAAGTTGCTAAGGGGTGTGTTTTTAGTTTTACCTTAACTGGAAAATCAGAAGGGTTTTGACATGGCTGTACTTACTTTGATTAGGGAAATGAAGAAAATGGAGAAGAAGTTGAAGAGAATGCAGATGAGGTAGATGAAGAAAGTGAAGATGTTGGTGAAGATGATGAGGAGGAAGAGGATGACGAAGGTAACTTGTTATTTCACAAATTGATGTGACAGGATTTCGGAACTCAATAGGGTGAATTTTTGCATCAACCTCTTTAAATTACCGGACTAGAAAAAGGTAATAGAAAATAATTTAATAGGGGTAATATGCATTTATGAAGTACATCCTTAATTGCATCATTGACATCTAGAGTACATCAGATTCCTTAAAAAATGTTTAGTTCTGATCAGAACTCTAAATTAACTTTTTGATTTTCTTAGATCTCAGATACAAAATCTAGAAACAAAATCATCTTGTATAGCATTAAACATTTCATTTGTAGCATTTCAGTCCTCCTTCTGACTTCATTGCTAAATTGTGCTTCATTTTGTATATTCAAATTTTTGGTCCCATTTTGTAACTCATATTAATATTTGTTGTTGTTCTCTATAGTGACACTACTGGCCATTTTGAGAATGGCAGGTAGTTTCCAAATCCTGTTCAGTACCATTGTACCTTGACTGATCAATGATGTTATTAGGGTAGCTTCAGCTGTTAGTTTTATTGTTATATTTTCACTTTAGGAGGTGGAACAGTAGTTGTTGTAATTCAACAGATCTCCATGTTTAAAGTTTTGACACTTCCATGAATTCATTGTACACTTTTTGAATGGGATTAGGTAATGGGCTTTAAAAGTTTGCATTGTAAATTAACATAGTGATGATGAAGGGAGGGAGTCAGCACTTTGAGTGCTCACTTTATTAAAAGGATGACTTTTTCCTTTGTAGATGAGGAGGGTGATGATGATGAATGTGAGGGGGCTGCACAGAAGCGGGTGGCTGAAGATGAAGAGGTATGTAATTTTTTTGTGCTCCCTTTTAATTAACATAATATACAGTTACTGAAAATCATGGTTTCTTAAGTACTTGTTTGAGTTGTTTCTTTTTCAAAATTAAGCTACCTGCTTGTGGTTTTAATATAAGCAGAGTTAATCTATATAGACTAAATCACTGCTGCATTGTCACTGAGCTATGGAATATTCATATTACAATGCATATAAAAATAGTTGAACTAATGGTAAGGTCATGAAAATTGCTTTCAATTAGCATTTAGCTATCTTGGCTAAAGCAAAAGTGTTTGTTTGTATTTAAATTTCATTATAAAATGAGGCAAGATAACAACCCTTATTCATCAATGTTTTTCAAACCCATAGGATGATGTTGCAAAGAAGAAGCAGAAAACAGATGATGAATAAGCTGTATTTTCATCCACATTCCCCCTTTTTTTTGTTGGAAAAACTTGGTCATCATCACTAAGTAGAGTGTACACCAGTGCAAGTCACCTGCAGAATTTTTAAAATAAAATTACTAAGACTTCATGGCCCTACTTCTTTCTTAAAATCCTAAAGGAGAATTTGTTTGTATTTTTATTTACATTTTATATTTTTGTACATATGGTTAGAGGTCAGCCAATTTAAACAGTGATCTCTGGTGACCAAACAGGGCTTTGAAGTTCTTCAGTAAAACTGACTTTACTGGTGGTTTGACCATGTCTTCGCCACATTATTTTAAAGGTAATCTGTAAAAACAAAATTAATTTTGAGCATTCCAATAACTGTATGTACTTTAGCTGTACTATAAGTAGTTGGTTTGTATGAGGTGGAAAGGCCAAAGATCAAGGTTTTTTTGTCTAAAATACTGTCCATTGTGGCCTATTGTATGTGTGAAAAGTTTGTTGTCCACAATAAACCGGAATTTTATTTTGCTGAGTTTTTCTGATGAATTGACTTGTCTAGACTTTTTTAAAGTGCACATTACAGTTTCAAACACTTCACACACTGACTCAGAGATTGAGGGAACAAGGGTTTTCATCATTGGAAGAGCAACCATCTTCATCCTTGAACTCAGTGCAAATCTGAGTTGAAATGTTGAGTTAGCATATCCAATAATGCTCAAACAATAGGAGAGTGGGCACAGTAGTAACAACACAACCATGCTTTGACTACATTCTTCTGAGATTAATATGACTTCATAAACCACTTTTCCAAATGGGAGGTGGTAAGTAGCATGTTAAATGAATAAATGACTTTTGTGTTCTAGAACTAGATACGTGCATGAACAAATTGATTTTGCACTTTGTTTAAAATCGAAAAATGCAGTCTCTATCATAAACGTTCTGACATGTTCCTAAGAATTTTGTAATCAACAGAGGTGTTGTATTTCAATGCATTATTTTACAGCATCCAATTAGATAAATATTTTTACTAATTTGACATAAATGCCAAAAATATTCCTCTTGATGTGCTATGATTCTGTTTTTTATTTTATTAATAATCTTATTAGTGAACTTAAACTTCAAGATTAGTAGGAAATTTATTTACAGAAACACTGATGGGTTTTAGGTTAAGTGAGTGGAAGGAAATATCTGTCAGATGATGAAATGTAAAATGCGAAAACATTAAATTGTCCATTTTTTTGGCAGGGGAAACAACCCAAATTTAAATGGAGAGATGTGACAGCTGAAATGCATAGGGAGCTGGGTACCATAGAACAAATTGTGGCTGGTTAAGTATATAGGTGTTTTTTTTAAGATTAGATTACTTAGGTACAGTAAGTATTTAGGAAACTAAGGATATTATCAGTTGTTGCAAGAGGGCTTCAGTACATAAAGGGAGGGAGGAGATGCTCCAGTTTACTGGGTGTAGCTTAGACCTCAGGTGGAGTACAGTATTGGTCTCAGGAAAAATTATGTCTTTTAACTGCTTCCTGGGCTTAATGGCAACTATCTAATGAAGGTTGGTTGACAGGTTAGGTTGTAATCACTGAAGTATTGATGAGTAAGGTGTGACACAAAGATGGTTTGAGGGACAGGTAGTGTTGAGGAAGCTACAAAAGGACTTGGACTTGTATTCCATCTGCCCTTTTTGCCCAATGTGGGAAAGTGAGGTTATACATTGTAGTAGGATAAATAGAGGTGTGGGGTATTTTCTAAATGGGGAAAGGCTTTGGAAATCTGAAGTACTGAGGGACTTGGGAATTCTGGTTCACTATTCTGTTAACTTGAACATGCAAGTTCAGTTGGCAGTTATGAAGGCAAATACAATGTCAGCATTCATTTTAAGGAGGAGAAAGTGAGGTCTGCAGATGCTGGAGATCAGAGCTGAAAGTGTGTTGCTGGAAAAGCGCAGCAGTTCAGGCAGCATCCAAGGAACAGGAGATTCGACGTTTCAGGCATGAGCCCTTCTTCAGGAAGGCCTTCAGAATTCCTGTAGAAGGGCTTATGCCCGAAATGTCGAATCTCCTGTTCCTTGGATGCTGCCTGATCTGCTGCGCTTTTCCAGCAACACATTTTCAGCATTCATTTTAAGAAGGCTAGAATGCAAGAGCAGAGAAGTACTGCAAAGGCTGCATTGGGCTCTGCTCAGACCTTATTTGGAATATTGTGCAGTTTTTGGGCGCTATATCTAAGAAAAGATATGCAGGCATTCTAAGGGCTCCAGAGGAGAGTTTATAAAAAGGATCATGGGCTGAAGAGCTTACAGGACTTGATACATCAGGAGCAGTTGAGTCCTCTGGTCTGTATTCAATGGAGTTAGAAGGATGAGGGGGTATCTGAAACTTATTGAAACGTTGAGAGACCTGGATAGAGTGGATGTGGAGAAACGTTTTCCACTAGAGGCTAGAGTCTGAGGGCATAGCCTCAGAGTGAGGGATGACCCTTTAGAACTGAAGTGAGGAGGAATTTCTCCAGCCAAAGAGTATATACGTTTTTCTTTGGTAAGTGGATTAAGAGTTATGGGGGAAAAGATAAGAGAATAGGGTTGGAAATGTATCAACTGTGATTGGCTGGTCAGACCTGATTGGTCAAATGGCCTATTCTGCTTCTATACTTTATGGACTTGATAAAAGCATAAAAGGGGTCTTCATAGACTGAGAGTAAATTATCTTTTCTAACATGAGAGGTCACCTTTTAGAGACAATTTTGTTTTTGTCTTGAACTATTGGACCCTTTCTCAAAAGACAGTGGGAAGCGGAGTCTGGATCTTTTGAAGTGGTGAGTAGATTCTTTAGGATTAGAGGAATGAAAAGTTATTGGGGGTAGGTGGGAGTATAGAGTAATCAAATCAGCCAGGATTGAGTTTGCTGAATAGCAAAGCAGGCTTGAGAAGCAATATGGCCACTGCTTCTGATTCTGATTTGAATGCAAAACATTTGGCACCTCGAGTGCTTTGATATTTAAGGAACTCTACAAATGAATACTGGGTTGGAGAGTTTGAGATGCCCCTCACAAAGAATGAAATATGGCAATGTAATTAATTTACAATAACTGGATTTCAACTTATCTCTCAATTTGAATTCACTCTTTGAACTGACATTACTCTTCAAATTAAGGTGGTCAAATTCTGGTCTGGCTAAACCTAGCATTACTTGCCTGGGAAGTGTGATACTATATTACTTTTACATTGGACTCTGCTATACTTTGAAGGAGTTTTAGTCAAATTCTGGAAATAAGGCTTGGCATTCATTAGTATTAAATTTTACCCTGTAAAACATTTAAATTGTGCAGTTGATATTGTGGATTTGTGGTACAGAGCGATGTCAACTCCAGTTTAACTACAAATTGGTTCATTCATGGACATATGTAAGGGCTTTTATGACTGACTTGTCATTAAACTGGAGGGAAATTAGCAGAAATTATTTCTTGATTGCATTCAGTTGATGGAATGCAAGTGTTGGGTGGGGAAAGAACAGAACTGGGTTTAGATTAGATTAGACTTACAGTGTGGAAACAGGCCCTTCGGCCCAACAAGTCCACACCGACCCGCCGAAGCGCAACCCACCCATACCCCTACATTTACCCCTTACCTAACACTACGGGCAATTTAGCTTGGCCAATTCACCTGACCCGCACATCTTTGGACTGTGGGAGGAAACCGGAGCACCCGGAGGAAACCCACGCAGACACGGGGAGAACGTGCAAACTCCACACAGTCAGTCGCCTGAGTCGGGAATTGAACCCGGGTCTACAGGCGCTGTGAGGCAGCAGTGCTAACCACTGTGCCACCGTGCCGACTGCAGTTTATTTTTCTCCCAGCCCAAAGATGTGAATTTGATAGCCTGTTGCTATTTGTCCTGGCTCACGGATCAAGGACGTTCCAGTGAGGTTAGATGGGGGGGTTGGGGGGTGGGGAAAGGAAGGTGGTGGTTGAACTGAATAAGATGGCTGGGGCTTGCAAAATCGAAATATGTTGTAGTACAAACCATGTCCAATTAGCAAAGTAAGGGATATGAGTTTGGTTGATATTTGCTTTAAATTTACAACAATTTACCAAATATTTGCAGTTTGAGGTGAGTCATTATATTAAATTTAACTTTTGTAAGCTGAATCAAGACCATTTTACAACAAACCTGAAGCACAATAATTCTGACATTTTCCTGGTACATAAATGTGTTGCATAAAATTTGTAAGGTTAGCAAAGTTGATACTGACATGCCTACACTTTTTTGAAGAGAAACGTGTATTTTTTATTGAATTAATTCTTTTACTTTATAAAGGATTGCATTTTTTTTAAGCATGCATTTTTAAACAAATAATTCACTCTTAGTAATATTGGGTTGGGTCCAATAGGGCATCTGAGATCCTGCCTTCAAGCTAAAAGGTCATGGGGATGGGCAAGCTTGTACAGGAGAAAAGTAGTGATACCACTGCAGTTTAATGGTTGGGAGGCAGAAGCTCTCTCTTGGAAAAGAGAGTCTTGCCTATCAGCCTGACACTTCTGATAGTTAGTATTGCATGTGGACATTGAGCATGTGAGCTCTGCTGGATCCTTTCAAGGTGGGTATTGAGTATTCCTTTTGGGACCTTGGTAGAGATTTACTGAGGGTTTGAACTCGAGTTGCCCACTTTCCAGATGACCAGTCGATGAAAATAATGTCTTCAGTTGCAATTGTTGATATCTGAAATAAAATGGTCTAATTTGTAAGTTGGATTCATAGTGTTGAAATGTATTTTGCATTGAGAACTGTGACAAAGGAGCACTTCACATATATGTTTCCAAACTTGGGCATTTGCATAACTTGCTGTTACACTGACCTCTGAACTTCTGTACTTGTGTGAGGTAACTTTGGGCTGTAGGTCTTGCGATTAAATTTCAAGAAGTAAGTTAAAATAAAGCTGTGCTCCTATTACTTTTATTATAGAAACAAGAATGCGACTGCATCTTAAAACATTTCTGCATACAATATCTTGCACCCTGCTTTAGTGGTGTTCCTTAAGTTAGCACTATAAATCTGAGGGTACCAATAGAACAAAAACTGTTTTTATGCTGTTGTTTTTGTAACAATCAATTATTGCTCCAGAAATTCTCTTTATTGTTATAACACTTGCAGGTTCTCCTAATTCATTCCAGTGAAGATCTTGTTTTAACCATGATTACTGACTTCAAACGCAATCTTGTTTGACTACTTAATTCAAATTTGTAAAGTGGATGCAGGACCTGTTAATTTCAGGACAATGCTTGAGTATACAATGTTTTTGCAGTTTAATGTCTACAATCTTATTCTGTGTTACTTGGATTTGAGAATACAGCTTCATTGTACGATTACTACAGTACCTCCTGAGCCATTGATCATGTATTCCGAGATGGATGTGCTATTATTTGCATCTTTTACAGGATTATTTTGTTGTGTTTTCCAAATGGTACATGTGGATGTACAATACAAATGAACAGAACAGGACAATGCTAATTAATTTGTAGCAATCAGTGCCATGAACTACCAAGCAACAGTCTTGAAAACGTTTCGGGTCAAAAAGTTGTCGACAGCTGCCACCGAGAGCAGAAAGTACCTGAAATGGTTTGCCAAAATCTCTTGGAACATCAGTTTTCCTTCTTTTTGATGGCTTCATTAGAATTTACATATAATTTATAACTGTAACATTGTAAATTTTTACTTCTCTCATACCATGAAGACACCTGTTTTGGTTAAATGCATGCCTGAAATCTCCAACTTCGGTTCTAATTGCTGTCCAGCGATGTGACTTTAACATTGAATTTATTGTCTACTACATATATGGCTATTTTGTCATTTACACACACTTGTGTGCCCCCCTAAGCCACCTGAGATTAAAATCGCCACCTGTGTCAAGAGTTAAGACCATTCCTTTTAAGATCTTCCCTTCAAAGATCAAAATCTTTATAATGAAGTAGTACCAAAATATGTACCAGCTAGGTCTTGAATTCCATCAGGTCAGACCTCTCAAAAGCTTTTATTGCTACACAATTTTAACTGTGTTCCTTCACAGTTGCCTATTGTCAATGCATAGATGGTTTCTTCATTGTTGCTGAGTCAAGATCCTGGAATTCTTTTTCTAATACAGTCGTCTCCCCGTAGCCACGGGGGATACGTTCTGAGACTTACTGCAGAAGAGCGGAAGTGTGGATAGGAGCGAACCCATTCATTTAAATGGGAAATTTACCTTCCTGGCAGCCTCTGGGTTCTGGAAGGTTCCCTGTAATTGCTCGGGCTGCAGTAAACTGTGAGTAACTGAAACCGTGGGGGTCACCTAGTACACTCATGGTGGAGTTGAATGGATAAGTTATCAATTACTTATGTTAGATGTACTACCTCAATGTTTGAAGGCAATCAGGAATGGGGAATAATTGGATCCTTGTACATTTGGCTACATACTGAGGACAAAACATAATATACATTTCAAAAGTCAAAACCAAAGAACAATTTAAACTTATTCTACTGACCTTGCTAGAAAGCTAGTTTCTACTGTTCACATTGATAATAACCCTAGATTATGTACCTAAACCAATTGGTGCTATTACATTTTAAAACATCTCCTTTAATGTAGCCACTTTTAGAATAATGTGATGAATACCACGTTGTATAACCACTCATCATTTGTAAAGCTGAGTCATCAGGCATTCAACACCAGGAAAATTTGAGTATGTGTACAATGACATATGATAGGGGGAGATATAAAGTAATCAGGTAGTAATAACAGTCTAAGAATTCATAGGGTCAGTCATATATATAAAAACAAAACCCGTATACTGTTAAGGCCCTCTTCTATGTGTCCAGTGCACCCCCCCCTCTCCCCACCACCACACACATACATGTACATTCCCCTGATGTTGAATTAGATGAGATAATGGGATGTGGATGCCTACACCCAGGTGATGTGGGAGTTGTATGCATAGGGACATATCTACGTGTGTTATTGTTCTTCTGGGAGCGTTTCAAATTCTTCGTGTTGTTCAAGGCCTATGAAAAATATCAAGTTGGAGTCTGGGGCCAACCTCATGAGTATGCAAATCTGAGTATCAAACCTGAGACTGCATGCTAAAAAATGGACAGGACGCAAAACCAGTCGATCCCCATCATTTTATTTTCAGCAGTGAGTTGTAGCAAATAGAAAATAGTTGCTGACAACTTGAGATTTACACAGGAGTCTCTTATTAAGTATGCAAGATTTATAGCAATAGAGCCAATGTTGGTAGTGACCAATTGAATAATTTCATAATACATCACAACAATGTCACTCATCAGATCGTTGGCAGATTTCAATAATACATCATTATAGTAGACAGAACTTTGAAAATAGAACAAGTGGTTTCAAGTTCACTAATGATTAATATCCAATACAAATGCAATTGCTAATTTAAAAAATTATATTCTGAACGTCAGGCCTTTGATCGTAAAGTGCCATTCATCTTCACAATAAAAGCATTGTTAATTTAATATGAATTGAAGTACATCTGTCCAATTTAGATTTATCCATTCTCTCTCAATTTAAAAAAAAAGTTTGGTAATAATTAGCTTTTTGATTAAATGATTTTGAAATTTTGTGGTCACAATTATTACTGTTTGAGCAGCTGTTTTTACTATTGTATTAACAATCAGATGACCTACATTTATCATTTTTCTCTCAAACATTCAGTTGATTTTCAACAATGAAAAGGCTGAATACAGAGATATTTAGCATGTCTAGAATTAGTGTGTGAATGTGATAGCTTCAAAGGAATGCCATTGATGTGATTAACTGACATATTGATGTGCTAATATAAAATTTAAACCTCCCGATGAAGAAGAATGTTTAAGGATTTTATCGTAAGTGGAAAGAAGAATAGTTGGATAGTTCCACAAGTGGTTGTTCTATGTGCTAAAGTGTGAAGATTTAAGAAATTAATACCACTTCTACACATTTTGTGTTAGGACTCTATACCTGTTCAGTTTTCCTTCAGGGACTCAGTTGATTAAAGCTGCTTCTTTTTGGTTTGACGCTTGTTTTAGTTGAATCCTTGTGAATACACTGAACCCCTAGTTTCCATGCTCCACAAACCTGGTTGCTTATTGTTGATTTTGTATCTACCCAACATGCTTACTAAACTCTCCTTCTTCATGAAGGTCACTATCCTTTAGTAATTTCCTCAGAAAATTATTTGCTTTGGAAGAAACATACTATAAAAGTAACTAGAAAATCATGTGGTCTGAAAATGCTTTTTGTCATAGCTGTGTTTTAGAGATCTTAATCTTCACAATCTGAAACAGTACAGTTGAACAATGAAATATATTTGAAGTAAAGCCAGCAGTGAGACCAGTTTGGTTTTTGATTTCAATATAGTTGAATTGGTTCGTGTAACAAAATTACATTTTCTTTCATCTCTAATACACATTGCCCCAAATGTATATGCCTCTCATACCTTACAATAATTACATTAACTAATTTGACAATTACAGAAAAGGGACATATGCTTGAACTGATATATGCAGTCTTACATCGATTTAACATACTCAATGAAATGATGCCATTGGACTCAATGTAATACTGACTTTAAGGGAAACAATTTTGGATCTAACTCTAAAGATTATATCTTTACTAAGACAACTAGACCTCACAGTAATTAGTTAAAATTACTGTGTTAAAACCATCTTCAAGGCAAATGAGGCCTAATTGTATTTTCCTGACTAACATTCTATTGAGAATATTTGGGCAAATGAAAACCAAATTCTGTTCTCAGATTCACAATTGATAAAACATGAGTGGAATCAACTAATTCCTTTTTTGCCAGTAAGATTTTACTCATAATCCTGAACAGCAGTTTGGCACGTTTGTGATTAATCTCAATTTACGTGCTATACAAAGTATCTAGAGACAGGAGTAGCAATCAAGTACGTTATTCTGCATTAGAGGCACCAAATTGATCGCAATTCCAAATTCCTAGTCAGCATCCTGTGGCCCCACATTAAGCCATCGTATCTCAGCAGATGCATCCTCACTTTCTCAAGTATCTCTTTGAAATATAATGTCAGTGTTCATAATATTTAAAACAAGCACCTACTGAATAATTTGTTTTTATATTGCTACTAGCTATTGCAAATTTTGGTTTCTTCGCAGTGGGAATGATTCACTTTTTGTTTTGCCCAGCCTCTACCCTGTTTTGCTACAAATTAGTAATTGTCAAGGTAAAAACATTATTTGTTGACACAAATACCTAGGTGAATAGCTGATTTATTTGTTGTGCTCATATGAGGTGCACAACATTATTTCCAACAAACCTCTCTAAGGTGATGACTTAATTTCAATTTTCACAAACAGCACATGTCATGGCTTGCAACTGAACCCTGCCATGCCCCAACTATTGTGAAAAATGCTTCACTACCATTTGTGAGGGTAATGGTAATGGGGATAATGAAATTTGCCTTGAATTTCTATTTTTTCTTAGTGAGTGAGAAAAGCATCACATTCTGTGCAGGGGTGAGCAAGACGAACAAGAACAGGAAGAGACCCACATTTAAAAGAAGGGAGGGATGGAAACACACTGTAAGGGAGAAACAAACTAACAGAGGGAGAAGTTGGTGGAAGAGAGAAAAACAAACCGGCGAAGAAGAGAAATGTAAACTGGGAGAGGGTTGGCAACAGAAAATGGAATAGGAGATAACAACACAAACTGTGGAGGAAGAGACACACATATTGGGCAGAATGAGGGACAGAGACAAATGTGTAAGGGAGAAAAACGGGGATTGAAGGAGAATGAAACATTGAGGGTAGAGAGTTCATGTTAGCTGGCTTTCCCAACCTTTCAACATAGGACCAGATTGCATTGCTGCTGCTCTCTTAAGGACTGAATCTCATCTCCCTGGAGATTGCGTCTTGTTTCCCTGCAGCTGGATTTCCATTAGAGATTATGGAAGTCAGGGAATTGAATCAATTTTGGGTTTTGGTTTTGTTTATTATTTTCATTGTTTCCTGCAATTTGTAGAAGGTCTTAAATGCGTTCAGAAACTTTACTTGAAATTTGCTTTTGCCAGTGATGTATCAGTGGAAGTAATTTAATGTTTCCCCTTGTGTTTGATACTGCTGAAAGATCAGAGTACTATTAAACATGACTTACATTGCTATTCTTAAACTTCTGTTTCTTTAATTTATAAATTATGTATCTCACTATAAAATAAATCTGAATTATTTTATTTGGATTTTGCTGATATTGTGAGCCTTTACTAAGGTAAATGCCATGCACTTTATTCCTTTTCAGACAATAATCTGTTTTCCTTTGAATACTTTGAGTTTGCCTCCACTATGTATTCAGATTTCCAGATCCCAAACACTGACTGCATGAAAAAGTTTTTTTCCTTAGGTTTCCATTACTTCTTTTTGCCAATTTCTTAAATCTGTGCTGTCTGGATTTTGCTCTATTCTTAAGTGGGAACAATTTTCCCTATCTACTCTGTCCAGTGCCTCATGATTTTGAATGGCTCTGCCAATTCTCCTTTGAACCTTCTCTTTCAGCATGGAAGTATTCCCAACCTCTCTAGTCTTTCTAAGTAACTGAAGTTCCTCAATCATTAGTGATCATACCCACCTTTGACCTTAGGATGGGCAGGGGTGGGGTGTAGGTTATTAATGAAGCAGCTGAAAATGGTTCCGCCTGGGGACACTATTCTGAAGAATTTCTGTAGTGCTTTTATGTGAGATGATTGATCAACAATGACCACAACAACTTCCGAACTATTAGTATGAATCCAAACAATAAAGAGCTCTCTGATTCCAATGACTGAAGTTTTTCTGGAACTTCTTGATGGCTTTATAACTTGAGCTTTGAGATTACTAGGCTTTTAAGATTCATTCAAATTGCTGTGAGTCAGGAGTCACACAGAGGTGACAGATTCTTACTCTGGATTATTCTTTGTTCTTTTCTGTAGCCAACCCAAAGCTAATGATACAATGGTTCCCTTCTTGACCACTTGGCTGACCTCATTTCTAAGAACCAGGTATAGTAGTGCTTCCTTCCTCTTGGACTGGAAGCATATCCATTACTGTGGAATCTTGTGAGCATACTTGCCCCTCCCTGCCTTTTGCACTGCTACTATTCTAAGCTATTTTCATGAAATAAAGTTTCCCTTCGTAACTATTGTTCTTGAAACACTCCATAATTTCTTCAAAATTTGTTCCGCTACAACTTATCCACTTTTTGGTGTCTTAGAGACTATACTAAGCAATGCAATTGTACATTTTATTGTTCCTTTGTTCTAGCCAAATAAGGTCTGCTCTTGACCACTCTGGACAGCCTCTCCAACATTGTAATGTTTTCCCTAATACCCCTTTCCTTTTTTTCTCTTTCCCAGACAACTTGTCCCAAGAATAATTTATACCTGGTCATGCCTTTTGAACCTGGTCCCCAATATAGTTACAACATCTATTCCAAATGTTTATCTGACCCTGCAATTCACCAGTCTTATCTACATTCAAATACACATCCAGGAACCATAATTCAGATTTTATTATGTATCTCCTTATTCTGAATCCCCTAATAACTTATTCTTTCCTACACTAGTGTAATCTTTCCCTCATGTTCTTTGCCCTTTGGTATTCTTCTCTAACATTTCCTTCTGGTTTGACAGACATGTCATATTGGTTTAAACCATACTCATAGAACTACCACACATTCCTGCAAGGAATTTACGCCCAGCTCAGTTCAGGTACATGTGATCTGACCTAACCTGGTCCCATCTTCCACAAGCCTAACCCTGACTGGTCCTAATGTCCCAACGGTCTCCCAATCGCATCTTTCCGATCATGTATTCATATGCTTTATTCTTCTTTCTTAAATGGTAGTAGGAGATTACTGATTTGAAAGTCTTGCATGTTTATTTTTTACCTAGCTCTGTGAATTCTGACTGCAGGAGTGCATCCTCTTTCTCTCAAGTAATGTTACTGATGTGGACCACATCTGCTGGTAGTTCACCTTTTTCCTCAGGGTGCAATGCAGTCACAGATGTGTCATACCATCCTTGGTTCTGCAGTCACAGAAACATCTGTTTTCTCTGCACATCTTCCTGTCCTTTCGTTCTAATGTGTTCCTTGGATATTTAATTCACAGCCATGATTCCCCTGTAGCCACATCTCTGTGATACCCACAACATTATATCTTCCAAATTCACTCTGCGTTACAAGCTTGTTTACCTGGTTTCATGTACTGCTTGCATTTGAGTGCAACATCCTCAGTCCTGCATTGACTGCCCACCTTCTCATAGTTGTCCCCTCATCTGCTATGCCTCAAGTAGAGACTTTCCATACTCTATGTCCTGTTACTTGTTCTGGAAACTTTACTAAATTACCCACTTCAACGTTTTCCTTAATTTTCCATTGAACTGAACCCCCTCACATCCAAAAACAATTACCTTAAAAACAATCAATGAGGTAGCCTCAGTTGCTTCACTGGGGAGGGAATTCCACAGATTCACAATCCTTTCAGTGAAGAGGTTCCTCCTCAACTTGGTCCTAAATCTTCTCCCCTTTACTTTGAGGCTATGTTCTAGTTTCACTTACCAGTGGAAACAATTTCCTGCTTCTAGCGTATCAGTTCCCTTTATAATGTAATATGTTTCTATAAGATCCTCCCCATATACTTCTAAATTCCAATGAGCTGTGTCCCACTCTACTTAATCTTTCCTCATAAGACGACACTCTCAATACCGGAATCATCCTGGTGAATCTTCTCTGCATCCCTTCAAGTGCCAGTATGTCCTTTCTCAAGTAAGGAGACCAACACTATACAGAGTACAGTACTCCAGGTGTGGCCTCACCAACACCCTATACAGCTGCAGCAAAACCTCCCTATTTTTTAAACTCTACCCCTCCACCAATGAAGGACATTGTTGTTGTTTGTCGTCTTAACTCCCTGCTGCACTTACAAAGTACTTTTTTGATGCATGCACAAGGACACCTAGGTTCCTCTAAATAGCAGCATTTTGCAATTTTTCACCATTTAAATAATAGTCCATTTTACTGTTATTCCTACCAAAACGGTTGACCTCACACTTACCAACATTGTGCTCCATCTGCCAAGCCCATACCCATTCACTTAACCCATCTATATTCCTCTGCAAACTTTCAGTGTCCTCTGCACATTTTGCTCTATCACTCATCTGTGAACTTTGACACATTACACTTGGTCCCCAACTCTAAATCT
Source organism: Hemiscyllium ocellatum (assembly GCF_020745735.1). Lineage (NCBI taxonomy): Eukaryota > Metazoa > Chordata > Chondrichthyes > Orectolobiformes > Hemiscylliidae > Hemiscyllium > Hemiscyllium ocellatum. Next base: position 44,562,809 of record NC_083413.1, on the reverse strand, counting down.
ACAACTCTATGTAAGTTGTAAACAATTGCGGTTCCAAGACTGATCCCTGAGACACACCACTAGACACCGATCACAAACCAGGAAAAAGCCCATTTATCACACACTTTGCTTTCTGTTAGTTTACCAATTTTGTATCTATGCTAATACATCACCCATAATCTTTATCTTATGCTGCGGCCTTTTGTGTAGCACCTTGTCGAATGCCTTCTCGAAATTCAGATACACCACATCCACTGGTTCGCTGTTATCCAGTGTGCTTGTAATGTCCTCAAAGAATTCCAGTAAAGTAGTTAAACATGACCTGCCTTACATGAACCCTTGCTGTGTCTGCCTGATGGAACAATTTCTATCCATATGTCTCACTATTTCCTCCTTGATTTTACATTCAAGCGTTTTCCCCATGACAGAAGTTAGGCTAATGGGCCTGTACATTAAATTGAAACATCATACAACATATTCAAAACAAGGAGCCAATTATAAGCTCTTTTTGATTGAAAGGAAGAGAAATTTTCTTACTGACCCTGAAAAAATTAATAAAATGTAACCTCATGCACAAGTGGAAGAGGAAAATGTCTCATAAAATAAGATTAAGAATAACCTGTTTAAAAAATCCTGAGAGTCCTTGAGATGTTATGTTTTGTCCTAAGACTATGGTGTCTTGTAATGTCTCCTGTGGTGAAATTTGTAGACGTCCATGTGTTCTTGATTAATGGATGTTTCTGTAATTTGTTTTTTTATCACTGTTTATCAAGAGATTGAGAGAGAGAAAAAGAGACAGAGTGCAAGCCTTCAAGCTCTGTTCATATGAATTCATTCTCTGCTCTGCTGTAATGACTGTTGCCTGAAATGTGGTATCTTTGAATATCCCTGTAACTGGTTTCATTATTGTTTTTCAAGTTGGAAAGGTGAAGATGACTCATTCCAATATGTGGATCTTCTAGGAAGTATCTAGGTGGTAGGGGAACAGACATGTGAGCAGATCATGGAAAGATGTGAAAAAAAAACAGATTTGTTGCAGTGGGTTATTTTAACTTGTCCAATATTGCTTTGAACTCCCTTACTCCCAGGGGTTTAGATAAGGCAGAATTTGTTAGGTGCGTGCTGGACTGTTTCTTGAAACTAGGGAAAGGGACATAGATCTTATATTGGAAAATAAGCCTGATCAGGGATCAAAGTTTCAATGTGGGAGCATTTTAGGAACAGTGATCATAATTCCTTAAGTCTTAAGATAGTTATGGATAACAATAAGAGTGGACCTTGAGTGAAATTCCTAAATTGGGGGAAAGTTAATTACAACTATATAAAACTAGAGAAAGTAGATTGGGCTAAGGGTAAATCTACATCTTGCATGAGGGGGTCTTTTAAAGGCAGTTGATCAGAGTTCACTGCAAGCATATCCCTGTGAGGATGAAAGATATGGCAAGATTCAGGAGCCTTGGTTGACAAGAGGTAATGAAATTTTAGTCAAAGAAAAAAACAGAGTATATGCAAGGTTAAGGAAACTGAAATCATGCAAGACCTCTGAAGAATATAAAGGAAGCCAGAAAGAACTTAAACATGAAATTAGGAGGCCTAGAAAGGGCATTGAAATGTCCTTGACAAGTAGAATTAAGGAGAATTCCAAGGCATTTTATATGTAGATTAGGTGCAAGAGGGTAGCTGGGGAAAGAGTGGGTCCACTCAAAGAAAAAGGTGGGAATTTATGCATGAAGCCAGAGGAAGTGGGTTAGGTCCTTCTCATTGGTATTCAACAAGGGGAAGGACTTGGATGATGGTAAGATTAAAAAGGGGTATGTTGATACTCTGGGGCATATTGATATAAGGAAGGAGAAGGTTTTGGGTGTCTTGAAAAACATTCAGGTAGATAAGTCCCAAGTGTCTGAAGGGATCTGTCCCAAGAAGCTGAAGGAGGTAAGGGAGGAGATTTCTGGGATCCCGATAGCGATCTTTGTATCCTCTTTGGCAAGGTCCGAGAGGATTGGAGAATAGCCAATGTTGTTCCTTTGTTTAAGAAAGGCAATACAATAATCCAGGAAACCATAGGCAAGTGAGTCCTACAATAATGGTAGGGAAAATATTGGAGAAGATGTTTAGGGACAAGAATTACTTGTATGAGGATAATAATGGACTTGTTGGGGATAGCTGGTGTAATTTATGTGGGGAGGTGTTATCTCACAAGCTTTATTGAGCTTTTTGAGGAAGTGACTGGGTACGGCAGTGGATGTTGTCTACATGGACTTTACTAAAGCATTTGTCAAGATCCTTCATGATTGGCTGGTTCCAGAAAATTAAGTTGTATAGAATCCGTGGTGAGTTGGATAGAAAATTATCTTGGCACTAGAAGACACAGAGTAGTTGTGGAAAGGTGTTTTTCTGACTGGAGGTCTGTGACCCGTCGAGTTCTGCCAGGATCAGTGCTGAGACCTCTGTTGCTTGTAATATGTAAAAATGATTTCGATGAAAATTTAGGTGTGGTCTGATTAGTAAGTTTGCAGATGTCACAAAAGTTAGTGGAGTTGTGGATTGTGAGGAGTTTATCATAGGATACTGCAGGAAATCAGTTAGAAAGTTGGGTGGAGATGTGGCAGATGGAATTTAATCTGGACAAGTGTTAGATGATGCATTTTTGGAAGTCAAATGCAAGGGGAAGGTATACGGTAAATGCAGTACCCTTAGGACTATTGATATTGAGGGGGATCTTGGGGTCCAGGTCCATAGCTCCCTGAAAATGGTAATACATGGATAAAGTAGTCAAGAAGATATTTAGCATGCCTGCCTTCAACAGTTGGGGCATTGAGCATAAAAGTTGGTAAGTCAAGTTGCATCTGTATAAAACTTTAATTAGGCCACATTTGGAGTATTGTGTGCAGTTCTGGTCACCACACTTCGGAGAGGGTGCAAATGAAGTTTATGAGGATGTTGCCTCAGTTGCAGTGTATTCACTGTAAGGAGACATTGGATAAACTTGGATTGCATTCGTAAGAGTATTAGAGGCTGAGAAGTGACCTGATAGAAGTTTATGAAATTACGAGAAGTATGGATAAGGTGGATAGTCAGAGTCTTTTCTAAAACACAAGGTGGCATAGATTTAAGGTGAGGGGACAAGTTTAAAGAAGTTGTGTGAGGAAAGTCTTTTACACAGAAGATGGTAGCTGTTTAGAACACGCTGCTAGGGGAGGTGTTAGAAGCAGATACAATAGCAAGGTTTAAGAGGCATATAGACAGACGTAAACAGGCAGGAAGAGTGGGATATGGACAATGTGCAGATAGATGGGATTAGTTTAGAGTGGCATCATGGTGGGTCCAATAGTCTGTTCCTGTGCTGTACTGCTCTAAGTGAATCAAACAGACGGTATAAATTTGGCTGATTAGTTTCAATCATTTTAATTATGTTAATTTTGGTTCAGGCTGGATCTTGTTTATTGATAGCTTGCATGGGTTTCCATCAGGTGCCTTGGTTTCCTACCACAGTCTAAAGATGTACAGGTTAGGTAGATTAACCATGGTCAATACAAGGTTGCAGGAATAAGGTAGAGCTCTGGGTCTGGATGGGATGCTCTTCAGAGGGCCAATGCAGACTCGATGGGCTGAATGGCCTCTTTCCCCACTGAATCAATTCTATGTTTCATGAGCCTGGGTTAATCTGGGTTAGGTGACCACTGTGTACATCTTAAGTCAGTGTTTTTGTTCTTTTTCATAAACTATTTTAGTCTATGAAAAGTCCCAGAAATGATGGAAACTGAAACTGATAGTGCATTTACACCATTATCTAAGCACCAGGTAACAAGGCATATTTTTGAAGTTGAATGCTGTAAGCTTGAAATTCTAAATGGAAAACTATGTTTATTATACTTCCATATTATTAACTGAACCCTCCTCATGGAAGTGAACTTGAGCTATCATAAAAAGTCACTGACCTGAAACATCACCTCTGTACAAAGGTGCTCTGTACGAAGGTACTCCAATGAGTATTTCCAGCATTATCGATTTTTATTTCAGTTATCCAACATCCATTGTATTTTGCTTTCATACAAATGAAACATATCTCCCCTGGATACTCCTGAAGAATTGTAGGCTCATGGCCATGGAGGAAAATATTTTGACTCTACTTTGTTTTCTCAGTCAGTCCTTTGAGATTGAGGATGACTTTTCTCACTCTGGTTGTTGTGAGTTCTGAGGTGACTATCTAGTCCAACTCTGGATCTGCTCACTCCATCGTACATGTCCAGCTGGTGTTTCATTAGGTGGGTCTGATCTTGGACTTTTGTACCCTCTGTTGTTTGCTCTTGAGCTTCATCTGAGTCTGTTCTGAGACCTTTAACATGGTTGCCACCATCAAAACTACAGGCTGACAGGGGTGTTATAGCTTCTGAAATTTAGCCTAAGGCTCATTTTCTCAAATGTCTTGGTGAGAACATATCAATGATATTTGGAGTTGACTTCTGAGTGTGCACACATGCAAATATCTGCAGCCTGATTAGATAGGTTGGCATTCTTGATTCTGGACTGGGGATGAAGCAGGTTGAACTGTTTCCTGCTCGCATTGTAGATAAACTGCACACCAGTGGAAAGCTCCTGGGAGATAGGGTAGAGTGTTGAGGCCAAGAAAATAGAGAAGTGCGTAAGTACAATGACATGGTTATTTGCCTGACCCCAGTTTGCACACCTACTGGTCTAGAATGTGAATGAGGTTCATGACTTGCATGTCATCCTGTAGCAGGCAGAGGAGGGTGATGAATTTCTGCAGCAGCCATATTTGAGAAAGATGCTCCATACTCTTTCCAGGCTGACAGAGGCTGCAGTCTCCACACTTGCATTGAATTTGTCTTGCTGTGAAGATCATGTATACTGAGCCTTTTGATGCATAGAGTCTGCATTCTGACTCTTCACCCACTGGGAGGAGGTGAGGATTTTTACAAAGACCTTATCAGTAGCACATAGCAGGGAATCCTCTGAATAGTTACCAGAATCAGTTTTATCTCCTTTCTTGAAGATGGCTACAGTTATGGCATTTGGAGATCCCCTTGCATGCTTTCCTCCTTTCAGATGAGGGAGATGAAGCCATGTACATGAGCCAAAAGAGTTCCTCCACAAAATTTCTGTACATTAGCAGTGATTTCATCTGTACTGGTGAACTTGTTTGTTCTCAGTTGTCAAATTCCCTTTTAAACTTCATATTGGCCTGGAGTTTAGCTGAAATGGTGATAGGTAGCATGGTGTGGGATGTCGTTAAGGTTATATCGAATACTGAATTTTGTTTGAGGAGATTCATGAATGCTTCTTCCAATGAGTACTCTCGTCTCTCTTTCCTTGGTAAGCACTTCTGCATCCTAATTCTTTCTGGGATAAGTTCTTGCAAACTTTGGTCGTCAATGGTCTTAACTGCACTGAAGAATCCACACACAACATGGCTGCTTGCATGTTATTGTATTTTCTCCACTTTTTCCACCTTCCACGTGATCTTTAGTTTTGTTTTTGTTGAACCTCACCCCTTGTATATTTACTCACTTACTTCCTTTCTCCTGCTATTGGTTGAGTTTCCAATTCAGGAAAAGCTTGTGATTTAGTAGATCTTGGATCTCTTGGTCATTTTCATTAAACCAGTCTTGATGGTTCATTGCACAAAAACCTAAAATTTCCCAGTAAGTGCAGTTTATTATGGATATAAGGACAGGTTGGCCATGATGGATGTACTGTGGTGCCTGTTCATTGAGGATTATTAGGTTGACTGTAAGATGCTAAGTGAGTTGGACTTTGCAGAGTCTTTGAGTCCATCAAAACTCAATTTCTGCAGAAACATTTCTGCAGCCACAGTTGTTCTTGCAATTAGGCTTATGGAGATGGTAGACTGGATTGGAGAATGGTCAGTCCAGTTGTCAGCTTCTGTCATGGTATGGATGATGTGAGTACCCTTGTGGTCTTTTACTCAGATGATGATATAGTCAAACAGGTGCCAATGTCTGGAGCAAAGATGTTGCCACGAAGTCTTTTATTTTTGTTTCTTTCATGAAATTGGGTTTTTTTTTTATGACCAGGCCATACTCTAAGTATTTCATCAGGAAAAGGACTCCTTTAGTGTTTGCCTTCCCAGGCCTTCCTTGCAATCCAAACTCTGGCAGTGAAATCACCAAAGCGAATCACTGCCTTTTGGGACATGGGAAAGCAGCTGATCCTCTTTGACCTAATAGTTTGCTTCCAGATGATCACCACTGATCACCCACTGATCACCATGGAGTACTGTTTCTGGGTGACCATCTGCTGAAGGATGATGAGGTAATTTAAATGGAGAAAGACATCAGAAGGGTACAGAACACAGAGATTTCAGAGTCACTGTCCATGAAATGCAAAAAGACAGCATCCAAATTCTGTGTGTTATAGGGAAGGTAAATGAAATTTTGGCCTTGATTTCAAAGGGAATGGAGTTTAAAAATAGGGAGGTTTTGTTAAAACTATACAAGGTACTAATCAGACCACAGCTGTGAACAATTTGGACCTCTTATTTGAGAAAAGATGTACTTGACATTGAGTATAGTTCAGAGAAGTTCAAAAGGCTGATATCAGGTATGAAGGGACTGTCTTATGAGCAGAGGTTGAGTAAATTGGGTTTGTAATAATTGAATTTAGAAGAACGAAGGGTGAGGCAACCTTACTGAAACACATGATACTTATAGAGACTTGCTTGATAGATATGGAAAGGTTGTTTCCCCTTGTGATACCAGACGGCATAGTTTCAGAATAAGGGGGTCGCACATTTAAGACCGAGATGATCAGAAATTTCTTCTCTCAGAGAGTGGTTATTTCGTGGAATTCTTTACAGCAGAGGACCGACAAAGCGGGGGTTGTTAAGTTTATTCAAGGCTGAGATAGATAGTAATCAGTAAGGAAATCAAGGACAATAGCCAAGGCGGGAGAGTGGAATTGAGGATTATTAAATCAGCTATGGTTTAACAGGATGGTAGAACAGTCTATGGGCTGAACGGCCAACTTTTGCTCCTAGATCTTATCCCAAGGGGCTGCTCACTGAGGCACTCAATGAGTTTGTTTATTATGGCAAAACCAATCTCATGGAGTCAGTGTTCTATCTCAGATTTATCCTTCCAAAATAAGTTGTTACTTGAGCTGACCTCCTTCTGCCCACTGTGTCTTACTCAGGACAACAATGTCAATGACAGGGATAACCCAAATGATTGGAAACCAGGCTAGTTGAATGTTTGGGTAAAGACATGCACACGTGTTGTTGCTCCTAATATTCCTCTCCCATCCTGCAGTCCTGCTTGACTGTGGGTTAATGACGAAATGGAGAGGGTGTTCCCTGTCAATCGGCCCCTGTAAAATGAGTTGCCACACTGTCATGATGCCAGCTCTGAGCCTCACGTTCCCCAAAGCTGGTTCTGCCTCTCTCCACGTTTTCACTCAGCCAATCACTTGTATGCTTCCCTGTGATGTGACACCTTGAATTGGCTTTTGGCGGTGGTCTTGCCTGCAGCTTCCCCCATTGTGTCCTCACAGCCTTTGTTCCACTTTTACCTTCGCTGCTTGTCTCACTTTTTCCCGCTGCTCCCCATGTATCCTTGCAGCCCTAATCCATTTTAATTCCGGCTGCTAGTCTCGTCGTTTCCTGTCTATCCCCTGCTGTATTCTTGCACTTCTACACTGCTTTTATCCCCATTACTAGTCTCACTCTCCTGCAGCTGCTGTTTGCTATGCTGTCTGGTGCTCTGTATCAGTGCACCACCTTGAGGGCATGATGTTAAAGTTACTGATAGTGTTTCTAGTTCCACTTCTGCTGTTTATAATTGTTTCTGTTGATCTGAGGTCCTACCCATAGCTTAAGGGGGATACATTTGCATCATTTTAGAACTAAGAATATAACCAAAGTAATGATGTTTGACTGGAAGAACAAGAAATACCACTCTTAAAAAATGTAGTTGCTGAATGCTAATAAACAGAACTAAATTGCACAATATAATGAATGACATACAGTGGAGTTGCAGGTCAGTACTTGAATTCGCTGCTGAAATGTTAAATTGAAAGCAGTAGAATGTCTGTAGAGTGTTGAGAATTAACTACTGTTTTAAACTTATTCGCTGTTCAGTATTTGCACTGTCACGTGTGATGCTGTCCAAGCTGAATATATGGCAATGATAAAAATGGAAAAATATCACTAATAGTGAAATGAATGTCAACATATCATCCAACATGTGGCCTAACACTGCAGCATAGCATCCAGTATTTGGACTTCTCTAATCCATTTTCCTGATTATCTGCCATCTAATTTATTTGAACAAGTCTTTATGTAAGATGCTGGTTCACTTGGTCATCTGTCAGTTTATTTGTGTAGTGCACTTTATCTATTCATTTATATCAATTTCGTAGTTTTTCAGTGTGTTAGTGCGCAATGTAGGAACTCTGTACAAGCTACCAATTACCTGCCAATCACTATTACACACAATGGAGTTGTTTGAGGCTGTGAAGTGGAGGGAGGTGTATGAGAGGACAGGTTATGTTCGTTTCATTATGACATTTCACTGCTTTTTCTTTCATTTGTTCAAGGCTAATATTTATTAGCCATTCCGAATTCCCTTCTGAAGGTGCCTTCCTGGGTTACTGCAGTCCATCTGGTGTAGGAACATGCACAGCGCCACTAAGGGGAACATTTTGGGACTTTGATGCAGCAACAGTAATGGAAGGGTAACATAATTTCAAGCCAAGGTGCTTTTGGAGGGAGTTTGCAAGTGGCAGTGTTTGCATGCATCTGCAAATCTTGTTCTTTTGGGTGGTAGAATTGGTGGGTTCAGAAGATGCTGTTGAAGAAGCATTGGCCAGTAACTACAGAACATCGTATGGTTGGTACATACTGCTGCCACAGTGCACGGTTGGTGGGGGTCCTGAGAGTTTGTAGTATTGATGGAGTGTCACACAACAGACTAGCTTTGGCCTGGCTGGTGTTGAACTTCTTCAATGTTGTTCAAGATCTTGTGTGCAGTGGATAACACCCCTTCTTCTGTGCCAGAAGCACCCAGTTCCAATCAGTGCCAAAGCAGCGAATTGGTCTTGGAAGAAGCACTCATGATTTCTTTCAGTGGGCCAATAGTAGGTCCAGGAATCTCTCCACTTCGTCACTACTCCCCAAAGGGAAATAATTTGTATGCAAAGGTGTGACAAGAGCAAGTGTTATTGGAACTGCAATTCAAACAAGCAAGTGTGTATTCCATTTCATTTCTGTTTTGTACCTTGTAGAAGCTCTACAGGTTTTGGCGAATCTGGAGGTGAATTGCTTTGCACAATATTCCTGGACTTTGATCTGCTTTTGTAGCTACTATATGGCTAGTCCAGTTAGATTTCTGATCTATGATAATCCTGAAAATGTTGATGCTGGGGAATTCAGTGATGGTAATGCTGTTCAATATCAAATGGAGATGTGTAGGATCTCCCTTTTTAGAGATGGTCATTGTCAGGCACTTGTGTAGTGTGATTGCAACTTGCAGGAGAATCGACGTTTTGGGCCGGAGCCCTTCTCCACTTCCTAAACTGCACCCTTGAGCTCCACCCTTGCAATCACAACAAGGACAGAAACCCCCTGGTCCTCACCTTCCACTCAACCAACCTCAGATGCAATGCATCATCCTCTGCCATTTGTGCCACCTACAAACAGACCCAACCACTAGAGATATATTTCCATCCCCAAGCCTATCTGCATTCTGCAGAGACTATTCCCTTGGCGACTTGTTAGGTCCATGCCCCCAACCAACCCACCCTTCACTCCCTGCACCTTCCCTTGCCACTGGAAGAGGTGTAAAACCTGTGCCCAAACCTCCCCACTCACTTCAATTCAAAACCCCAAAGGATCCTTCCACATCTGGCAGAGATTTTCCTGTACCTCCACACGTGTCATCTACGGTGTGCATTGCGCCCAATGTGGTCTCCTCTACATTAGGGAGTCAGGACACCAACTTCTGGAATGTTTCAGACAACATCCCTGGGACACATGCATTAAACAACCCCATTGCCCTGTGGCCGAACACTTCAACTCCCCTCTCCCAATCCACCAAGAACATGCAGGTCCTGGGCCTCCTTCATCACCAAATCCTAACCACCCAATGCCAGGAGGAAGAACACCTTCTCTTCTGCCTTGGAACCCTCCAACCAGATGGGATCAATGTTGATTTCACCAGTTTCCTCATCTCCCCTCCCTCCACCTTATCCCAGGTCCAACCCTCCAACTTGGCACTGTCCTACCAGTCCATCTTCTTTTCCAAATATCCGCTCCACCCTCTGCTCCGACCCATTACCATCACCCGCCCCCACTTTCGTCTACCTATTGCATTCCCAGCTACCTTCCCCCACAACCCCACCCCACTCCCATTTATCTCTCAGCCCCCTTGGCCACCCCAAGATGAAGAGCTTATGTTCGAAACATTGACTCTCCTGCTCCTCAGATGCTGTCTGACTGGCTGTGCTTTTCCAGCACCATGGAGTTATGAACACGGATTCACGGTGGCATGGTGGCTCAGTGGTTAGCACTGCTGTCTCACATCTCCAGGGACCCGGGTTCAATTTCAGCCTCGGATGACTGTCTATGTGGAGTTTGCACATTCTCCCCGTGTCTGTGTGGGTTTCCTCCGGTTGCTCCGGTTTCCTCCCACAGTCAAAAGATGTGCAGGTTAGATGAATTTGCCATGCTAAATTGCTCATAGTGTTAGGTGCATTAATCAGGGGGAATGGGTCTGGGTGGGTTACTCTTCGGAGGGTCAGTGTGGACTAGTTGGGCCAAAAAGGCCTGTTTCTACACTGTAGGGAATCTAATCATATTCCTTGGTGATCAAATCATGAAGCCAAGACCACCTCTGATTAAAGAGAATTGACTTGTAAGAAGTCTCAATTGAATTGGTAAGCTCACCTGCAGCTACTGCCGACCATGCTGCATCCTTGATCGCCGTCCAGACAACCATCTCCATGATCATTGGGAAAACAACCACCTCTGCGACCATTGCAGGATCCACCGCTGCAAGATTCACCACTGCTGGTACAGACGCGATACCTATTCTACACGTTATTTCCATCCACGATGTTGTTGCCACCGTAGCCAGTTCTGTCGCTAGAGATGTCACTCACCAGAACATGGATGACTCCATCGCCAACGTTACTTCCGCACCAGTGACGTTATTCACTGGAACTTAGCTGGTGACGTCGCTGATGTCATGCCTTACATCACTCCTAACCTATGGGCACTGCCGTAGACTCCATTTCCACCCCCATGGTGAGTGCCACTTCTATTGGTGATGTCACTCCTGACCCCATGACTACGCCAACTCCAATAGCAGTCTCCGTCCCCAAACCCAGCTCTAGCCCCACCCCTGGTCCTAGCTCCCAGCCCTGCCATGTTTTTTCCTGACTTCTCTGGTCAACCCATTGTCTCAGCCTGCGCAGTCCCACTGAACTCATCTCTGCAGATCTTGATACCATCCTGTCCCTCTTAGTCCAGGATCTCCCCACCTACATTTGGAACGCCCCGCATGCCCTTCATTTCCTACAAGGCTTTTATTTCCCTGGCCCGTTGTGCTTTATCTTCACCATGGACATCCAGTCCCTGTTCACATCCATCCGCCACGACAAAGGCCTCCAAATCCAGTTACTTCCTTTCACACCATCCCAACCAGTATCCTTTCACTGACATCATCATCTGCCTGGCTGAACTGGTCCTCACCCTTAACAACTTCTCCTTCCAATCCTCCCACTTCCTCCAACTCAAAGGGGTAGCCATGGACCTCAGCTATGCATTCCTCTTTTTCGGGTCTGTGGAAAAGTCCATCTTCCGTAGATACACCAGCACCATCCTCCACCTTTTCTTCCGCTGCATCAGTTACTGTATTGGTGCTACCTCGTGCTCCCACGAGGAGTTCATCAACTTTATTAACACCTTTCACCCTGACCTCAAGTTCACCTGACTACCTTGGACACCCCCTCCCCTTTCTGGACCTCTCCATCTCCTTCTCTGGCGACCGACTAACCACAGACACTTATTAAGATCCTACATACTTCCACAGCTACCTGGGCTACACCTCCTCTTGCCCTGCCTCCAATACATATGCCATCCCTTATTTCCAATTCCTCCACCTCCACTGCATCTGTTCCCAGGCTGTGATCAATGTGGTCAATGATGCCCTTCAGCGCATGTCCTCCACTTCCCACACCTCTGCCCTCGAACCCCACCCCTCTCAACACAACAAGAACAGAGCCTCCCTGGTCCTCACCTTCCACCCAACAAACTTTGTATCCATCGCATCATCCTCCGCCACTTCCACCACCTACAAACAGATCCCATCACTAGGGATATATTTCCCTCCCCACCCCATCAGCATTCCAGAGAGACCATTCCCTCTCCAACTCCCTTGTCAGATCCACACTACCCATCAGCTTCCATCCCACTGCCAGCATTTCCCCCTGCCACTGCAGGAAGTGCAAAATATTCACCCACACCTCCCGTACCTCCGTCCAAGGCTCCAAAAGATCATTCCACATCCAACAGAAAGTTACCTGTACCTCCACTAATGTCATCTACTGTATTCATTGCACCTGATGTGTTTCAGAGAACATCTCTGGGAAACCCATACCAAAACCCCACTGCCCTGTGGCTGAACACTTTAACTCCCCCTCCCACTCCACCAAGGACATGCAGGTCCTGGGCTCTTCCATCACCAAACCCTAACCACCTGATGCCCGGAGGAAGAATGCCTCATCTTCCACCTTGGGACCCTGCCACCACACGGGATTAATGTGGATTTCACAAGTTTCCTCATTTCCCCTCCACCCACATTATCCCAGTCCCAAGCCTCCAACTCAGCACCGCTTTCTTGACCTGTCCATTATCTTTCCCATCTATCCGCTCCACCCTCCTCTCTGACCTATCACCTTCTCCCCCACCTCCATCTACCTATTGCATTGCCAGCTACCTTCCCCCCAGCCCTACCCCCCACCCCCCCTTCCCATTTATCTCTAAGCCCCAACCTACAAGCCTCATTCCTGATGAAGGGCTTATGCCCAAAACATTGATTTCCTGCTCCTTGGATACTGCCTGGCCTGCTGTGTTTTCCCAGCACCAGTCTCTCGACTTTCATTTCTGCATGACGTATGATTACTCTGCAATCAGCTGCATGACTGAAACACCAGTCTCTTCAATTTTCTCCACTCCAAATATCCCAGCAACCTTGTATGTGTGTCTGTTTTGTTCAGCATTGCAAAGAATTCAAAGCTGGGAGTCAGGGTGAAATGTGAGGAGGATGTTAGGAGAATACAGGGTGACCTGGACAGGCTAGATGGGTGGACGGATGCATGGCAGATGCAGTTTAATGTGAATAAGTGTGTGGCTATCCACTTTGATGGCAAGAACAGGAAGGCAGATTACTATCTAAATGGAGTCAAGTTAGGTAAAAGGGCAGTACAACGAGATCTAGGCGTTCTTGTTCATCAGTCAATGAAAGCAAGCATGCAAGTACAGCAGGCAGTGAAGAAAGCTAATAGGTGCTGGCTTTCATAACAAGAGGAATTGAGTATAGAAGCAAAGAAGTCCTTCTGCAGCTGTACAGGGCCCTGGTGAGACCACACCTGGAATATTGTGCACAGTTTTGGTCTCCAAATTTGAGGAAAAACATTCTGGCTATTGAGGGAATGCAGCACAGGTTCACGAGGTCAATTCCCGGAATGGCGGGACTATCTTACGCTGAAAGATTGGAGCGACTGGGCTTATAAACGCTTGAGTTTAGAAGGCTGAGAGGGGATCTGATTGAGACGTATAAAATTATTAAAGGATTGGACACTCTGGAGGCAGGATGCATGTTTTGCTGATGGGTGAGTCCCGAACCAGAGGACACAATTTAAAAATAAGGGGTAGGCCACTTAGAACAGAATTGAGGAGAAACTTCCTTTACCCAGAGAGTGGTGGGTGTGTGGAATGCTCTGCCCCAGAAGGCTGTGGAGGCCAAGTCTCTGGATACTTTCAAAAAAGAGTTGGATAGAGCTCTCGAGGATAGTGGAATCAAGGGTTATGGGGATAAGGCAGGAACAGGATATTGATTGAGAATGATCCGGCATTATCATAATGAATGGTGGTGCTGGCTCGAAGGGCAGAATGGCCAACTCCTGCACCTACTGTCTATTAGAATGGTATGTTATGCTTCATTTATATGTACCAAACCATCTTTATGTGGGTATGTTCTGTGCATGCTGTAAGTGGGACTGTGTTTGTCGAAGGATGGGGAATTGAGTCTCACATTGCTGTCTGGAACTTTCTGCTTTGAATATAATGGATTTCAAAAGTACTTTGAAAAATGGCCAAAATTCCATTTAGCAGCATTTAAATGCTCATTATGGATTTGATTAATTGCACAGATTTCATGTAGTAGATCATTTTGGAAGCTGTCAACAGCATCCCTGTGTATCATATTGTGTTATCGGCACAGGATAAATCGACAAAGGGAGCTCCTAAGTTCAGGCTTTTCTGGAAACTGGCATTAGTGTAAGGTTAGTGTCAGGAGCTGCTTGGAACAATTTGTGACTTGGGCAGTAACTTGCCTATTTTAACAGTTCAGTGTGTACTGTACAAATCAGCAGCTCACACATACTCCCACAGGAATCAATCCTAGCACTGTCACCTACACCATGATTTGGCTATTCATAAATGCTGATGACTTGTTTCTGGCTTTCCAGGCTAAATAACTCCAGGTCATTGGGGAAACACTCATTGAAGATCTAAGCCTGCTTCAGCAAATTAAGACTTCAACCTAAATCTTCAATGACTGTCATTTCAGCATTCTAACTGTGCAGCCTGAATGTCAAGGAAGAACTCAATGTTCAGTTTTGTGACCAACCACTCACCTATACTGCAATAGCAAAGTATTTTGCCATCACCCTTCAGCATGCCTTGAACCACTTATAAGACCTCCAGGAAAACCGAGCCAAGATCTTGGTGCAAGTTAATCTCCGTGATAAACTGGTGGTTACCAGGGGCAGCAAAGCCAGCTCACCTGGTCTGCCAGAATGCACGGTGTTGCTGTGCAACCATCGGTGTGTTACACAATGTTGTACGTTTCCACCTCCAGGGAGGCATGTGGATTATATCTTGGACGTTGAGGCCAGCAAGCTCAAATAGCTTCCTGTGTTAGCAACATACTAAACCTCCTGATGTCCTTAGGTGAACCATCCTTCACAAGGAGCACAGAAAAAGCTGGAGAAGCAGGTCTTGCTGCATCTGTGGAAAGTGAAACAGAGTTAATGTTTTGTTTCTGGTATGGCTATTGAAAAATGCTGCCAAAAAAACTTACTGAGTTTCTCCAGAATTCTCTGTGTTTGTTACAGATTTCCGGCATTTGCAGTATTTGCCATATTTCCACAAAAGTACCACAGTTTGACAGCAAACACTGTACGCTCCTGACACAGGACATCAATAGAACCCATGCACTTACCTGAATTCTTCAATCTCCACTAGACCACATTGTACGACTTGTTACAGGTGAGAGCCTCACCTCTCAATGATGTACCTTCTGGCTGAATGACTGCAACTGGTGACTGACATGAATGGATAGGTCTTGGATTTCAATAATCCATAGAAAAGTGGGATGACCCTTAGCAGCTTGAGGACAGGCCAAAGACAACACAACCTCAATGGGAACATACTGAGCATTTCAAATTGTGACTGTGGTTATTCATGGCCCATATACTGGATTTGTCCTGACAGAACCACTTCTGTTGGCATCACAGCCATTTATACTGTGTCAGCTGAAGCTGTTAAATGAATTGTTAAATGCAACATCAAACTGTAATTGCAGCCAAACAAAAGAAAGTAAATGAAGTGTACCTTTTTAAAAATTTTGAGATGTTTTTGATAGATGCATGCAGTATTTAGGTTGTAGGAACGTATGTAAAAACTATATGCCAACAATAATAACCAGAACAAAATTGCTCTTGGGAAGTTGTTTGTTAAATAATAAGATGATGCTTATCCTTTTGTAAGCAATGGTTAATCATTGCAGGTTTTATTGTACTGATATGATTATTTTATGATTTGTTTTTCACTGTTTCCGTCCAAACCTTTATCAAACCTGAAACCACTGGAGCGGCACGATGGCGGCGAAGTGGTTAGCACTGATACACCACAGTGTCAGGGACCAAGGTTTGATTCCAACCTCGGATGACTGTCTGTGTGGAGTTTGCACATTCTCCTTGTATATGCTAGTGTATCCCCCAGATTATCCGGTTACCTCCCATAATCCAAAGATGTGCAGGTTAGGTGCATTGGCCATGGTAAATTGCCCATAGTGTTCAGGGGTGTGTAGGTTAGGTGCATTAGTCAGGGGTAACTGTCGGGGACTGGGTCTGGGTGGGTTACTCTTCGGAGGGTTAGTGTGGACTCATTGGGCCCAAGGGCCTATTTCCACACTTTGGGATGCTAAGTTTCTAAGTTCCAATAAATATTACAAAAACAAGGAATTGAAGTCTTGCCTGATGACTTTCTCATTATAAAAAGTAGTGAAGTTAGGTGTGGCGGTACATTCTAGGTATTAGGGTGAGGCATGCTTAAAGGAATTTTAGCTGCAAGAAAATGACCATCTTGAAAAGGCTGAAAGATTAACTTTGTAATCATGTAACAAAATATAGCAAACAATGCGGCAATTGGGGTGAGAATTAATATCATAATTTGACATTATTGTTAGATGACAATGAGCTGCCCTTTTTGCTGAGCAAAAATGGATTATAATAAATGTCATCAAATTTATGAGCAATTTTCTCTTTTGTTCTTTTAATAAACTGTTCTGAATATGTTATGACACACCTCTGAGTTAGATGGGTCTTAAACTTAGGCAGTATGGCCCAGAAGTAGGGACGCTACCGCTGCACCACAAGATCCCTTTCCCCTTCTTTACCCTCCAGTATGCAGGAAATGTATGTTGTGAATTGAATAGCTGTTAGAGTTTTCTTCAAATGTTTTGACTGACTTCTGAGAATCTTTTAATCGCATGTACAGATGCATTTATAAATTGATCTGTTTTGAATCTGTTATTATCAAATTGGTGGAGAAGACACCCAGTCTTTTGCAATTGAAGTATTATTCTGTGATGCTATGAACTTCTTATGAAAAGACAATTGATTAGTTAGTGACAGAAGTATAATAATGTATAATGATGAGGATAGATTTTTCTCTCTGTGTTGCACGATTTTCAGATGGTATTAAAATAAAGTTGCCATAGTCATACCAGACCATAGGGCTGTTCTCTCATTAGATAGAGATGATTGGTGTTAGTTTAACCTGACAATCACCCCACCTCAGGCAAGGGAAGAAATTGGGAAGGAGAGTCCTTCATGGTAACCTCTGATGGTGTGGGGATTGAGCCCATGCTGTGGACGTCACTCTGTGTCACAAACTGGCTGTCCAGCCAATTGGGCTAACTAACTCCTGTTCAGGAGGTATTTGTTCACTGTGGAAACTAGGTGGGTCCAATTAAACCTGATCCTCACCTATTTATCACCTATTCCCATATGAACTCTTGCAGGGCATGCGGTGTTCACCAACACCCTGGAGTTGTTCAGGGAGTGGTGGATGTCGCAGGGAGTGGAGTGCATCATTTCCCCCTCCAACTCTATTTTGATTTAGTCCCTGCCCTCCCCTTCACTGTTTGTTCACACAGCATTGCCCTTTGATGTGAAGGGCACTGCTTGTCACAGGCCACTCGGGTGTTTTTCTACTTTTCCTGGTGGTGGAAATTGAATAAAGATTTGTACACCTTGTCTCTCACTGTGTCTCACAGCTGCACACACACACACACACCATGGGTGCAAAAAAAATAAAAAAAAGATGAACTCTTGCAGGGCATGCGGTGTTCACCAACACTCTGGAGTTGTTCAGGGAGTGGTGGATGTCGCAGGGAGTGGAGTGCATTATTTCGCCCTCCAACTCTATGAATTGCCCTTTGATGAGAAGGGCACTGCTTATCACTGGCCACTCGGGTGTTTCCTTCCTTCCTGGTGGTGGAAACTGAATAAAGATTTGTGCACCTTGTGTCTTTCAGTGTGTCTCACACCTGCACACACACGACATGGGTGCTGGGGAAAAATAAGCACTACCGTAGTTAGGCGGTAGTGTAGAAAAAAAAGAAAAAAAAAACAAACTCTTGCAGGACCCCAAAGCAGCCACCCAAATATGGACAACGAGATTGGGATATATTCTCATCAATGTTTGTTGATGTTACTACATTCCTCTAGATCAGGTGAGACTTGAACCAAGCCCTATTGGGCAAGAGGTAGGAACACTATCCATCTATCACGAGCCTTTTTAACGCTCAGATTTAAATAAAGGGCACCATATCATGCTACATGTTTACATTTTTCTTATTAGCTGCTTAATTATACAGGGCGTAATTTACACCTGTATAAACACTTGTCCAATTCTATAATTTGCTATAAAAACACTTAAAGTTATAAGACTACAAAGATAAAGCATTTTGTAAAATCCTTACTTTTGAATTAAGTGGACGGTTAGTTACAATATTTCTGCTTCTGAGTAGTGCTACAATTCCTTCTTTCCTGCCATCTGCTTCAGGGGTTCATTTTCTCCCAGTTTCAGTGTAGGGAGAGCAGAATGGGATTTTCTTTAGAAACTCCTGGGATCTGTATTATTTGAAAGAATGAGAGTAGAACAAACTGTGGCAATTGAAGCTGGTCAGCTGCTACAGGATGTCTGTAATCCTGTACTTTAGAAACTCGAGATCATAGTCTTGCTGCCGCCAGTTGACCTGTATTAGCGCATGTGAAGACTGTACCTTAGAAGTGAGGAATCTATTCATGATAGCACATTGTGGAACCTAATCTGCAGCTCACCCACTCATTAGACCTCATGCTTTGACTGGATGTGAAGGTCACTACCTGCCTAGTCCTTTCTTGGAAGGTTTTTGCATGCTATTTCAAGGGACCTGAGTAATATTGGTCAATTGTGTGCACACCTAACTTTGAATAAACTGAATAACATTGTATGTTATGTGCCTTGCCCTTTGTGTTCTCCACCTAGGGCCAGAGATCTCTGGTTTCTGCTTTGAATGGTGAGATAAATGACAAGTAAGTGAAAAGGAGCTTGGTGGTTCCTTGTACATTTTGTTCTTCTCTCTATTATCATCAATCACTTACTAATGAATATAATTGTCCACCCAGGAAATTTCATGTTACTGACCATGGATACTGTGGGTCCTCGCATGACCGATGATACTGATTCTTTCCCCTCTGTGATATCTAAAAGAGAAGAAGGGTTAGAATGGGTTACTATGAAGTAGATTTCATGAGTGATTAAGGCTTTATGCTGCAGTTTGGCGGAATGTCATGATGAACTTGCTGTTTAGATTACTTACAGTGTGGAAACAGGCCCTTCGGCCCAACAAGTCCACACCGACCCGCCGAAGCGCAACCCACCCATACCCCTACACTTACCCCTTGCCTAACACTACAGGCAATTTAGCATGGCCAATTCACCTGACCCGCACATCTTTGGAGTGTGGGAGAAAACCGGAGCACCTGGAGGAAACCCACGCAGACACGGGGAGAACGTGCAAACTCCACACAGTCAGTCGCCTGAGGCGGGAATTGAACCCGGGTCTCTGGTGCTGTGAGGCAGCAGTTGCCACCCCTCTTCCT
The DNA here is from genome assembly GCF_020745735.1 of Hemiscyllium ocellatum. Taxonomy (NCBI): domain Eukaryota; kingdom Metazoa; phylum Chordata; class Chondrichthyes; order Orectolobiformes; family Hemiscylliidae; genus Hemiscyllium; species Hemiscyllium ocellatum. The sequence goes on along the minus strand of NC_083413.1, from coordinate 44,543,135 downwards.
ATTTTCACACCCTCAACGCCCTCTCCTTTCTATAAAAACAAAGTATAATGGATTCTGGAAATATGAAACAAATACAGAGATTTGGAAATGGGTGTTGATGGCAGAATCTCTAAATTTGCAGATGATGCTCAGTTAGGGAGAATAGTGAATTGTGAGGATGATGCTGAGTGACCTCAGAGAGACATCGACAAGTTGGTCAAATTGGCAGTGACCTGTCAGATTATTTTCAATGTAGAGAAATGTAAGGCAATGCAGCTTGGCAGAAGAAACACAGAGAGACCATGCAGGCTCAATGGTACAACTTTGAGGAGAGAGGGACCTCTGTGGTCTGAAAGTGGCCAGGCAACTTGAAATAATTGTTAAGATTATTTCCATGGGTTTATAAATAGAGACATAGAATATATAAATAAGGAAGTGATTCTACACCTCCATAAATCACTGTTCAGACCATATTTCAAAAATTGTGTTCAGTTCTGGGTGCATAATTAAAGGAAGGATGTTAAAACCCTGGAGAGAGTTCAAAGGTGATTTATGAGAATGATATCAGGAATGAGGATTTTAGCTACAACAAAAGATTAGAGAAATTGGGTTTATACTCCTTCGAGCATAGGAAATGAAGAGGTGACCTTATTGAGGTGTCCAAAACAATGAACAACTTTGTCAGGGTAAAGAAGGATGTACTGTTTCCATTAGTTGATTTGCCAGCAACTAGGGGGTCACAATTGCAAAATTATCAGCAAGAGAGCTAAGAGGGAGAAGAGGAGAAACCTCCTTACTCTGAGAGTTGATCAGATTTCGAATGCACTGCCTGAGAGAGCAGTGGATGTTGATTTGTAAGAGGTTTTAAAAGAAAACTGGGTATATATTTGAAAGTAATGAAGTTAAAGGGCTATGGAGGTAAGTCTGGAGAATGGGACTAGCTAAGTAGCTCTTTTGGAAGCTGGTAGATACACAATGGGTCCAATAGCCTTCTTCTGTACTGCAAAGTTCTATGATTCTATCATCCTAGAGAAACTCAGCAGGTCTGATATCTGTGGAGTGATGTTCACTCTCCTCTTTGCTGCATTCGCTGCACCTAAACTCTTAAATTTCTAAAATTCAGATAGGTAGAAAAATAAAATCTTGCCTTGTCATTGTTCTGATGTCTTCATTTGTTTTCAGATATTTAAATTTCTAGTAGTACATACTTTTATCATTGTCCCAACTTGTCAGCTGCTAGCAACCAATCAAATGGCTAAATGCCACAAGAAGCCCACATGAAATAGTCTCACTTCGGTGCATTTTGTCAAAATTATTGTTTGTGCAGTCAGATTAATGGAAATTCCACCTACAACAATGACAATTATTCCAGGAGACAGGGAAATCTGGGATAATATTTTCAATCCAGACTTTTCTGTTGTTGAAAAATTAGGCTTCGGTGTTTGTGAATGGAGCAATGTCAATAAGGCAGATTGACATGTGCCATGAACCCAATGTATACAAAGAAATAATGGCGCTTTAATATTTACTTCCTCATGACATACCAAAATTCTTCACAACCAATTGATTGTTCTTTCAAATGTAGTTGCTGTGTTGACAATCGCAGCAACAATACTATCCATTGCAAATTACAGATGCAAAATGAAATAAGTGAAGAATTGACCTGTTTTGGTCAGCTAGATTGAGGGTGAAATTGTAGCCAGGACCTAGGGAGTTTTATCCAACTCTTCCTCAAAGAGTATGAAAGGATAATTTGTGCTCATTTAAGCCGAAAGACTGAAGGACCATTTCACTCAAAAAATAAAACAACTGACAATACTGGACTCATTCAGTTCTGTGCTGATGTGTTAGTCACTGTTCTCAAGTCAGAGTCATACAGCATGGAAACAAACCCTTCAGTCCAACCAGTCCATGGTGAATATGACCCCAACTAAACTAGTCCCATCTGCCTGCCCTTAGCCCATGCCCCTCCAAACCTTTCCTGTTCATGTTCTTAGCTAAGTGTCTTTTAAACATTCTAACTGTACCCACATCAACCACTTAAATCAGGGCATAAATCAACAACTGTTGGACTCGGGAGTTTTCATAATTGAGTTGCATTAACACCATGGTCTTGTTTGGATTTGAGCAATAGACAGCAATGGACTTAAAGCTGACCCAGCAGCCATCCTGCTAATGTTGCCACTGCACTGAAATCAATGGAATTGAAAGGGAAGGTGCTTAATGGGTGACTGAGCCAATATCTGTAAATTCTGTCATATATTCAACTGTTCCACCAGTTTACGGAAGCACTGTACATCCGCCAACCTCTCAGACTTTCAATGAAACATGTCCTTCTCTACTTCACATGGTTTATGTCAGCACTCTTTCCATTTCCCCTCTCTATTCAGGCACTTTGTTCTCCCTCAAACCCTGTTGAAGATAGTATACTTCACTTGTTCCACTGTCTCTTAAAAGTATGATTTATACTCATTTAAAAACCCAAATCAAAGAAGCAATCCTCCCTACCATCCTATAATTCTTGCTGGCATCCTCCCTCTCATTTTCCTTGATCAATTTTAGTATTCATCTTCATTTGTCTCCCCCCTCCCCTCTCATCAAAGCTTCTTTCCTGCACTATTCCCGCTGCTTTTCATCTCAGTTTTCATTTTCCCTTTCGTAAATGATCCAAATTTACTGATGTTTGTTACCCATTCCTTTTTTTGTCTTTCCTCTTCATTATTTATAACGCTAGTTAATAATGGTGTTTCTGGCTGCAGAACATTGTAGGAGGGACAACTTCATGTTGCTTTAAGAGTTTCTAACTGTGGCAATCAGTAACAATTTCATTAGGCAAATAACTGCAGCAGAAATGGCACTGAAAATGGAAGAGTGTGGTTTCTGTCAATAAAAATTGATCAATGCTCGTCAAAATCCAAATTGAGAACTGTGAAATGCTGCTGGGTAATATATAAGTAATTGAAAAAAGCAGCTGTTAGAATCGAGAAAATATAGAATCTTCTCTTGAGAGAAGAATAGTCAGTCAAAGATTCGTTTTCAGTAGAAGTGGAATGCAGGAACTTATTTTCATGTAGTGAGTTGTGATCTGCAATGCACTGTCTGGTGGTGGAAACAAATACAACAATTATTTTGAAAACAGAAATGAATAAATACACTAAGGGAAAAAGGTAGAGAGTTACAGGGAAAGACATTAGCATAGTGGAGTTAATTGATTGCTTTAGAAAAATTTTGTCTAGGTCATTGAACTGAATGGCCTTCTGTGTTGTTTCATTCTATTGTATTCACAGCTGTGGGGTAGAATGATTACCTGCTAAATTTTATATTTGAACATCTTGAATTGAGATCTATTTCTAAAACAGATGATGTGGACGTGCTGGTGTTGGACTTGGATGGACGAGGTCAGAAGTCACACGACACCAGATTACAGTCTAACCTCTTTAGACCATAAGACCACACAAGACATAGGAACAGAAATTAGACCATTCAGCCCATCGAGTCTACTCCACCATTCAATCATGTTTGATAAGTTTCTCAACCCCATTCTCCTGCTTTCTCCCCCTGACAATCAACAACCTATCTATCTCAGTCTTAAATATACTCAATGCCTGTCCTCCATAGCCTTTTCTGGCAATGAATTCCATAGATTCACCACTCACTGGCTGAAGAAATTTCTCCTTATCTCCATTCTAAAGGGTCTTCCCTTTACTCTAAGGCTGTGCCTTCAGGCCCTAGTCTCTTCTGCAAATGGAAACATCTTCTCAACGTCCATTCTATCCAGATCGTTCCATAATCTGTAAGTTTCAAGTACATGCCCCCTCATTCTTCTAAACTCTGAGTATATACCCAGAGTGCTCAAATATTTCTCATATACTAAGCTTTTTAACCCTGGGATCATTCTCGTGAACCTCCTCTGGACCCACTCCAAGGCCAGTACATCCTTCCTGAGGTATGAGGCCAAACATTGCCTGCAATTTTCTAAACATAGTCTGACCAGAACCTTATAAAGCCTCAGAAGTATATCCCTGCTTTTACATTCTAGTTCTGTTGAAATAAATGCCAACATTGTATTGGCTTTCCTAATTACTGACTCAACCTGCAAGTTTATCTTAAGAGATTCCTGGACTAGGACTTTCTTTGCACTTCAGATTTCTAAGTTTTCTCTCTACTTAGAAAATAATCTATGCCTCTATTCTACCTACCAAGGGTATATGACCTCATGCTTTCATACATTTTATTCCATGTGCCAATTCTTTGCCTACTCTGCTATCCTGTCTAAATTCTTCTGCAGCTTCCCCGCCTCCTTAATGCTACCTGTCCCTCCACCTATCTTTGTATCATCTGGAAACGTAGTCAGAATGCCTTCAGTTCAATCATTTAGATCATTAATGTATAAAACACGGACCATTGCAGAACACCACTAGTCACTGGCTGCCATCCTAAGAAGGACCCTTTTATCCCCACTCTTTGTTTTCTGCCAGACAGCTAATCTTCTATCTATGCTAGTACCTTGCCTCTAACACCAAGGGCTCTTATCTTAGTCAGCAGCCTCCTGTGCAGCTCCTTATCAAAGGTGGTCTGGAAGTCCCAGTAGATAACATCCATTAGCTCTCCCTGGTCCAACCACCTCAAAGAATTCTGACAGATTTTTCAGGTATGGACCTCCCCTTGATGAAACCTTGCTGACTCTGCCCTATTTTACCATGCACTTCCAAATATCTAGATATCTCATCCTTCACAATGTACTCCACAATCTTACCAATGACTGAGGCTAGGCTTGTCAGCCTGTAACCTCCCATCTTTTGCCTTACTCCCTTCTTAAACAGAGGAGCTATGTTAATGATTTTCCGCTCCTCTGGGACCTTCAGTGACTCCAGTGAGGCTGAAATATCACCACTAATGCCTCCACTATCTCTTCAGCTATTTCCTTTAGAACTCTGGTCCAGATGATTTATCCACCTTCAGACCTTTCAGTTTTTGTAGCACCTTCTCCATGGAGATAGCCACCATACTCATCTCTGACCCCCGACTCTCTTGAATTTTTGGGATATTACTCATGTCTTTCACCATGAAGACTGACGCAAAGTACTTGTTCAGTTCCTCAGCTATTTCTTTGTTCCCCTTTACTACTTCTCCAGCATCATTTTCCAGCAGTCTGATGTCCACTTTTGTCTCTCTTTTGTACTTTATATATCTAAAGAAACTCTTGCACTCTTCTGATGAAGGAGCAGACCTCTGAAAGGTTGTAATTTCAAATAAACCTGTTATATTATAACCGAGTGTCACGCGACTTCTGACCTAAGATGAAACCTGTTTCACCCTGAGGGAAGAGGTGGTTCATTAGGTTTAATTGGCAAAGGCAACCAGGATGAAATGGAAATATGCTATGCTTTTAAATATTGATTATACAGTCGTCTCAAAGGTTTCCAGCTATGTTTTCAGTAAGTCATATATTGTTATACACAACTCAAACCTGTATCGTGCCAGGGCATTCTACTGGGCACAACTTGTTTCATATTAAAGGATCTTTACTTTTAATGTCCAAGAGGGTTTCTCTCAGTCTAGTATCATACTACGAATGGAAAGCATTAGAATATCTGAAGATGTATAAATGTTGGACATTTTTGCCATTTCTCCAATGTTTCCACCAATCTTCCACAAAAATTTCAAACTTTGGTTCTAAATTGATTTTTCAGTTGGATTCTGCAACCAGTTTAGGGATATGGGCTTGTCTTTTTAGGCAAACTGCAGTACCGGTCAGAAAAAGGAGGGATAAAACAAGTTTCTTTCGTCGTGTATCAAAGTGGCAGAGATTGTGGTTTTTTTAAAAGCACACTCTGAGAAAATAATGAAGCTTAGAATTAGAATTAGGTTTTATTGTCATGTGTATTCAAGGACAGGGACACTGGAGGACAGTGTCACTATTCCTGGCCCCAGTTGAGGTACAAAGGGAGTGAGGTAGTCTAAAGTAGAAAAATAAAGTTAAAAGTTCAACATTGCAGTACTCCTTAAATGCTTGGCCACGCTGGGTTCACACTCCCTACGAGAGTTTGTTCTCTGTGCTGAGCTCGATGTCCTCCATGATGGGTTTGATCTCACCATGCTTGATGCTCCTGCAGATGCCAGGATACCTCGGGCTGCCTGGTCTTGCCACTGCTGCAGATGTTGGGGAATCCCTATCACCGTCATGCCAGGCTTGATCTCCTCTGCTCTGTCACTCTTCCCCACGTTCTCTCACTGTCCCCTGCGCTGGCTTGAACTCATCACAGAAGGTAAGTAGGATAAAGTAAGAAGAAAACAAGCTGTGAAGGAAGAAAAATGTAAAAGCAGATGGAGCAGATGAGTTCTGGGTAGGAGCCCACCTGCTGCACTGCTACTCCATTGCCATCTTGGTTATGATGAGGAGGAGCTGAAGTTGGACTGGAGTGGACCAAGTTAACAAATCACATAACATCAGGTTACAGCCCAACAGGTTTATTTGGAAGTATAAGCTTTCAGAGTGCTACTGCTTCATCAGGTAGCTAATAGGGCATGATCATAGGACCCAGAACTTACAGTGAAAGGTCGAAGTGTCATACAACTGATGCAGTGTATTGAAAAATGTAAGAATAATAGAGTGATTATGGTTGGGGATTTTAACTTTCCAAACATAGACTGGGACTGCCATAGTGTTAAGGGTTTAGATGGAGAGGAATTTTTCCCGAAATGTCGACTTCGCTGCTCCTTGGATGCTGCCTGAACTGTTGTGCTCTTCCAGCACCACTAATCCAGAATCTGGTTTCCAGCATATGCAGGAAACATACCTCATTGATTTTAACCCTACTGCGAATCCTCTTGCAAGGACGCCTGCCTTGAAGAAGTTTTCATCCTCTCTCTACAAGAATCTCCACGCTTCAGGCACTCTGCCTTTATTCCTGATGAAGGGCTTTTGCCCGAAATATCAATTTCGCTGCTCCTTGGATGCTGCCTGAACTGCTGTGCTCTTCCAGCACCACTAATCCAGAAAGTGGCAGATGGAGTTTAATTCAGATAAATGCGAGGTGCTGCATTTCAGGAAAGCAAATCTTAGTAGGAATTATGCATTTAATGGTAATGTGCTGAACAAAGAGACCTTAGAGTGCAGGTTCATAGCTCCTTGAAAGTGGAATTGCAGGTAGATAGGATAGTACTTTCTTTGGTATGCTTTCCTTTATTGGTCAGAGTATTGAGTACATGAGTTGGGAGGTCATATTGTGGCTGTACAGGACGTTGGTTAGACCGCTGTTGGAATATTGTGTGCAATTCTGGTCTCCTTCCTTTCAGAAAAATGTTGTGAAACTTGAAAGGGTTCAGAAAGGATTTACAAGGATGTTGCCAGGGTTGGAGGATTTAAGCAATATGGAAAGGCTGAACAGGCTGGGCATGTTTTCCTTTGAGTGTCGAAGGCTGAGGAGTGGCCTTAGAGAGGTTAACAAAATTATGAGGAACATTGACAGGGTAAATCGACAAAGTCTTTTCCCTGGGGTTGGGGAATCCAGAACTAGAGGGCACAGGGTGAGAGGGGAAAGATATAAAAGAGACCTAAGCGGCAACTTTTTCGCACAGAGTGTGGTACAGATATGGAATGAGTGGTGGAGAGTGGTACAATTGCAACATTTAAAAGGCTTTGGATGGGTATATGAATAGGAAGGGTTTGGAGGGATATGGGCCGGGTGCTGGCAGGTGGGATTAGATTCAGTTGGGATATCTGGTTAGCATGGACGGGTTGGACCGCAGGGTCTGTTTCCATGCTGTACATCTCTATGACTCTATAAGCCAAGTTCACTACCCATGAGGATGGCCTCAACTGGGATCTTGGGTTCATGTCACACTACAGGTGATCCCACTGCACCATACACCCTCACACACATAAACAGAAAATTTTACACACTCACACACTCCCTCTCTCATGAACACACTCCCTCTCAGACACACATGCACACCCTCTCACAGGCAATATTCTGTCACACTTGCATATGCACTCTATCAAGCATGCACACACACACTTTATCTCCCCCCCCCCCCACCCCCAACACTCACACAAAAGTCTGTGAAGTGAATTTGCATTTGCAGATACATTCTATTTTGTTCAAAAGGCACACAGTCTGTAGGCAGTCAGTCCACTTTGGAAATAGAACCAGTCTTGCTCAGTTGGGATACAGAGAAACTCTAACCTTATACCTTTAATGCATTGTCTGAGCTGAGATGTCACTTTTTAAAAAATAAATTCTTAAGTTATTTCAAAAGTGTGACTGGAAAGACGTTCTGGGATTTAGATGATAATGAATTGAAACCTGCAACCCCATTTTCAGTGAGTAAAGACTTAACAGCATACTAGATTTGTTCAATACATCGCATCAATTGTATGACACTTTGATCTTTTATTATAAATTCTGTGTCATATGATCCTGCCCCACTAGCTACCTGATGAAGGAGTAGCGCTCTGAAAGCTTGTACTTTCAAATAAACCTGTTGGACACTAACCTGGTGTTGTGTAATCTTGGTTAGATGACAAGTTGAGAGTGTGGTGCTGGAAAAGCACAGCACGTCAGGCAGCATCCGAGGTGCAGGAGAATCAACTGATGAATGGCTCTTGCCCGAAACGTTGATTCTTCTGCTCCTTAGATACTAACTGACCTGCTGTGCTTTTCCAGCAACACACACTCGACTCTGATCTTCAGCATCTGCAGACCTCACTTTCTCTTCTTTGGTTAGGTGACAACTCCAATAGAGATGTTTCAAAAGGATCTGGTCGATATGAAAGATGTGATTTCAAACCTACATAATAATGGCATTTAATAAAAAGGCTATAGTAGTGAGCAGGTATTGCATGCAATGAATTAGACTGGCAACAACCATAGATGAGAGAGCGAAGGCACTAAAGACAGTGCCAGGCATGTGGTAAGAGTGCTTTACTGCTTCTGCCACATAACTGTCCTGCATTTAGAGATACTTACAAGATCAAAGGTCTTAAGGAATACTGGGCAAGTTTTAAGTCTCGCAGTGAGAAAGCCATCAGCAGTTACAGGAGACCACAGCTCGGCAAAGTTTCGAGGTTACTAGATCAGGTTGAGCCAGCAGCACACTTGCATGTTTCAGAAACACTTAAATAATTATCCTAAGAATCAATACTTTCATGACAATGGATTTTAACCCCAAATTACCTACAGATATATTAATCTTTAAATAAGAAAGGTTGTTTGGTTATTTTTAAAAAAGGACATACAAGGCAGAAAATGCAATTCAGTAACTGCCTGGAAAAATTCATGTGTGTCAAAAGCCTTGAGAGACATTATCACGTAATATGATCTGAAGGAATGTCTGAGACTTAATGGGACAAGGGAACAGTTATTGGTACAATAATTAAGGGTTAATTGGGTGAGAATTATTATTTTCTTTCAGTCAGGTTGTATGGTGAGGGGAAGCGTCCGGTTGGTGGTATTATCACAGAACTGTTAATCTAGAGATGTAGGTAATTTTCTGGAGACCCATGTTCAAATTCCACCATGGCAGATGGTAGAACTTGAATTCAATAAAAATCTGAAATTAAGAGTTTAATGATGACCATTAAACCATTGTTAATTGTTAGGACAAACCTATCTGGTTCACTAATGTTCTTTAGGGAAAGAAACTTACCATTCTTACCTAGTCTGGACTACAGTGCCAAACTATATTGGAAACAAATCCTGATCACAATCATTCTTGACCTTGCCATTGGTCACTGCAAATTGTAGATAGTCATTCCTATGAAGCAGAAGTATTCTCAGGTGACTTTAAAATAGAACCCACAGGCCACATTTAACACAAACAGTCCAAACTCTCTCAGGCTGCACAAAGTCACGGAGCTGATTTCCCCTCCGTTTGAACATACGCTGTTATATGCAATGCTGAGCTCTTTGCGTGCTGTGGGGGTGGGAGGACAAGATATCAATAATCACACGGCACTTATAATTTCCTACTTTGATTGCATGACATGGCTTCTGATGCTATTTTGGAATAAAGTCTCTATGTCAAAGGCCGATGTAGAAGCATTTCATGGCCCCTCTTGTCAGAGTCCTCCATTTCCCACTGAATAGAGAAGTCTGTTAAACTGTCAAGGACTGGATGCCTTACAAAGATGGATACTGGGAGATAGGGACTAACTGCTGTGACCATAGTTTATGACTCTGTTCTGCCATTCCATAATTGAGGCTGATTATAGATACATGAAGTCCAGAACATGGAGCAGACAATAGATTTGCTGAAGATGCGGTTTTGTTGCTTGGATTGGTCTGGGAGAGCCTTCCGTTATCCTCTGGACAGAATGTTCTGCATAGTACTTGCCTACTGTCCCCTATACAACTAGAGCAGACGTCTGAACTCTGAAGAGCTGGGAGAGCAATAGCAGTCTTCCAAAAAGGAAGATGGGGATGTTGCACATGCGGAACTCGACCTTCAGCATAATGTAGAGCTACAGCATCAAGTGCAACAAGCCAGGCAAAATTTATTTGACACTTGGTTCCAGTAAATGATAGCTAATTACTTGCTGTTCTGCCCGTCATATCAACATGTGCAGAGGACCAGATTGCCACATGGGCACCAAGATTCATTGTTCATTGTCATGGACAAGAGGGTGAAGTGAATTGAATTGCCTTACATTCTTCCACTCCTGCCTGTAACAGGAGGTTTTTAAAATTTTCTTTTCTTACAGTATTTTCTTTTTTCCTGGTTCAGTTTCAGACGTTTTGTCACCATACTGGGTAACATCATTAGTGAGCTTCTGGCGAAACACAGGTGTTTCTTTTTATGTGTATTAGTCTCTTTAGGAGGGTGATATCATTTCTGGTTCTTTTTCTCAGAGGATTGTAGATTGGGTCCAAATCGATGTGTTTATTGATGGAGTTCCAGTTAGAATGCCATGCTTCAAGGAATTCCTGTGCGTGTCTCTGTTTGGCCTGTCTTAGGATGGATGTGTTGTCCCAGTCGAAGTGGTGTCCTTCTTTGTCTGTAAGGATACTAGTGATAGTGGGTCATGTCTTTTTGTGGCTAGTTTAGTCTGTCGAACAAACAGGCCTCCCCAAATATCCAACCCAAAATTTGGGTCGGCTACATGGATGACACCTTTGTCATCTCAAAATGGAACAAATTAGAGGAAACCTACAACACCATCAACAATATCCTTACTGGCATAACATTCACAAAAGAGGAGGAGAACAACAACAATCTCCCATTCCTAGATGTCAGTGGAGAGCTTCAAACCAGTGTCTCATGGTAAACCACACACATGGACCAAATACTTAACTACAGAAGCAATCATTCCAACTCCCACAAATGAAGCTGCATCAGGACATTACTTCAATGAGCCGCAACACACTACAGCACCCAGGAACTATGAACAGCAGAAGAAAAATACCCATATAGCGTATTCAAGAAGACTGGATACCCAATAAACACAGTCTGCTGATTTCTCAACTACAACTCCAAACAAGCAGACACAACATGCCCAGAAATGCTAGCCACATTACCTTACATCAAAGACATCTCTGAAATGACTTCTGGACTACTCAGACCTCTTGGAAACATAGTAGTCCACAAACCTACCAACACACTTGAACAGTGGCTAATGAACCTCAAAGACCCTATCCAAACAACCAGCAAAACAAGTGTCATTTTCAAAATACCGTGCAAGGACTGTAACAAACACTACAACTGTCAAACAGGCAGAAAACTAGCCACTGGGATACATGAACATCAGCTAGCCACAAAAAGACTTGACCTGCTAATACTAGTATCCTTACATACAGAAGAAGAAGGACACCACTTTGACTGGGGCAACACACCCATCCTAGAACAGGTCAGAGACACATATGTGAATTCCTAGAAGCATGGCATGCTAATTGGGTTTCCATCAATAAACACATCATTTTGAAGGTTAAAAACAAAGACTGCAAATGCTGGAAATCAGAGTCTCGATTAGAGTGGTGCTGGAAAAGCACAGCATGTCAGGCAGAATCTGAGGAGCAGGAAAATTGATGTTTCGGGCAAAAGCCCTTCATCAGGAATAGAGGCAGGGTGCCTGCAGAGTGGAGAGATCAACCCCATCTAACATCCTCTGAGAGAAAGAACCAGAAATGATATCACCCACCTTAAGAAACCATGACACATAAATAGAAAGAGGGACAGAACACCAGATAATGTTATGTTTTTAACCACAATTCTTCCTGCCATCTGGGCATTTCATCACAAATCCAGCAGTTGAGTGAAATTAGATATGTACTTCTTTTACAACTGCTTGCACTAGGAAAGCAAAATGACATTTTGGCACTTCTTAACAAAGCATTAGTCACGAGTTTGACATCCATAGACAGCAGTTCGATTTATTGTGTTTGCTAAGAATGTGTAAAGATACAAATTAAGAACTAAGATCCATTTGCAATCACTGGCTGTGCTGTCCCATTGTCTGCAGCCCTTCTCATCAGATACAACCAATGAGTTTGAGTAATTGGAACTTACAGTTTAGTGAGTAATTGTCTCTAAACTAGAATCTTTGGGTTCCAAACCAGTTCTAGGACTTATTAATCATGTGGTGGCATAGTCGATCAGTGATTAGCACTGCTGCCTCACAGTGCCAGGAACTAGGTTCAATTCCAGCCTCAGGTGACTATCTGAGTTTACACATTCTCCCTGTGTCTGATGGTTTCCTCTGGGTGCTCTGGTTTCCTCCCATGGTCCAAAGATGTTTAGGTTAGGTGGCTTGGTCATGCTAAATTGCCTGTAGTGACAAGGGATATACAGGTTAAGTGCATTAGCCATGGGAAATGCAGGGTTATAGGTATAAGGTAGGGGAATGAGTCTGGATGGAATGCTTGGTGTGGAGTTGTTGGGCTGAATAGTCTGTTTCCACGCTGTAGGGATCTATGGAAGGTGTGTTCATGACGTTACTCAAACACATTTACAGTCAGTCTGTTAATCCCTTGCCAAAGAGGAAAAAGATTTATATTAATATACAAGACTTGAATTAATTCAAAGGGGTCTAATAACCATACCTATATAAAATGCAAATTTCAAAATTAGCAACTGAAATTTTGTATGTGTGCTGATGAAATCAAAGTCAAAGTTGAAAACTTAATTGCATATTATATATGATTCACATAATATTTTAGTTTATGTACAGAAGTATAGGAACAGGAGTTGACCACTTAGCCCTTCAAACCTGTTCTACAATTCAGTTTGAGCATTGCTGATCTATGATGTAACTTCGAAGCATAGATATCCTGTAGAGACTCACCAAGGTTCCTTCCACAAAACCTTCCATTACCATCAAGAAAGACAAAGGCAGCAGAGAGTTGAGAAAACAAAAATCTGCAAGTTCTCCTCCATGCCATTCAACATCTTAACTTAGAAATATATCACAATTCCTTCAGTGTTGTTGGGTTAAAATGATGAAACTCACTCCAAACAGAACTATGGGTGTACTTACACCAAATGGACTGTAGTTGTTCAAGAAAATAGTTCAATGCCTTCTCAAGAACAATTAATTATGGACAATAAGTGCTGGCCCAGCCAGCTAAGCCCACATCTCCTGAATTGATCAAAGAATAATTTTATTGGCTAGATTTTCCATGGAGTTGTAAGGACATAGGAGCCATTTAGAAATAGGGGTGGGTCCAGATTCTGAGATTTTCTCCTCCATTCCTGGGAGCCCCATTTTTTTTTAATGGCAGGGGATAAAGGTGCTCATGAAGAACCCTGCACACCACATTTCCAATTTGATCAGCTCCATTATAGGGGTAGGGATCTCCTAACTGCCTGAAGTTTTTGAGAAGTCAGGCAAGCTTCTTCATGATTTGTGGTCACGGCTCTTCAGAAGAGTTGTGGACTGTATTTTTGTTTGGGCAAGATCAAGATATCAAGATAAGATCAAAAGATAACCCATTCTCCATCAATACTAATTCATGGCTGCCAAGGCTTACACTTGAAGCATTGATTCTCCTGCTCCTCGGATGCTGTCTGACCGGCTGTGCTTCTCCAGTACCACACTCTCGACTCTGACCTCCAGCATCTGCAGTACTCACTTCCTCCCTGCTGCTATAGCTCCACCTATCCTCATGGCTCCTCATATCCACCATGCAAACTCATGGCACATCACACATATTCTCCATTGTACACCTTTTACAGAGCCAATGACCAATATAGTTAACAATGACATGTTCCAAATTGCTTGAAAACAACCATTCATAGATGAAAGAATTAAAATCTTTACAATGTGGAAGTAGGCCCTTCAGTCCAACAAGTCCACACCAACCCTCTGAAGAGTAACACACCCAGACCCATTCCCCTATTTTCCCCTGACTAATACACCTAACCAATATATCCCTATGGGCAATTTAGCATGGCCAATTGACCTAACCTGCACATCTTTGCACTGTGGGAGGAAACTGGAGCACCTGGAGGACACCCACGCAGAGAACGTGAAGCCTGAGGCTGGAATCAAACCTGGGTCCCTGGCGCTGTGAGACAGCAGTACTAACCACTGAGCCACCATGCCTCCCTAGGGAGGCTACAACCCAAAGTGTCTATCAAATACATCTTTAAAAGATCAGTATCAGAAGTTTCACACTAGGGCTGTAAGCACATGACACCTCCTTACATTGTAGACATTAGGTCAAAATTTTCCAGACCTTGAATGATATGCGCAATGGCAAGTCAGCTTAGAAATATAGTAAGTACAGAAAAATAAAATTTTTGGTGTTGAGCAAAACAAATGTCCAATTTTCCACTCAAGTTATAAAAGCCCAATAAGAATCTTCCTGGTGAGAGGAGAGGGGCCTGTTTGTATGTTTTAATATCTCATTATTACCAAATCTCACTTCATTTATATGCAGTATTTTCCCAGACAGAGGAGAGAATCTAGATATGGACAATTCATGACATGAAAGTCTAAATGGTTATCTGGTGACTGAAGCTTACTAGCGTCTTCTCTAGACCTTCATCTTGGCTATCGTTTTTGAACCTGTCAGGGCACTGTTCATGGGCAGTGACCACCTGCCCCTACCATCCATAGAGGTTGGCATTGGCAAGACACTAGTCTCACCACATCACCATGGCACATCTCATGCTCATTTATAATAAAGTTGAGCACTTCATTATTGCACTGTAGAGATCACCAACATCTTTCATTGCAATGCTGTTGCCAGAATATTCTGCATGCAAGGATTAGCAGGAATCTAATGAATTGTAACAAGGAGTCTCTCGGTGCTCTTAACTTGATTTCTGAGAGTTGACTAATTTTGCAGCAATCTGGCTGCACACAATATCTCTGCCTTGCCTTACCTTGAACTTTCATGCATTTAGATAGGAGATAGCTCATCATGTTTTCAGCAATGGACCATCATGAGGGATCGTGGTCAGTCAGGGATTTGGTCCTTGGTCATTCAGAAAAAGTGGTGAGGTGTCCTGAATGAGTGAATAGGAAGCACCAAGGGCAGGAAGGATTAATAGTTTAAGGATAGTGGAGTGGATGAGAGCTGTTGAGGGAGGTGCTGTATTTAATATTGAGAGTGATAGATCATGAGCTTTAGTGGGAGGTGGTTACAATGCCAGTGTTAGAGTGTGGAAAAGGTAGCAGGAGATGAGTGTGGCAGAATAGTGAAGAATCTTGTTTTTTGTACATTGCTACGCATTCCTCCATACTCTAATCAGTGCTCTGTTTGACATAGTGCACAGCCGGTGTTTAAACATAGTGCCCATAGCATAATAGATGGCCGGTCCCAGCACTGGTGTGTATTTTGCTATTGTTGAGTGCAACATAGTGTAAGAATGTAGAATTGTGGTGTGTACTTAATGTGATGATCACCATAAAGTTGCATTAGAAAAGTCATTAGGGCTCAGAGAGGAATAAACAGTCGATGTAACTCCCTGTAATTGACACTTACCTGAGTTTTCAGAAATTTCAGTCCATTGAATCATTGATAAAAGTGATCACAGAACAAAAGTAACTGATAACATCATCATGAAATCATCAATCAGGCAAAGTCTTAATTCTTTACACCATCAACAAAGTATTTCTTTATGAGAGTGGACTCCCTGCTAAACCTCATTACTCATGTTTGGCAAAGACCCCAGACTCTTAAGAAAGAGTTAAGTGAATAAACTTATTCACACAGGTACAGAGAGATGTTGACTTCACCTGATTGACAACTTGCTTAGGACATAAGTAACTTTTTTCTGTGATCCCTTTTGTCAATGGTTCATTATTTATTTGTGGAAGGTAAAGTGATGTTGAGTGTTATAGCTTCTACTTTTGATACTTTAAATACATTGATTTTTTTAAAATAACTTTATGAATGGCTGTTTTTAAAAATAATTCTATACAAACCACAGTTACTATTGGGTTCATTGTACTAGTACAGCATGTATGCTGAGTGACAGTCATGGACGTGTCATGGATTGGCACAACATGTGTTATGGACAAGACTAAACCCACTCAAAATATATTAAGAAGATAGCTTAGTAAGCTTTGAGAAGATTTGTAGCTCAGTTGAAGTTTTGGATGTAGGTTTGCTCGCTGAGTGCAAGGTTCATTTTCAGATGTTTCGTTACCTTACTAGGTAACATTTTCAGTGGGCCTCAGGTGAAGCAATGCTGAAAATTCCTGCTTTCTATTTATATGTTTGGGTTTCTTTGGGTTAGTGATGTTATTTCCTGTGGTGAAGTCACTTCCTGTTCCTTTTTTCAGGGGGTGGTCTATCAACAAACACATCGAGTTAGACTGCTTCTACCACCCCCTGAAAAAAGGAACAGGAAGTGACTTCACCACAGAAAATAACATCACCACAGGAAATGACATCACCAACCCAAAGAAACCCAAACACATAAATAGAAAGCAGGAATTTTCAGCATTGCTTCACCTGAGGCTCACTGAAGATGTTACCTAGTAAGGTAATGAAACATCTGGAAATTAACCTTGCAGCTCAGCGAGCAAACCTACATCCAAGATAGCTTAGTCTCTAACTTTTTCTTATTTTAACGGCAACTGTAAGACGTTGCATTTCAGATGCTTTTCAGTTGGTCAAACAAATTAAAAAGAAAATAATTAGCCTAACTGCAACTCTTGAAATCTTAACAAAATAATACATGTATTAACCAGTTCTAATTAACTGTTCCAATATAGCAACATCCCATAAACACACCCTTGGCAAGGGCAAATTCAGTAAAATAATTGATCTTACATGCAATTCTTGCAACAGGAAGAAAACCTCAGTTTTAGCTGTAACAGAGAGAGGAACAAGAGTTTCCACATCCAGCTTCAAGACCGAAACTTCTGAAAGCTAAAACTAAAAACTCTGGATTCTGTGGGAGTTTGATCTCACCCATTCAGGCTACTTCTGTTGTTCCAACCTTTTAAAATACCCAAAGCCTCAGGAGCTGTTGACTTTATTGGCTTTGAGCAGACTGCTTAGCACTTCTGTCTTAACATTAAAAATATTGGACAAAATACACCTCTTAAAGCTTTAGTATTATCACAAGTGTCTGAGAGGCCATGGGGATTTGCTTTGGAGGAGGTGACTTATAACAGAAGGTATGAGGGGCCATAGGGTATTGTTGACATTCTATTTCATTATCTTCATATCACTGAGACCTTAAACCAGATCTTTACTAATTATTTCAACCTGGTAAAAAACAATGACTGCAGATGCTGGAAACCAAATTCTGAATTAGAGGTGCTGGAAAAGCACAGCAGTTCAAGCAGCATCCGAGGAGCAGTAAAATCGATGTTTCGGGCAAAGGCCCTTCATCAGGAATACAGGCAGAGTGCCTGAAGGGTGGAGAGATAAATGAGAGGAGGGTGGGGGTTATTACAACCTAACCATTATTCCTTCTCTTTGTCTTCTGTCACTTAGTGGATGTCCTAATCAGGTTAATAATTTGCCTTCATTCCCAGGATCTTCACCTTTAGCTGACAATCATCTATGAAAGACTTTATCAGTGCCATCTGGAAGTTAAAATAAATAATACATTGGCATTTCCTCATCGAAGGTGTCACCTTTCAAAGAGAAATCAAATGATTTACATTTATGCAAATAATTTACTGAAGAAATTGTGTATCATATGTATTCAAGTCTATACTTATGAAACTGTTGTTGGTGTTTTTTTATGTGGATCAGCACAGTTAGGAGAGCAGCATGTTTGCAACATAATGTTTGCTAAAAAACAAAGGTTCAATTCCTACACTGCCTGTGGTTACAATGAAGGATTCTCCATATATCAACCTCTCCTCTGTGATGTGGTGATGCTTGAGTTAACCACCACCAGTTATCTCTCTCTACTGAGAGAGAAGTCCAATGATCTGGAAGGAGTATGGCAACTTCACTTTTTCTTTATTTTTTTACCTAATTGAATGGCACCATTGTTAAAGGGTGTTGTAGAAGTATATTGTGCAGTTGACTATTTTGAAGGGGCAGCAAAGAGTTAAATGGGACACTTGGTGCTAAAATGCAGTTACGTATAAAGTTATTCTTAATTTTGGTTAAGGTTGTTTCAATGGCGTGGGAAGATGTGCAAGACAGCATGGAAGGGTTCAAAAATGATGTATTCCAATTTCAGCTGGCATATTAAAAAAAAGACTTTGCAAATGGAGCTTTTTTCAATGGGCAACACTTCTAAGAATACTGAATTGATGGAAACTCAAAACACCTGCCTCTATTTTGTAGACAGAACACTCCCCCATCATCTAGCTAACAATGCTAATGAGATATCAGAAAAACAAAGGAAACAGGTTTAAAGCAACCTAGTTACTGTAGTTACTTGATATGTAGTCATTGAGTGTAGAATTTGCTTCCAGCTTTTTCTACTAAACGGAAAATGCTGAGCCAATTTTTTCATTACAATTGAACCATTTCTAAAGTAAGTGCATAATGACATTAATGCCCTTTTCTATAACTGAAACACTTCTGAAACAAGTTACTGCTTAGTAAGGTGGATTGCTGTTGACATTGTGGAAAACTTCTCCAGTGAGATAACAATTGAAACAATTATATGCTGACTTGTATACAGACACACAATTTTAACATCACAATTGTCCAATTATAGGGCAAGTATGTATAAACCATTATTGCCCTATTAACTTGAATTAAGTGATCAGCTTATCTGTGACATGAAAAATGGTCAACAATAAAGGCAATTGGTTACATTTTCTGGAAAATTGTCATCCAATGTGATTCTTTCCTATCTTATTTATTACTATTTTAGTTGTTAGTAAAACTAATGTCATAGCTTTGGTCCAACTCCTGACTCCACAAAATAATCACAAATCTTTCTGTTTTTTGACCAAAATCCAGTAGTCTCCTGAAAGACACTAAATGTATACTACAATAGGGATACAAAGGGATTTTATAAATACATTAAGGACAAAAAGGTAAATAGGAAGAGAATAGGACCCCTCAAATATCTGTGGAACTGCAGATATTGGGGGAGATACTAAACGAGTATTTTGTACCAGTGTTTACTGTGAAGAAGGACTTGTGACTAAAGAAGATACAAAAATTTGTACTAGTTCCAGCAATTTTGCCAGCTAATTCCTTTAGCATTCTTGGATAGATTCCATCAGGTCCTTGGGAACTTGTCCACCTTAATGCTTTTCAAAACATCCAACGCCATTTCCTTTTTTTAATATTGATATCTCTAGACTATCCACATATCATGATGAGTCTCATCATGAACCACGTCCTTCTCCTTTGTGAATACCCATACAAAGTATTCAGTAAGGACCTCACCCACTTCCTCTGACTCCATGCATAATCTCCCTCCTTGGTCTCAAGTGGACCTACCTTTTCCCTAGCTATCCTGTTGCTCCTTATACATATGTAAAACTCCTTGGGATTTTCCTTAATCCTGTTTGCCGAGACATCATGGCTGCTTTTAGCCCTCTTAATTCCTTGTTTGAGTTCTTTCCTGCTATCTTTTATTCTTTAAAAGCTCTGTCTGTCTTCAGTTTTCAAAGCCTTTTATATGCTTCTTTTTGCTTTTTGATTAAGCTCTCAATTTCTTTTGACCTCTGATATTCCTGAATTTTGCCATCCTTATCCTTCATTTTCACAGGAACATTTTGGTCCTGAACTCTGTTCAACTGACCTGTAAAAGATTTCCATGTGGCAGATTTACCATCAAACATGGTGCACAATCTACATTCCCTAGTTGCTGCCTAATATTGTGATAGTTAGCCTTTCCCTGATTTTGTACTTTCTCCCAAGGACTACTGTTCTTGAAATGCACCCCGACTGAAACTTCAATCACCTGACTGGGCTCATTCCCCAATACCAGGTCTGGTATAGCATCTTCCCTGCTTAGATTAATTACATACTGTTTCAAAAAACCATCCTGGACAGACCTCACAAACTGCCCCCATCCAAGCCCCTAGCATTAAGTGAGTCCTGTAAATATAGGGGAAATTAAAATCATCCACCACAACAATCCTGTTGTTTTTACTTATCTGTTCCTCTGTCATTTCCTGGCTGTTGCGAAGCGCAGCAGGTCAGGCAGCATCCCAGGAGCAGGAGAATCGACGTCTCGGGCATGAGCTCTTCTTCAGGAAGGTCTCCAGAAGGGCTCTTTCCCGAAATGTCGATTCTCCTGCTCCTTGGATGCTGCCTGACCTGCGCTTTTCCAGCAATACATTTTTAGCTCTGATCTCCAGCATCTGCAGTCCTCACTTTCTCCTGGCTGTTGGGAAGCCTGTGATATAATACCAACAAAGTGATTGTCCCCTTCTTATTCCTGAGCTCTACCCCTATGGCCTTGTTTGGTGAGCCCTCCAAGGTGACCTCCCTCAGTATAGTGTGATATGCTCCCTATCCGTAATGCAACTTCCCCTCCTCTTTTACATCCCTCTCTATCTCACCTGAAACATCTAAATCCCAGAATGTTAAGCTACCAGTCTTGTCCTTTTTAAACCAAGTCTCTATAATAGCTACAACTTCATAATAAGGTCTCTCAATCCAAACTTTAAGTTCATCGGCCTTACCTGTCATAGTGTTCACGCTAAAACAAATAAAGCTCAAATTGCCAGTTCTGTCATGTTCAGTTACCTCTCCCTGTCTGTGTTGCAAAAGTTGATTATGTAGTAAAAGAGTTATAGGTAAGACTTTTAATGGTATAGTAACAGGTGATGACATGGAAGTGAAAGTAAGCAGGGCAGATGGTAAGCTTTTTGTATAATTTGTGACAGACCACTCGTCAAAGTTGTATATCCTTCACTTCAGCTAGCAGTGACATTCACAACTTCATTGAAATCTATAAAATTCTGGATAGGGTAAAAGCTAGAATGATGTTGCCAATGACCTGGGAGTCCAGAACCAGGGGTCATAGTTTAGAATATTGGTTAGGCCATTTAGTGTGGAGATGAGGAGAAATGTTTTCTCCCAGAGAGTGGTGAGTGTATGGAATTCTGTCCCACAGAAAGTAGTTGAGGCCAAACACTGAATAATTTCAAGAAGAAATTAAATATAGTTCTTAGGCTAAAAGGATCAAAGGATATAGGAAGAATGTGGAAACAGGTACTGAATTAGATGGTAAACCATGATCACACTGAATTGCAGTGCAGGCTTGTTGGGCCAAATGGCCTATTCCTGCTCGTATTTTCTACATTTCTGTAGTTTTAGAATGATGAAAAAACTGGGACTAAAACATTGAGTTTTTGGTTTTGACTGAACAGATTGGTTGACATTTTCCCAGTATTGAATTGAGACTAGCTCTGACTTAGTTGCTACTTGAAAGTGAACGGATATAGGATGAAGACTGGCAGACCAGAGGTACAGTTATTTAGCATCAGTACACATGTGATACTTACAGGTAGTTGCACAGTGGAATAACAAGTTATAGAAAAAAAATGTCAAGAATAGCCCCAATATATTCCAATATGATACAGGAGATGAAACCATTTCAATAGTTGTGATGACTATATTTAGGATACATGAAACTGGAATCCTGACAGACTAAGGATTAGTAGTTTCAACATGCTTGTATGTAATTAAGTATTTATATTAGAGTGATCTTAGAATATGGTCAGAATACTAACTGAACAGAACTGACTCAAACAGTGAAGGATCGGAAAGGTGTCCACATGTCCATTGAATTCGGTATGAGGTGACATGACCTAGTTTTCAAGGGAAGAAAGGGATTGGGAAACATTTGAATTATTAAATTATGAATAATTATCATTATTATCTGAATACATTTTTGAAAGGACTTGGGTCTTCTCATTCACTAATTAATTGGTTACTGTGCTGTTAAAAAATGAAACATAATTAGCGTCTATTTGAATAGGTTTTGCATAATACATTGCATTATTATTTTGCAGTATGTAAAATCCTATGGGTCTGAATGGATCATTTTAGTACCTGTCATTGCAGACAAGCTGATAAAATGCATTTGCTATTGTTACTGCCCAATTGTTAGTCAACCTTCTTTCTTCTATCGATTACAATAATGCATTTTAAATAAGCACAATACTCTTAATGTCAGAATACATGAAACAGATTCTATTCATTTAAAGAGCAAATGATTGACTTATTGTAGACAATGATAAGCTTTCAACTTCTCCATCCCTACAAATCATATTCTTTTCTGCACTTCTGAAGGCCTATATCAAGTTTGAATGTCACAGGTGAGACTTGATAATGTCTTCGTAACTCCTTTGAAAACAAGTTTATTTACATTAATATAATCATCATTGTTCTCTTAGAAGATCATTCCTCCAATAAGACTTCCTGATTTCAATATTTTCACATCCTTTAAGGAGTGGTTTTATGAATGGTCTAACTTTATATCCTAGTTCCATATTCCATGTATGCTCCAAGATACAGAGGTTGGATAATTAACTCCCAGTGATGTCCAACAGATAATTCTCCAGCACCATTCAACATGTAATTGTAAGGTAAAATATAGCCTGGTGAAGTTGAGGTATTTGTCACTCTGAGAAAGAAAGGTTCAACCTATTTTTTCATGTAGGCTGCAGCAAGAATATTTTATTTGCTTCTGGGATATGGCAGCTGTTGGCTGGCCTACCATTTATTGCCTGTCAGGCAGTTAAGATTCAGTCACATTGCAGTTGGTCTGGAGTCACATATAGGCCACACAGGTAAGAATGGCAGATACCCTTCTCTAAAAGAAAGTGAACCAGGTGGATTTTTAACTACAGTGGTTACTTTTAGATTAGCTTTTAAATTTCAGAATGTTTTTTGAATTCAATTTTCTTATCTATCATTGTGGGATTACAACATGTGACCCGAGGACATTAGCTTGATGTTCTAGAATTCTAGTCCAGTGACTTTACCACTATACTACCACCTCCCCTTGAACAAGAGTATGTTACAACTAGTCTCTGGTTAAGAGTCTCCAGTTTGTTCTGATTCTGAATGGGATGCCTGAAATGGTTGTGTTCCTGGCTGAGAAATGGTGAATTGGCTGCCCTTCTTTACTCAAACCCTCCCTCAATTCATCATGAAAATATTAGTCTGAAAAGGATTCCTTCCTTCATGGATAGCCAAATATTTTTTATGTTTTAAAAGAAGCCAAATTAAGTAGGACCTCATGAGTTACTGGAAGAACAAATTTATTTTCTGCTAAGATGCAAGTGAGAGAAATAAACATGATGCAACATGTAGATTAGAAATGAGAGTTCAGTTGAAAAGTAAAATGAAAATAAAATGAATCAGTCTGTGGCTTGTCTGTGATGAGTCAATTGTGAAACATTGCAACAGTTAAGGTGGGCGATTTCAGTAGTGCTTTCTCTAGCAGTTGAGTAGTTGTTTGGAGATTCTTTGTACTGTAGTTAACTGAAAGGATTTCGTCAAGTTTCCTTCAAAGGTGGCTTCGCTGATTATGTATTTTTCAACAATCTGAAAGAGACTTTATTTCTTTTTATCTGCACATGCATAGATGTTTAAAAGAATATCTTAGCTATGCCCCTTCCTAGAATAATTTTGTATAATTGAGCTTGAATCATGAAGTAGCGCACATACACACCAGGATTCTACCTCGTGTCCCTCATGCCAAGTTGCAGTTGATTTCTACTTTCTTGTGTATTCTTGAATGGGTAAAACTCAATTTGCCTTTCATTTAGAACTGCCTGTCTGTCAATCCATCAAATCACTTTTGGACGCAATCCAGTTCAGTTTTTTGAGTGGCATCTCTGCTTTTAAAATGTTGCTATATGAAGCTCCTTTGAGAGTCTTCAGGTTTGACATTCCATGATTCCTCCAGGACTCAGTGTAATCCACACAGGGATTTTTGACAGCTATTCTTAGTCATTTTTTGACTCATATGCCTTTCTTAATAAAATGACAATGCTTAAAATTATAATATACCAGTAAGTAAATTGGAGTTATGATGCATTGTCGTAATGCTGTTCTGGCTTGGTCATGGGTTTAATATGAATTGACTGATGTACCTATTGACAAGCTGTGTTGCTGGCAAAGACTCACCCCCTTTGACATCATAAGCTGAAGTCATGGTTCCTGTGGTTTATGTTCGACTCAATGATGATGAAATGTTTCCCAATTATTTTCAATTTCTTATTGGATGTATTGTATACACTCATGCAAACGTCAACTGTTTTAGACTATTTTTGAAGGTTAAAATAATGGGGTCGACTATTATATGGATACTAATTTTGCGAGGCTGAAATTCATGCTTCAGTCCAAATTACCATATCATTTCCTTCTGCTGATTTCTGATTACAAGCTGGTGAAACTGTAATAATTTATCTTCTGGTTCAACAGGCAGCTTTAGTGCAATCTTAGTTCTCTGCCAAAGAACTAAATCATGCCTTCTCAGGAACCTTGTGCATTATTCAGCACTTGCCTTAAAATCTGAAATTCCATTCTTCTACGATTTGTTTCATGTATGGATTCAGGTGGCTTCACGACTAATACATCTACCATTTTCACAATTTTCAAGTACCCACTCAGGAACTTTTTCTCTAATTGTGATCACTTGCTAGATTTACCTCTGTTGGCGCACTTTTGTTTGACACCGTCTGAGGTTGGTTCAATATCTTTCTGCAGTCTCTCACAAGTTTCTCCACAACACACAATTCTCCTGCTGATAGTTGTTTGTCTTCTCTGCAACTTCAGTAACTTTCAGTTTAAATGTTGCTGTCCATTTTTTGTTTTTTTCTGGAGGGTGTTTTTACGTAAAATGATGAAGAAATTTCAAAACCTTGACCAGGTATATGACTGTATTCTACGAATGCTACAGGGGAACTAAGGTCAGCGGAGCTGCACACACAAAGGGAGGTGGTCACCTGACTCTGACCTGATGCTATCTGTGAAGAACTAGAGTCATATCTATACGAGATACATGGAATATTCCAATTTTTTTGGCCAAAAATAGGGGGTCGACTTTTACATGAGATTGAACTTTACTTGAATATATACAGTACTTTTAATTACAACTGTCCTTCTAATACCCCATCCAACTAGTGCCCAGCTCTGACATACCTAGCACCATAACCAACACCAGCTCACTCCTTAGCCTTGCCAATTTTGGAAACAACATTTGTTTGACTAGTTTTCCATTGAACAGGGTTTCATTAATCAATTGCTGAAAGATTAGACTAAAAGATTTAATTTCACCAGACTTTAATTTACATATTAAGTTGTCTGAGAAAAATTATTTAATTTTTCTAAACTAAGCAAACCTGTAATGAAGTGATTTATTGTTTATTGATGGTCAAATGGAGAAACTGGCAACTCAAAATTAGACACAAAGGAGGAATTATTTATAAAACAGTTAAAAATCTGGTATACTTCATCAAGAGGCAAGACAACAGATTTTGAATAGTTCTGAGAAAACACTTGATCTTTCACTTGGTTTTATTAAGGGTACAGGTAACAGATTGTCACTTTATTGGAGTCCTTATCCAGAGAAGATCAGTTCAAATGCCCACATAGACGTTTGAGAATTTGAATTTGGTTAAAAATGTATGGAACCATGAATGGAAGATTGTTGCCTGTTATGCGAATCACCATTTGTCATAAAAACCCAACTGGTTTATGAAGTTTTTCAGAGAAGTGAACCCACTGTTTACTTAATGCAGTTTGGTTGTGACTCCAATAAAATCAACTCTTAAGTTCCTGCCTGTTTGGATAATCAAGCTGCACAGTTATATTAAATTATGTGATTAACTGATTACATAAGATGGTCCTCATCACCACTTTGTCAATGCCAACTATAAATGGCAACTTTTCAGTCACATTCATGCCCTCAGAATGAACATTAAAACTATTAGTGCAAGTAGAGCAGTATAAAACATTGCTGAATTTTATGTCTTAGAATCATCTGGAAGATGTAAGATAGAACAAAATAGGTTAGATTGACGTTGGCTTATATACCTAGGCTGATAGATGTGAACATTTATAGATGATAGCCAAGCTATTGCTGTCCAGTTTGGATTTCTACTGAAATTGAAAGTTCAGTCAATAATATCATAATACAATATGTTGAAACTTTAATGTTAAATTTCAAAAGATCAGTCTCTATCATGATATAAATTTGCAGAGAATAATTAATGAGATAGCTCCCCCAGCCAACATTGTCCAGAAATTTCAACATGCTTGTACAAATTTCTAGTTTCCTTGCTCAGAGATAACCAAACCTTTGTACGAATAACAATCGGTAACGAAATATGGAGACGGTGCACAGTTTATTCATTTTCTTTTTTGTAGTTGATACGTTACCAGTTTTTATAGCAAATGTTTTCTTTGCTCTCTGGTTAAGCACTTCTGTCTTTAAGAGCTAATGGACTGATTACATACATTAATCCATCATGATGATGGGGGTTATCAAGACTCCTCTGAAAAAAAAGCTTTTATCTCTTACAAGTGACTTACAAGTGATAGACAAAACTCTTTGCTCCAACCAATCAGTTCCATTTCAATATGTTAACCTAATATTAGCATAAATTTTCTATGATCCATAAATTCAAGCCGGTGTCCAATTCCTTTCAAAGTAAACATTGTTAACAAACTAGTCACTGTTCCAGGAAATAAAGGAAATTTGAGGTTTAGCGCTACCCTCTAGTGGTGTACTGTATACAATTTTGCAATACACACCAAGAGCTTCCAATAATTGCTTTGTTTTGTATGATAAACTTAAAATGTATATGAAAGCAAATGCTCATTACGAATTTCATGAATTTTTTAAACCAATATAAATACAAATGGCCACCAGATTATTTTAAAAAAACATAGTCTCATTAGCATGGCCCTCAGTGTATATGTCTAAGTCAAATAGTTCTATAAGCTTTGAGTGCCATCCTGTGGAATTGATGTGCAATGTTTTTGATTTTTTTTCAACACAATTATTAGAGAATTAATGTATACTTTTTTTTAGAATTAGAATCCCTACTGTGTGGAAACAGGCCGTTTGGCCCAACAAGCCCACATTGACCCTCAGAAGAGTGTCCCACCCAGACCCATTCCCCTACGTTTACCCCTGACTCATGCACCTAACCTAACTACATGAGACAGTTCATCTCTGAAAATGTTGATTTTTAATTACATGAAGAAATATTTTGAAAATATGTCTGTTTACTGGACTAACCTATTGGGTGTTACCTAAGTATCTCATGATAATATTCATTAATTTGGGCCATTGGATTATTCTACTTGAGGAGCTAATACATTTCATTCTCCACCCTTCAGGCACTCTGCCTGTATTCCTGATGAAGGGCTTTTGCCCGAAATGTCGATTTTCCTGCTCCTCGGATGCTGCCTGAACTGCTGTGCTCTTCCAGCACCACTCTAATCTAGAATCTGGTTTCCAGCATCTGCAGTCATTGTTTTTACCAATATTGACAACATTCAAAGAAAGCTTCATAGCTTCACAGATATTGCTACGTTTGGTGTAGTAGAACAAATGAAAGGTTATGAAGTTTTTGGAAAGAATTAAAAAGAAATTGAAATTATTTTTGTGGTTTTTCTGTTTAGCAGGAATCTTGTAAAGTGATTTATTCATGAATCCCACAGTTCTTGGTATTGCAAACTGTGTAGGAAGCTAAATAAATATAGGACATATTTTCACAAAACAATTTACCATAATTAGCAACCACAAGCCTAGTTTTGAGTATATAAGTAGATTGGTGGAGATTAGGCAAGACAATTTGGAAATGTAACAGCATGTTCACATCTTATGCTGCTATTAATGTGTAAACTGGCCAGCAGGTTTAGGAAGTTCTGAGATGCTGTAACATATCCTCTGCCATTTGCTTTTCCCATAGAGCATCTTATCCTTCATCTCCATGTTACTTTTAAGATTTATTCAATGTAGATAGTAACGCTAAGTCTAATTAATAGTATAAAATTGTACGGGCTGATGGTTGTTAATATAATATCAATCAATTAACCTTTTGGATCTGGAAATTGAAAAATTTAACCTGTGGTGTTTCATTTCAGGCGGTAAATTGTTTTTAGAGATATAAAATTGTAAGAATTAAAATGATCTTATTGTTTCATTCCTTGTATTGCTTTTCTCATCCAACATCTCCCCTCTGTAATCTTCTCAATTTATAAACCTCACTGGCTAGGCAAACTGGAGGAGGAACACCTCGTCTTCCACCTCAAGAGCCTACAACCACACAGCATGAACGTTGAATTTACCAGTTTGCAAATCTCTCCTCCCCCCATCCCATCCCAGATCCAACCGTCCGACTCAGATCCACCCTCTTGACCTATCCCACCTCTCCGCTCCGCCCTTCCCACCGACCTATCACTATCACCTCCTACCTTCCCCCACCTATTGCCTCCTTTATCCCTCAAACCCCTTTGCACTTCCCAGTCCTGATGAAGGGTCCTATCCGAAATGTGGACTCTCTTGCTCCTCAAGATGCTGCCTGACCTTCTGTGCCTTTTCCAACATGATGCTTCATCAACTTTGGCTAAGGAATTACACTATTGGTCCTACTTCACGTGCCCTTCTCGCATCATTGTTGCAGCTTCACCTAATTATGGAGCAAAAAATTCACTTCACCAAAATCCAGGAATAAGTGTCAGAAGAGTTCCAAGCATTGTATCATAAATGCTGCTTCAACATTGTTGCATGGAATTTTACCATGGAGGCTGAAAGGAGGACCCACCCTACTTCACAGCCCTGAGCCAATTAAGTGGCTTCCATCTATATTACATACAGTGGCCCGCCCTTCCAAAAGAGCTGACAGCCCAGTGAGAGGCTACCTCTACTGCTGGTGCCATTGCTAGCAATGGTGAATTTCGGGCATAAGCCCTTCCTGACGAAGGTCTTATGCCCGAAATGTCGAATTTCCTGTTCCTTGGATGCTGCCTGACGTGCTGCATTTTTCTAGCAACACATTCTCAGCAATGGTGAATGCCAAGGTTGCAGTTTCAGGAATAGCTGGGTACCCTTGGAGAGTGGTAGGTTGGATCTGGAGATACAAGCGCTAGATACAGACCCTGGTGACCAATGGAAATGGCGACTGAAAGTAGCTCTGCTGCTGTGGGGGCAGTCAATTGGCTATAGTGACCTAAGAAAGGAGACGGCATAGACCCTGGAGTTTGCTGGGAGGCAGCAATTGGATGGCAATGTGATGGAATATCTGTTGAATTGGGAAAAGGTCCTTACTTGGTCACGTAACTGGCTCAAATAGATTCTTGGCAGGCAAGCTTTTCACTGCTAGAAAAACAACACAATAGTGGGAAAAAGTTTGGCACAGCCCCAAATGCCTTTTTGTACCATTTTGTCAGCCTTCGCACCTCTCAGCCTGTCTGATGACAGAACAATTAATCAAAAATAGAGGTTTCTAGAGAAAGAACTTGATAAATATAATGTAGTGGTGCAATAATTTGTATGGATCAACAAATAAAAGGAAATTCCATTCAAAGAAACATAATAACTTCTAAACAGAACAAACTGATTATATTTAGTAGCAATATTCAACAGACATCCAAGAGAAGGAAACAGGCAAAATGTGTTCACGAACTAAATTGTGGGTAAAAGAGAATCATCATACTATAGTCATGGGCTGCAGTTGTGACCTGAGACAATAAAGTCAAAATAAATACAAGGCTGAATCTGACTACCAGGTGTTAATATTAGTTTGTTTCTTTACATTTTTAAAAATTATTCCTGCTAGGCATGGCAATGACTAGAGATTAAAAGGTAGAGATTTATGCTTATCCCTCACTAGACAGTGGATATACAATAAATCAAACAATATGGCTAAGTTTACCCTTCTGTTTATACAATAAATGAATGTATTGTGGGTCTGCATGTCTCAGCCAGTCCTGTGGCTGGCATTTTAAAGATCTTGTGAAAGACAAGGGAAGCAGGATTTCTCCTCCTCATTCCATTTCTGTGAGAAATAGAAACTGCAAAACGACTTTTCACTTGTAGGGAAAATGTAGAATAGATTATGTTCTGCCTACAGCACAATATCAAGATTTTCCCAAAATATTACCAGCTTTATTCCCTGTAGAGCAGGAAACAATAACTGGGTTAATTTCTGCAAGAAAAAGGCTGCAGAATTATTGAGTAAAGGATTTGGAGAGAGATTTGGAGATAGGGGAACAAATCATATGCTTTTTTGCTAAGTATAAGCTACATTGAGCATTTTTTTTGCCAAAGGGCCTAATGAATTCTCTCACTGCATCATATCAAACTTAACTCATAAATTACTTACTACAACCCATGACATGTCTCAAGTCTGACTTCTACCCCATCTCACCATATACTGTTCTAGGAACAACTCACTACTCACTGGTATCCTTGAATTAACTAGCATCGCTTGTGCTGTGCCAGCTTGAAAAGCCCATTTCACACCTGGACAAACAATGGTAAATCGGAACTGCTCTGCACAAGTCCTGATATTTGCCCTGAATATCGCAGACAAGGTCAGATTGGTGCTCCCCTTTGTGGGGAGAATCCTGGAGGTCCTGCTCAATAAGGTGATGCCAACATGGAACTTGCTCATGCCACTTCCCCCCGACCTCAAACTCCCTCCCCGCCCAGGAACAGCAATGGAAATGACAACACCAGAACATGTCTGCTGGCTCCCAGTCAGTACAGTCCCCCTGATTTGGAGGAATGCCCAGTCCTGTAAGAAGAAGGTCTGCCAACATAGGTGTCACCATCTTCTCTCTGATACTTCACTCTCTACTTCTGCTCCTGTACCAACCTCCCACCAAGTTTCATGCTCTACCATTCTCAGTATTGCCTGTAAAATCTTCCCTTATTCATCATCACTGACCCCAACCTCTGACACCACTAACACCGTGAGCCCTCTGAACTGCCTACCTATTTGCTATCTCCCCAACTGCACCAACAGAAACAGCTCTGCCGCCCACTTTCGTTTCTCTTAATACCTGCCTCTCTCTCTCTCATTCCAAGATGCAAACTCCTAGACAGAATCAAGCCAAGTGGTATCCTATCCATCATTTGGCTCCTCATTAATATGATGAGAGGATCCTGAGCCAGACCACCCTGAACAGGCCCTGGACTGGTGTTGAAGGATTACCTTGACTCATTTTACTGGGATGCTCTGAGTGAAGATATCCTCATCGACCTGACTGAGGCCCGCTGACCACCATGATAATTTCCTGGTTTTGTGTTTGCATTAAAAAAAACATCAGTAATATGAGCTTGTTATCTGTAATTGAGGGGCAAAGTGCAAAAGAGTAAGCAAGGCAAGGCAGGGATTGTGAGCATCCAGGTAGGCTCAGTGTGAGTGCTATGACAAAGTGAAGACCCTGCAGATAAAGTCTGGTCAATCCATGATGTGGTACATGTCCCTGAGCACACAATGTCCTTGCTGCAGCATTACAATGATAGCTGTTGGTGCAATCTGAGGTGTAGAACTGAAGTGCAGAAGCAACCCATAAGTGGATCACAGATGGGCTAGGAAGATTGTTAGAGGCTTACGAACATCAGATGCCAATGTCTGTGACATCGGGTGTGTGTGGTCAGTGCCTATGGAGTGTGCCCTGAGACATTGTTGCCCAGTTTCATGAACGTCATTCTGAGAAATCAACGAGCTGAATCTACCAACTGCTCACGTTGGTCTCCTTGTCTAGATTTCTCAATGTTTAACCTGTTTGGCAAGGTTGGTAAGATGGGAGGTGAAATATTAATGAGGTGTTTTAGACTGCTATCAACAGATTTACCAGTCAATAATTCCATTGAATTGGCAACTCACTGCTGCCTATTGAGAATCTCACCCCACTGCTTGTGATAGAATAAAAGTAGGCACAAGTTGTTCCTGATGTTAAGATGGTCTTTGGTGCACTTAATGCCTGATCCTACATTCCACTATAGGCTATGTTGCTCAGAATCGTATTAGATTACAACCATGAGCCAAGTGAACTAATTGTCTTTCCCTTCCCACAATGGCACTTTGTTATTCAGCATGCTATTCAGTAGAACGACAATGTGAGGTGGAGGAGGAGGTTTGTTTTTTAATAGATAAAAAGCTGGCTTGATTGCTACATATTTAAAATAGATTAAGTAGAAGCCTATCTCTTTGCTGGCTGAAAGATCAGTAGTATTTTATTGAACTAATTCTGTTTTTGTTAGGTAATTATTGTATCTGATTCAGCTTCTTACGAGTCTTAAACAATTTGAATGGCTGAAATTAGGCCTTGGACTTTATCTAAATAATCAGGATGAACTGCCGGTGTCCTTTGTGCCAATGTACCCCAAAGCCGGACACATGTTAAATGCAACAGTTTCTAATTCAACAATCTTCCAGGGTCTGGCCTTGATGTGGTAACAGTTGAAATTGTTATAGAGGCATAATCATAGAGCTGTACTGTATGGACATAGATCCTTATAATATCCAAAAATCAACTTCAACTAGGAGGTAGAGGCAAGCAGCCAAAACGTTTCATGTATGCTTGCTGTAGAGGACACAAGCCATCTTTAACAACCAATTATGACTGAAACTTACTGAAACTTATTGCTTAAAGGTTAGACAATGACATATGGGGTCAATGATTGTTGTAACCTTGATAAAGACTTCTTATTTGAAAGCAGATTTCAAACTTCGTCAAAGTTTTAAGGAACATAATTCGAATACGAAAGGAGAAGATATCCTTGACCATCTTGAGCTATATAGAAATGAGCTGTTTGACACCGGTGCAGGTAGAACCTTGGCTGATATGGCAAATGACTTTTGGTTTAGACACAAAAAAAATTGGAGATAACAAAGTGAGGAAAGCAGTGACAACTCCTGTTGTCACAACACTTCAATTGGACTTAACAGCTGTGACTGAATCCTTCCAGAGCTGCAAGCTTCAGAACAGTTTTATATTTGCTGGAAGTGTGTGCCGCAGAGCCAAAAGTGATTATTGTACAGTTTACAGATTTAAAAAACAGTGTCTATTGAGTCGCAGGTGCGGATCCACTGTCACTAAACAATATAGGCCATGAGCCAGTCCCTTGAGGACATTCTCCAAGCTACCCAAGTTGAGATAAGCAGCAACTAATTTTGAGGAGACTCTTGAAATGCAATGGTAGTGTCCCTAACTTTGAACTAGAAGGGCAGGGTTCGAATTTCACCTGCTCCAGTGATGTGCCATAGCCTACTCAGACAGGTTAAGTTTGAAAACATTTGCAGGTTATGATAGTGGGCAATGCAGACTGGCTTTGGTCTGAGCTAATCCTCTTGGCATGCCTTTTTTCTCATTGCTATAAAGCCAAATCTCATCACTGATTTTAATTTCATCTGCTGACCAACATGGGACTCCAGTTTGAGAGATCAGATATTGTCCTGCATTTAATTGCTCCTTCATCAATTTCTGGAATTCTTTGCCTCACAGCATTATTACCTGAAGTGGATCAAGAGCAAAGCACACCACACCATCATCTTCTCAAGACAACTAAGGATTAACATCATAAGCAAGCACCAAGCTTCAACTTGAAAACAAAAGCAGACTTTGATGTTGCTGAGCTGGCATGAAAGCTTGTATTGAAAGAACTTCTTTTTATCATGCCTCCTTTTAAGGTTGTTCCTGTACTTCTGAAATATCAGCTTACCTTGTTACACCTCGGTTTCATATGAATTAGGATAAGAGAGAGATTATCTATTCTGTTTCATCTCATCAATGTAAAGGAGACCACTCCGTGAACAGCAAGTACAATGGACCAGATTGAAAGAAGTGCATTTGAATTGCAGAGTAACCCAGTGAGGAGGGAAGAGGTGAATGGGCAAGTGTTACACCCTCTATGATTGTGTGGGAAGGTGTCATGAAGATGCACGTGAGGAAGTGTTAGGAGGGACAGAGGACTGGTCCAGGATGTCATGAGGGAATGGTGCCTGCTGAATACTGACAAAGGAACGAAGGAGTAATGTGTTTGTTGGTCACATCTTGTTGGAGGTGGCAGAAACATCAACGGATGACCCTTTGAATGCAGATAATAGTGAGGTGGAAAATAAGGACAAGGAGAGCCCCATTGTTGATCTGGGAGGGATTGGAAAAAGTGAGGGCAGAAGTGCAGGAAATAGGTCAGGTGTAGCTGAGGGCTCTGTCAACCATGGAAAGGCAGACATTAGAGTTAGCCTTTGGAAGGTGGCATCATCAGAATAGAAGTAACAGGATGAAGACACTGAGAGAATGGAATGGAATCATTACATGAAGGAGGGTGTGAAGAAATGTAATCAAGGGAACTGTGGGAGTCAATGAGTTTATTCTGGATATTGGTGGTCAGTCTATTCCCAGAAACGGAAAGTGCAGGGAAGGGAAAAGTCAGATCGATCAGTTGAAGGTGAGAGAAGGATGGAAACTAGAAGCAAAATTGAATAATTGGGTTTGCCAGCACAGTTCCTTTTGTAGATTTTGGGGAAGAATGGTGAAGTGGGCTGTGCAGGTTTGGAGGACTATGAGGTGGGATACAATAGAGGAGAGATCTTGACAGAAGATGAGGTTAATAACTGTCCTGGAAACAGCAGTTTGACATTCTGTAGTGGTGTCATGGTTCTGAGGGAGATTGAAGGAAATGTCTTGAGAATTGGTGCTCAGCCTTCTCAAGGTAGAAATCAGCACACCAGACAATAACAAAAGGTTTGATAATAAAGTCAGGGTTCAATCTTAGAGAACAGAGTGAATCAAACTCAGAGGGAAACAGGTCAAAAGAACAGGAAAGTAAAGGCAGCTGATGCACGTCAACAGTAAGAGGACACATATAGATCAGACCAAGTCAGTATGACAGATTTCGTTTTGTTTAAGTCAGCCAGAGTGATTCTTACAATGATCATTCGGTTAGCTTTTTATGCTAGATATTTTTTAAATTCAAATTTCACATTTGCCATGGTGGATTCAAACACATATCTCAGAACATTAGAAACAGAAATTGCTGGAAAAGCTCAGCAGGTCTTGCAACATCTATGGAGAGAAATCAGAGTTAATGTTCTGGGTCCAGTGACCCTTCCTCACAAATGATGGTAACTAGGAAAAAGCTGTTTTACATTTTGCAGAAGATAGGGTGGGGAGAGTAGATAAGGAGTAAACGATAGGTGGAGATAGAGCCCAGAGAGGGATGAACAGTTGGACAGCCAAATAAATGGATAAAGATCAGCCGAGGAGAATGAAGAGCTGCTAATGGGGATAATTAATGGCTAACAATGGGTTGGGTGTTTTAGAAGACCATGTGATAACAAGGTCTGGTGTGTGGTGTGGGGTAAGGATATGGGAGAAGGTGTCTCTAGCCCTAAAATTGTTGAACTCGATTTCATTTCCAGAAGACTGTAGATTCTGTAAGTGAAAAGTGAGGTGCTGTTCCTCCAGCATGTGCTGAGCTTTGCTGGAGCACTGCAGCAAACCTGAGACAGAGATGTTGGCCAGGGAAAAGGGCGCTGTGTTGAAGTGGAAACAAGCAGAACCTCAGGGTTATTTTTGTAGAGAGAATGTAGATGTTCTGCAAAGCAGTCATCCAGGCTATGCATCATCTCCCAATGTAGAGGAGACTACATTGTGAGCAGTGAATGCAGCAGACTGGATTGAGTGAAGTGCAGGTAAAGTGCTGTTTCACCTAGAATACTGAGGAGTGAGGAAGTAAACAGGCAGATTTTATAGCTTTTCTGGTTCTGGGGAATGTGCCATGGGGCTATTGGAAGTGAAAGAGGAATAGCCTAAGGTGTCCTGGAGGGAATGGTCCTTGCAGAAGGTTGAAAAGGGAGAGGAAGGGAATATGTGTCTGGTAGTGGCATCCTGCTGGAAGTTGTGGAAATGGTGGCTCATGATTCTCTGGATGTGGATGTTGGTGGGAAATTAGGTCAGGAAAGGGGAACCCTATTGCTGTTGTGTGAGATAGGTTGGACCCGGCTGAGGACCCTATCAGTTATGGTGGTGGGGAACCCTTGGTTCAGGAAGAAGGTGGACATTTCAGAGGCTCCCTTGTTGAAGTTGGCATCATCAGAAAAGATGCAACAGTGATGAAGGAACTGGGAGAATGGAATATAGTCTTTGCAGGAAGCAGCAGATGAGATGTATAGGCAAGGTAACTGTGGTGTCAGTGGGTTTGTAGTGGATATTGGTGGCCATAGAACTCATCTCTTCTTACCTCTATTCAATCTTCTCTCCCCTTTTCCACTCCCTTCCCACTTACATCTGTGATTCCTCTGACCTTTACATCAGTTTCAAACTCTCCAGTTTGCAGTCTGTAGCCACCTCCTCTTTATCATGGACATGCAATCCCTTCACACATCCATCCCCCATTAGGATGGTCTCAGAGCTCTCTGCTTCTGCCTGGAAATTAGGCCTGAACTTGCCCCATTCACTACCATCACCTTCCACGAGCTCAACCTCACCCTGAACAGCTTCTCTTTTAACTGCTCTCATTTTCTTCAGGTCAGAGGGGTGGCCATGGCTACATGTCTCTTTGTGGGGTGCACAGAATATTCCTTGCTCTAGGCCTATTCTGGCCCCCACTCACAACTGTTTGTCCGGTATATCGATAATATCTTTGATGCTGCTTCCCCTCCCTCATCTGGAATTGGAAAAGTTTAAAAATTTCACTTTCAACTTCCACCCCACTCTCACCTTCACCTGTTCCATTTCTGACTCCTCCCTTCCCTTCCTCAACGTCTCTGTTTCTATTTCTGAGGAGAGGCTGGCCACCAATATCCATTACAAACCAACTGACTCCCAGTTCTTCTGTCTCCAAAATTCTTTTGGTTTTTACCCCAGAACATTAGCCTGAATTCTGGATTATTAGTCCAGTGATATTACCACCACCATTACAACCACCACCCCACTACTTTTCCTTAATGGACATTCTTATGTGTGCTACAGAGACCTGCATGGATTGCATATCGTATAATTGTTTCTTAACATTCTGCATGTAAAAAGAACTTAACAAGACAGTCAGGTCATGAGGCACCACACCTTAAAAAGTATTGTATTTCAGGAGTATCACACTTGAAAATGTACGTTTCATTTTCAAGTGAACCATACAAGTATTGTTTTCTTAAAATACCAATGAATCATAGCTGAGTTGGTACAAAACCCATTAATATATTTGCAACAAATAGAATCAAAAACAACCTATCATACGATATTATCCCTGTGCTTCACTGAATCATTTTGGGCGTGAGTCCATCAAGCATCTGAGAGTAATTACTGCCGTCTTTATGAAAAGATTACATGAAGTAGCAATTTCCAATGATGTTGCAATCCTGATATATTTACATTATCTGAACGATTGACAGAAAACCTGGTCAGTCACCGAATGTGTCAGGGTTTCTCACCTCCTTTGTCAGAGTGTCGCAAAGACAAAGCAGATAAATCATTATTTAAAGGCAGATATGACTTTGTTTTGCTGCATATAAATGTATCAAAGCAATGCAAAGTCTAGAACCTTAAACATTTCCAGTGGTAATTTTAAGAAGAAAGTGTTACATAAACTCTCCTTATCCTATCTCTTCCATTTTTCAAGAGTATGAATTTGTTTGATTGTTTCATGAGCAGTGTGGGCCAGGGTTTAAACATCTGCAGCTTCTGCACTATCACGTTCTGCATTCTCATTAAAACTAACCAACAAATTCTTATTTTGCGTCCATCCCTGACACCATTCACCAACAAAAACCTGTGTGGGATTAGATCCTGAGATGCTCTCCTCACACTTAAACTGCCCGATATATCA
This sequence comes from Hemiscyllium ocellatum, assembly GCF_020745735.1. Taxonomy (NCBI): domain Eukaryota; kingdom Metazoa; phylum Chordata; class Chondrichthyes; order Orectolobiformes; family Hemiscylliidae; genus Hemiscyllium; species Hemiscyllium ocellatum. The sequence goes on along the minus strand of NC_083413.1, from coordinate 44,505,014 downwards.
TGTTACCTGCAGAAATCTATTTGTTTCACTAGCCATAGCAGGTAGGAAAAAACTAATTTGTGTATTGACCTGCCACTAACTTTTTTTTATAAGAATGCTTATTTTATGTCTTTGAATGCAACGCCTCGAAGTATATTTCAAGGCCTTTCAGCAAAATCTCTCTCTCTCTCCTATTGCTCTATTTTATTGCTTTGCCTTGCATTGGTAATTGCTGGTTCACTAGATGGAATCTTATAGCAGTCTGAGCAATGTGGGCTTTGGTACTATTTATGGTACAATTGGACAACAAGTCCACCAAAGCCTGTTTTAGAATTGGGGAGGAACAGCATCATCTTGTATGCTTTTGCTGAGCAGTGAGGTGAGTTTGTCATGAGGCAGCGGTGAGTACCAATTAAGTGAGATTATATTATTAATATCCAGCTTCCCATTTTACCAAATGCACCAAACAAGCTAGACATTGAGAATTCTCAACATGAAAGTCAGAGCAGGAAACTGATGACTTAAGCTCTTCGTTTGCTCCAGTGGACCTCCCTTTGATCCTACCTGGATGCTCAGAGCATCCATGCCTTGCATTGCCTTACCTTGCTTTGCCAGAGCTAACATGCACATATTATTTCTGTCTTGCCATGTGGTTTAGGGCAGACACAAAATCATGCCTCAGCTGGATAGAGTAGATAAGAGTGACTATTCCGATTCATAAAATAACAAGATCAAGAAGGCATAAATTTCAAGTGATCTGCAAAAGAAACAAGGGTGAAGTGAGAAAAAACGTTTTCACTCAGTGGGTAGCTATGGCATCAAATGCATGGCCTGAAATTCTGGGGGATGCAGGTGCAATGGTGGCATTTAAGAGGGCATTGGATGATTACTTGGATAAAAATAATGTGCCAGGCTATGAGAATAAAAAACAGGAGATTGTCACTAAGTAATGATGCTCATTCAACAAGTTGATGCAGGTACAATTTGCTGTAACAATTCTGTGACTCTGTGAAAGTCAGGAGACTTGCCATGGTTATGAGCAGGCCTCAGTCAAGTTAGGTCAAAGAGACGAATCTTGCTGAACGGGTTCCAGCACAGCAAGTCAAGGGCAGCATCCGATTCCTGTGCAGGGGCTTGGATGTCATTCAACTGCTCAGGTGGTCAATCAGGGGCTCTCCATATAATGATTGAGGAGCCAAATATTGGGCAACTTATCATCCTTCTGCCCTTTTCTGAGATCACGCCATCTGTACATAGACTCTCCCACAAGGGGAAATAACCTTTCTGCATATATCCAGTCATGTCCCATCAGAATCTTGTATGTTTCAATTATGTCGTCTCTCATTCTTCTAAACTCAAATAAGAGCAAGTCCAACCTGCTTGACCTTACCTGAAGCCTTCTGGTCCAGAGGTGTGGACATGACCACTGCATCACAACAACCCTTACATACATTCTCTTTTTATTTCACAGGTACTTAATTCATTGTAAACTGCTTTGAGACATCCGGTCATGGAATATGTTTTATAAATAGAATCATAGAGTCATAGAGGTGTACAACACAGAAACAACCCTTCGGCCCAACTTGTCCATACTGACCAGATATCCCAAAATAATCTAATCCCATTTGCTATCACTTGGCCCATACCCCTCTAAACCCTTCCTAATCATATATCCATCCAAATGCCTTTTAAATGTTGTAATTGTACCAGCCTACACCATTTCCTCTGGCAGCTCATTCCACACACACGCCACCCTCTGCATGAAAAAGTTGCCCCTTTGGTCCCTTTTATATCATTCCCCTCTCACCCTAAACCTATGCCCTCTAGTTCTGGACTCCCCCACCCCAGAGAAAAGACTTTGTCTATCTACCCTATCCATGCCCCTCATAATTTTATAAACCTCTATAAGGTCACCCCTCAGCCTCCGATGTTCTAGGGAAAATAGCCCCAGCCTATTCAACCTGCCTCTATAGTTCAAATCCTTCAGCCTTGGCACCATCCTTGTAAATCTCTTCTGAACCCTTTCAAGTTTCACAACATCCTTCCGATAGGAAGGAGACCAGAATTGTACGCAATATTCCAAAAGTGGTCTAACCAATGTCCTGAACAGCTGCAACTTGACCTCTCAACACCTGTACTCAGTGCTCTGACCAATTAAGGGAAAGCATACCAAATGCCTTCTTCACTATCCTGTCTATCTGCAACCCTACTTTCAAGGAACTGTGAACCTGTACTCTAAGGTCTCTTTGTTCAGCAATACTCCCTCGGACCTTATCATTAAGCATATTAGCGTAAATCATCTGCTATGATTTACTTTGCCAAAATGCAGTGCCTTGCATTCATCTAAATTGAAGCCCATTTGTCACTCCTCAGCCCATTGGCCCATCTGATCAAGATCCCGTTGTATTCTGAGGTAATCTTTTTCACTGTCCACTACACCTCTAGTTTGCAAGCAATTCTTTCTAGTTTTTATTAGATTAGATTAGACTAGATTTACAGTGTGGAAACAGGCCCTTCGGCCCAACAAGTCCACACCGACCCACCGAAGCGCAACCCACCCATACCCCTACATTTACCCCTTACCTAACACTACGGGCAATTTAGCTTGGCCAATTCACCTGACCCACACATCTTTGTGACTGTGGGAGAAAACCGGAGCACCCGGAGGAAACCCACGCAGACACAGGGAGAACGTGCAAACTCCACACAGTCAGTCGCCCGAGTCGGGAATTGAACCCGGGTCTACAGGTGCTGTGAGGCAGCAGTGCTAACCACTGTGCCACCGTGCCGCCCTAGTTCTGTGAAAGCACGAAGAGAACATGTACTTCCTTGTGTTATTGTGGATTGTTAAACCTCTTTTTTAAAGGAATACTTATATTTAAAATGAATGCAGATTACTCTCAGATGGGATGGTATCTTGTTTAACTGTGAGCTTCTGTTCTATTCGGTTTTTAAATAAAGGTTGATGATGTTTGGAATGCAAACAAGCATGCTGATATAATGCAGACTCGAAATATTCAGGATATATGCATAGTTTATTGTTCTACGTAGCCACCACTGTCAACTGATTATATTCTAACATAAAGGAAGCCATTGTAAACTTATTTTACTGTAATAAAATCATACCTGGTCACTGCTAAAAAATTGAAGCATCCAATGCATGCATGTTAATGTTGATGTTAATGTTAATCCTTTAAACAGTATCACAAACAAAAGAGAGTTGGAAATTCACAGAGCTGTACAGCACAGAAACAGACCCTTCAATCCAACTTCCTCATTCCTGAAGAAGGACTTTTGCTTGAAACGTCGACTTTTCTCCTCCTCAGATGCTGCCTGACCTGCTGTGCTTTTCCAGCACCACTCAAATCTTGATCCCTTCAGTCCAACCTGTCCATGTCAACCAGCTATCCTGAATTAATCTAGTCCCATTTGGCAGCATTGGCCCATATTCCTCTAAATTCTCCCTATTCATTTACCCATCCAGATGCTTTTTAAATGTTGTAATTGTACCAGCCTCCATCACTTACTCTGACAGCTCATTCCATACATGCATCACCCTCTGCATGAAAAAGTTGCCCTTTAGTCCCCCTTTAAATCTTTCCCCTCTCACCTTAAACCTATGCAGACTAGTTTTGGACTCCCCTCCCCTTGGGAAAAGACCTTGGCTATTCATTCTTCTCATAATTTTATAAACTTCTTTAAGGTCACCCCTCACCCTCCAATGCTCCAGGGAAAATAGCTGAAAATGTGTTGCTGGAAAAGCGCAGCAAGTCAGGCAGCATCCAAGGAACAGGAAATTCGACGTTTTGGGCATAAGCCTGAAGAAGGGCTTATGCTCGAAACGTTGAAGATGCTGCCTGACCTGCTGCGCTTTTCCAGCAACACATTTTCAGCTCTGATCTCCAGCATCTGCAGACCTCACCAAGGGAGACAGTGTGCACAGGAGGGTAGGAATGAAGAAGCACAGGAGAGATAAAAAGCAAGGTAAAGTGCACGAGGGTGAAGTCGAGGGAGGTGGTACTGAGATAGAGCTGAGAACTAGAGTAAATCTGGACACTATATGATATGCCATTGGATACTGGTAACATGTAGATTAGAAATAGGTGGGATCCACAGATACGTCCTTGTTTAACACCACAGGCAATGTATTCAGGCCTAAATATGACAGAGATAAAATCGGTGCATAAAGGACAGTATTGATAACTGTGGCAGATGATGTCAGGTTGAATACAATATCGTCCTGTGATTGAGGAAGTAGTTTTCAACATCCAGAGTATATCTTGAGTGAAGGTAAAAATGTATTGTGAACAGGAATAAATTCAGAAAAAAAATGTTTCTGAAAAAGATTTTATAACATTCCAACAAGTTGTTTTGATTTACAAGCAGTCACAGAATGAATATTGAATTATACTATTAAAAAAACACATAATAAATAAAATTATTGGATCAATTGGGATAAAGTTTGCTTTATAACTGTTTTATTAATGCACAAACTGCACAAAACAACTCAAGCTAATCTATTTGCTGTGAAGAGTATTTCTGCAATATTGAATTGTAGTTTGACAGCAATAGGTTTGACTTATCTTTCCCATCAAACACCTATTAGAAACTTTAAAAGCTAGACTTTGCATTCTCAAGTCCTTCAGTTTGCAGAACTTTGCATGATAATGATGTTATTTACCAATTGATTTTAATTGTGAATACTTTTCAAAATAAAGTTAATGAGAGTAACCGATTTGGCATGTGACATCGAGGATGATGGGAGAGGCTGTTTCTTGGACTGAAGGCCTGTAATCCATGGTGTGCCACAAGGATCAGTGCTGAGTCCACTGCTTTTTGGCATTTATATTAATGATTTGAATTTGAACATAGGAGGTATGTTTAATTAGTTTGTGGATGACACCAAAATTGCTGGTATTGTGGGCAGTGAAGAAGATTATCTAGAATTACAAAGAGATCTTGATCAATTGGTTCACTGGGCTGAAGAGTGACAGATGGAGTTTAATTTGGATAAGTGTGAGGTATTGCATTTTGGTAAAACAAATAAAGGCAGGATTCATATAATTAATTGTAGGGTCCTAGGTAGTGTTGAACAACAGAGGGATCTGGGGGTCCAGGTACATAATTTTTTTTGTGTCACAGTAGATGGGGTGGTTAAGAAGGCATTAAGCATGCTTGCTTCATTGCTCAGACCTTTGAGTATAGGAGTTGGGATGTCATGTTGAGGTTATACAAGACAGAAACAGAAACTGCTGGAGTAATTCAATAGGTTTGGCAGAATCTGTGGAGAGATTGGTGAGGCCACTTCTGGAATATTGTGTGCAGTTCTGGTCACTCTGCTACAGAAAGGCTATTATTAAATTGGAGAGGTTTCAGAAAAGGTTTACCACGATATTGCTGGGAATGGAGGCTTTGCCTTATAAAAACAGGCTGACTAGGCTGGGACCATTTTCATTAGAGTGTAGGAGCTTGAGAGGTGACCTTATAAAGGTTTATAAAATTATGAGGGGCATAGATAAAGTGAATAGTAAAGGTCTTTTCTCAATGGTGGGGCAAGTTCAAAACTAGTGGGCATATTTTTTAAATGAGAAGAGGATTTTTAGAAAGGACATGAGGGGGAACATTTTTTACACAGACTGTAGTTCATGTATGGATTGAACTGCCAGAGGATGTGGTGGACGCAGGTGCAGTTACAACATTTAAAAGATATTTGGATAAGTAACATGAATAGGAAAGGTTTGGAGGAATATGGGCCAAACACAGACATGTGGGCCTAGTTTACTTTGGGAACATGATCAATGTGGACTAGTTGGATTAAATGCTCTATCTCCATGCTGTATGACTCTATATGCAGGAATGAATCATGAATGATTTTATTAAATCTCAGGAATTAAATTTGAATGTACACCATCAAATTACAACCCAGCAATAATTTTTTATGTCTAATTTATTTGGTAAATTATGTACTTTTGGCAAAGATACATATTCATATTTTAATTTAGCAGGATTAATCTGTGAGACTTACCCTTGGAGAAAATATGATAATACTGGAGACATGCTGGCTACGTCAGAGACAACCTGGAATCAAATCTTGGGAGATATTTTGTTATCTAGGTAACTAATAAGCTGTTATATTTCAGTAGAAAGCAACAAAAGTTGATTTAGGAATTATTCTAAAATTTAGGAGTATAAAAAATTCAGTAAAACTTCAACTTGAGAAACTGTAGTTGCTTGTTATACAGGTTCAATAAACCATTTGCCTAAACTGTTGAACAGAAAACCATTATATGTTGCCACCTCATGGTCATAGATAATAATTACAATTTCAGTATGCACGAAAATATTGGGGTGAATTTTACCAGAAATTGGTGGTTTCAATGTTAGAAAAATTCATGAAGGGTTTGTCTTTGTAAGTTTTATCTCACGTTGTTCTCCATAACTCACCTCATTCCCTGCACATATTGTCTCTATGATGCCCTGTTCATCCTATCTTCCCTCTTGCCAGAGGCAGAAGGACTTGTCACTGCAATTACCTCCTGCATTTCCTGGTAACTGGTGCCATTTATAAAGTGCTGCTAGCAATGAGTTGCTTTTCACCATGTATGTAGTGCGATGGGAGCCAAAATGAAAAGCTTATCAGGACATGTAGGTGGAATGGCTAACACTTCATTGCAAATGAAAGTGCACATTCCTAAATCTAATGCTACTTAAGAACCAAGCTACACAGGTTGCCCATCCTTTGCAACATAATGCTCAGTGTAACCTAATGTCGTCTTATTGTTCAACATGGGAGAGTCACATACCGGAAAGCCTTCAAATGATTGTAAACATTTGCTTTGCTTCAACAGCAACAACAGAAAAGGCAAAACACCCAATAAAAATGCTACATTCGCTTTGGGAACAGACGGGGATTGCTTCTGTCAAGGTAGAAGTACAGTGAGCCTTTAAACTCTTGCTGATGAGACGAAGTGCGAAAAGAAAAGGCAGAGGTATTGTGAGCATCCAAGTAGGTGCAAAATAAGTGAACTCGAACAGAGCAAGTGAGAAGCTCTGAAGGGCACCTTTTGGACAAATCCATGAGATGGGTGCCTGGTTTTGTATGCAAAATGTCTGGCCAGCAACATTACAAAGATAGGGTCTGAAGAGTGGTCACGGTACTCAAAATGTTCGTTTTGATTTCTCTCCATAGATTCTGCGAAACCTGTTGAGTTTCTCCAGCAGTTTCTGTTTCTGTTTGAGATCTTCGGTATTTGCAATGTCGTGATTAAAGCAATGTCAACCAGGTGGATCTCATAGAAAATGTGATCCCTGATTGGGTCAGATGAACAGCCTCAATCAGGGAGTGCTCCCTGACAGATGTAAGCATGAGTATCAGAGGTTCTGATCTTCTAGGAGAAAGTGAGGACTGCAGATGCTGGAGATCAGAGCTGAAAATGTGTTGCTGGAAAAGCGCAGCAGGTCAGGCAGCATCCAAGGAGCAGGAGAATCGACGTTTTGGGCATGAGTCCTTCTTCAGGAATGAGGAGAGTGTGCCAAGCAGGCTAAGATAAAAGGTAGGGAGGAGGGACTTGGGGGAAATGTGATAGGTGGAAAGAGGTTAAGGTGAGAGTGATTGGCCAGAGTGGGGGTGGGAGTGGAGAGGTCAGGAAGAAGATTGCAGGTTAGGAAGGTGGTTCTGAGTTCGAGGATTGTGACTGAGACAAGGTGGGGGAGGGGAAATGAGGGAACTGGAGAAATGTGAGTTCATCCCTTGAGGTTGGAAGGTTTCTAGACGGAAGATGAGGCGCTCTTCCTCCAGCTGTCGTGTTGCTATGGTCTGGCGATGGAGGAGTCCAAGGACCTGCATGTCCTTGTTGGAGTGGGAGGGGGAGTTGAAGTGTTGAGCCACGGGGTGTTTGGGTTGGTTGGTCCAGGTATCCCGGGGTGTTCTCTGAAATGTTTCGCAAGTAGGCGGCCTGTCTCCCCACTACAGAGGAGGCCACATCGGGTGCAGCAGATGCAGTAAATGATGTGTGTGGAGGTGCAGGTGAATTTGTGGCAGATATGGAAGGATCCCTTGGGGTCTTGGAGGGAAGCAAGGGGGGAGGTGTGGGCGTAAGTTTTGCATTTCTTTCAGTTGCTGGGGAAGGTGCCGGGAGTGGAGGTTGGGTTGGTGGGGGGTGTGAACCTGACAAGGGAGTCACGGAGGGAGTGGTCTTTTCGGAACGCTGATAGGGGAGGGGAAGGAAATATATCCCTGGTGGTGGGGTCTGTTTGGAGGTGGCGGAAATGACGACGGATGATGTGATGTATATGGAGGTTGGTGAGGTGGTAGGTGAGGACCAGTGGGGCTCTGTCCTGGTCGTGATTGGAGGGGCGGGGCTCAAGGGCGGAGGACCGGGAAGTGGAAGAGATGCGGTGCAGAGCATTGTCAATCACGTCTGCGGGGAAATTGCGGTCTTTGAAGAAGGAGGCCATCTGGTTTGTTCGGTATTGGAACTGATCCTCCTCAGAGTAGATGCGGCGGAGACGAAGGAATTGGGAATATAAGATGGCGTTTTTACAGGGGGCATGGTGGGAGGAGGTGTAGTCTAGGTAGCTGTGGGAGTCAGTCAGTTTATAGTAAATTTCCCGTGTTGATTCGGTCGCCCAAGACAGAAATGGAGAGGTCTAGGAAGGGGAGGGATGAGTCTGAGACGGTCCAGGTAAATTTGAGGTCGGGGTGGAAGGTGTTGGTAAAGTTGATGAACTGTTCAACCTCCTCGTGGCTGCCTCATGCTCCCACGAGGAGGTTGAACAGTTCATCCACTTTACCAACACCTTCCACCCCGACCTCAAATTTACCTGGACCATCTCAGACTCCTCCCTCCCCTTCCTAGACCTCTCCATTTCTATATCGAGTGACCAATTCAACATGGGACATTTACTATAAACTGACTGACTCCCACAGCTACCTAGACTACACCTCCTCCCACCCTGTCCCCTGTAAAAATGCCATCCCATATTCCCAATTCCTTCGTCTCCGCCGCATCTGCTCCCAGGAGGACCAGTTTCAATACCGAACAACCCAGATGGCCTCCTTCTTCAAAGACCGCAATTTCCCCGCAGACGTGATCGACGATGCTCTCCACTGCATCTCCTCCACTTTCCGCTCCTCCGCCCTTGAGCCCCGCCCCTCCAATCACGACCAGGACAGAGCCCCACTGGTCCTCACCACCACCCTACCAACCTCCATATACATCACATCATCCGCCGTCATTTCCGCCACCTCCAAACGGACCCCACCACCAGGAATATATTTCCCTCCCCTCCCCTATCAGCATTCTGAAAAGACCACTCCCTCCTTGCCTCCCTTGTCAGGTTCACACCCCCCACCAACCCAACCTCCACTCCCGGCACCTTCCCCTGCAACCGGAAGAAATGCAAAACTTGCGCCCACACCTCCCCCTTTACTTCCCTCCAAGACCCCAAGGGATCCTTCCATATCTGCCACAAATTCACCTGCACCTCCACAAACATCATTTACTGCATCCGCTGCACTCAATGTGGCCTCCTCTATAGTGGGGAGACAGAACGCTTACTTGCAGAACGTTTCAGAGAACACCTCTGGGACACCTGGACCAACCAACCCAAACACCCCGTGGCTCAACACTTCAACTCCCCCTCCCACTCCAACAAGGACATGCAGGTCCTTGGACTCCTCCATCGCCAGACCATAGCAACACGACGGCTGGAGGAAGAGCGCCTCATCTTCCGTCTAGGAACCTTCCAACCACAAGGGATGAACCCAGATTTCTCCAGTTTCCTCATTTTCCCTCCCCCCACCTTGTCTCAGTCACAATCCTCGAACTCAGCACCACCTTCCTAACCTGCAATCTTCTTCCTGACCTCTCCACTCCCATCCCACTCTGGCCAATCACTCTCACCTTAACCTCCTTCCACCTATCGCATTTCCAACGCCCCTCCCCCAAGTCCCTCCTCCCTACCTTTAATCTTAGCCTGCTTGGCACACTCTCCTCATTCCTGAAGAAGGACTCATGCCCGAAATGTCGATTCTCCTGCTCCTTGGATGCTGCCTGACTTATCAGAGTTTCTGCTCATTCTAGGAGCCAGCTCTGAGCTGGCTTGCTCAGTGTTCTTGTACTATGCAGATACAAATAAAGGGTGATTTGGTGATGGGATAACAGCCTTCATGGAGTTATTTCAGTTTGTTTTATTACCAAGATAGATATGTGTTTTCTCCAAAGTGCACCATTGACATCCAGAGCTGTATTGTAACTGTATTGGAGATGTGCTTTGAGGGTGTAGTGAGGCAGGTATATGTCCAACGCCACCCTCAACACTCTGGTTACTGTAGGCAGTTTTTGCCTATGGATCATGTTTTCAGATTTTGGAGACTGCAGTCTAAGATGGAGGAAGAAACGGTGAGGGAACTGGAGTTGCTTCGTATTTGCTTTGACTGTCATGTTAGGCGTTATCGCCAACTGGTTTCTATCTGGCTGTTGGGAGAATAGGAAACTGCATATCAATGAGGTGAGAATTGGTATAATAACATTCAAACAGATGCAAATAGACCTCTTGCTGCTCATTGTCACAATTCCTGTTTTGCTGTTCAACACTTGGTTGGTGAATCAGAGTTTTTCTTTCTCTCCCAATGCTAAAACTCTCATTTCTGCCGACCTCTCCCAATTCTCCCAGCTGACTCACCAAAGCCACCTCATCAGCGGCTGAGAAGATTCCACCCATTGTAACCAAGCAACTTATCTAACTCTGTGAGAAAATGAATCAAATTACAGGTATGTTTGGATTAGTCCCAAGAATTAAGGGTCAAAATTAGCAATAGCAACAGCTCAAAGAAACTCTAAAAAAATGAATATCTGATTTTAAAAATGTGTTTGTACCCAAGAGATTTCCTAGAACTGAACTCACTTCACGAGCTTGTCTAACTGTGGCACTAACATACTACTGACACCATTTACTGAACAATGTGAATGGGACAATATAATCATTTCCCTCCAGTACACCTCTATAGAAGCTTAGTAATCTATTAACACTAAAAGTTGCAGCCCCTGACTTGTTTTAGGACATAGAACTGTTAGGACGGTTCTACCATCCCCGTGTTCGTTTCGGAGGAATGAGACACCGGGTCAGATTCTAAGAAACAGACTGCTTTATTCGAGAGAGAATCGAGTTACAGCAAGGTATCAGGCTTGCTGGAGAAGGCGTTCTGACTATTTTTAAAATTTGTCTATCCTTTTGTTCTCTCACATTCCAGAGTTACATCCTTATTTGGTAAAAAGCAGAATTTTCGTATGTGATTGGGTCTCACCTGATAACGTTCTATTACCTCAGTTTGAGCTACGTGCTTCTAGACACGGCTCTAATGTCCTGTTATCTCTCACCCTCCCTGGGGCCTCTTCAGGCTATGCCATCAGCTTTTCAGTCTGTTCTTAGTGTAACATAATGGCTTACTGTTGTCTAGTGAAGCTAACAAGTTCCAGACTTGCTAATACTACCTTACGTGAGCACTACCTAACAATAAAGTTTCTTACACTACCTAACCTTAATAATGGATCCCAACAGAACATAGAACAATACAGCGCAGAACAGGGTCTTCGGCCCTCGATGTTGCACCGACCTGTGAACTATCCTCAGCTCGTCCCCATACACTATCCCATCATCATTCATGTGCTTATCCAAGGATTGTTTAAATCTCCGTAATGTGGCTGAGTTGACTACATTAGCAGGTAGGGCATTCCACGCCCTTACCACTCTCTGCATAAAGAATATGTCTCTGATGTCTGTCTTAAATCTATCACCCCTCAGTTTGTAATTATGCCCCTTCGTACAAGCTGAAGTCATCATCTTCGGAAACAGACTTTCATTGTCTACCCTATCTAATTCTCTGATCATCGTGTATATCTCTATCAAATCCCCTCTTGGCCTTCTTCTTTCAAATGAGAACAGACCCAAGTCTCTCAGCCTTTCCTCATAAGACCTTCCCTCCAGACCAGGCAACATCCTGGTAAATCTCCTCTGCACCTTTTCCAATGCTTCCACATCCTTCCCAAAATATGGCAACCAGAACTGTACACAATATTCCAGCGTTTTGTACAGTTGCAGCATGATATTGCGGCTCCAGAACTCAATCCCTCTACGAATGAAACCTAACACACCGTATGCCTTCTTAACAGCACTATCAACCTGGAGAAAGTGAGGACTGCAGATGCTGGAGATCAAAGTTGAAAAATGTGTTGCTGGAAAAGCGCAGCAGGTCAGGCAGCATCCAAGGAGCAGGAGAATCGATGTTTCGGGCATAAGTCCTTCTTCAGTAATCCCGAAGAAGGGCTTATGCCCGAAACATCAATTCTCCTGCTCCTTGGATGCTGCCTGACCTGCTGCGCTTTTCCAGCAACACATTTTTCAGCACTATCAACCTGGGTGACAACTTCAGAGATCTATGTACGTGAACTCCAAGATCCCTCTGCACATCTACACTACCAAGAATCTTTCCATTGACCCAGAACTCTGCCTTCCTGTTATTCTTCCCAAAGTGCACCACCTCACATTTAGCTGCATTAAACTCCATTTGCCACATCTCAGCCCAATTCTGCAGTTTATCTAAGTCCCCCTGCAACCTGTAACATTCTTCCAAACTATCCACTACTCCACCAACTTTAGTGTCATCTGCAAATTTACTAATCCATCCACCTATGTCTGCGTCTAAGTCATTTATGAAAATGACAAATAGTAATGGTCCCAAAACAGATCCTTGTGGCACACCATTGGTAACCAGACTCCAGGCTGAATATTTTCCATCAACCACAACATGCTGCCTTCTTTCAGAAAGCCAGTTTCTAGTCCAAACTACTAAATCATTCTCAATTCCATACCTCTGCATTTTCTCCAAAAGCTTACCATGTGGAACCTTATCAAATGCTTTACTAAAGTCCATGTATACCACATCAACTGCCCTACCCTCACCTACATGCTTGGTCACCTTCTCAAAAAACTCAATTAGGTTTGCGAGACAAGACCTGCTCTTGACAAAACTATGTTGACTATCTGAAATCAAATTTTCATGGGATATAGGCATTATTTACCCTGAAGAGGTAATGGAAGCAGCATCCTTGAATGTTTTTAAAGGCAGAGGTAGAATGCAGATTTGAGGTTACAAACAGATCAGTTATGAATTTATCATATGGTGCAGAGAGGTGGAGCAGTCCAATGGCCTATACTTGGTTTGTATCTTTGCAGTTTGTATGTTTGTAAGTTCAGATATTTCAGCTCCAGTATGGACAGGGCAAATCAATTGATCTGTGCTAATCTGTGCAAGATTGTGAGACTGCACCTGGGCAGCAGGCTGGCCACTGAGCTACTCCATGTCCTTTCTCCTGATCTCCCTGCTGCCCTCTCCTGAAGACATCCCAATGTCAGAAACCACACCCACCCAACTTTCCTGGCAGTGATTCTACATCTGGGTTTCAGGAGCGGGTGCTGTCCTTCTGATGGACCAGCAACTGCAGATGTGCAGCAAATTATGCTCTAGGGTTCTAATTCCCACAAAAAGCCTGCTGACAACCAGGTTTTACATGGCCAGAACATCTGGCAAACTTTCTTAACTGAACCTCTGGAAAATTCTTCAACTTTGGACTAAGTCCAGAAATGGGCACATCCCAGCCCAAATCCAGTTCATTCATCATGCCTCTGCTGAGCTACATCAGCTCCCAGTGAAGAGCTGCCTTTGTTTTAAAATTCCCATCCTTGCTTGCAATTTTTCCCCTGGCTTTGTGTCCTCCATCTCTATGATTTACTTCAACCCTACAACCCTAAAAGATACTCAGGCTCATTTCAATTTTACTTCTTGATCGTGTTCAATTCACGCCATAGTACTGGCCTGAGCTTCAGCTGATTAGCCTATAGAATTTGAAATTCCCTGCCTCGACTTTTTGCCCTCTCTCTTTTAAAGTGCCACTCTTAATCAAGATTTTAACTTGTAGGCACTAATGGAACTTTATATGGTCATGTTAATTTGTTTTGATTGCACTTATGGGTAGTTTAAGATGTTTTGTGCTATCAAATAAGTCTCAAGATTATTACACACTGCAGGTAATTCTGCTCATTTCACTGCTGTTAATTTTGGTATCATTTACATGCAACTTCACAAAAGAATTAAAAGAGCTTTTTTTAAAAACCATGTCAAAACATAACGAAGCTCAAATGTTATGACTGGATAATCTATGGGGGAGCGGCACGGTGGCTCAGTGGTTAGCACTGCTGCCTCACAGCACCAGGGTCCCAGGTTTGCTTCCAGTCTTGGGTGACTGTGTGGAGTTTGCATATTCTCCCCGTGTCTGCGTGGGTTTCCTCTAGGTGCTCCAGTTTCCTCCCATAGTCCAAAGATATGCAGGTCAGGTGAATTGGCCATGCTAAGTTGCCCATAGTGCTAGGTGCATTAGTCAAAGGGAAATGGGTCTGGGTGGATTACTCTTTGGTGTGGACTGGTTGGGCCGAAGAGCCTGTTTCCACACTGTAAGGTATCTAATATAAGAAACAAGACAAACTTCAAGCAGAGGGATTGCTGAGACAATACTATTACTTCTTCATGACGAGACTTACAAGATCAATAAGCACTGTTGTATTTTGCAACCTGACATGCAAAGTGTAAAATGGCACATAAATATTGAGAGAAATTAAACAGATTCAAAAATGAAGTTTGAGTTGTTAGTTGCACAAACAATAAAGTTCATTGGAGAATTTATAGGACTACATTAAACCATTATGATTTCATAGGTCAGAACCATGTACTCACGAAACTCCAATTGATGGCTTTGCAACTCATTATAGCAATAACGGAAGCAAACATTTATTTTCTCAGTATTGTTGCATTTGCCGGTGTGATGAAGAATGGAAAAGGAAGATAAAATGAGATCGTAAACAGAAACAATTAATGCAGTCACTAGGGATAGATGTACTGATATCATTCACCGTCATTCCTGAAAGTGATTGCAACCCTTATCCTTCTGGTATTAGTCACCACCTTTGTCGCTGTTTTGGAGATAAGTGCAATCTGTAAATACATTTTATTTTGGGAAACGAAGGCTGAACAAAACAATGAGTTCAATTAGATGATTGCAAATTAATTAGGGTAAAAATCTTACAAAAGATTTAAACATTAAAGATCATGTAATTCTGAAAATAATTTCAAATCTAATATAGTTTAGTATCATTTAAATATTATTTATTCTACATCTATTCTGAAGTATAGAATGTGCTTTCAGATATTTTTCACAGAAATGTGGCAAACTTTCAGCAAGATTTGGAGCCCCAATATTTGCAGGGTACCTGAATACAGCGAATGTAGAATGTGGATTTGAAGTTATATTCAAAACAGCCATAATCTTATTGCAGGCTTGAGGGGCTGAATAGCCAACTCCGGCTCCTATTTTGTAGTCTGCATGTCCAAATATTTGTATGTAGGTGAGTGGGTTTTATGTTACAGTTACAAAAAAGTTCTGCTTAGATTCCATTTGGAGTTGCATGTTTAAAGCTGAACTCTGCATTTCAGGCAAGTTATCTTTGTCTTGGAGGATGTGTAGTGCAGAGACATCTGGGTTTAAAAAAAACTCAATTATGAGGCCAGCTTGCATAGATAAGGGTTGTATTCCTTTGAGTTCAGTACAGAAGAATAAATGTGGAGTAATGGAGGTGCTTAAGATGAATAAAGGAAGACAGAGGAACTATTTATCTGGCAGTGCAGTCCTGATACAGACATTAAAATTGGCGTTACGCTGTTTAAAGATATCATGAAGCACTTCCTCACTTAGAGGATACTGGTAATCTGGAACTCTTAAAATGCTGTTGGAGCAAAGTCAATTCAAATGCTCAAAATGAAGATTGATAGACTTGCCAGATACATATATTAAGGGTTATGGAACCAAAGTGTGTGGCTGGAGTTAAAATAAATGTCAGCCATAAAACCTAATAGAAAAGGAATGTGGTCTTCCTTTTGTTCCTATATTTGAATTTTGCCACTTCAGGGATATTTATAAATTTCTAATAAATAGCCTGACCTCTTTGAGGATTCTACCATTAATGTGTAAGCACATTTACTGTGGCAGGTTATGCTTAGGGTGGCACATTGGCTCAGTGGTTAACACTGCGACCTCACAGTGCCAAGGGCTTGGATTTGATTCCTTGCATTGACTGGCTGGTTGGAATTTGCATATTTTCCCCTTGCCTGTGTTTATGCGGGTTGTTCTGGTTTCCTCCTACACTTCAAAGATGTGCAGGTTAGATGGATTGGCCTACTAAGTTGTCCATAGTGTTCAGGGATGTGCAGGCTAGGTGGATTAGCCAAGGGCAACGTAGGGTTATGGGGATAGGGTGGAAGGGTGGGTCTGGGTGGGATAATTTTTGGAGGGCTGGTACAGATTCAATTGCCAAATGGCCTCTTTCTGCATTGTGGGAATCTATAATTCTAAATTATAAACATTACAAAATTTATTTAGAACTGAAACTGGACATGTTCCCTCCTCCACCACAACATTAGGTGAGAGGCAGCCAGGTGTACCTGGCACCCAAGAGCAAAGACATGTCATGCTATGTACTGACATGTGAATCTCATTTCCACTTGTCCATTTACATGGAAGCATCATTGACTCAGAATCAAGACAGCCTGAAAATGGGCAGCAGCATAGAGTACATCTTTATGCCATTCCTGTCCCTCCCCTGCCTACTTCAGATTCACACAGAAAATGGTAGAGACAATAGTATAAACTGCACTAAATATATGACTGTTAACTGAAACTACTTCTTCCAGCTTACCTTAATCTAAGAGTGCTGCAGGTGGACTTATTTCTGTGTGCACACCAGGCACAGATTTATTGTTTAGGAGAAGATGAGGACTGCATTGCTGAAGAATCAGAGTCAAAAATAGTGCTGCTGGAAAAGCACAACAAGTCAGGCAGCATCCAAGGAGCAGGAGAATCGATGTTTCGGGCATAAGCCCTTCATTAGGAATGTGTAGGGGAAAGGAGCCTGACAGATAAATTGGAGGGGTGGAGGTGAGATTGGGGCTGGGGAGAAGGTGGCTGGGAAGGCAATAAGTAGATGCAGATGGGGGCAATTGTGATACGTTGGTGGGGAGGTTGGAGCAGATAGATGGGAAGCAAGATGGACAGATAGGACAGTTCAAAAGGGCGGTGCCAAGTTGGAGGGTTGGATCAGGGATGAGCTGGGGGGAGGGGAGATTTCAAAACTAGTAAAGTTGATGTTGATGTTGTGTGGTTGAAGGATCCCAAGACATTTTCCTCTAGTTGTCGGATGGCTTTGATTGTGGTAATGGAGGAGGCCCTGGACTTGCATGTCCTTGGGGGAGTGGGAGGGGGAGTTGAAGTGGTTGGCCACATGGTAGTGGGGTTGTTTCGTGCGTGTGTCCCAGAGATGTTCCCAGAACTACTCTGCAAGTTGGCGTTCTGTCTCCCCAGGGGAGACCACATCGAGGATAATGGACACAGTAGATGAGGTAAGCAGATGTGCAGGAAAATCTCTGCTGGATGTGAAAAGATCCTTTGGGACCTTGGTTGGAGGTGAGGGGGGAGGTATTGGCAGAGGTTCTACATCTCTTATGGCAGCAAGGGAAGTGCCAGGTGTGTAGGGTGGTTGGTGGAGGTGGGGGAGGGGGGCATGGACCTAACGAGAAAATTACAGAAGGAATGGTCTCTGCAGAATGCAGATAGGGTTGAGAAGGTAAATATATCTTTGGTGTTGGGGTCAGTTCGTAGGTGGTGGAAATGGCAGAGAATGATGCGCTATATCCGGAGATTAGTGGGGTGAAAGGTGAGGTCTGGAGGGTTCTATCCTTGTTGCAGTTTGAGGGGTAGGTTTCAAGAGTGGAGGTGCGGGAAATGGAGGAGATCTGCTGGAGGGCATTGTTGATCATGTGGGAGGAAAAATTACAGTCCTTGAAATAGGAATCTTCACTAATTTCCAAATCTCCCTTCCCCCCCACCTCATCCCAGATCCAACCCTCAATATTGGCACTGCTCTCTTGACCCGTCCTATCTGTCCATTTTCCTTGCCACCTATCCGCTCTACGCTCCCCACTGACCTATCACAATTACTCTCTCATCTGCATCCACCTATCACCTTACCAGCTACCCCCCCCCCCCCCCCCCCCCCCCCCCCCAGTGCAAGCCACTACCCCACACTCACTACCATTTATGTCTTCCCCCTCTACATTCCTAATGAAGGGCTTATGACCAAAACATCAACTTGCCTGCTCCTTGGATGTTGCCTGACCTGCTGTGCTTTTCCAGCACCACTCTTTTTGGCACAGATTTATTGATAGCAGCTTTTCTGGATATTGATGTCCAATGTATTTGCCTGCTCACACCAATGATCAAGCCGGTCAAAACCCTCTGGGTTCTAAGTCGACATTGAAAATTACAAAAGATAAATTAGGTGAGCAAAGCTAAACTGAAAGATTTAAAGTAAAAATGGATCAAATGGAAATAGAGCCATGATGATGAGAGTGAATAGAAAATTTAATGTCTCAGTTTTATTTTTTAGTTCAAATTATGTGCTTTTATTTTAGTTAGCTATTTTCATGTTAGCAGTCTGGAGTTGAGGAGACCTTGTAGTGCAGTGTGTAGCTCTGGATTAAAGTCCCACTCTAAGACTCGTGGCCTCAGAAAGTGCACTCACAATGTGGCCTACAAGTTTGAATAGTATGTTCCCTGTACACCTCCATCCCCCCATCACGAAGGACTCAAAGCCCTCCGCTTCTTCCTTTCCCGCCGCACCAACCAGTACCCTTCCACTGACACCCTCCTTCGACTGACTGAACTGGTCCTCACCCTGAATAACTTCTCTTTTCAATCCTCCCACTTCCTCCAAACTAAAGGAGTTGCCATGGGCACCCGCATGGGCCCCAGCTATGCCTGCCTCTTCGTAGGATATGTGGAACAGTCCATCTTCCGCAACTACACTGGCACCACCCCCCACCTTTTCCTCCGCTACATCGATGACTGTATCGGCGCTGCCTCGTGCTCCCACGAGGAGGTTGAACAGTTCATCAACTTTACTAACACCTTCCATCCCGACCTGAAATTCACCTGGACTGTCTCAGACTCCTCCCTCCCCTTCCTAGACCTTTCCATTTCTATCTCGGGCGACCGACTCAACACAGACATCTATTATAAACCGACTGACTCCCACAGCTACCTGGACTACACCTCCTCCCACCCTGCCCCCTGTAAAAACGCCATCCCATATTCCCAATTCCTTCGCCTCCGCCGCATCTGCTCCCGGGAGGACCAATTCCAACACCGCACAGCCCAGATGGCCTCCTTCTTCAAGGACCGCAGATTCCCCCCAGACGTGATCGACGATGCCCTCCACCGCATCTCCTCCACTTCCCGCTCCTCCGCCCTTGAGCCCCGCTCCTCCAACCGCCACCAAGACAGAACCCCACTGGTCCTCACCTACCACCCCACCGACCTCCGCATACAACGTATCATCCGCCGCCATTTCCGCCACCTCCAAACGGACCCCACCACCAAGAATATATTTCCCTCCCCTCCCCTATCAGCGTTCCGCAAGGACCACTCCCTTCGTGACTCCCTCGTCAGATCCACACCCCCCACCAACCCAACCTCCACCCCCGGCACCTTCCCCTGCAACCGCAGGAAATGTAAAACTTGCGCCCACACCTCCACACTCACTTCCCTCCAAGGCCCCAAGGGATCCTTCCATATCCGCCACAAGTTCACCTGTACCTCCACACACATCATCTATTGCATCCGCTGCACCCGATGTGGCCTCCTCTATATTGGTGAGACAGGCCGCTTACTTGCGGAACGCTTCAGAGAACACCTCTGGGCCGCCCGAACCAACCAACCCAATCACCCCGTGGCTCAACACTTTAACTCTCCCTCCCACTCCACCGAGGACATGCAGGTCCTTGGACTCCTCCACCGGCAGAACACAACAACACGACGGCTGGAGGAGGAGCGCCTCATAATCCGCCTGGGAACCCTCCAACCACAAGGTATGAATTCAGATTTCTCCAGTTTCCTCATTTCCCCTCTCCCCACCTTGTCTCAGTCGGTTTCCTCTAACTCAGCACCGCCCTCCTAACCTGCAATCCTCTTCCTGACCTCTCCACCCCCACCCCACTCCGGCCTATCACCCTCACCTTGACCTCCTTCCACCTATCCCACCTCCATCGCCCCTCCCCCTAGTCCCTCCTCCCTACCTTTTATCTTGGCCTGCTTGGCTCTCTCTCTTATTCCTGATGAAGGGCTTATGCTCGAAACGTCGAATTCTCTATTCCTGAGATGCTGCCTGGCCTGCTGTGCTTTGACCAGCAACACATTTGCAGCTACAAGTTTGAATAGCGTGCCAAAGACAGACAGAAAGAGCGGAAAATATTTCTGTTCAGCCATGTGATAGGAAGAACTTAGCGCCGCTACCATTGCTCCAACCGGTAACTCACACACAGAAAAATATGTGTTGCCATAGCAATTAGGATCCCTAGCTGGTTGGCTGGCTGGTTGGGTACCTGGGGTGGATCCAGGACCTGCCTCCTAGATTGGTGGAGATCATGGCACTGTGGATTGGGCCTGCCTTCAGTTGGAGGGTGAAAGAGACGCTTGGAATTACTTTTCCAATAATAATGTTACTAGTGTATGAGTAGATTTATTGATGACAGACAGGATTTCATATTCATAACTACTTGTGATTTTGGACTTAAACATAAGAAGGATCGAGTACAAATGCATCTAGAATGAAAAAATACAGCAAAACTGATGAATTAGACATAATGGTCCAACTTATCTTGCATATTTCAGACTGCATTAATTGATTTGATTTATTGCCACATGTACGTAAGTACGATGAAAAGCTTTGTTTGTGAACAGCACAGGCAAATCATGATAAGCAAGGACATACAGATCATAGGGTGAAAAAGAACGTGGACGAAAGCACACCAGTTGCATGTGAGCAATACAATCAATTCTAAGTTTTAATGATTTAACTTATTGGCATCCCCCTGGGTAAGGTAGTCTTGCTACAGCTGTACAAGGCATCAATAACACTGATCATGAAGTACTGTATACAGTTTTGGTCTCCTTAAGTAGGGCGTGCTTATATTGGAAGCAGCTCAGAGAAGGTTCACTATGCTGATTCCTGGGATGAGGGGATTGTGTTATGGAGAAAGGTTGAGCAGGCTGGGCCTGTATATATTCAAATTAACAAAAATCAGAGGTAACCTTATTCAAATAAATAAGATTCTGATGGTTTTAATAGGATACATGGTCAGAGAGTGCTTCCTCTCGTGGGCAACTTGAGTTCCAGGAGGCAGAATTAAGAAATAAGGGATCTTTCTCTTATGAGGAATTTCTTCTTTTGAAAGATAGCTAGTCTTTGGAATTCTTTACCAGAGTGGGAGTTGGACTATTGAAATTATTCAAGGCTGAGCATAGATCTTAATCTAGAAGAGACTCAAGAATTATGAGGTCAAATAGGAAACTGGAGTTCAGGCCACAATCAGATCAGCCATGATGTTATCAGGTGATATAACAGGCAGAAATTGGCCTCCAATTCCTATTTTGTATGACCTTATGGTGTCATTGTTGCCAGCTGTCTCTCAATTTAAGGATGCCATCTACCCAGGGCCATGGCTTTGTGCTGTGAGTGTTCAAACAGTTGAGCGGGCCAATTGTTGATCCACTAAAGTTTTGGTACATGAGACAAGATATCCATCAATGTAGTGAGAGCTGGCTAGTTATTATTATCAAAGCTGCCATACCTCAAGGAGAACATAGAAGTTCCTTCAAAATGTTTTCTTTGTCCTTTACTGGAGTGGTGCTATTTGAGATTTGATGAAACACCCCCAGCAAGGAAATGGTTTTTGGCAATTTGGACATAATATGGAGTCTATTAAACTTGGTTCTGCATGAGTTTTACTTGAAAGCTTGTTGGGCTGGCTTCAAGAAAGCATTTATGATTGTTTGATGATCCTCCATTTGTTCAATGGTCCTCCTGTTCAAACTGGAGGATGCAGTGGAAACATTTAATGGTAGAGTTCCTTCATAATGTTTATGTGTTGTTGTTATAAGAACATAAGACTCTGGCCCCTTGAGCCTGCTCCTCCTTTCATTTAAGTTCATGGCTGATCTTTTTCATGGACTAAGCTCAACTTATCTGTTCGGTCACCAGAACCCTTAATTCCTTTCCAGTTCAAAAATCTATCTATCTTTGCCTTAAAAGCATGCATTAAGGTAGCCTTAACTGCTTCACTGGGCAGGGGAATTCCATAATCCTTTGGGAGATTGTGTTTTTCCTCAGTTTGGGCCTAAATCTGTTCCCCTTTATTTTGAGGCTGGCCCCCCTAGTTTTAGTATGACGGTAGCACAAATGGACTATCAATAGTCAACCTTCATCATCATTTGTCTTCAACACCTGAGATTTTTGTGAACTAAAAATGGTTTTTAAAGGGACGTTGTTGTTGACTTATAATGAGTACTGTGATCACCTGACAACCCCAGGCATCCCACACTGAATATATGTAAATAATAGCCTTGTCATCACCAATTTTAATCAAGAGAAACTGAAATTCAGTGAAGCATCAAGAAATTTGCATCTCTTGTTTTGCTTAAACTTGCATGATAACTTCATATGTTGCAGACAAAAGGTTGTCTAAAGAGTGTTCAGTTAAAGACAATGGAGCTGAACTTAAAATGTACAAATGCATACATTTCAGTAGCTTCCTTTGAGCAGCAAAGCAGAGAGATAGAGAGAGCAAGAGAGAGAGTGAAAGACAAAGCAACATGGGCAGATAAAAGCATGGATATGGAAAGCTCTATCTCTCTCATCCAATTTCTCTCAAGCTCAGAAACCTGAAGATAAAAAAGACAACTCGTAACAACAACAATGACTCACTGAGAATTCAGAACACCTGCAGCTTTGCCATTATGGAGGATACAAGACAGCACTTGAACTCAGGGCTTTTAATTCTGGGATTTCAAAGGCTAAAACATTTGCAGACTATATCTGCCTTTACTTTCCTGGCTGTACCAGATAACCCTCTCAGTCCCTATGTATTTGTGAGTCAGTTGATGCTATTTTTGTTTAGATTGGTATAAAATAAAACTACATTTCCTTTCTTTGAGATAAACCTTGGAATTGGTTCTCCTTTATTTTTCATCTGGTTAACTAAGTTTAATTGAAGCATGATAGCTACCTGCTAAAAGGTGTGCATATTCATTCTTGTAAAACTTCTTTGGACCCCTCCCATACTTGCACATCCTTCCTTAGATGTAGGACCCAAACCTACTGACAATATTCTTAATGTGGTCTAACCAGAGCCTTATTCAACGTCAGCAGTATATTTCCATTCTTATATTCTCACTCTCTTGAAATGAATGCTAACATTACATTTGTCTTCTGAAATAATTGCACAGAGGCCAGTATCCCATCACCAAGTCACCTGAAAAGAGGGTCGCAGAGGGAATGGTCTTTGTGGAATGCAGATAGGGGTGGGGAGGGAAATATATCTCTGATGGTAGGGTCCGTTTGTAGGTGGTGAAAATGGAAGAGGATGATGCGATGTATATGCAGGTTGGTGGGGTGGAAGGTGAGGACCAGGAGAGTTCTGTCCTTGTTGCGGTTGGAGTGGTGGGGTTCAAGGGTAGAGGTGCAGGAGGTGAACTTAAGGTCAGGGTGGAATGCGTTTGTGAAGTTGCTGAAGAGTTCAGCCTCCTCGTGGGAGTACGAAGTGGTGCTGATATAGTCATCAATATAACGGAGGAAAAGGTGGGGAATGGTGCTGGTGTAAATGCGGAAGATGCTACATTGATGACTATACTGGCACCACCTCATCTCCCAAGAGGAGGTTGAACAGTTCATCAACTTCACCAACACATTCCACCCCGATCTTAAGTTCACTTGGATCATCTCAGACACCTCCTTCCCCTTCCTGGACCTCTCCATCTCCATCAACGGTAACTGACTCAACACAAACATCTTCTACAAACCCAATGACTCCCACAGCTACTTGGACTATGCCTCCTCCCACCTGCCTCCTGTAAAAACACTCTCCCCTATTCCCAAATCCTTCACCTCTGCCGCATTTGTTCCCAGGAGGACCAGTTTCACCACAGAACACACCAGATGGCCTCCTTCTTCAAAGATCGCAATTTCCCTCTCCGCATGGTCAATGATGGCCTTCAGCGCATCTTATGCACTTTCTGCACCTCCACCCTCGAAACCCCCCTCCCTTCCAACCGCAAGAAGGACAGAACCCTCCCCCTCCCCAGTTCTCACCTTCCACCCCACAAACCTCCATATACATTGCATCATCCTCCGCCACCTACAAATGGACCACGCCACTAGGGATGTATTTCCCTTCCCAACGCTATCTGCATTCTGTAAAGACCATTCCCACTGTGAGTCTCTTGACAGATCCACGCCTCCTACTAACCCACCTTCCCCTCCTGGCATCTTCCCTTGCCGCCGCAGGAAGTGCAATGCCTGTGTCCATACTTCTTTCCTCACCTCCATCCAAGGCCCCAAAGAAGCCTTCCACGTCCATCAGAGTTTTACCTGCACTCCTACACATGTCATTTACTGTATCTGTTGTTCCCGATGTGGTCTCCTCTACATTGGGGAGACAGGATGCCTGCTTGCAAAACGCTTCAGAGAACATCTCGGGAACACCGGCACCCACCAACCCCACCATCCCATGGCCAAACACTTCAACTCCTCCTCCCACTCTGTCAAGGACATGCAGGTCCTGGGCCTCCTCCATCGCCAAACTCTAATCACCCGTTGCCTGGAGGAAGAACGGCTCATCTTCTGCCTTGGGACCCTCCAACCACATGGGATCAATGTGGATTTCACCAATTTCTTCATTCCCCCTCCCCCCAGCTTATCTCAGATCCAACCTTCTAACTCAGCACTACCCTCATGACCCGTCCGTCTTCCTGCCCACCTATCCCCTCCACCCTCCTCACTGACTTATCACCAATATCCCCATTCCATCCACCTATCGCACTCTCAGCTACCTTCCCCACAGCCACAACCCCCTCCCATTTATCTCTCCAGCCCCTTGGCTCACAAGCCTAATTTCTGATGAAGGGCATTTGCCCAAAACATTGATTCACCTGCTCCTCGGATGCTGCCTGACCTGCTGTGCTTTTCCAGCACCACACTCTCACATTGTCTATCATGCCAGTAACTCACCTCTAAAACCATGGGCTCTTGTGAACATCAGAAGCTGCTCCAGAAAAACCATTTGGTAGATATTCCATGAATTCTTTTACTCGAGATCTGCAACCAACCTGATTTTCCCAGTAAACCTGCAGTTTCGATTTGTTCATTTTTATGTTGCTTTCATCTGTAGGAATATGCTTAATCCAGTAGGTGGAGACAAAATTATTTGGCAGCAATAGAAACTGTAGTATTCCTTCTTAGCATTAGTCAGGCATCAGAGGTTAGATATAATAAAGAACTTACATTTATGTACCACCATGTCCATTCCCAGGATGTCCGAATGCTCATCCCTGTTGTAATTGAGAATGATATGAAGAATGAAATAAACTATGTCCAGTTATTGAAGAAAACCACATGCTGGTTGAAACTATCCAAACTGCACCTCACTTGCCACTTCATAATGACGTGTTCAAACCACCCTCCTTCCATTTTCACACCCCCAAAAGAAGCAACTTTCCTGAACCACACCTACCTTCTCTGGATCAAGGAACGGGCAAAACAGGAAATTGACCAAAGGTCTTTGTGAAACATCTCATTGGTTGGATGGCATGCTCTGAACTACCAGGGCTGGATTGGTCCTTGCAGAACACGATCAATGATTTGAGCCCCATTCCAGAAAATCTCCACTGCTGAGTCCTCGGCACAAACCTTCATGCATTTCTAGAGAGAACCAAATGAACATTACTAAGGAGTTTTAATGGCAGGTTAAATGCAGAAAATGAGGAGGCCATTGCTTGGGCTCCAGGATTAACTTTTTTTAGTTATATTGGTTATATGATAAATATAGATTGGGATATGGATCTGGATTCTCCTCTTTTTGGTTGTTTAGTTGGAGGTGGGGAAGATCTACCAACCTGCTGCATTTTTTTTCCAGGGTCCTAATTCTATATTATTCAGTTCTGCTAAAGTAAACGCTGTTTTTCTGCAAGTAGTTAAATGGGACATAATCTTTAGCAGAGCAGAGGCCACCGAGTGGAAGTGTATCTAAAGGAGCAGCAACTTCAAGGGGAACAAATTCTGTCTTACACCAGTGGATGTTTTACCTGTTGAAATAACAGCTAGAAGAGGACTGCTCAAGATTGATGCCAGGAATCCCCATAAAATGATGAGAGAAAATGCTGGAAAATCTCAGCAGGTCTGGCAGCATCTATAAGGAGAGAAAAAAGCTGACGTTTCGAGTCTAACTGACCCTTTGTCAAAGCTTTGATAAAGGGTCAGTTAGACTCGAAACGTCAGCTCTTTTCTCTCCTTATAGATGCTGCCAGACCTGCTGAGATTTTCCAGCATTTTCTCTTTTGGTTTCAGATTCCAGCATCCACAGTAACTTGCTTTTACCCATAAAATGATGAGTTAGTTATTCAAACAACAAGTATATCTTCTGCTGCCACACAGTGCAGAAAGGAATTAATGATCTCTTAAAGCTAGCCAAGGTAAGTCAAGGCACTGTCGTTTGCATGCCCCAGCCCAATATATTCACTCACCTGCTTAACTTTCATGCTATTATTGTGTCACAAGGTGGGTTTCAGAGAAACTGACCAATATAAAGGGGAAACCTTTAGTAATTCAACAGGAATCTTACATTGTCTAGAGCTTCTGCTAGGCTTGAAGGACAGTTAATTTAAAGGAATAATGCAGCTTTGTTTGACCTTTGTTTGATATACATCACAAGTGCACATGCCTGTCATATTTCTTGAACATTGTGTTGCCTCTCTGTTAAGAAAACAGCCATCCATAAGGCATGGCTGCAAACTACAACAGGCAATGACACTGCTAATGGACCATATAAAACAGGCAGATTGACAGGGTAGTCTATGTGATAGAGCACAGCTGGAGTTGAAGTGACTAGATATTTTTACAAATCTTGCAATGCCCTTGTGATTACTGTGACAACTTCAAGATGAAATACATCCATTTGTGAGGATAAACAAGATGCTGTAGGTTTCACATCTTAGGGGTGCCTTGCTGTAAGAGGTCAGACAGTTAATAGTTAAACTGGGCATTTTGAGATTAGCATTTCCTACTGTATCTTTGCCAACTCTGTCTAGTGACTTATTTTTCTCAGAGATTTCAGGCAGTAAATATTTCAGCTTCATTTTATCCAATTCGGACCACCTAACTATACAACTGTGGACAGAGATTCAGAATAAAATCCAAGATGCAAAACTGGCAGACAGCTGAGTGTCTGACAGATCTAATGTGATTGAACAGTTTTGGGTATACCTTGTGATGGTAGCTCTGACCAGTTTTCTAAGTTATATCTTTATGGCCTTTTCTTTTGTAATTTTGTTGGAATCCAGGAATTTTCCATTTTTGCATTTCTGTGATGTTTCATTGCCCTTCTGCTGTTTGAATCATTGTTTTAAGTTTACAAATAATGTCTCTTCATGCAATCATTCAAAATGATGAAAACAAGGAAAGCAGGGCATTTAATAACTGTTTAATTTTTATGTCAATTTTTAACAGTGTTCAGGTGATTTATTTTCAATGAATTGAGGGTTTTCAATGTAAAATTCCCTCTCTTGGACTTTTGTTGAAAAGCATTTTCCTGTTTGCACAGGATCATTGAGAAAGTAAAATCAAAAACAAATCCACTTCTTCTGCCTTTCACTTCTGTACACTTGTCTTTATCTTTCTCAATTTTAAAATAACTTGTTCACCATACTTTCCTGAACAGAAAGGAACGGTGAATAAAGTTTAGAGACTTAACTGATCTCAAACGGAACCATTTGAATCTATTAATGTTCTTACAAGTGGTCATATGGCTTAAATTTTGCTTTTCGTTTTTTCATTGATTCAAATTAACTGGTTCTGGTCATCTTAAATTTCAATGGAATAGAACAGACTTTAATAACAACTGATTTATAAATAGACAATTATGAGGGAAGACACTCCATTGATAATTGGTTCTATGTATCTGTGGTAAATGTGTTATTCCATTTTTGAAGTCTATTACCATGCTGAACAAGATGTGTAAATGTTGAATTATTCATGTTTAGCAGATAATGCAACTTGCCTTAGGTGGTTTCATCACAGTCAGGCATTCCAGCAATGATGTATATATATGTTTCTGTTGTAGATTAACACATGTCCAGAGCATCTTGTTTATTTAGCTCTTCATGCATAAAGTCAATTAAACTTCTGTAGGCTATTGGAATGACTTGTTTGCTTACTTGTACTTAAGTGTTTTGAGGCAATACTTCTGCTTATTATTATTTATCATCAAAATAAACCAGTGCTAAGTTGTAGCATTTTGTACAATTCAGCATTTCTGGGCTTTGACTTCATAAAATTATTCCAAGGAGAATGATATTTTTCTTCTGAATTTATTGAAATCAGACTAACTGATCTCAGAGGATTTGAAAATATCCATTGTGACTCACAGAAAAGGGCAGAGGGGTGAGCTTTGTGATAGGTGTGACTCCAATCAGTTGACAGTTTTTCTCCTGATTCTCAACAAATCAGATTTTGTTCAAGGTCAGTCAACTGCTGCTTTAGAGAATTCTTAATGTGTGTAATGTCCTTCCAGAAACAGTGATGGAGGTAAAATCTACAATGATATTTAAAATAGAAGTGAATAAAGAGTTGAAAACGTTTTTTTTAAAGTTGTGGACTATCCAGTGGAATCAGAGTAAGTGGATATCTCTTTTGGACAGATATGAAGGACTGGATGGCTCCCTAATATACTGTACAATTGAATGAGTTATTTCTTGCCACTTATATCTAGAAAGATACAGTGAAATGTGTTTTGTCACCACAGTCCAGTGTCATTTTGAGTTACAAAAGAATAAAAATAAATTACATAAATAGAGTTCCTCTTTTGTACAAGGGGTCTTCAAACACAGTTCCAGGGTTTCTGCAGGGTGTGCCAGGCCTCAACGAGTCCCTGCTCCGGGAATGTCAATCCCACCAAGAGTCCCCATGTCAGGGAGACCGCAGCCAGGAGTCCGCGCACCAGAGATGATGACCCACTGGGTCCCCAAGTCCATGCTAAGGGCCTCTTGGGGTCAGGAGTCCTCACTACGGTCACTGCCACCTTCACAGCTGACAACCCATCAAGCACCATTGAGGCTTCCCCATATTGTCAGAAGATGAAGGAAAGAAAAAAAGAGAAAGAAAAAGAAGAGAAAGGAGAGAAAGCAAAAGATGTAACTGGCATGGAGCAGATGGGCTCAGGACCCTGAGCATTACCCACCATGCGGGTGCCATCAATTGTATTGTTAATCTCTGCAAATGACAAGATATGTAGTTCTAAATATTATTTGCAAAACAGGACTGTCATGGCACTATTGGAAATTGTCACTAGATGCCATTAAGGTCGTTGTATTGTTATAGGTTCTGGCTGTGCATTGGTGTTCATTTAGTCTTCAGATAGTCATATAGCATGGAAACAGTCCCTTCATCTGCAACGTATAATCTGATCTAGACCCATTCAACAACATATGGCCCTCTAAACCCTCCCTATTCATGTACCCATGCAGATGTCACTTAAGTGTTTCATTGTATCCTCCTCCACCACTTCTCCTGGCAGCTTGTCTCATACACACACTACCCTCTGCATGAAAACCTTTCTAATCATCATTATTTTCCTTCCTTTGCGTAACACGAATTCCCTTTAACTTTGTGTGTTTATGTGCTCAAATGACTATATGAAGGACATATGCCTGACTTCATGTATTTATTATTTTTCTTCATGTAATAAACACATCCTTCATTGACTCAATTAGCATCTTATTGCTCACAGTAAAACATAGTTAAGTAAATTTTTAATTGGAGCAAGGAATAGCTCTGTGCAAAAAAAAACTTCATTTGTTGTGACAAAACAATGAGTTAAATAGAGAGGAGGCAGTTCACCTCTCCTCATCTGATTGTAATAGTTCTTTCTCATAAAGAATGAGTTTTGCTGTTCTTCAGTACAGTATGCCTGTGATGGAAGCTGTCTGCAATCTACTTCTACAATATTTCAATCTACGAAAGTTTGATTAGACAATGTGCTGTTCTGTTTCCTAGTTATATGCACTTCAAATTTCCAGCATCTGCAGTGTTTTGCTTTGTGTTTAAATGATTTTTAGACTTGTTAAACTTCAGAACATCCCAGTGAGGGTAATTTTGACTTTGAGCTATGGTGATATTGATTCGGTATGTGATACATTCTTCTGGAAAATAAGGAGATGTGTAAAATGGTTAGCTCAATCATCACTGGATAATTTGCACTATTACTGAAAGACAAAATTACTCTCAGTGACTTCAATTCTCTCTGAATAACTTAGACACTACTTTAGAAAATTGTATAAGAGTATCAAAGCTTTGCAATAATCCAGGCATTTGCTTAAAATATAAATCTCTGAATTCCTTGGCAAAAAGGGAAATTAAATTTTGTTTTGATCCATGTAGTATTACTTAGTTATGTTAAAATTGTTTTTCATTCATACCATATGACCATGGGAGCACAAGACATAGGAGCAGAAGTAGGCCATTCAGCCCATTAGATCTGCTCAACCTTTCAGTCAGATCATGGCTGAATTGATAATACTTTGCCCACAGAAAGGTATTTGTGATGATCTAAATTGGGCAGAATTTGCAATAGAATTAAGATGATTATTCAGAAACATAACAAGTTTTTGGAATTATTTTTTATATCTTAAATCATTTAAAACCATCAGCAATGAGACAAAGAAGCTAAAGGTATTTTGTCAATCATTCAAACTAAGTGGAATGTATTTTTTTTTAACATGAGTTAATTTTGTTTTGTGTCTTGCAATGTCTGTCCTGATGGATTCTCATCAAGCTCTTGCAAGAAATTGCTTTTTAATGGCAAACACTTTAATGTAAATCTTTAATGTAAGAGTTATAAAATTAAATATACAGCTTCAATATTTGAAGGAATGTACGTTCTGTAGAAAATCAAATACATATTTGTTATAGGTTAATTTAAATGATATTCACGTTTTGAGATTCAGGAACTACAGCATGTTTTTCCAAAATGGAGGAAACTGCTATGAATTTGGCTATTCAATTTTCACATTGTGTTAATCTCTTTTAAATGACTGTCCAGAAATGAAATGTCGTTTCAATTTCATACTTGGATAGGCACCAGAGTAGAATCAGTAAGAAAAATGAGGGGAAAAAAGACTGGCACATTAAACGGAGAATTACTCTTTTGGTCTGAAGAGCAAATATTTTAAACACTTGGGCTACAGTTCATATTTTTTTTCCAATGACTTGTCACATTTGTCTAAACAACAAGTTGTGTCAATGTTTTCTCCTTTGAAAACATGCAATCATATGTATGTCACATTAATGTGAACGAGCCTGCTCAAATATAATAATTAATCTTTAATCATTGTATATTGTTTACTGGAGATCACATTGCCATTTGCTGTTGATTCCCTCTGAGCCTGCTTAGTGCTGCTGTTCTGCCATGTCACCCTTTAAAGTTACTTGATGAGATTTATTTACAGGCTAAATAGCATAAAAGTTATGAGGCCTAGCAAGGTACCGCATGAGAATAATATCAAGCAGAACAATCTGGAATCAGTCAAGAAAGTGTTAAAAATGTTTTTTGTGCATGTTTCAAGCAGATTGTAACAGTCTGAATATTTGAGATGAAAGGTTGCAGATGCATGATGAAGGTTCATTTTGCCCATTTTGGCTCTCTTCCCAAAGCTTAGCAATCAGAGCTACAGAACTGAAAACAACAAATGCTGGAGGTCACAGTGGGTCAGGCAGCATCCATGGAGTGAGAGCAAGCTAACATTTTGAATCTAGAAATGTTAGCTTGCTGGCTCTCCATGGAAGCTGCCTGAATCACTGTGGTCTCCAGCATTTGTTGACTTCAATATAGATTCCAGCATCTGCAGTAATTTCTTCCTGCAGAACTACAGTATGCTGTGGGGTGTCTGTTGTTTGATGACCACTCCTTTGCAGCAAATAGAACTGAGCTACTTCCAGTGTCTCAAATTGATTCTCAAACTTATTTAGCATCATAAAAAGTCTGTTATTATGAAAGCAAACTGGGGCAGACATTTGCCAACACACGCAACATTGACATCTGATTGCATGTTAGTTTATATATACCCATAATAGATAATATTTTATTTATACAGCAATAAGGTCCTTGCAATCCACCAAAGGCAAAACAAGGTGAAGCCAATTTTAAACTGTAAGTGTATAAATTAACAAAAAAGAAACCTACATCTGTCAATGTGTCACAACCTGTACATTTCAAAGGGTATTACATACAGTAAGTTACATTTGGGAACCCTTGTGTTGTGTTAGCGTGTATCTTGAAACAATGTGCAATCACAATAAATTTGATCATTCACAACACCAGTTCTAGATTTAAAGCTCACTTCAATAGAAATTGCATCTGCGTTGCATTTTTTTCTTTGTCAGAATTTGCTTCCATTCTTTGTGGTGAACTGATTTGCTTTCACAATCTTCCTGACCACAGAAGATGTCATTATTGTTGGTTGGACATCATAATACTGAATCTAATGCACCGTATTACATGATTCTGAGTTTTGTATAGTTTCTTTAACGATTGAAAAGGGCTTTCTATTCTCATTACTTAGATTTTGACTGAACAGCTTGATTGAATGCATGGCGTGTTGGCAATAATCATATGCATTCTTCCTGCAGCAGCCTATTGTACCAACTGCATTTCTGCCTTAATTATAAACCAAAGATGGTTACTGGGCAAGGAGGCTATCTGATGGCTACTAGTTATTGTCCCTGGTGATCAAGTCAGAGATACATGTGTGTCATGCATATGATGAGAGTCATCCTGCCCCATGAAATACAATTCAGAAGACCACTGGTGTGCTAAACCAATGTTTTTGTTTCCTGGATGACACAGGAAGATCCTAACAGTACTGGACAGAGTAGGTGTCAAAATTCATTATGGTGTGCTGCATGCTAGATGACCTCACCGTTATGAGCTGACAGTCCTTACCAGCTATTAAGCAACTACACAGGTGCTGAAGCATTAGCAGGATATGGAGTAGAAGAAATAGAGAGAAGGATAAAAGGCAACCTAGGCAGCTCCTTTAGAACATAGAACATAGAAAAATACAGCGCAGTACAGGCCCTTCGGCCCTCGATGTTGCGCCGACCAAAGTCTACCTAACCTACATTAGCCCAATAACCTCCATATGCTTATCCAATGCCCGCTTAAATGACCATAAAGAGGGAGAGTTCACCACTGCTACTGGCAGGGCATTCCATGAACTCACAACCCGCTGAGTAAAGAATCTACCCCTAACATCTGTCCTATACCTACCCCCCCTTAATTTAAAGCTGTGTCCCCTAGTAACAGCTGACTCCATTAACAGAAAAAAGGTTCTCAGTGTCTACCCTATCTAAACCCCTAATCATCTTGTACACCTCTATCAAATCTCCCCTAAACCTTCTTTTCTCCAATGAGAACAGCCCCAAGTGCTTCAGCCTTTCCTCATACGATCTTCCTACCATGCCAGGCAACATCCTGGTAAACCTCCTCTGCACTCATTCCAATGCCTCCACATCCTTCCTATAGTATGGCGACCAAAACTGCACACAATACTCCAGATGAGGCCGCACCAGAGTCTTATACAACTGCAACATGACCTCAGGACTCTGGAACTCAATTCCTCTACCAATAAAGCCCAGTACACCATATGCCTTCTTCACAGCTCTATTTACCTGGGTGGCAACTTTCAGAGATCTGTGTACATGGACACCAAGATCCCTCTGCTCATCCACACTACCAAGTAGCCTACCATTAGCCCAGTAATCCATCTTCTTGTTACTCCTACCAAAGTGAATGACTTCACACTTCGCTACATTGAACTCCATTTGCCACCTTTCTGCCCAGCTCTGCAACTTATCTATATCCCGCTGTAACCTGCCACATCCTTCTTCGCTGTCCACAACTCCACCGACTTTCGTGTCATCCGCAAACTTGCTCACCCAGCTTTCAAGCCCCTCCTCTAGATCATTTATAAAGATGACAAACAGCAATGGTCCCAAAACAGATCCTTGTGGAACACCACTAGTAACTGCACTCCAAGATGAACCTATTCCATCAACTACTACCCTCTGTCTCCTTCCAGCCAGCCAATTCCTAATCCAAACCTCTAATGCACCCTCAATGCCATACCTCCGTAGTTTTTGCATTAGCCTACCATGGGGTACTTTATCGAACGCCTTGCTAAAATCCATATACACCACATCTACTGCTTTACCCTCGTCCACCTCCTTAGTCACCTCAAAGAACTCAATAAGGTTTGTGAGGCACGACCTGCCCTTCACAAAACCATGCTAACTATCCTTGATCATATTGTTAATATTGTTGTTTTATTGTTGTTAATATCCTTGTTAATATTTTTGTTTTGTCTGGGGTTTTTTTCACAGGGCGGCATGGTAGCACAGTGGTTAGCACTGCTGCCTCACAGCGCCAGAGACCTGGGTTCAATTCCCGACTCAGGCAACTGACTGTGTGGAGTTTGCACATTCTCCCCGTGTCTGCGTGGGTTTCCTCCGGGTGCTCCGGTTTCCTCCCACAGTCCAAAGATGTGCAGGTCAGGTGAATTGGCCATGCTAAATTGTCCGTAGTGTTAGGTAATAGGGGTATGGGTGGGTTGCGCTTCGGTGGGTCGGTGTGGACTTGTTGGGCCGAAGGGCCTGTTTCCACACTGTAAGTAATCTAATCACATTATTCCTATCCAGATGTTCATAAATCCTATCCCTTACAATCCTCTCTAAGACTAATTTCTGGTTATGCTACCTAGGACATGCAGGTCCTTGGACTCCTCCACCGGCAGAACATAACAACACGACGGCTGGAGGAGGAGCGCCTCATCTTCCGCCTGGGAACCCTCCAACCACAAGTAATGAACTCAGATTTCTCCAGTTTCCTCATTTCCTCTCCCCCCACCTTGTCTCAGTCGGTTCCCTCAACTCAGCACCGCCCTCCTAACCTGCAATCTTCTTCCTGACCTCTCCGCCCCCACCCCACTCCGGCCTATCACCCTCACCTTGACCTCCTTCCACCTATCACATCTCCATCACCCCTCCCTCAAGTCCCTACCTTTTATCTTAGCCTGCTTGGCACACTCTCCTCATTCCTGATGAAGGGCTTATGCCCGAAACATCGAATTTCCTATTCCTTGGATGCTGCCTAACCTGCTGTGCTTTAACCAGCAACACATTTTCAGCTGTGATCTCCAGCATCTGCAGACCTAATTTTTTACCTGTACTTGATACCAAGAATTACAACTCCAGTTCCCATTTGTCAACCATTCCCTTTTTTGTCATGCCTCAGCCAGTGAACATTTCAGCATTTGCTGAAATACAATGCAGAAATAAAAAATCATCACAACATAAAAATTCCAAATGTACTTTATAAGTTAACTATTTCCATACAATGCCTGTAAAAATGGTATGGCAATTACCATGGGGGATTTTAACCTTCATGTTGATTGGTCAAACTGTGTTAGTCAGGGTAACCTTGAGAAGGAGTTCATTGAATGTATCCGCAATAGTTTTCTTGAACAGTATGTAATGGACAAAGTTAAAAATCACACAACACCAGGTTGTAGTCCAACAGGTTTATTTGGGAGTACTAGATTTCAGAGTGCTATTCCTTCATCAGTTACTAGTGGGGCAGAATCATAATTTACAGACTTTATAGCAAAAGATCATAGTGTCATGCAACTGTTACGATATATTGAACGCACCTAGATTGCTGTTAAGTCTTTTATCTTTTAGAATGGATTGCAGGTATTACCTCATTATTATGTAAATCCCAGAACTTCTTTCAAGTCACATTCCCAAGATAATTTAAGGATTCACAAAAAAAAAGTGACACCTCAGCTCAGACGATGCATTAAGGTGTGAGGTTACAGTCTGTCTGTATTCCAATCTTGAGTCAGACTGGTTTTATTTCCAAAGTAGGCATTTATAAATGTCTCATGGATTGACTGCCTGCAGATTGTGTGCTTTTTGAACAAAATAGAATGTATCTGCAAACACAATTCTGCAAATACAAATTCATTCTATAGACTTGTATGTGTGTTTCTGTGCATGTGACAGAGATAGACAGTGTGAGTGTGTGCATGTGAAAGAAGTTCTGGGATTTACATATTAATGAATCAATACCTGCAACCCATTCTAAAAGATAAAAGACTTAACAGCAATTTAGGTGTGTTCAATATTTCATAACTTATGCATGAACTTCTGCTATAAATTCTGTGTCATGATCTTCCCCCACTAGTTACCTGATGGAGGAGCAGAGCTCCGAAAGCTAGTACTTCCAAATAAACCTGTTGGACTACAAGCTGGTATTGTGTGATTTTTAACTCTGTCCACCCCAGTTCAACACCGGCACCTCCACAGTATGTAATGGAACTGATGAGGGAGCAAGCTATCCTCGACCTGATCCTGTGTAATGACACCGGAATAAATAATGATCTCATAGTTAGGGATCCTCTTGGAAGGAGCAATCACAGTGTGGTTGAATGTAGAATCCAGATGGAAAGTGCGAAGATAAAATCCAATACCAGAATCCTATGCTTAAACAAGGGAGACTACAATATGATGAAGGAGGAGTTGGCGAAAGTAGATTGGAAGCAAAGACTGTATGATGGAACAGTTGGCGAACAGTGGAGGACTTTTAAAAACAACTTTTCAAAGTGCTGAGCAAAAGTACACATCAGTGAAAAGGAAGGACTGCGGAAAAAAATCTGCCATGGATGTCTAAGGAAATAAGGAAGGCTATCAAATTGAAAGAGAGGGCATACAAAGTGGCCAAGATCAGCAGGAAACTAGAAACTGGGAAAGCTTTAAAGGTCAACATAAAGCCACAAAAAGAGCTATAAAGAAAAGTAAAATAGATTATGAGAAAACAAAACTAGCTTAGAATATAAAGATAGACAGTAAAAGTTCCTATAAAGATATAAAACAAAAAAAAGTGGCTAAAGTAAACATTGCTCCTTTAGAGAATGAGGATTTAGTAATGGGTTATGAGGAAATGGCCAAGGCATTGAATACATATATTGTGTTGGACTACACAATGGAAGACACAACTAATGTGCCAGTAATTGACAAAGAGATGAAAGTTGGTGATAACTGGAAACAATCATTATTGTGAAAGAGGTAGTGTTGGGTAAGATAATGGAGCTAAGGGTAGATAAGTCTCCTGGCCCTGATGGAATGCATCGCAGAGTGCTTAAAGAGATGGTGGAAGAAATAGCAAAGGCACTTGTGGTAATTTTTCAATATTCACTGGATGCTGGGGCAGTTGCATCAGAATGAAAAACAGCAAATGTGATGCCACTGTTTAAAAAGGGAGGTAGACAAAAGATGGAGAATTATAGACTGGTTAGTTTAACCTCTGTGGTGGGGAAAATGCTTGAATCTATTATCAAGGAAGAAATATCAAGGCATCACAGATAGAAAGTGACCCATTGGGCAGACACAGCATGGGTTCATGAAGGGCAGGTCATTCTTAGCTATCTTTTCGGATTTTATGAAGACATTATGAACACAGTGGACAGCAGGGGCTTGGTAGATGTGGTTTATCTAGATTTCCAAAAAGCATTTGACAAGGTGCCACAGAAAGGCTGCTGTATTAGCTAAAGATTAGCATTACGGGCAATGAATTACCATGTATAGAGGATTGGTTAACCAACAGGAAGCAAAGAATGGGAATAAATAAGCACTATTCTGGTTGGCAATCAGTGGTATGCCTCAGGGATCAGGTTTGGGCCCATAATTATTCACAATTTATATAGATGTTTTGGAATTGGGGACCACGTGTAGTGTGTCAAAGCTTGCAGATGACACGAGTATGAGTGGTAGAGTAAAGTGTGCAGGGGCCTGTAAAACTTTGCAAAGTAACATAGATGGTTTAAGTGTGTGGGCAAAGGTCTGGCAGATGGAGTACAATGTTAATAAATGTGAAGTCATCTATTTTGGTAGGAGTAACAGTAAAAAGGACAATTACTTGAATAGTAAGAAATGGTGGCATGCTGCCGTGCACAGGGACCTGGTTGTCCTTGTGCATGAATCACAGAAGATCGGTCTGCATGTGCAATAGGTAATTAAGAGGGGAAATGGATTTTTTTCCTTCAATGCTAACAGGATTGAGTTTAAAAGCAGAGAGATAATGTTGCAGCTGTATAGGGTGCTGGTGAGGACACACTGAGAGTAGTGTGTGCTGTATTGGTCTCCTTACTGAGAAAGGATGTACTGGCAGTAGAGGGGGGAATGCAGAGGAGGTTTCACTCGGTTGATTCCGGAGTTGAGAGGGTTAGCTTATGAGGACAGACTGATTAGACTGGGTTACATTCATTGGAATTTAGAGTCTTGGTCGGGGGTGGGGGCGGGGGGGGGGGGGGATCTTACACAAATATATAAAATTATGAAAGGACTAGATAAGATAGAAGTAGAGAGGATGTTTCCACTGACAGGTGAAACTAGGACAAGAAGCCTCAAAATTAGGGGGAGCAGATTTAGGATTGAATTGAGAAGGAACTTCTTCACCCAGAGGTATGTAAATCTATGGAATTTCCTGTTCAAATAAATAGTTGAGGCTTCCTGATTAAATATTTTTCAAGCTAAGATAGATAATTTTTTTGAACAGTAAAGGAATTAAGAGTTATAGTGAGAGGGTGGGTAAATGGAGCTGAGTCCACGAAAAGCCGTGATGTTATTGAATGGCGGAGCAGGCTCGAAAGGCCAGATGCCTATTCCTGCTCCTAGTTGTTATGTTCTAATAAAAATCAAAAAATATGGATTTCTCTGCAGCATATTTACTATGTGCCTTTGCCTGCCCTTTCCTGAACTAGACACTGTACCTCCATTATTGAAAACAATCTACCCCGTCAGGTACTATTCCCTCAATTCTGAAGTGACCAACTTTGGAACAGGGATCAAATAACACATACAGTTATCATTGTCCATCTTACTGGAGCCATATCCAGCAGAGTGAAGAATGACATGCTGAGGGAATCATTCTCAGTTTGTAATCGAATTGCTTAGTACAAGTCATGCCTGTATTTATAATAAATGTCGCTATCAGGAACTGGAATAAATGTCAATTGAATCTTTCAGGATTGTACGACCCATGTCTGTTTGGAGTCACAGAGTCATGGAGATGCCCAGCACAGAAACACACCCTTCAGTCCAACTCGTCCATCCAACCAGATATCTTAAATTAATCTAGTCCCATTTGTCACATTTCCCTCTAAATCCATCATACTCATGTATCCATCCAGATACCTTTTAAATTATGTAATTGCACCAGCCTCCACCACTTCCTCTGACAGCTCATTCCATGCATGCACCACCCTCTGTGTGAAGACAATGTCCCTTAGGTCCCTTTTAAACCTTTCCCCTCTCACCTTAAACGTCTAGTTTTGGACACCCTGTCCCTGGGAAAAGATCTTATCTATTCACACTATTCATGCTCCTGATGAATTTATGAACTTCTATAAGGTCACCCCTCAGCCTCAGATGCTCCAGGGAAAACAGCCTCAGCCTATTCAGCCTCTCCCTCCACACCTAAATCCTCCAAACATGGCAACATCCTTGTAGATGTTTCTGATAGGAAGGAGACGAGAACTGCATGCAATAATTCAAAGTGGCCTAACCAATGTCCTATACAGATGCAACATAATCTCCCAACTCCTATACTCAATACACTGACCAATAAAAGGAAAACATACCAAACACCTTCTTCACTATCCCATCTACCTGTGACTCTACTTTCAAGGAATACCTCTAATTTTGGGGTAATCTGCAAATGTACTAGCAATACCTCCTCTCATTCACATCCAAATCATTTATATAAATGACGAGAAGCAGTGGACCCTGCACAGATCCTTGTGGTACACCACTGGTCACAGGCCTCCAGTCTGAAAGGCAACCCTCCATCATCACCCTTTGTCTTCTACCTTCAAGCCAGTTTAAATCCAAATGGCTGGTTCTGCTTGTATTCCATGTGATCTAACCTTGATAACCAGTTTACCAAAAGGAACCTTCTTGAAGGCCTTACTGAAGCCTGTATAGATTGCGTCCACTGCTCTGCCCTCATGAATTGTCTTCTGATGTTATTGGACCAAATATAAGTATCATCTGATTACACATGAAAACCCTGTTGAGCTGAGGCCATGAAAAGCCGTGATATTATTGAATGGTGGAGTAGGCTTGAAGGGCCGGATGGCCTGCTCCTGTTCCTAGTTCTTATATTCTGATTCAAAAATCCAAAGAATTGATTTCTCTGCAGCATATTTACTATGCACCTTTGCCTGCTCTTTCCTGAACTGAACCTGCATTGAAAGCAATCTACCCCGTCAGGTACTGTTCTCTCAATTCTCAAGTGACCAACTTTGGTAAAAGTGCATCATCACATCCTAGACAGATCTTGAAGGTAGAAGACTGTGATGTGTGTTTTTACAAATCATCCCTGATATCACATCAGGCAGAGTGGCAGGAGTGGAAGAATGGATGTTGCCTTCCTGAGTGAGAAAAAATTTGTTTGTGCTCCATGGGCTATTGCCAGTCTCTCTAGATAATTCCTCAGCAATCTTAGTAATCTGCTGGTGGACAGGTAGCAGGATTTCTGTGAGAACTCTCAAGCTATTTTGCAAATTGTTGCCTACAGTCTTGAGAAGCAAGTTTGACTTTGCTTGACTTCAGCCTTAGTTTCCACTGAAACATTCAGAGCTCTGGTGAAGAAACATGTACTGTGTTGGAAGTTGAGACATTAGCTATCAGATACTGCAGAAAGACTGGGACAAACAGTCTGGTGATAGGGTTCATCACCACTTGGCTGCTGGATAGGATGGATTCCAACCTCTGTGTGGACCCGTGTGCCTGGAACTCCTTATTCTCCTCAATATTGTTCATAGAGTTTCTGCCAGGCTTTCCAATGCACCAAGTATTTTCTGGGGACAGCTTATCTGAGTTTATCCATGGGTGCCCACCAAAGTACTTGCCTGAGTCTAATTCAGCTTCTGTGTGACTTCATCTTTCAAGGAGCCATCCTATTAAACCAGGAAGGGAGCATTATTGTTGTAGTGAGTAATGGCAGCAGTGAGAAAATGGGAAACATTGAATCATGGCACAACATGGCTAATAGTGGGCTTCAACGTTTCAGAAGCTGTATTGGAATCCTTCGTGCAGGAGATGAATATTAGGAGGTCTGTTCTGTACCCACACTAATTAGAAGGTCTGAAGACAATTAGAATAGATAGTCATGTAGGTCAATGCCAAGAGGTCATTGATCATAAAGATCAATGACATCACATGAATGACTGTAGTCAGTGGGTACATTTTTAAATGCTATGTCTTGCCAACTGCAGACTACTTCAATCAAAGCTCAGTCCACCACATCCCATCACTCATCTGCCAGTGATCTTGAACCATCAGGACTCATACCTGATGTTCATGCTCTCAATGGCACCCTAATATACTTAGCAAGGTTGCAAGCCTCATACGGGCATCTCACAGCTTACATACACCATCAGCAATTCAACCATGTGAGCGGCATCACCCAAACAGAAGGCACAACACACTTCCCTCTCTCTCTTGCAGGGCAAGTGGCACATGACTCAAAGTAAGAGAAGCTCATCAGAGAGGGACAGATGTGACTGCACATCCTCATGCTGTTGGTGGAGATTTTGCTGATCATTAATAGGGAGGCCATTGCCCAGAGCTGTATTCAACAGAAAGGATGAGACTATCGAAGATAGCAGTATCCTTGTACCTAATTCCCTTTCCTATGTTTTACCTTCTCCTCACCATATACACTTCTGATTTGCAAGTCATTAGTGTTGTAAACATGCATCTTCTAATCCACCTACCACCCATTTCCTGCATGACAACCTGTCCTTGTACCTTTCTCATCTCAAATACAGAGAAATACTTGGCCAGACAATGCAGGAGCAACAAGAAGATAGCAGTGATGAAAATGATTCTCACCTGATTACACATTTGCAAATGGCAACACAAATACTAATACAGTGCATACTTTGAAGATAGCAAAGAGGTATGACTTGCATAGAGTGAGATATCAAGCATATGCAGCCTGCAACCAGGGCAGGATGCAAGGATATTTATAGCTGACATCTCTCCTCATTTCCACCTCCCTCACTAAGACTTTCAAAGTAGCAGCTGAAGCATTGAAGTCCACAGTTTGCCATATTGTGTCATTATTCAATACTTCCAAGGACAGACTTTTTTTACACAATTACCTACTGTGGCAACAATGTCCCCCTGCCTGAAGAGACTGAATTTAAGCAGTACAACTACCTTTATGTGGTGGTAATCACGCACAGCATTGCATCACCTCCCCTCCTCCCCCAACCTGGCTGATATGTCCAGATGATCAACAGTAAGATTTAAGCAAGTTGGACACTGAAATCATGTAAAAATTCAGGCAGCACAATGCTGGTGTGTTTCTGACAATGCAATCAAAGACATATGTTAATCATGTAAATCAGTCCCCTCATCCATTTTAGACTGCT
Organism: Hemiscyllium ocellatum; assembly: GCF_020745735.1. Classification (NCBI taxonomy): domain Eukaryota; kingdom Metazoa; phylum Chordata; class Chondrichthyes; order Orectolobiformes; family Hemiscylliidae; genus Hemiscyllium; species Hemiscyllium ocellatum. The sequence continues at coordinate 44,462,271 of NC_083413.1, read as the reverse complement.
TTCCAATTTAGTCCCTAAATACTTCAACTTTTTTTGTGTTTCTATAGCTTCAGCCTTCTGGGATATTTGTCTTTGTCAGACAGTCTCATGTTCAAGGTTGAAATATTTCACTTCAGGATATAATTATTTTTGTCTATGAAGATTTATTACTCCATGTAGGAGATCTGTGCATTACAATTTCCATCAGAATGCTACTTTCAAATAATAACGGTTATAACCAAAGATTTGCCAATAACATTGTACATTTAAATTACCCTAATTTACTGAGAGGCACCTTGAGGGAAAAATGGGTGAATCATGAAATATAATTAACTCTCATCGCAGGAAATTGTTTAAGTGAAAACCATTTATTCCATTCAGGCCACTGATTAAATTTATATTCAATGAGATTTTATTTGTGAAATGAAGTTTAAGATTTAGCAATCTTGTGTTAGCAGTTGAGCAATAAATTTTCAGTTTAAATATGAGGACCACATCCCCAATATACCTTCCATAGCACATGACTGTAATTGATTTGTAAATGAGCTGCTTCAAATCATATTTTGTAATGTTTCCAAAAAATTTGATATTAGTTCTGAGTTCTGTGCGAGAAAGGAAACTAAAGTTCAGATAGGGTTCTCGTTTCAATAAAAGGTTGTCAATGTCTGAAGAAAATTTCACACAAACCTGCAGCCATTCAACTTAGGGTCAGTTCACAAAAATAAAATGGAGAACTTGAAAAATTCTTGCATAAAAACAATTTCTAACTTTCTTATTTTCATGCAAAAACTGACACAGGAGCCACTTACAAGAGTTTGTGAGTTGAATATCTACCATGAGTAAAAGTGCTTTGTCTGTACTTAAGAGAGGTAATAAAAGTTGATTTTGGGATCACTTTTCAGAGTTACAGGGAAAGCATTTTTTTCTGTTATAGTATTGAATGTACATGTGTAACTTCTAATAGTTGTGGTAAATTAGTTGTCAGATGGCTTTCATTACCCTTGTTGAACACTACAATCAGTTATTAGAGACTATGAGGTTGAATTTCTGCAATAACCTCAATGGAGTATTTGTGGAAATTGTGAAAAAATGGCAGGAATGATGCTCAGACCTTCTTATTTTGGGTTATCTTTAGATGTGCTGCACAATTATGACAGTGGATTAGAAGAATTTTGACATAAAATTAACGGCATATGGCTGAATCACACATTCCTTTGTCTTAGTGTGAGTTTTGTCAAGTTTACTGGATTTTATTCTCAATGGCCTCATGGGTTTTCTTGCTGTATCTTACCAAACTTGTCTCATGAGCTGTCTATCCCACACTGTGATAACTCTCTTTTCTAATTCTATCCCCATTTTACCACTCAGAGTACACAGAACAAGTTACCACTGCTGGGATATCCCAGAATTAGCTGGCATCCCTGTTACTAGTGCCATCTTTAAAAGACCATAGCATACCCAAACAGGTACTATTGGTCTGGAGCTGCCTTGCACATTTCCTGATGTTCACTCTGGACATGGCGGAGAAAGGAATGATGCCCACTTTGGGATTAGAGTCCCAGAGGCCCTGCTGGGCAGAGAGCTGGAGAGGAGGAATTTCCTCTTCCTCCAGGATTTGCAGTGGGGGTCACAACACCAGAATATGCCAGTCTGGTCCAAGCACGTCACTCAGGTCAGTGGAGTGTCAGCCATCTGGAGGAATGCACAGCAATGTAGGAAGGAAGTCAATAACCTTTCTTACGCTGCCAGCATTAGATGGTGATATTATCTCCAATACCTCACACTCACTGTATTTCTGTTACTGTATCCACCTGCCACCAAGGCTCATGATTTACCGCTCTCACTATTGCTTGCAGCATCTTCGGTTACTTGTTGTGTCACTCACCCCAACAAATGCAGATACCACACACTCTGCATGTCCTCTGTTCTGTCGACTCGCTCGCTTAGGACACCTCCCAGTTGAAACAAAATGTAACAGCTGTTCCAACCTCTTTCATCTCCCTTTAATACTTGCCTCTCTCTTATTCTAGGTGAAAAGCAATCACAATAAGGCAAGAGTCAAAGTAGGTAGTGGGCTACACAATATTTAGATCACCATTCTGTATGAAGAAAGGATCCTGACTTTGACTGCTTCAAGCAGCTGACTGACCATATCCAAACTCTGGACTGTTATCAGAGACGATCTCTGACCTATTTTGTTGGGACCCCCCTTACTAAAGTTTGTTTTCTTTGACTTGACTGAAAATGGCTGACGATGATGTCAAGACTCCTGGCTATGGGTTGTATTAAATGGCATGGTTTTCTGCCAAGCCTATCTCATATCACCTTTTCTCTTTCCTGATTTCTCTCTTAAGTATGCCCTTACTCCCCTTATAGTCTGCAAGGGATTAATTTGATCCCAGTTGTCTATACCAGTTGTGTCACATGCTAGCGAGGTGAGGAATAGAGAGAGAGAGGAGTTGAACTTGTGGCTACAGGAATGGTGCAGGAGTGAGGGATTCAGATACCTGGATAACTGGGGCTCATTCTGGGGTTGGTGGGACCTCTAAACCAGAGGGGTACCAATATCCTGGGGGGAGAAATTTGCTAACACTCTTTGGGAGGGTTAAACAAATTCAGCAGGGAGTTGGGAACTTAAATTGTAGCTCTAGTGTCTAAGAGGTTGAGAGTAGTGAGGTCAGAAATAAGGTTTCAAGGTTGCAAAAGTGCACCAGCAAAATGGAAGTTGGCTTGAAGTGTGCCTATTTCAATGCCAGGAGCATCCGGAATAAGGTAGGTGAACTTAGAGCATGGGTTGGTACCTGGGACTTCGATATTGTGGCTATTTCAGAGACATGGATAAAGCAGGGACAGGAATAGTTGTTGCAGTTTCCAGGATTTAGATATTTCAGTAAGAACAGGAAAGGTGGTAAACAAGGGTGAGGTGTGGCATTGTCAGTCAAGGGCAGCATTACAGTGGCAGAAAAGATGTTTGAGGACACATCTACTGAGGTAGTATGGGCTGAGGTTAGAAACAGGAAAGAAGAGGTCACGCTGTAGGGAGTTTTCTGTAGGCCTCCGAATAATTCCAGAGGTGTAGAGGGAAGGATAGCAAGAATTATTCTGGATAGGATTGATAGCAACTGAGTAGTTGTTATGGGAGACTTTAACTTTCCAAATATCGACTGGAAATACAACAGTTTGAGTATTTCAGATGGGCCAGTTTTTGTTCAATGCATGCAGGATGATTTTCTGTCACAGTATGTAAATAGACCAACAAGGGGTGAGGCCACATTGGATTTCGTACTGGACAATGATCCAGGCCAGGTGTTAGACTTGAAAGTAGGTGTGCACTTTGGTGATAGTGACCACAATTCAGTTATGTTTACTTTAGATATGAAAACTGATAGGTATATACCGCAGGACAAGACTTATAGCTGGGGGGAAAGGCAATTATGATGCGATTAGGCAAGATTTAGAATGCATAGGATGGGGAAAGAAGCTGCAAGGGATGGACATGATTGAAATGTGGAGTTTAATAAAGGAACAGCTATTGGATAAGTATGTACCTGTCAGGCAGGGAGGAAGCTGAGATTTACAAAAGAAGTTGGATCTCATGTCAAGAGGAAGAAGAAGGTTTATGTAAGGATGAGACATGAAGGCTCAGTTAGGGCACTTGAGAGGTGGCAAAGGATATTAATGCGGAAAAGTTTGTGGTGATTCACTTTGGAAGGAATAACAGGAATACAGAGTACTGGGCTAACGGTAAGATTCTTGGTAGTGTAGATGAGCAGAGAGATCTTGCTGTCCACGTGTATAGATCCCTGAAAGTTGCCATGCAGGTTGATAGGGATGTTAAGAAGGCATATGATGTGTTGGCTTTTATTGGTAGAGAGATTAAGTTTTGGAGCCATGAGGTCATGTTACAGCTGTACAAAACGCTGGTGCGGCCGCCCTTGGAGTATTGCGTGCAATTCTGGACACCACATTATAAGAAGGATGTGGAAGCCTGGGAAAAGGTTCAGAGGAGATTTACTAGGATATAGTCATAGAGTCATAAAGATGTACAGTATGGAAACAGACCCTTCAGTTCAACCCGTCCATGCCAACCAGATATCCCAATCCAATCTAGTCCCACCTGCCAGCACCTGGCCCATATCCCTCCAAACCCTTCCTATTCATATACCCATCCAAATGCCTCTTAAATTTTTCCAATTGTACCAGCCTCCACCATATCCTTTGGCAGCTCATTCCAAACACGTACTCCCCTCTGCGTGAAAAAGTTGCCCCTTAGGTCTCTTTCATATCTTTCCCCTCTCACCCTAAACTGATGCCCTCTAATTCTGGAGTCCCCAAACCCAGAGAAAAGACTTTGCCTATTTATCCTATCCATGCCCCTCACAATTTTGTATACCTCTATAAGGTCACCCCTCAGCCTCCGACGCTCCAGGGAAAACAGCCCCAGCCTGTTCAGCCGCTCCCTGTAGCTCAGATCCTCCAACCCTGGCAACATCCTTGTAAATCTTTTCTAAACCCTTTCAAGTTTCACTACATCTTTCCTATAGGAAGGAGACCAGAATTGCAAGCAATATTCCAACAGTGGCCTAACCAATGTCCTGCACAGCCGCAACATGACCTCCCAACTCCTGTACTCAATACTCTGACCAATAAAAGAAAGCATACCAAATGCCTTCTTCACTATCCTATCTACCTGCGACTCCAATTTCAAGGAGCAATGAACCTGCACTCCAAGGTCTCTTTGTTCAGCAACATTCCCTCGGACCTTACCATTAAGTGTAAAAGTCCTGCTATGATTTGCTTTCCCAAAATGCAGCTTCTCGCATTCATCTGAATTAAACTCCATTTGCCACTTCTCAGCCCATTGGCCCATCTGGTCAAGATCCTGTTGTAATCTGAGGTAACCCTCTTCGCTGTCCACTACACCTCCAACTTTGGTGTCATCTGCAAACTTACTAACTGTACCTCTTATGTCGCATCCAAATCATTTATGTAAATGACAAAAAGTAGAGGGCTCAGCACCGATCCTTGTGGCACTCCACTGGTCACAGGCCTTCAGTCTGAAAAACAACCCTCCACCACCACCCTCTGTCTTCTACCTTTGAGCCAGTTCTGTATCCAAATGGCTAGTTCTCCCTGTATTCCATGAGATCGAACCTTGCTAATCAGTCTCCCATGGGTAACGTTGTCGAATGTCTTACTGAAGTCCATATGGATCACATCTACTGCACTGCCCTCATCAATCTTCTTTGTTACTTCTTCAAAAAAACTTAGTCAAGTTCCTGTACTCAATACGCTGACCAATAAAGGAAAGCATATCAAACGCCTTCTTCACTATCCTATCTACCTGCGACTCCACTTTCAAGGAGCTATGAATCTGCACTCCAACGTCTCTTTGTTCAGCAACACTCCCTAGGACCTTACCATTAAGTGTATAAGTCCTGCTAAGATTTGCTTTCCCAAAATGCAGCACCTCGCATTTATCTGAATTAAACTCCATGTGCTACTTCTCAGCCCATTGGCCCATCTGGTCAAGATCCTACTGTTATCTGAGTTAACCCTCTTCGCTGTCCACTACACCTCAAATTTTGGTGTTATCATGCAAACTTACTAACTGTACCTCTTATGCTCGCATTCAAATCATTTATGTACATGACAAAAAGTAGAGGGCTCAGCACTGATCCTTGTGGCACTCCACTGGTCAGAGGATGTTGCCTGATATGGAGGGACGGTTTTAGGAAGGGCTGAGGGGCTTGAGCTGTTTTTGTTTTGGAGAAGAAGATTGAGAGGTGACTTAATTGAGACATATCGGATGATTAGAGGGTTGAATGGGGTGGAGAGTGAGAGCCTTTTTTTCTCGGATAGTAATGGCCAGCATGAGGAAACATAGCTTTAAATTGAAAGGGGATAGATATCGGACAAATGTCAGAGGTCGTTTCTTTACTCAGAGTAGGAGGGGGTATGGAATGTCCTGCCTGCAACAGTAGTTGACTTCCTACCTTTAAAAGTATTTAAATGGTCATTGGATAGGCATATGGACAAGAATAGAATTGTGTAGATTAGATGGGCTTCAGATTGGTTTTGCAGGTTGGCTCAACATTGCGGGCCGAAGGGCCTGTACTGTGCAGTAATGTTCTATGATCTATGTTCTAATACCTGACGTATACCTCTTTCTTTACCTTGACCAGAGCCTCAATTACTCTAGTCATCCGGTATTTCCTATTCCTACCAGCCTTGCTCTTCACTCAAAAAGGAACATAATGTCTCTTGTTATCTCACTTTTAAAATCCTCTCTACTTAATCAAATACTGAAAGCTCTAGTCTACCACTGTCAAAATTGGGGCCTTGCTTCACTTTTGAACTTTAACTTTTATACAAGCCCTATCTTTTTCCATTACTATTTAAAACTAACAGAATTATGATCGCTGGTTGCAAAGTGCTCCCCCACTGGCACCTGAGTCACTTTCCCTGCCTCATTTCCCAAAAGAAGGTAAGTATTGCTTCACACATTGATAAAGAAAGTTTTCTTGAATTGCTGAAGGCCAAGAGTTTGTGCTGGAGAAGAAATTCCTCCTTATACAAGCCTTATCTCTATGGCAGTCCCAGTCTATGTTTGGAAAGTTAAAATCCCCTGCTATTGCAACCCTATTATCAGTGCATATACCTGAGATCACCTTATGAATGTTGTCAGAGAAAGTGATGACTGCAGTTGCTGGAGATCAGAGCTGAAAATGTGTTGCTGGAAAAGCGCAGCAGGTCAGGCAGCATCCATGGAGTAGGAGAATCGATGTTTCGGGCATGAACCCTTCTTCAGGAATCCTGAAGAAGGGCTCATGCCCGAAATGTCAATTCTCCTGCTCCTTGGATGCTGCCTGAGCTGCTGCGCTTTTCCAGCAACACATTTCCAGTTATAAATGTTTTCCTCTGTTTCTCGCGGATTATTGGGGACCTATAGTACAGACCAGCCAAGGTGACCTACCCTTACTTATTTCTAAATTCCATCCATATAGTTTCACTGGACAATCCCACAGGAATATCTTCCCTTAATATTGCCCTGATGAGCTTTTTTGTTTTTCAAGATGGCAGCGGAGTGCGGTTCCTAAGCTGGAGCTCATCCACTCCATTTGTTTCTTTTCTTTTTTTTCCTCTTTTCATGTTTTTTTCTTCTTACTTTCTTTTTCTCTCTATTTACCTCCATTCCTCTGACAGACTCAATGGACTCCTGGCCTTGTGGAGGCCCAGTGTGGATTTTGTGGACACGAGACCTCCAATAATTCAAGTGTGGACTCTTGGCCTTGAGGAATCCTGGAGTTGGCCTTGAGGAATCCCAGTACAAACTCTTGGCCTTCAGCAATTCTAGTATGGACTCCTGGCCTTGAGGAATCCTAATGTGGATTCGTGGCCTCAAGGAATCCTAGTGCAGCCTTGAGGAGACCCAGCACAGAGTCGATGCTTCAGGACTTTATGAGTGTAATCCTATATTCACTCTGCAGAACCTCATCCCTTTGTCTACCTATGTCATTGGTATCATTGTGTACCACAACCTCTGCCTGCCTCACTCTTTCCTTTGAAAGATTGCTGCAACCCCTCTGTGGCATCCTTAATTCTCACACCAGGGAGGCAACACACCATCCTTAAGTCTCACTGAAGGCTGCACAATTGCCTGTTTGTGTCCCTGACTGGACAGTCCCTTGTAATAATTGCTCGTTTGAACCTTGACAAACCCTGCTTCCCAGCAGATCCAGTCATGGTGCCCAAGACCTGACTGCCACTGCTGTTTTCCTCTGAGAGGCTAACACCTGCAACTGTATCCAAAACTGAATAATTGTTTATGATGTGAATAACCACAGGAGATCCCTGTACTACCTTTCTACCTCTCCTGACAGTCACCCATCTTCTTGTGGTGGGACCACCTCTCTAGAGTGGGAAATCGAGTTTAATTTAGATAAATGTGATGTGTTGTATTTTGGTAAGATAAGTCAGAGCAGGACTCACACAGTTAATGGAAGGTTCCTGGGGAGTGTTGTTGAACAGAGAAACCTAGGGGTTCAGATACATAGTTCCTTGAAAGTGGTGTCACAGATAGACAGGGTGGTGAAGAAGTCATTTGGCATACTTGCATTCATTGGTTAGACCATTAAGTATAGGAGTTGAGACGCTATGTTTTGACTGTACATGATGTTGATGAGGCTGTTTTTGGAATACTGCATACTGTTCCGGTCACCCTGCTATTAAAAGGATGTTATCAAATTGGATAAATATTTACTAGGATGTTACCGGGACTAAATGTTTTGAGTTATAAAAAGAGGCTATATAGGGTAGGGCTTTTTTCTCTGGAGAATAGGAGGTTGAAGGGTGACCTTATAGAGGTTTATAAAATCATGAGGGGCATGGAAAAGGTGAATAGCAAAGATCTTTTCCTTAGGCTAGGGGAATTTAAAAGCAGAGGGCATAGGCTTATGGTGCGAGGGGAAAGATTTAAAATGGACCTGTGGGACAAGTTTTTCATAACAGAGTAGTTTGTGTGAGGAATGAACTTCCAGAGGAAGTAATTGAGGCAAGTACAGTTCAGGCATTTAAAAGACCTTCGGCAAGGTACATGAATAGGAAAGGTTGAGAGGAATATGGGCCAAATGCAGGCAAATCAGGCTAGTTTTAGTTTGAGAAACCTGGTTGGCATGGACAAGTTGCACCGAAGGGTCTGTTTTCGTGCTACATGACTTTATGACTGTATGCAGCAAAGAGCAAAAATGCAAGGCAAGGTAGGGATGTTGTGACCATATAGATAGGTTCCGAGTGAGTGAGCACTGTGACGGGAAGTGAACAAGCTGGAAACACAGTCTGGTCCAGACAATGAGCAGACGCATGTCCCTGAGTGTACAGTGTCCTTGCTGCAGCATTAAAATCACCCTGAGGTGTAGCATTCAATTGCAGAAGCATATAGTAAATGGATTGGAGATATGACATGAGGATTCATAGAGGCTGGTACACATTGGATACTAATGTCTGTGGATGTAGGGTACATGCGGCTGGGCCCATGGGGCATGTCATGAGGTATTGGTGTTTGGTGTCCAAAATTGAGGTCGTTTATTGCAAGGGGTGAACTGAAGTCACCAGGTATTTGTTCTGATTTCCTTGTCAAGAATTCGTAGCATCCAGCTTGCTCACACAGGTAATATAACAGAAAACTGCATATTAATAAAGTGATATGTGCAGTTATCAAGGTTATTAACAGGCAATAATCCCTTTTAATAGGTAATTTGCCACTGTCGGGTGAGAATTTCACCTCAATGCCTAAATGCAGTGAGGTGTTTTTGAGATAGCCCTCACTGGATTTTGCATGTGATTCTTGCTATAGCCTCCATGTCATTCAGGCCCCTTATTTCCATCCATGGTTTTTCATTTATAGCCACTAAAAGTTTACATCAAGAATAATAAAGACTATTTAATTCATATGTATTTTTGACTACTGTCTGCTGGGCAGTGGATCAATGGACGGATATAATAAAGTACAATTCTTTGGGTGGTGAGCATGAGTTTTGTAAAAGGTTGAGGCAAACTTTATAGAAATGGCATAAATGAGTGTTTATGCTAGTTTTCTAATATTTCTGTTGGTCTTTCTGCTCAAGATCAAGAGAAACCTGCATAAATTGTACCTTAACCTTTCAACAGTTTGTTGCACCTTATCATAGAATCCTCACAGTGTGGGGAACAGGCTATCCAGGACAGCAAGTCTACACTGACCCTCCAAACAGCATCCCACCCAGCCTCATCGCCCTATCCTGTAACTCTGCATTTTCCATGGCTTACACGCCCCTGAACATCATGGGCAATTTAGCATGGCCAATCCACTTTATCTGCACATCTTTAAATTGTGGGAGGAAACTGGATCACCCAGCAGAAACCCATGCAGACGCAGGGGGAATACACAAACTCCACATAGACATTCACTTGAGGGTGGAATTGAACCTGGGTCGCTGATGTTGTGAGGTAGCATTGCTAACCACTGAGCCACCATGCTGCCCATATCCTGATTGCAGGTGTTACGTATTTGACTTTTCTGAAACTTGGATTAATTTTGTACAATTCACCAGGTGACTCCTAAAGCTGCGTATAAATACCTCTTCAACAATATGAATGAAGCAAATGGATTCATTTATCTGGCTCATAAATTGTGCCAACAATTTAAACATAAGGTATTAGAATGCAAGTTTTCCAAGGTAAACCTCGATAGCAATTTGATCTCTCCATCAGGGAAGCAATTACCCATTATTCATCTGCCAGAAGCTAAAAGCTACATTGCTTTGCTAAGCCTATTTACTTAGAATATGTGAAATATCAAAAATTGGAAGTGCTAATTCAACAATTCCTTGAAATACCATTTGAATTTGTGATCCTGTCACTAGTATTGTTACTGGTCTGAGGTGCATCTGTGGAGTAAGGGTGGCACAAAGTCAGGCAGGAATCCTGCTCTTTTTGCAACTGAATGCAATTAAACACATTAAGGTGCTTACTTGGAGCTTCTTGGTGTCTTCATTTTTCACATTTCCAATGCTGGAAAGTTTCCCTATGCTGCCAAAACTGAGAGCTGAAGAATGGTGAGTCATGCATGCAGAGCCGATCATGAAAATATCACCTCTGCACTGTCATGAATGGTGGGGTGAATAGACTCTGCCCACACAGTGGGGCATCGGTTTCCCCTGTCTGCCAACCCCAGAGCAACTGTCAGGAACTGTTCAGGGCAGCCCTGTACTGATGTGTGTCCAGGTGAACAAATCAAGATGGCATGAGTGCAAGAGATACCGGAGAATTTAGAGAATACCCATTGGGTGGAGGGTTCTTCTGGAAATGACTTAAGAAAGGACTGGAAGTGAACAGAAGGGATACCATAAGGATGTGGTTTGAAGCTATTGAGCTTGGTAACATACAGCAAGAAACATCACTGGACGTTTCAGCGGGAATCCCTCCAAAAGGTCTGGTGCAATTCAGCCAAAAAAGAACGTTTCTGTCCACTGTTCAGTTTTGAAATGTTGAAATTTAGGATAAGGAAGTCAAATAAACATTATCCCCTTTTTCCCAAATTGTGATAATCTTTACCAAAGATGTTGTCTACATTTTATTTAGCATCAGAAAGACTTTACTCTTTTAATATCTATTTAATGCAACAGTATTACAATTATAATCTGAATTGAAATGTGATTACGATTTTTGAAATGTGATCTTCATGTGATCACTGCAGCATTTATACTTGAGGCCCTCAAGTTCCATTGTCCTGAGGATCCATTTATAGCACGGTCCCAAACCTCCCTGGGCAAATATTGCTCTCTCTCTCTCTCTCTCTCTCTCTACCCAGGAACACCCTTTTCATATCTTGCTTTCATAGCAAAGTCTGTGCAGACTAATCTAACCCAATCACCACCTCACAATGTTTTGAATGGCCTAAATACAAAACTGTCATAGAGTCATACAGCACAGAAACAGACTCTTTGGTCCAAGCAGTCCACGCTGATTATAATCCTAAACTAAAGAATCCCACTTGCCTAACTTGGCCCATGTCCCTCCAAGCATTTCTTATTCATGTACTTATCTAAATGTTGTACATGTATCTGCATCCAACACTTCCATGAGAAGTTCATTCCACACATGAACTATCTTCTTTGTAAAAAAAATTGCCCCTCATGTTTGTTTTACATCTTTTTCCTTTACTTTAAAAATATGGGCCCATGTCTTGAAATCACCCAAGCTAAGGAGAGGTCACCTCTCAATCTCCTATGCTCCAGTGAAAAACATTACAGTCTGTCCAACCTCTCGTTATAATTCACACTCTTCATTTCTGGAAACATCCTGGTAAATCTCTTCCAAACCTTCTCCAGCTTCATAATATCGTTCCTATAAAGCTCAGTAGCAGCAGTGATTACTATCTACAAGATGCACTCCAGAAATTCATCAAGGATCCTGAGACTGCACCTTCTAAACCCACAATCACTTCTATCTAGAAGGACAACAGCAGCAGAAACATAGGAATACCACCACCTTCAAGTTCCCCTCCAAGTCATTGGAAATATATCACCATTCCTTCAATGTCAAAGGGTCAAAATAATTGAATTCCTTCCCTCATGGCATTGTGGACCAACCCATAGCAGGTAGACTGCAGCACTTCAAGAAGGCAGCTCACCACCACCTTCTCAAGTGCAACTAGGGATGGGCAATAAATGCTGCCAGCGATGCCCACATCCCACAAATGAATATTAAAAAAAAACCTTAAAAGGGAGACCAGAACTGGACACAGCACTCCAGAAGAGCCTCACCAATGTCCTGTACAACCTCAACATAATGTCTCAATTCCGATACTCAAATGAAGGCAAGCGTACTAAATGCTTTTTTAACCACCCTATCAATATAAAATGCAAACTTGAAAGAATTATATGCCTGAACCCCTAGGTAACTCTGTTTTACAACACAGCCAAGGCCCTACTTTTAACTGTATAAATCCTGCCTCTGTTTGTTTTATCAAAGTGCAATACCTTGCATTTATTCAAATTAAATTCTATCTGCCATTCTTCAGCCCACTGACCCAATTATCAAGATCTCTTTGTAATCTTAGATAACCTTCTTCACTGTCCACAATACCATCATTCTTGGTTTCATCTGCAAACATACTAGCCACGCTTTCTATATACTCATCCGAATCATTCATATAAATGACAAACAAAAGTGAACGCAGCACCGATCCCTGGGGAACACTGATGGTCACAGGCCTCCAGTCATTGAATTATTTCTGATCACTTCAGGTCAATCTTTCAAGGTCATTGAATTACCACCTTTTAACATCTTTCACCTTGCAATCATCTCAATTCTAGGACAAATGGCCAAATAGAATTAAATTTAATAAATTTCTAAAATAAATATTTTCTTTTTCTGAATTGGAATGTTGTATAAAAGTTCCCAAAAGCCGTCAGGTCCATTAAATAGCAAGTCACTTTCCAATCGGTTTTAATTTTCACAGGTAGAACACCGCATCACATTTAATTAAAACTGCTGTGTTTTAGTTTAATGTCTTCATTACTAAATGGATGAGCTACCAATTGAAAATACAGCAGAATGTACTACAAACACATTAAGAAGTGCAGTGCCAGGGGAAATTAAAACCTGTGAAATCAAAGTAACCAAATATTGGCACTATCTATTTTAAGTAGGGACTCAGGATCCACAGTGAGTTGATGGTGTCATAATATTTGGAATTAATATAAGAATCGATCAGCTTTTGACTTCCTTATTCTAGAATCATTATACATAATTCAAAATGGAAAACGGAAAAAGTTTATTAAGTGTAGAATTGTAAACTTCCTGGGTAATACATTTTGGAAGGGGGTTCCCTGTATTGGAAGTCTGTGGCCCTTTTGCTTAGAATTATATTTTGCACTATTATTTTCTTTATTGTCCTTGCTGTTTGCATGATAATTACTAACGCACATGTTATATAGTCCACATCACAAAATAGAAATGGTAATAAACAGATATGGTGAAAGAAACTAGCAGAATTTTATGAATAATATGTTCAACACTAGGTTATATCTTTGAGATGATTAATAGAGACTGTTGCTTAATACTTAGCACATAGCAAAATGAATATCTGTTAAAGATCTCTCGTGTGTTCAGGGATTAGACTATCTAGACCTTGAGGACATGATTCTTCTTAGCTGTCTACTTGGAAATGCTGTTATTGTAACATTTTCCACATTGCATTGTCTGAAACATAAATGAATAACACAGCACATGATATGTTTAAGAAATCATAACATTCATTTGATGACATATTTAGTTCTTAATAGTTAAAGAAGTTTAGAAATAAATTGAAAGCATTGTGGAACAGGGAAAGTAACTGGAATAGATGATTATCCCATACAAGCAAATAGAAAATACTGCAAATCTTGGATACCTGAAATCAAAACTGAAGGAGGTGGAAACACATTGCATGTCATTGAGTCATAATGTCATAGAGATGTACAGCACAGAAACAGATCCTTCGGTCCAACTCGTCCATGTCAACAAGATATCCCAACCCAATCTAGACCCACCTGCCAGCGCCTGGCCCATATCCCTCCAAACCCTTCCTATTCATATAACCAACCAGTTGCCTCTTAAATGTTGCAATTGTACCAGCCTCCACCACTTCCTCTGGCAGCTCATTCCATACATGTACCACCCTCTAAGTGAAAGCGTTACCCCTTAGGTCTCTTTTATATCTTTCCCCTCTCATCCTACACCTATACCCTCTAGTTCAGGACTTTCCCACCCCTGGGAAAAGACTTTGTCTATTTATCCTATCCATGCCCCTCATGATTTTATAAACCTCGATAAGGTCACCTCTCAGCTTCTGACGCTCCAGAGAAAACAGTCCTAGCCTATTTAACCTCTCCTTTTAGCTCAAATCCTCCAACTCTGACAACATCTTTGTAATTCTTTCTGAACCCTTTCAAGTTTCACAACATCTTTCCTATAGGAAGGAGACCAGAATTGCATGCAATATTCCAACAGTGGCCTAACCAATGTCCTATACAGCCACAACATTACCTCCCAACTCCTTTACTCAATGCTCTGACCAATAAATGAAAGCGTTACAAACACCTTCTTCATGATCCTATCTACCTGCAATTCCACTTTCAAGGAGCTATGAACCTGCTCCTTGTCTCTTTGTTCAGCAACACTTCCTAGGATCTTATCATGAAATGTGTAAATCCTGCTAAGATTTGTTTTCCCAAAATGCAGCACCGCACATTTATCTAAATTAAACTCCATCTGCCACTTCTCAGCCCATTGGCCCATCTGATCAAGATCTCGCTGTAATCTGAGATAACTTTCTTCGTTGTCCACTACACCTCCAATTTTGGTGTTGTTAGCAAACTTACTAACTCTCCCTCTTATGCTCACATCCAAATCATTTATATAAATGATGAAAAGTAGTGGACCCAGCACCGATCCTTGTGGCACTCCACTGGTCACAGGCCTCCAGTCTGAAAACAACCCTCCACCACCACCGTCTATCTTTTACCTTTGAGCTAGTTCTGTATCCAAATGACGAGTTCTCCCTGTATTCCATGATATTGTTGAACACCTTATTGAAGATATAGATCACATCTACTGCTCTGTCATCATTGATCCTCTTCATTACTTCTTCAAAAACTCAATTAAGGTTGTGAGTCATGATTTCCCAAGCATAAAGCCATGTTGACTATCTCTAATCAGTCCTTGCCTTTCCAAACACATGTACATCCTGTCCCTCAGGATTCCCTCCAGCAACTTGCCCACCACCGACGTCAAGCTCACTGGTCTATATTTCCCTTACCACCTTTCTTTAACAGTGGCACCACATCATGTCAACAAATAGCTGTAGAGTTTTCAATATTTAGAATTAAGTAACAACTTAACATACCGGTGGATTGTTAGGTCTAAAAATGTTAGGAATTTCAAACCTGACCTCAATATGAAGTTGAATTAAAACCCTCCCAGATTTAATAGAGACGGGATGAGTGGAGCTGACCAATCTGCTCCCAGGAGATGGGTTATATGACACACTTTCAATGAGGAAAGAAAATAAAGAATGTTAATCAGGCCCTGCCTTGAATTTTTGCAACACCTGAGGAAAGCCCCATCCTCTCAGTGTTAGTAATAAAGATACAGTTTCTGCCATCTCTCCCCAAATCCATGTTAATGGCAGGATCATTGACTGTTTTCTCTCTGCATGCTGATTGAGCTTCTGTGTTTATGGCTTTTTCTCTTTTGATGGTTTCTCTATATCAATATTGATCTTAAAATTGGAAAGTGAAGAAAATGTCAAAATATAGCTGGTAAAACTATTTTAAAAGTCATTTTAATGTTAAACTTATGCAGAATTTTGCAACTGCAAAACCAAATTAAAGTGTCACTCTTTTATTGCAGGTTAAATTTTAAAATAATGCAAATAATAAAGAGGAACATTCCAATCACACATTGTGACAAATGGAAAGTATTTCATTTTCCGTTTGATCATCCAGGAGATGATGGTGTAATATTAATTTCACAGAACTAGTAGGCCCAGGCTAGTGTCATTGAAACGTGGTTTCAGATTTCATTGTGGAAGCTTTTGATTTCAATTAAAAAAGAATTAAGAAATCTGCAGGTAAAGTCTTGTCTCATTAGTGACCATGAGTGGAATCCTGCTGATGGTGATGGTGAGGTGTGTGGCAGAATTGGACGAAAGAATATGATGCTCTCTATGTGAGTGTGATGAGTGGACAGTTGACAGCTCATCATGAGTCTTTATGCCTTATTGTAGACTGCTTTCCTCCTGGACTGAGAAAGAGAAGGGTATTACAGAGATGTAAGCTGGTTGCATAGCTGTTACTGTTGCTACAGTTGGGAGTATCCCAAGTGAGTGAATAGGCAGTGCAGAGGGTATGCAGAGGTCGTGAGGTTAGAGATTGGTGTGGGTGAGTGTGTGAGGGATGATGTTGCAAGCATTATTGAGAGTGAGTTTTGAGAAGATTTGTTGCTCAGGTTGATGATAAGTCTGTAAGTTAGCTCGCTGATCTTGAATATTTGTTTTCAAACATTTTGTCACCATATTAAGAACATCATCAGTGCGAGTCTTTGGTGAAGCGCTGGTGGTATGTCCTGCCTCTCTATTCATAGGTCTGGGTTTCTTAATGTGGGTGATGTCATTTCCAGTTCTTTTTATCAAGGGAAGGTAGATAGGATCTAAATCGATGTGTTTGTTGATGGAGTTCTGGTTAGAATGCTGGGCCTCTAGGATTTCTTGTGCGTGTCTTTGTTTTGCTAGTTTGATGTATTGTTTTTTACAAGATACCATGCAAGAACTGTAAAAAACACTACATATTTATTAATGAGAATGGTACAGCATGAGCCTTGGTGGGAGGTTGTGCAGTAACAGAGATGGAGTGAGTGCATGGCTGTGCATTCCTGCAGATGGCTGAGACAGCTTTAAACTAGATGGCACCTCAGACCAGTCTAGAAAGTGTTGTGACCTCCTCTGCTGGCCCTGGAGGAGAAAATCCTGCATCTGTATCACATCCATCAGCATGATGTCCATGCCGCTAGCCGCATGGCTGATTACCCACTGTCTACCATGACTGGGGCAAATAGCAGGAACTATGCCAGGCAGTTTGGACTGACAGTGCTTGTCCAGATGCATAATGGCCTTTTAAAGATGGTGCGGTAGCAAGTGATGCCTTTATTGGAATGTTGTTGTGGGAACAGCATATAATAAGATGTGGCTTGGACATGAGGGACATCATTGTGGTGGCTTGTAGTTAATGAAGACAGTTCGATAAGATATAGTGAGAAAACTTGCTAGGTCTCGCAGTTCCTCCTAAACTCTTGACACAACTTGGACTTAGCCAAAAGACACAAGATTCATCCTCATAAAATGATTCTTAATCTGTATAAAAATAAGTGAGGTTTACTCATGTCTTGTAGGAAAGGAGATCTTCTGTCCCTTAGCTACAACTAACCTTGGAGGAACCTGTTTGGGCGAAATTCACAGCACAGAATCAGATAAGTTAATTGTTGTTTAAGTGTGTCCAACAAAAAGGCTGCAGTAGTGAGTAGAGTGGGTTCTTTCTTGATTATATGTTTTTGGAGCTCTGTCTCTTGATTAAACTTAAAATATAAGCCATAACTATTATTTTAACCTGGGGCAGTGTTTTGTAGAGGAATAAGATGGTGTTATTTTCTTGGTCTGTAGATTGTAAAGTAGCAAAAATGGCCTTTAGTACAGTGTTAGGTACTTCTTGTCAGATGAGGGAGTTTAAAGAGAGTTTAAAGGTTATTGCAGTTTATATCTGCCATAAATGCTGTTGAATGCAAATCTTATCAGATTGAATGGATTTGTTGGAGAGACAGTTAGAAGCAATGAGGAATTTGCAACAGCAACAGTATGTGATGGATGGCAATTATCGGAAGGGGGGAAAGTCTCAGATACAGTCACATAGATGGGTTAACTCCAGGAAAGGTAAGAGAGATAGGCACCTAGTGCAGGAGTCTTGTGGATATACCCATTTCAAACAGGTATGCTGTTTTGGAAAATGTAGGGGGTGATGGATTCTCAGGGGAACGTAGCACAAACAGCCAAGATTCTGGTATTGAGACTGGCTCTAATGCAACAAGGGGTACGTTGGCTTCCAAGAGATCAATTGTGTTGGGGGATTCTCTAATCTGATGTACAGACAGACGTTTCTGTGGCCAGCAGCGAAAAAGCAGAATGGTGTGTTGTTTTCCTGGTGCCAGGATCAAGGATGTCTCAGAGAGGGTGCAGAATGTTCTCATGGGGGAGAGGGGCCAGCAAGAGGTCATTGTCCACATTGAAATCAATGACGTAGGAAGGGAAGAGCTTGAGATTCTGAAGGGAGATTACAGAGGGTTAGGCAGAAATCTAAAAAGGAGGTCATCAAGAGTAGTAATATCTGGATTACTCCCAGTGCTACAAGATAGTGAGGGCAGGTAGAGGAGGATAGAGCAGATGAATGCATGGCTGAGGAGCTGGTAAATGGGAAAAGGATTCACATTTTTGGATCATTGGAATCTCTTCTGGGGTAGAAGTGACCTGTACAAGAAGGACAAATTGCACCTAAATTGGAAGGGGACTAATATACTGGCAGGGAGACTTGCTAGAGCGGCTCGGGAGGATTTAAACTAGTAAGGTGTGGGGGGGGAATGGTGTGGGACCCAGGGAGATAGTGAGGAAAGAGATCAAATTGAGACTGGTACAATTGAGAACAGAAGTGAGTCAAACAGTCAGGGCAAGCAGGGACAAGGTAGGACTAATAAATTAAACTGCATTTATTTCAATGCAAGGGGCCTAACAGGGAAGGCAGATGGAATCAAGGCATGGTTAGGAACATGGGACTGGGATATCATAGCAATTACAGAAACATGGCTCAGGGATGGGCAGGACTGGCAGCTTAATGTTCCAGGATACAAATGCTACAGGAAGGATAGAAAGGGAGGCAAGAGAGGAGGGGGAGTGGCATTTTTGATAAGGGATAGCATCACAGCTGTGCTGAGGGAGGATATTCCTGGAAATACATCCAGGGAAGTTATTTGGGTGGAACTGAGAAGTAAGAAAGGGATGATCACCTTACTGGGACTGCATTATAGACCCCCCAATAGTTAGAGGAAAATTGAGAAACAAACTTGTAAGGAGATCTCAGCTATCTGTAAGAATAATAGAGTGGTTATGGCAGGGGATCTTAACTTTCAAAACATTGACTGGGACTGCCATAATGTTAAAGGTTTAGATGAAGAAGAATTTGTTAAGTGCTTACAAGACAATTTTCTGATTCAGTATGTGGATGTACCTACTGGAGAAGATGCAAAACTTGACCTACTCTTAGGAAATAAGGCAGGACAGGTGACTTTGGGGCCAGTGACCATAATTCTATTCATTTTAAAATAGTGATGGAAAAGGATAGACCAGATCTAAAAGTTGAAGTTCGAAATTGGACAGAGGCCGATTTTGACGGTATTAGGCAAGAACTTTTGAAAGCTGATTGGAGGCAGATGTTTGCAAGTAAAGGGATGGCTGGAAAATGGGAAGCCTTCAGAAATGAGGTAATAAGAATCCAGAGGAAGTATATTCCTGTCAGGGTGAAAGGAAAGGCTGGTAGGTATAGGGAATGCTGGATGACTAAAGAAATTGAGGGTTTGTTTAAGAAAAAGAAGGAAGCAGATGTAAGGTATAGACAGGATAGATCGAGTGAATTCTTAGAATAGTATAAAGGAAGTAGGATTGTACTGAAGAGGGAAATCAGGAGGGCAAAACGGGGACATGAGATAGCTTTGGCAAATAGAATTAAGGGGAATCCAAAGGGTTTTTACAAATTCATTAAGGACAAAAGGGTAACTAGGGAGAAAATAGGGCCCCTCAAAGATCAGCAAGGCAGCCTTTGTGTGGAGCTGCAGAAAATGGAGGAGATATTAAATGAGTATTTTGCATCAGTATTTACTGTGGAAAAGGATATGGAAGATATAGACTGTAGGGAAATAGATGGTGACATCTTGCAAAATGTCCAGATTACAAAGGAGGAAGTGCTAGATGTCTTCAAACACATAAAAGTGGATAAATCCCCAGGATCTGATCAGGTATACCCTCAAGCTCTATGGGAAGCTAGGAAAGTGATTGCTGGGCACCTTGCTGAGATATTTATATCAACAATCACAGGTGAGATGCCGGAAGACTGGATGTTGGCTAACGTGGTGCCACTGTTTAAGAAAGATGGTTAAGACAAGCCAGGGAACTATAGACCAGTGAGCCTGATGTCGTTGGTGGGCAAGTTGTTGGAGGGAATCCTAAGGGACAGGATGTGCATGCATTTGGAAAGGCAAGGACTGATTAGGGATAGTCAACATGGCTTTGTGAGTGGGAAGTCATGTCTCACAAACTTGATTGAATTTTTTGAAGAAGTAACAAAGAGGATTGATGAGGGCAGAGTGGTAGATGTGATCTGTATGGTCTTCAGTAAGGCGTTCGACAGGGTTCTCCATTGGAAACTGGTTAGCAAGGTTAGATCTCATGGAATACAGGGAGAACTAGCCATTTGCTTACAGAACTGGCTCAAAGAGTGTGGTGGTGGAGGGTTGTTTTTCAGACTGGAGGCCTGTGACCAGCCCAGTTCTGTCCATCCCTGAGCCATGTTTCTGTAATTGCTATCATATCCCAGTCCCATCTTCCTCACCATGCTCTGAGTTCATCTGTGTTTCCTGTTTGGCCTCTTGCATTGAACTAAATCAGTCCTACCTTGTTCTCTGCTTTGTCCCTGCTTGCCCTGACTGTTTGACTTGCTTCTTTTCTCAATTGTACCAGTCTCAGATTGATTTCTCTCCTCACTATCCCCCTTTAAAAGAATACTTTTCACAGTATCTCAGTACTTGTGACAATAATAAATCAAATCAGATCTCTGCATTGATCCTAGTGAATTGAGCATTGGCATCTCAAAGATGCCCAAATTAATTACGCTGATTTTAAAAGAAGCAGATGCTGGCCAAAAATAACCTGTAACTTGTGAAACCTGCAAAGCTGCTGTGGGGGGCAGAAGTGATCACTTCATGATCCAATATGTAAATCTTATAATGAAGACATGGACTTTGTTTTCAAAGTGCTGCATATCTCATTGTATGCTGGAGCGCATGCAACACTCATCTGCAAGGTGTGCCACCAATGACTGTTCCTAGAGTTGAGAACCTGTTTTGCTCCTCACATTAGAATAGAAGCTATTTCTAGGTCAAGCCATGCACCCAGCCGCTGGCAGGACATTGGTTGCTAAGGCTGCCTTCCTAATAAGGTGAAGCTGGTTTCAGGGGTCTAGTGGTGCTGGCTAGCCCAGGAGCAGCAGCAGGCTGTTGTGGAGCTTCAAGAATGTCTTCTTTAGGCAAAGGTCACAGCTACAGGGCTCCTTAGGGCCCCTTCATGAACTGATATTTTCCACATCAAGGTTTTTTAAAAAAGTGAATCAGGAAAACAGAGATGCTTTAAGGAAAGTTCCCTTGATTGAAGAATTTCCTTGTTAAATAGAAAAATTCCCAATATCACTTGCCCCAGTACATTATGAAATTTTAGTGAATATTTTAAAAACTGGACTCAAACAGACAATTAAATGGTCGCTGCATATCATGTGACCTTTGGTCTTTCAGCTTTAGACAACACTCGGTCCAGTGAATACCCAATAAAAGACTGATGTTCACTGACAGTAGGGAATTCATATTTAAAATGATGGATCAGCACAAAAGAGCTGCAGAATTTCATCCGGCCTGTCTCTCCTTTTCACGAGGGACAAATAGAAACATCAAAACTCAATATGTATAAGATGGATGTGAATAGATCAATCAATCTTCCATTATATTGTGACCATTTTTTTCTTCCAAACTGGAGTGAGTGAATTTTATGGTGTTGTGGAACAAGACAGAATGTGTAATCTACGTACACAGCACGTTCCATTTGAAAAAAGAGCTTCCAACTTACTGAAGTTAGATGATGGCAAAGCCATTTTGTTGTCTGCTTTAAAATCAGTCTTGGGGAACAGCGAATTTGACTGAAATTTATCAAACAAGCTGTAAGTTATCCAATCAGCCAACATATTAATGAAATAATAATGTAAAATTTGAAAATCATAGATCCTAACAGAAAGAAGGACTCCTCCAAATGCTTACAATTTCAAGTTAATCTCCAAAGAAACTTCTGGAAACTGACTACAAAATACCTCAAACTTACTGAGAATCTTTCACTTTACAAAACCTTCCCATCAACTTCTAAGCATCAACTTAATTTGAGAAACAACAAGCATGCATCCAAACAGTCCAAAAGTGGACTGAGCTAATCATAATCTCTAACAATATACTACGTTCATCCTCATTTAATCTCCATGTGTGTGGAATAAGTAAGCAAAATGTGGCATTAATTAAGTGAATGTGCATGAATAAGTGCACTTTATTTTAAATTACCAAAAGGTAATGCTTTAATTAGGACACTCAGTCTGAAGGTAGGAAAACACACATCTTTTATATACAAACATATTTAAAAGTGTGCACTTTAAAAGGGAGATATGCAATAAAAGAGAAAATATACTTGCATTGTTATGAAAGTTATGAAAAATAAACTGAGAAATTATATGTCTGGCAATCTACTGTCTATGAGAAGCTGTCTGATTTATTTTTATTAGGGGCATTTAAGTATTTTTGGCAAATCAGAACTGATCAGAGGAACTCAATATGAATTTGCAAAAGTTAATTGACATACAATGAACTTAATTCTTTTGAGGATTTAACTAACTTTATAAGTAAAGGAATGTCTGCGGATATTATTTATATGGATTTCCAAAAGGTATTTGTTGTGACAGCTGTTAATTAAAATGCAAGTGTATGGAACTGGAAGCAATCTATTCATGTAGATAGGGGCAGCGATAGTAAAATGCACATAGCTGTTAAAGTGATTACAAAAATCAAGGATATACACTGAAATTGGTAGAATACGTGCATTGAACTGGGTTTGATGTCTGAGGGGAGAGGCAAATCATTTAGTTCAACTCAGGTCTCACTGGTCTGTATGATTCAATTGCAGCTTTTCAGTTTAAAAGATGCATTTCAATTTTGTTAATGTCTTTGACACGATCAAAGGAAAAGGGTCAGAGAAATTTGTGCAGAGTCATCAAAAAAACTGCACAGTACTTTGATCATTTAAATTACATTTTTTGACATTTAATGCTCCAGAAGGTGACAGGCAACAATTGTATTGCAAACATTGAACTCATTAAAGGCCCTAGATCTCTATCAATATTCTCCTAGGAAGCATAGAGTGCTTAATTTAGTGAGTGTCACTGTTTATGTGGACTGGATTAATCCAAACAGTTTAACAGGTAATCGTCACTAACAGCTAATATCAATCAATTTTACTTCCACCATTACTATTCATTTTAATTAAATGCATGTCGTGTGAAGAAGATAAGGCTGAATCTTTCATTAATTGCTTACAAACTCAGTTTTTGTAATTTGTTGTTCTTCCTTACAAGATTCGAAAACAAATTGAATTTCTACCCAACTTCATCCAATTCCATGAATCGTTTAACCAACTGCTGATTATTTCTTCTATGCCAAATCAGTGGAGAAAATGAGCTGAATTCATTTAGTGGAGTCTAAAGGTTGACTAATCAGCTTCGCCATTTTTTTTGCAGTTGGGAGTTTATTCGAACAGGGTTGATTCTCAGAAGCATTGCAACAAAAGGTGTTTGTGTTCTCCAAATTGCAGGATTAAAGCGGACTGAACTTATTGTAAGGGGACTGAGGATATGTCATGATGATGTGGTAAGGTTGGTACATGTTGATGATAGGCACGGCTGTTGCTGCCCATGGAGCAACCCATGAGATTTTGTTGCCAGCTGACCAAGATGGAGGTTTGGAGGAACAAGCAGTGAGCTGGGGTTATCAAGTAAAGTGTCAGACTTTCATGGCAAGGATTCTCAGCACCTAGTTTCTATGGGAGAGTGGGAGTATGGGAAACTGCATATTATAGAGGTGTGATTAAGTAATAATGAGGGTGACAATGAGTAATAATCCTGATCAATAGACCACTCACTGCTCACTAGTAAGACACTGCATTTTGACATCAAGGATGAGTTGGAAATTTTTCAAGATGTCACCATCTATTCTATATATTCCATATCCTTTTCCACAGTAAACACTGATGCAAAATACTCAGTGCTGGGTTCACTATTTTTCATCATTTATGTAAATAATTTGGATTTGAGCATAAGAGGTATAGTTAGTAAGTTTGCAGATGACACCAAAATTGGAGGTGTAGTGGACAGCGAAGAAGATTACCTCAGATTACAATGGGATCTTGATTCAGATGGGCCAATACCCTGAGAAGTGGCAGATGGAGTTTAATTTAGATAAATGCGAGATGCTGCATTTTGGAAAAGCAAATCTTAGCATGATTTATACACTTAATGGTAAAATCCTTGGGCGTGCTGCTGGACAAAGAGACCTTGGTGTGCAGGGTCACAGCTCCTTGAAAGTGGAGTCGCAGGTGGATATGATAGTGAAGAAGATGTTTGGTATGCTTTCCTTTATTGGTCAGAGTATTGAGTACAGGAGTTGGGAAGTTATGTTGCGGCTGTACAGGACATTGATTAGGCCACTGTTGGAAAATTGCGTGCAGTTCTGGTCTCCTTCCTATCAGAAGGATGTTGTGAAACTTGAAAGGGTTCAGAAAAGATTTACAAGGATATTGCCAGGGTTGGAGGATTTGAGCTATAGGGAGAGGTTGAATAGGCTGGGGCTGTTTTCCTGGAGTGTCGGAGGCTGAGGGGTGACTTTATAGAGGTTTATAAAATCATAAGGACCATGGATAGGATAAATAGACAAAGTCTCTTCCCTAGGGTGGGGGAGTCCAGAACTAGATGGCATAAGTGTAGAGTGAGAAGGGAAAGATATAAAAGAGACCTAAGGGGCAATGTTTTCACGCAGAGGGTGGTACGTGAATGGAATGAGCTGCCAGAGGAAGTGTTGGAGGCTAGTACGATTGCAACATTTAAAAGGCATCTGGATGGATATATGAATAGGAAGGGTTTGGAGGGATATGGACCATGTGATGGCAGGTGGGACTAGATTGGGTTGGGATATCTGGTCTGCATGGATGAGTTGGACTGAAGGGTCTGTTTCCACACTGTATATCTCTACAACTCTATGACTCTTATAGAACACAATTCAGAATGCAATGTTATAGCTATAAAGACTGTGCAAAGAAACATTAATTTTAATATATGATAGGTCAGTTCATGATCTGAAAACACTAGGGAAGAAGCAATTCTTGAACCTGTTGGTACATGTTTTCAAACGTTTATGTCTTCTGCTTGATGGAAAAGGATGGAAGAGAACATAATTAGGGTGGGAGGGATCTTTGATTACATTGGCCACTTTCTCACCGGGAAGTATAGACTGAGTCAATGGAAGGATGGCTGGTTTTCGTGATGGACTGGGCTACATTCATAACTCTCTGTAATTTCTTGTGGTCTTTGGCAGAGCAGTTGCCATATCAAACTATGTTGCATCATGCCAAATTTCCTTAGCCTTCTGAGGAAGTAGAGCCGTCAGTGTGCTTTCTTGACAGTAGCATTCATGTGGGTGGACCACATAGTGATATTTACTCTGAAGAACTTGAAACTCTTGACCATCTCCACATTTTGACCACCTGATACGGACGGGGCATGTCTGCCACTCCGCATTCCAAAGTCGACGACCAGCTCCTTCAATTGGGCAAAAGTGATGCTGGAAACCAGAGTTTAGATCAGAATGGTGCTGGAAAAACACAGCAGGTCAGGCAGCAAGCAAGGAGCAGGAAAATTGGCATTTCGGGCAAAAGGAATAGAGTCAGTAAGCCTCCAGCGTGGAGAGATAAATGGGGGTGGTGGGGGCTGGGGAGAAGTTAGCAAAGAGTACAATAGGTGAATGGGGATAGGGATGAAGGTGATAGGTCAGAAGGGAGGGTGGGGAAGGTAGCAAAAAGTACAATAGGTGAATAAGGGTGGGGATGGAGGTGATAGTTTGGGGGGGTGGAGCGGATAGGTGGGAAGGGCAATTGGCAGGTAGGACTAGTCATGAGGGCAGTACTGAGCTGGAAGGGTGGAACTGGGGTGAGGTGGGTGGAGGGGAAATGAGGAAACTGGTGAAGTCCACATTGATGCCTTGGGGTTGAAGTGTTCTGAGGCTGAAGATGAGATGTTCTTCCTCCAGGCGTCAGGTGGTGAGTGAGCGGTGGTGGAGGAGGCCCAAGATCTCTATGTCCTCGGCAGAGTGGGAGGGGAAGTTGAAATGTTGGGCCATGGGGCGATGGGGTTGATTGGTATCGGTGTCCCGGATGTTCCTTGAAGCGCTCTGCTAGGAGGCATCCAGTCTCCCCAATGTAGAGGAGACCACATCAGGAGCGACGGATACAATAAATGACATTGATGGATGTGCAGGTGAAACTTTGATGGATGTGGAAGGCTCTTTTAGGGCCTTGGATGGTGGTGGGGGAGGAGGTGTGGGTGCAGGTTTTGCAATTCCTGCGGTGGCAGGGGAAGGTGCCAGGGTGGGAGGGTGGTTTGTGCGGGGCGTGGACCTGACCAGGTGTGCTTTTCCAGCACCACTCTAATCTAAGTTCCTTTATTTAACTGACATTGAGGGAGAGATTGTTGTCTTTATACCTTGTCACTAAGCAATCTATCTCTTTCCTGCACTCTGCTTCATCATTGTTTGAGATCAGACCCATTATGATGGTGTAATCAGGAAAGTCTTAAATGGAGCTAGAGCTGAATTTGGTCACCTTTCGTGAGTGTATAAGGTGTGTATAAGTGTATTTGCCCAGAACTCTGAGTGACTTTAAGAAGCAGCTCCAAGACATGACTGACCAGATCCATGAATACTGTCTTTGCAGCTCGTCAACTGAAAATATGTGATTCCCCTGCCTGCTGCTGCTGAACCGACAGGACTGACTATTTCCAATTTCCATACTGTCATCAAATATATTCCTTAATCATGTCTGGTCCGCACAAATGACTGACCAGTGCTAAGTCCTGGACCACGTTCAGACCATGTGTGATTGATGATACTAGGACCCCCTGACTGACAGCTCCTGCCTCCCCAACCTTCACTGGGCTGACGCTAATCCCATCTCGTTTCTGACATGGCTATTTATTTGAGTAAACACGCAAACAGCTTGTATATGATGTGGATGTCAAATCGACATATCAGTGTATTGTGCAGCAGGTGTATTCTCTTCCCACAAGTAGTTGTCTGTGCATCTGTACAAAAGGGTAAAAAATGAGGTCTGCAGATGCTGGAGATCACAGTTGAAAATGTGTTGCTGGTTAAAGCACAGCAGGTCAGGCAGCATCCAAGGAGTAGGAAATTCGACGTTTCGGGCACAAGCCCTTCATCAGGAAGGGCTTATGCCCGAAACGTCGAATTTCCTATTCCTTGGATGCTGCCTGACCTGCTGTGCTTTAACCAGCAACACATTTTCATCTGTACAAAAGAGCATTCAAGATGGACTCCTGAAATACTTTAGGTTCTGGTGGACGTGTCAACCCAGTAACAGACATGGCCTGGCATTGGAGGACAAAGCAATACATAGGTGATGAGAGCATGCAGGTAGGTGCTAAGTGAGTATTGAGCACCCCCAGATACAATTTGTTCTAAACCAAAGGTGCCTGTTTCAGTTTGTAAAGTGTCCTTGCAATAACCTTTCAATGCTAGTTGCCAGTTTGCTCCTGTACTTCCTAACCATCCTGCAGTGGACCAGTTTGATGCTGTGAAAATTCCGTTAATATGCAGAACTCATTGTAATGTATGACTGAATTTGATATGTAGAGGTTATTGATCACTAGTGATGGACTTTGCAAATAGAAAATATTACACTTAGTCTATTGTCTATTCTCTCATTCATATATTTCTCGATATTCAATACCTCATAAACTAACATCAAGGAATACCAGGCACAGTTAAATATACTTTCTAAAATAATGTCATTTGCTCATGAGAACAAAGACATGTTATGTAAGGGTAGAAACAAATTCATTTGATGTGACAGAGATTGCATGAAAAGACTTGTTCTGTAATATGTTTTCCTAGCGTTAGACATTTAATGTACCCTGTATCTTTGAAGTAAATTTATACCTATAATTGATTCTAGAGTTGTCACAAGTGCAGAATTCACAGTACTATTTGCTAATGTACATCAAGAGACAATTGTCCTTCATGATTTTAAGCAACACTACTGTGCTCACTGCCTACTGAGATGAAATGATAAGAAAGAAGGTGTATGCCCATGCTTTGGTTGATAGTCTATTATGAATTAAATATTCATTCTTTGTATTTAGATTAAATTAGAAAAACAGAATTTTACAGCAGCTCCAAAACTATATTTTATCAATGTTATATTCATCTTATAGGCTTTATGGCTAATTATGCAACTCCTTTCACTTCAAGTGCATTCCTGCATTTTGGATCAGATGCGCTAGTTTTCTCTACTTGATTTCTAATTCTCAAATTTTGTTAATTTTATCATGGACACACAATTCGAGAAAGAATACAATTACCACCAGTTGTAAAATTGGTCTAGTAATAAATTGCTGACTACAAAAACTGCATTTTTAAAAAATCCATTGATATTATAATGATTATAAACTATTGGCCATGTGGCGAATGTTATAGGCTCCAGCACCATTCTTTGCCATATCCTCGGAGTCAAGGGAAGCGACCGCTGCCGCGCCCTCCCACTGATGCCCTCCCGCTCCCCTCCTCGGGGTGTGTGTGGAACCGTGTGTGGCGAGCGGGCTCACCGTGCTCCCGGTGGGACTGGATGTTGCCAGGGTTGGAGAATTTGAGCTATAGGGAGAGGCTGAAAAGGCTGGGGCTGTTTTTCCTGGAGCATCAGAGGCTGAGGGGTGACCTTATAGAGGTTTACAAAATTATGAGGGGCATAGATAGGGTAAATAGGCAAAGTCTTCCCTGGGGTGGGGGAGTCCAGAACCAGAGGGCATACGTTTATGGTGAGAGGGGAAAGATGTAAAAGAGATCTAAGGGGCAACATTTTCACACAAAGGGTGGTACGTGTATGGAATGAGCTGCAAGAGGAAGTGGTTGATGCTGGTAGAATTGCAACATTTAAGAGGCTTTTGGATGGGTATATGAATAGGAAGGGTTTGGAGGGATATGGGCCGGGCGCTGGCAGGTGGGACTAGATTGAGTTGGGATATCTGGTCAGCAGGGACGGGTTGGATCGAACTGTCTGTTTCCATGCTGTACATCTTTATGACTCTATGACTCTATTGGCATTTAACTTGACGAAATATCATCTATCTTCATAAATACATAACTGAGTTGACTCTTATAATTCACTGCATAATCCTATATGTGAGCACAAGAATTCCTCTGGTAATGAATAAATATTTCTGCCTAATCATTGTAATGGTGTTTTGATTAAAAGGAAGAAAAGGGAACTGTGGATAAATTAACCACCTGTCATATTACTTAGCACACCAGAGACAGCAAACTACTGTAGAATGATAATATCACATTGAAATCACCGTAAATGTTATCATAATTTAATAAGTACATTCCCTGAAGTCTAAAATAGAGTAGCTGCCTGGTGCCAGGCTTTGACTAACTTCTGGAACAATTGTGAGAATCCTCACTTTTCCTTTCCTTCGAGAGAAGCCTGACATCTGCTTGGTGTCTCTATGCCTCAGGCTAGCCTCAGCTTGTGAAATCAGTACCAAAGGAAATCATTTTCTTTCCCTGCTGCTCTGTGGCAATTGGGTTTTGCATAACACGGCCATTTTACTGAACTATGACAGTAATGTCTTCGTTTATAAATAGTTGCATTTTGCTATTAATGATACAGTACTGAATATGAACTAACAAAATCTCTCTGAGTACAAGTGACATTTGTAGAAACATAGATCCAGATATACATATGGCAAGGGCAGCAAAATTATCTATTTAAAATTGTCCTTGACGAGGTGATAGTGAATGGCCTGTTAAATTATTGCATGTCGCAGATTTTGGATAACAGTTAACAGTGTAAGGAGTCATGTGTAGACCAGATTGTGTTAGAACAGTAGATTATTGAAGCAAACTGATTTTATCAATCCAGTAGCTTGTCACCATTACTGATATTAGTATTGATTCCTTTCTTTATTTGATTAACTAATTATGAAACCCCAATTGTCGTGATGGGGTTTAAACTCATGTTCCTGAATCATTAGTCCATGCCCCTGGATTATCAGTTCAGTAAAGTAACCATGATGCAACTACACTCAATGTGCATGCTGCAGTAATTTCAGATCAGTTATATTTAAAGACTATTCTTCTGGAAAGAGAGCAAATATGTTAATTTACTCAAGTTAAAGCTAATAATTGATTATAAGGAAATGGATTCTCTGACTGCATCTATTTTCTATCTCCTTGCAAGGATTTCCGACAGTGTTAGTTATAAAGGATCTTAATTTGGCCTCTTCTCTCCATTTAGAACTTCCAGAAGTAGTTTAGCAGTCAAGCTGCAAGTATTATGGAGTGTCAACAAACTATTCGTAAAGAATATGCTGCCAGTGATGTCCCCCAGCTGGGACATTTTAATGAGCAACTTCTCTTTAACCTACAGTGGGATCTTCAGCTGATTTAAGATGTGCACAAATAAAATAGCTGGGTATGAACACAGCCATCCAAGGTCAGTGAAAATGATTTTTTAAAATTTTTGTCCCATTCACTATTCACACTAGCTCACGGTATTGAAGCTGTTGCTTTACCTGGCACCAAAACACAAATTAATTATTTGGTGAGTGGGAAAGATTACCATAAACAAAGCCAACGTGTAACTTTCTGAATGAGTTACCTCACACACCAAACATGATATAAATTGCAACTAGCACAGCGTAAAAAAGTGCCCTGCAAGCCCAGTCAATGTTACTGATTTCCAGAGTGTATTGGATGATTGATGAGCTGCTGTGATCGTCAATGCTCCATTACACTAAAACAAGAATAGTTTAAGGTGAAAACTGATATTCTGCCTTGAAAGATTGATTTGCTCCTCTGAAGCACAGTGGGGCAAGAGTTATTTTTGTGAAACTCTGAAGTGAGGGTTTGCAGGACACCCTCAGGATTTTAACTCCATGACATCTTTGAAAGTTTTATCTCATTTTTTTCTGTTCAATGGCTCATTGTGGTGTGTTCAAGGTTACCTCCAATTGGATTTGAAATTTTCAAAATTTTAAATTCTCACCTGACCAAACCCAGTTAATTTTGACGATTATAATTACCTCCGTTGTATTATGTTATTTCAGCAGGGTACATATCATCCAAGGATATTTCAGTTTAAAATAAAGTGAAATTGAAAAAATGCCTGAGAGCCATGAAATATATAAACTTGAAGGATAAAATTTATGTGAGTTGAAATTAAACACAAATGCTATGGCAAACATAAAGGGAACTCATGATAGAAATCAAAGAATTTGATGTTGGTAACTACCTAAAGCAGAACAAGAATGGAATATACAAGGAATCAAGCTGACTTTAAGCCGACAACCTTAACATTTTCCATATATTGTGAATACAAGTGCAGCTGCAATATAATAATTTTCCACATTTACATAGCTCAGTTTGGATAAAATATATTAAGTGCTCTGCGTGACTGAAAATTATGATGAAGGGCTTATGCCCGAAACGTCGAATTTCCTGTTCCTTGGATGCTGCCTGACCTGCTGCACTTTTCCAGCAACACATTTTCAGTGCTGAAAATTAGTATTCTCAGAGTTACTATGCAGCCCTTGATTTTCAGCAGGTCTTGTTAACCTTGACTATTCATTCCTATTTGCAATACTTTTCACTTAATCATTTGGCCTGCTTGAATTTTGAAAGGCAAGTGGTTTGGAAAAGTTTGTTTTTAACACTGTAGGAGAGCTGGTCATGCAGTCAGACTTATTACAGCACAGGAAGAGGACATTATCAGCCCATTAAATTCATATCGATTTGCTGTAGAGCATTCTAGTCGCACCTACTCTACCTCTTGTAGCCCAGCAAGTTTATTTCCTTTAAGTGCCCATCCAATTTCCTTTTGAAATCATTGACGATTTCTGCTTCCATTACCTTGTGAGTAGTGAGTTCCAGGTCATTGCCAATCAAAGTGTTCTTCCTTGGAAGCCTTCTGTTCTTCTGCCCAAAACATTAGCTCTTGTCACAATACCATTCTCCACTGTCAGGACTCTCTTCAATCTTTTTTACTCTAAGGAGAATAGTTCCAGTGTCTTCAGCCTAATCTTGTAGTAACCCTGCAACCATTCTAGTAATTGTACTCTGCATGCTTCTCAAAGAGCTCCATTATTTCCTTTCTAAATTGTGATGACCAGAAGTGGATGCAAAACTTTAGATATGTCCCATTCTCCTGCTTTTCTTCATAACTCTTCAATTTATGAAACCCAAGATATTATATCTTTGCTAGCTACCCTGTCAAAATGTCCTGCCTCCTTCAAAAATCTTTGCAAATGAAGCTACCTCCCAATCCTTTTGTCTCTTCTCACTGTTCTGAACTTTAATCTGAAGTTTATAATCCCTCTTCTTCTCCCTTCTGCAAATATGCATCACCTTGTATCTGTCAGTAATAAATTCCATCTGCCAATTGTCTGCCAATTCTGCCAGCCTACATTTTAGCCATTTAGCATTGTATTATAAGCACAGTTAATCACATTTCCAAATTTGTATAACTGAAAAATTTTGAAATTGTACTTTGCATTCCAATAGGAGAAAGTGAGGACTGCTGGAGACCAGAGTTGAAAAGTATGATGCTGGAAAAGCGCAGCAGGCTAGGCAGCATGCGAGGAGCAGGAGAATCGCGTTTCGGGCATTCCTGAAGAAGGGCTTATGCCCGAAACGTTGATTCTCCTGCTCCTCAGATGCTGCCTAGCCTCCTGCGCTTTTCCAGCACCACACTTTTCAACTTCGTATTCCAATATCCAATTTATTTATATAGTTGTCAAGAAAAGCAGGTTTCCTAGCACTGACTGTTGAGGAGGACCTTTTTCCAGTCTGAAAATCAGTTACCACAGTTCATTGTTTTCTGGGATGCTTTGTCAAGTGTTTGCTAAAAATGCACATGGACAACATCCACTGCATTCCCTTCATCAACCTTCTCTGTTATTTCAGCAAAAATCAATGAGATTAGTAAAATACTAGCTGTGTTTCATAATCTTGTTGACTCTATTATTCACTCAAATTAATGTCTAATACCAATCTGTTGCTACCTGTATTTTACATTCTTCACTCTTCAGCTTCAGGTTGAGATACCTCTATTGCAAAAAGTTTGGTCTTGCATTATATTAGGTTAAACAAAGGCTGTGTCATGAAAATTCTTTTGTGATTAACACCATAAGACATAGGAGTGGAAGGAAGGCCATTTGGCCCATCGAGTCCACTCCGCCATTCAATCATGGCTGATGGGCATTTCAACTCCACTTACCAGCATTCTCCCCATAGCCCTTAATTCCTTGTGACATCAAGAATTTATCAATCTCTGCCTTGAAGACATTTAGAGTCCCGGCCTCCACTGCACTCTGCGGCAATGAATTCCACAGGCCCACCACTCTCTGGCTGAAGAAATGTCTCCGCATTTCTGTTCTGAATTGACCCCCTCTAATTCTAAGGCTGTGTCCACGGGTCCTAGTCTCCTCGCCTAACGGAAACAATTTCCGAGCATCCACCCTTTCCAAGCCATGTATTATCTTGTAATTTTCTATTAAATCTCCCCTTAATCTTCTAAACTCCAATGAATACAATCCCAGGATCCTCAGCCGTTCCTCATATGTTAGACCAACCATTCCAGGGATCATCCATGTGAATCTCCGCTGGATACGCTCCAGTGCCAGTATGTCCTTCCTGAGATGTGGGGACCAAAACTGGACACAGTACTCCAAACTTCCACACACCCCTCTCCTGCCAAACAAATAATAAAAGAAGTGTGAAAATAGATAATTCTCCTGGGCCGGATAGGATTTATCCTAGGATCCTCTGGGAAGCCAGGGAGGAGATTGCCGAGCCTTTGGCATTGATCTTTAAATCATCATTATCTGCAGGAATAGTGCCAGAAGACTGGTGGATAGCAAATGTGATTCCCCCCGTTCAAGAAGGGGAGTAGAGACAACCCAGGTAATTATAGACCTGTGAGCCTTCAGTTGTTGATAAAGTGTTGGAAAAGGTTATAAGAGATAGGATTTATAATCATCTAGAAAAGAATAATTTGATTAGGGATAGTCAGCACAGTTTTGTGAAGGGTAGGTCATGCCTCACAAACCTTATTGAGTTCTTTGAGAAGGTGACCAACAGGTAGATGAAAGTAAACTGGATGATGTGGTGTATATGGATTTCACCAAGGCGTTCGATAAGGTTCCCTACAGTAGGCTATTGTACAAAATGCAGAAGAATGGGATTGTGGGAGATATAGCAGTTTGGATCAGTAATTAGCTTGCTGAAAGAAGACAGTGGTGGGTGATGGGAAATGTTCATCCTGGAGTCCAGTTACTAATAGTGTACCGCAAGGGTCGGTGTTAGGTTCACTGCTGTTCTACATTTTTATAAATGATCTGTATGAGGGCGTAGAAGGGTAGGTTAGTAAATTTGCAGATGACACTAAGGTTGGTGGAATTGTGGATAGTGAGGAAGGATGTTGTAGGTTACAGAGAGACAGAGAGACATAGATAAGCTGCAGAGCTGGGCTGAGAGGTGGCAAATGGAGTTTAATGCGGACAAGTGTGAGGTGATTCACTTTGGTCGGAATAACCAGAATGCAAAGTACTGGGCTAATGGTAAGATTCTTGTTAGTGTAGATGAGCAGAGAGATCTCGGTGTCCACGTACACAGATCCTTGAAAGTTGCCACCTAGGTTGACAGGGTTGTTAAGAAGGCATACGGTATTTTAGCATTTATTAATAGAGGGATCGAGTGCTGGAACCATGAGGTTATGCTTCAGTTGTACAAAACTCTGGTGCGGCCACACTTGGAGTATTATGTACAGTTCTAGTCACTGCATTATAAGAAGGCTGTGGAAGCTTTCGAAAGGGTGCAGAGGAGATTTACTAGGCTGTTGCCTGGTATGGACGGAAGGTCTTTTGAGGAAAGGCTGAGGGACTTGAGGCTGTTTTTGTTGGAGACAAGAAGGTTGAGAGGTGACTTAATAGAGACATATAAGATAATCAGAGGGTTAGATAAGGTGGACAGGGAGAGCCTTTTTCCAAGTATGGTGATGGTGAGCACAAGGGAGCATAGCTTTAAATTGAGGGGTGATATAGGACAGATGTCAGAGGTAGTTTCTTTACTCAGAGTGTAGTAAGGGTATGGAATGCTTTGCCTGTAATGGTAATAGATTCACCAACTTTAAGTACATTTAAGTCGTCATTAGACAAGCATATGGACGTACATGGAATAGTGTAGGTTAGATGGGTTTCAGATTGGTATGACAGGTCGGCACAACATCGAGGGCTGAAGGGCCTGTACTGCACTGTAATGTTCTATGTTCTATATCAGATTGACAGGGCTGATAAGGAGAATATCACTGAAAATAAAGAGTGCTGGAGATCACATGGGTCAGGCAGCATTCATGGAGAGAAAGTAAGCTAATGTTTCAAATCTAGATGACTCTGAGTTATCTAATCTCGAAACATTAGCTTGTTTTCTCTCCATGCTTGCTGCCTGACCCATGTGATCTCCAGCATTTTTTATTTTCAGTTCTGATAAGAACATGTTCAATAACAAACATATCTTTGTTGACCGAAATAGCAAGTACATGACACAAACAGAAAAATGTCTTATCCTAATACATTCATACATACTGCTATTCAATATGTATAGATCCTTAGTCATAGAGATATACAGCACAGAAATAGACCCTTTGGTCCAACTTGTCCATGCCAACCAGATATCCTAAATAAATCTAGTCCCATTTGTCAGCATTTGACCCATATCCCTCTAAACCCTTCTTATTTATATACCCATCCAGATGCCTTTTAAATGTTGTAATTGTATCAGCCTCGACCATTTCCTCTGGCAACTCATTCATTACACGCACGTTTAAATCTTTCCTCTCTCACCTTAAACCTATATCTATCTAGTTTTGAACTCACACACCACTTGTAAAAGACTTTATCTATTTACCCTGTCCATGCCCCTCATGATCTTATAAACCTCTATAAGGTCACCCCTCAACCTCCGACGCTCCAGGGAAAATAGCCCCAGCCTATTCAGCCTCTCCCTATATCTCAAACTCTCCAACCCTTGCAACATCCTTGAAATATTTTCTGAACCCTTTCACATTTCACAACATCCTTCCTATAGCAGGGAGACCAGAATTGCATGCAGTATTCCAATAGTGGCCTCATCAATGTCCCTTACAACCGCAACATGAACTCCCAACTCCTATACTCAGTGCACTGACCAGCAAAGGCAAGCATACTAAACACCTTTTTTCACTATCCGATATGCTAATAACCAATTCATTAATCAACATTCTTGAATGTTCCTCTATGCTGATGAACTATACATAACATCAGAAGACCAATTCTTCACTATTAGAACGGTATTCATGTCCTAGTGGCATTATCACTACACTGTTAATTCAGAGGTCCTGATAATGTTCTGAGGAGCTGGGTTCAAATCCTGCTATGGCAGATGGTGGAATTTAAATTCAGTTAATATCTGGAATTCAGTGTCCAATGATGACCAAGAAACCATTATTGAGGAATTGGTTTTGGGAAGGAAACTACCATCCTTACCTGGCCTGCCCTACAGTTGGCTGTGATACCTACATCCTTTGAATGAATTAAAGCAAAATGTAGTAGAGAAATCCTTTCAGATGTTCTTACTGAGTTAACCAATGGTATGTCATCAATCATCCACAGACTAACTCTGAAAAGACACAGATCAGTTTAGAGTAAAAAAGCAAGAACTGAATCAGCAAGGGAGCACACTGACACACAACTTTGAGCAATATATCTTGGAATAATGTTAGACCATGCTCTGAGTTTCAAAGTTCACATTAAGTAAATGCACAGTTGGGGGCTCAAAACAACATCTTAAGGAAACTGGCCAACACCAAATTGAGAACTGGCGTCAAGACATTCTGAGAAACTACCCTTTCCTTGTATCACTCAGCAATTGAATATTCACAACCTGGAAATGGTCTTCCTGGCAACTCCCCTTTAACCAACTTACAGAGCTATTTATTGACTGTCTTAAACCTATTAAAGCAGATGAGATGTGCCATCGAAAGGAGGCAAATTACATCAAGATTAGAATTGGCTAAGCAGGCCCTCATTATTCTCTCTTCAGTTAGAATGGTATTTGTTTTTTACAGAGCTCCCTAACCAGTAGCCTACAACTCCCTACATTGCCATAATCCTAATCAGTCAACACATCTGGAGATGAAAACACATGAATGGCCTAAAGATCTAGGGGAATCCCACCAACCAGAACCCAGAGGAATGTCAACTACTGGGTTATATCTCAAAGGCCACTGGACTCCTATCAGCTGCTGAAAACCCTTATGTAAATGTGGAGTTTCATTTAAGAGAAGTTATCAACCATCTCTGTGGAGAAGCATCCAAATTAACGGAGATCCCCTAGAATAGAGATCTCTGCAGCCCTGGAAATCTGAAGGCCTTTAAATGTTAAGACAGAGCCTGCATGAAATACTGACAAGAAAAGGTGAAATGCCATGACAAGTAGAATGCACCTTGGGCTATATGCAAATTAAAGAGAACATTGTTTTAAGCTTGAATATGATTGCTGCGGCAACTTGGCATACAACTGAAGTTCACAAAGACAAAATAACTCCAAATGGATAATAGAGGACATGATATTTGGGCAAAAAGATCAATTGACCAAACATATTCACTGGATAGAAACAAAGGTATTCTTTAAAGTAGGGCATGGAATTCAAGTAAATCGATATGGATTATGTGGAGGAAGTTTTAGCTTTAACAACATGTGCGTTGGGGCATTTGGGAAGATAGAAATGTAAAAGTCGAAACCTAATCCCAGCCCCACCACACAGCCATTCATTTCCAGTTGGAGCAGAATGATATGGAGGACAGATGACCAACCAGCTCTCAGAAGGCTGTGTACCGCTATTCTAACCGAAGTTTTATTTTTACCACATGGACACAGGATTTTGCAAGTCTCGAGATTTCTAACCAATGAAAGAAGGTGGTATGGATCCATGAAGTTCAGTGCATTGATTATGAGCCAAAAGGAGCAGGAGTTTTTGTTTCCACCAAGCTGAAATGTTTTCCACCAGTTGATCAGATCCCTGTTACTGATTGACACATACCCTTTGCCACCTTGGTTCACCTATACTCACTCCACTTGCAGGAAATCCTTAGTTTTGGCTATGGGAAGTAAACCCTCCTAATTCCTCCTCCCCTCTGTTCCCAACATTAAGGGATCTGTGTGTTAGTATTGATGAGTAAAAGCACATCAGGCAGTGATAACAAGCAGTGGCTTCATAACTGGAAAA
Organism: Hemiscyllium ocellatum; assembly: GCF_020745735.1. Taxonomy (NCBI): domain Eukaryota; kingdom Metazoa; phylum Chordata; class Chondrichthyes; order Orectolobiformes; family Hemiscylliidae; genus Hemiscyllium; species Hemiscyllium ocellatum. Next base: position 44,423,711 of record NC_083413.1, on the reverse strand, counting down.
GTTGGTAGCATAATGGAAATGTGATAAAGTTAATTATCTTTCATGTCATTATAACCATTCGTATCAATAATTACAGTTGAATAAATCTTCATATTCTATTTGTTATCAATACTAATTTTTTTTTGTATTTGCAATTTGCTTTGATAAACGTTCTTTCAGTAACTGAACTATTCCAACACAGCTGTCCTCTCTTTGTTAATCACTTATGCAGAGTTAACACCAACAAGGACTGGATGGTCAAAGTAGTCTGTTTCCATATTGTAATTTCCATTCTGTTACTTGAAGGGCCATTGTTTAGATGGTGGGAGTATGTACCAGAAGGACTGACTGGAAGATTGATAACTGGCAGTGACTTAATAACTGGAAAAGGTGGAGCGTAATGGAAATGTGATAACATTTATTATCCTTCACGTTATGATAACCGTCTGTAGCAATAATTACAGCATAATAAATATTCATAGAATATTGTTTCATAAAGTTGCATTTATTGAAAAAATTGGTGAGACTAATGTACTCTATTTGTTCATTTAATGCCTCTCCCTATGAAGTCTGTGGATTCCTTCTCAGAGTTTACAGTCAGTTCAGTTTGCTGTGGGTAACTGAGAGGGAAGAGAAATGTTATCCAGCTTCTCACTCAAATAACGGGATTGCGTAGCAAAGCATGGCTAACAAGGGAGATAAGGAAAGGGCCAATAGTCATGGGGCATATTGGAGAAGGACAGAAGGAATGCTGAAGGTGACAGCCATCTCTACAGTTATTGGGGAAAAGGTGTAGTGTAAGATAGGAAAGTTGAGGGTGAATGAATCAACTGAAAATTTCACAACTGCTATTTCTCTATTCGATCAGGTCTCAAAAGAAGGTTTTACAGAGAAGGTGCCAGACAAATGAGAGGGATCCAAGAACTTTGTACTTGAATTTACTCATTGTGAACACCTTCAACTGAGCAAATTGAAACAGAAACTGAAAGACAATATTGCACAAGTATTTACCTAAGAGTTTAGCACTGAAGGAATGCATTTTTCTCAAATAGAGATGAACAACTCCTGACACCAACATTCTGACACCAATACCACGACTGACTTAACTCCAACAAGAAGGGCACCGAAGACCAATTAACAATGATGCTTGTGGTAGGAAGGGCGGTTCAATTTGAGGACAATTAAGAACATTCACAGACCCATGTATCTATTTTGCAGCCTGTGGATTCCAAGGTTGTAGACTATTTATCACAGGGGATAATGATGGCCATCAAGAGTCAGATTGAACTAATTGCAGCATGCATAGTAAACATTGTAACTATCAAGCATTTAAGGATCTTGTGTGTGGTAGAATGAGGAAAAGGAAAACCACTCATAGAGGATGCATCTCACCATGTAGAAGTGGCTGGAGGGCAGCTTTCACCCAACATGAAAAGTCTGATAAAGGCCAAAAATGACAATGTTAAGATCTCAAATGGAAAATACATCTCATTCCTGATAATTCTTCACAGGTCAGTGCATTTGTACCACTGTCACTTATCCTGGCAGTTGAGGTTAGCATTGCTGAGGTGAAGAAGGAACAGGAGAAGAAAGAGGAATACCAATCACCAACAGAATAAGAGGGACAAGGCTCAGGGCTTGCAACCATGGACAAGGAAGCAGCATGTGAAGAGGGGAGAGTATTTTCGGTTTTGTTGAACAGTGTACGCAAGAGTGCATACCAAAAGCATTAGTTACCTGCAAATAAATGAAAAGCAGTGCCAGAGGCACTGTCTCTGCATTCTATCACCTAATGCAGACAGATTTGCAGATGGCTGGCTTGGGAGGAACGCTATAACTATGGGGCACAGATCAAAGTGGCATTCACCTTCCCAGCTAATAGTTTCTTTTAAATCTTATCTGGTGAAACGTATGGAATCCACAAGTCCACATGTACATTTGTACTGTTACCATTCCCTTTACAGGAAAGCCAGTTTGTCATGAATTCTTATTCCTGATTTTTTTTTTTCAATTGTGTTCCTTAAGCCCCTTTCTGAAAAATTCTCTCAACTTGCTTGTTGACAAATTTGTCATTGAATAGATAGTCAAAAACTTTTAAATGACTGCAGTAATCTGAAATCTGTTTCCCAGCCTCTCAGAGAATGAATCAGTTTTATGTTCCTGGTGTTCAGCCTCTTTTAATGGGAGCTCAATCCATATTTATCCCTTTGGCTACTATTGGGCAGACATCACTCTCTTTGCTTCTGCTTTTCCAATAAACAGTTTTCCTCCTATTATTGGCTGTAAAATGCTTTTATTGACTTTGAGTTGTTTTGGGCTGTTCGGTTGCAGGCGCTTATTGTTCCTTCACACTAGGCTATTCCTTCACAACAGTTTTTCACATCCATGGGTCTCTTGGCTGTTAGTTAGTTTTAAAGCTGTACCAGCAATTTTTCTTGAAAAGTGATAATTTTTGAGATTTTCTCCTCTCCAAGTGGTTTCAGATTTGTTTCTTCATCCTCACTGCTACCACCTTTTTGTAGGCAGTTATATGCCCACATCCATGAGTTTGGAATCAAGACAGACTAGTCAAGAAGAAGAGAACTGTCAACTGAACTGTCTTCGGTCTTAGACTCCTTTCAAATTCAGTGTATTGCATTTTGCTGCGGAATAAATCTATGTATTGCAATCTGAGATAAATTTGGCTTGAATCTTACTAATTAAATTATTGAAATGTTATTCTGTATTCTCTACACATGGTTCTGTCTATCACATACACATGGGGAGGCTGTGGTACAATGGTAATATCAACTAGACTAGTAATCCAAAGTCCCTTGAATAAAAGCAAAACACTGTGAATGCTGGAAATCTGAAAGAAACAGAGAATGCTGGAAAAACTTAGCAGATCTCATAGCATCTGTGTTAGCATTTCGAGTCTGGTATATCTCTTCTTCAGAACTCATTTGGAATGGGACAGCATGGTGGCTCATTGGTTCGCACTGCTGTCTCACCATGCCAGGGACCCGGGTTTGATTCCAGCCTCGGGCGACTAGCTGTGTGGAGTTTGCATATTCTCCCTGTGTCTCCTTGGGTTTCCTCCAGGTGCTTCAACTTCCTCCCACAATCTAAAGATGTACAGATTAGGTGAATTAGCCATGCTAAATCGCCTATAATGTTCAGGGATATGTAGGTTAAGTGCATTCATCAGGCGTAAATGTAGAACAATAGAGTAGGGGAATGGGTCTGGATGCGTTACTCTTTGGAGGGTTGGTGTGGACTTGTTGGGCTGAATGACATGTTTGTGATCTGTATGGATTCTATGATGATATAAATCTTGTCTTAACTTAACCATGTCACCTATGCTTGATTACTCCATGATGTGGAGGTGCTGATGTTAGACAAGGTTGGACAAGGTCAAAACTCATATAGTCCAATAAGTTCATTTGAAAACGCAAGCTTTCAGAGCACTAATGGATTCTAATAATAGAAACTTCAGAGTGCTTTGGTGCAGAAAGATATGGGTGTCCTCATAGTAAGGAAGATCAATGGAATTTTGGCATTTATTGCACATGAAATAGATTATAAAAGTAGGGAAGAATTACTGCATATGTTCAAGGCATTAGTGATCCTGCACCTGGAACATTGTGTACAATTTTGGCTCCCTTATTTAAGGAGGGATGTAATTGTATTGGAGGCCGTTCAAAGGAGGCTCTGGTGATTGATTCCAGAGGTGAGGGATTTGTCTTATGAAGAGAGATTATGCAGTGTTGAGTGAATACTCTCTGGAGTTTAGAAGAATGAGAGGAGATCTATTTGAGGGATATAAGGTGAGAAGGGCAATTAACAAACTAAACATAGAAAGGATGTTTTCTTATGTGGGACAATCCAGAACAAGAGATTATAGTTTTAGGATAAGCGGTATTAGCTTTAAAACACAGTTGAGGGAAATTACTTCTCTCAATGGTCCATGACTCTGTGGAATTCACTACCCCAGAGTGCGGTGGATGCTAGGACATTGAGTTATCTTAAGGAGGATATGTAATGGGTAGTTAATTAAGTAATGGGTTGAACAGTTATGAAGAAAGTGGAGTTGAGATCGAAATGAGATCAGACGTGATCATATCTAAAATAACTCCACAGAAGCTTGTATCCTGTCACCAAGTCATCCTTTATACACACTTAACTTTAATACTGCCTCATTTGGAGTCAGCTATCAGAGTGGCAGTGTCTTTGACTCTCCTCTTTTCATCTGTCAGTCAGGGCTCCCTGATTGGACCAGATTCACAGCCCCAATCAGGGAACTCCTATGAGGTCTAGTCACTGCAGTATCAAATAGCAGAGCAGACTCGAGGAGCTGAACTGCTTGCTCCTGCTCCTAATGTTCTTATGACAATAGACAATAGACAATTCTACCCTTCGAGCCTGCACCACCATTCAATATGATCATAGCTGATCATCCTTAATCAGTATCCTGTTCCTGCCTTATCTCCATAGCCCTTGATTCCACTATCCTTGAGAGATTTATCAAACTCTTTCTTAAATGAATCCAGAGACTGGGTCTCCACTGCCCTCTGGAGCAGAGCATTCCACACAGCCACCACTCTCTGGGTGAAGAAGTTTCTCCTCATTTCTGTCCTAAATGGTCTACCCCGTATTTTTAAGCTGTGTCCTCTGGTTCGGCACTCACCCATCAGTGGATGTATTCCACTGGAGGCATGTTTCCTGCCTCCAGAGAGTTCAATCCTTTAATAATCTTATATGTCTCAATCAATTATGCTTTGATTTGCCCATGACGGAATTCAGACTATTTGGCCTATAATTATTTGAGCTATACCTCAAACCCTTTTTAAACAATTGTGTAATTTTTGCAGGGATCCACCTCTCTGGTATGTAGTGAGGATTGGAAAATCATCCTCAGAATATGTGTTATTTCCTCCCTAGTTTCCTTTAACAGTAAGATACAATGCATCCAGCCCTGGTAATTTATCTACTTTCAAGGATGACATTTCATCCAGTACTTCCTCATACATTATCCTTATGGTATTTAATATTTCACATTCCTCTTCTTTGACCAGAATGCTTGATTCATTCTTCTCCTTTGAAAAGACAGAGACAAAGTACTCATTCAGAACCTTGCTGACATCTTCTGCCTCCATGAATACATTGCTTTGTACATCTTTAATAGGTCATATCCTTTTTCTAGTTATTTATAGTTTCTATAGTTCTCAATGTACTGATAAAACATCTTTGGGCTTTCCTTCATTTTACCTGCCAATTTATTTATTTTTCTTTTATAATTTCTCTATTTTGTACTTCATCCCAGTACTTTCCATATTCATCCAGGCTTTCTACAGTACTTTTTAAAAAATTGTCATAAGCTTTCTTATGATGCCTTGTCTTATCCTGTATGCTTCTGGTCAAACAATGTCTCTAAATTTGGCAGGATGGTGCCTTGTTCTTTGTGGGGATATGTCTACACTATACTCATAGAGTCTCACTTTTGAATGCTTTCCACTGATTTGTTATAGAGTTTCCTTTAAGTCACTTCATCAGTGAGCTTTCACCAGTTCACCTCTCATCTTTCTAAAATTTGACACAGCCCAAATGAGAACTGTTACTCTTGTTCTGTCTTTATCCTTTTCTATAATGAAGCTAAATCTTACTGGTCAGATTATGATCACTGTCTTTAAAATCGTCACATCCTGCTAGTTTGTCTACTGGTCCAGCTTCATTTCCTGAGATAAATCGAGACTTGTTATGTGCTGAAGTATAAAAAACAGCTATCGTGAATGTAGTTCAAAAATGTTGCACCCTCTGTTCCTTTCACACTATTCATATCTCAGTTGATATTAATGTAGTTAAGATCCCAAGCTATTATGACCAATTGTTTTTGCACTCAGCAGTTTGCTGAGATATTTCCTCTTCTAACTCCTTCCAACTACTTGGGAGTTCTATAGAACATCCCTGGCAGTGTGGCTGTTCTACTTTTAATTTCTGAGCTCAACCCTTATAGCTTTGTTTGATGATTAATTTAGTTTCCAGACATGCTTTAAAACTGTAATTGATTCCTTAACTAATGACGCTAATACCCCACCTTTTTTTCTGTATCTGCCTCTCAATCCTGCCTTAAACTCTATTTCCAGGATTATTGAGTTGCTATTTTTGCCTCTATTTAAGCCAAGTCTCTATTAAGGCAATGTAATCTCACTGCCATGTGTCTATATGTGCCCTCATCTCATAGATTTTACTTTCTATATTCTTTATTTTTACTTATATACTTTTATTATTGCCAAATTACTGAGCTGTACATATTTTAACCTTTGTTTCTTCTTCCTCTTAGAATCACTCACTAATTGTCCATATCCTGCTCTGAAATTGTCCAAACTGAATCTTCCCACAAGTTCTCATTCCGCCTGCCAACCTAGATTAAAAGCTCCCCTGTAGCACCAGCAAACCTCCCTGCCAGGCTATTTGTCCCAGTCCTGTTCATGTGTAGACTATCCTACTTGTACAGATCCCACCTTCCACAGAGTCTGTTCCAATCATAAATCTGATGCTCTTTCATAAAAAAAATCTTCCCAGCCGTTTGTTCAGTTCTTCAGTTCTTTTGATTCGATGCTCATTCCTGTGCGGGAGGAATCCTGAGATTTCTTTAGAGGTTCTGCTTTTTAACTTCAACCCTGGGTCCCTGAAATCTGCTTTCAGCATCTCACTTATTTGCTCCCAAAGACACTGGCACCAATGTGGACCACAATTCTCCTTCATAATGTCCTGACATCCTTGACCCTAACTCAAAGAGATAACGCACCATCTTGGAGCCACAGAAATAACCTTTTTTCCCGAATTAACGAATCCCCATCCACAACTGCTGCTCCTTTTTGTTCTTTCCCTCTTGCCTGGCAGAACTGCTGCCACTGCCACAATCTTGTTTCTGATTGCATTGACTCCTGCACAGAATCAAAATCAGAAAACTGATTTTTAAGCGAGACTCCAGGAAGACACCCGCATTATCTGTCCAGTTCTTCTGGACTGTTTGATGGTCACCCATTCCCTTTCTGCCTTCATGCACCTAACCTAATCTCAGCCATCTAGATACACTCTAGTGACTCCAGCAACTGCTTAAGCACTGAAACCCAGAGTTTAAGTTCTTGAGGCTGGTGATACTTGCTGATCATGTGGTCATCTAGATCACTAGCAGCATCTATGAATTCTCACATATGAAAGGACACATTCCATATAACCAGCTGCTGTGCCATGTCTTCACTTTGCTGATGCTAATTGTATTTTATTTCAGTTTACTTATACAGTAGACCCCCGTATGAGTGAGGGATACGTTCCAGAACCTACCACTGAAGGCCAAAACCGCGGATTGGAGTTAAATGTACTTTCCTGGCAGCGTCCTGGCCCCTGGTTCTGGAACATTCCCTTTTATATGTTCGGGCCGTGGGAAACCACTGTTAAGTGAAACCATTGAAAATGATTCCACGGATACGGGGGGCCGCCCTGCATTACTCTATTTTTCTTATCCTCAAATTAACATTATTTTCCTATTATTTGTGTTTCATTATTAAATAAGTTACTTCTTTAAGAATAATATCATACTTACTGGCTGTACTTTGCCTAGTCTCCAGAAGGTCCAAGTCACTATTCAGCTGATTAGCTGGTCAAATGATTCTTAGTTAAGATAAATTATTATTTTGTCTGATGTTATTAGAGATTTCTTGTAAATTTACACCAGATCCTGCACCATGTTTCAATGACTCAATTTCTGATATTCCTCCCCTAAAGGAATGGCTCATTTTTATTTGCCACAATATGTGAACTTTAGAAATGCTGCAGAAGGAATTAAAGTTTAGATCAGAGTGGTGCTGGAAAAGCACAGCAGATCAGGCAGCATCAGAGGTGCAGGAAAATTGACGTTTTGGGCAAAAGCCCTTCATCAGGAATAGAGGCAGGAAGCCTCCAGGGTGGAGAGATAAATGGGGGTTTCGAGCATCTGCAGTCCTCACTTTTGCCCAGAAGGAATAAACCCTCATTCTTCCAGTTTATTGCTTAATGTGTCAAGTACAAGCATTTTGACATTCTATACAGTAGGATCATGCAAACTGATGTATGTAATCAGTTAAATAGTTTATCAGATTTCCTTTGCTTTGTCGCAACTGAGTTATTGTTGTGAAAGCTCCACTCATAGTGTTATTTTTCTGTTCCTGGCTCTTACCAAACATCAGTTTGATTGTTGTGGAATCTGCCAATGTGTTGGAATGAATAATATTCATGAAACCACTGAACCACAGCTGAAGAAAACTAAAAAGATGAAACGCAACATAGAACATTTGCATATGTCTCTGTATTGAAGTCTGTTTCTTATTACCTAATGATACCTGTATGAAGATATATGCACCTACAGTGAACGCATTCATATTCATGAATAAAAAAATTGTTACCCAGTGAAATATATAAAGGAAAGAAAGACCTTACATTTAATGCATAGAATGCCATAAAACATGAATTTGAAATATTATGAATCTACTTAAAAAATCATTTATTCCACTTTGAAGCTTTATTGGAAATCATTGAGAGGAGTAATGAATTGAATAATTGCTTTTTCACGACACCATGAATATCTTCTTAGAGGAACTCATGCCAGAAAGTATGTCTGTGCTATGCTGGAGTACTTCTAAGGGTGATTAAATCATGCACTTTGTGAAGAAAAGAGTAATTTGGCCTTGAAAATGGTTAATGTTTGAGTTAGGATGACAATAGGCAGGCCTCAGGCCCCACTTACGTCTGTCTACAAACAACAGATGACTGTATTAATTGCTACCAAGTTTGTGCTTTGTTATATGGAAGTTTTGGCTTTGATGGGGGTTTCACTTGAGCAGATATAAAAGTATTGAAACTGATATGGTTAGGTTTGGAGATGAAACGTAATGTTTCATTCTATACATAAATTTAAGACTGAGCAAAGACTGGTCCTGCTATCATCTTTCACCATGTGGGTTCGGACATAAAACAGACTTCTAGGAGTCCCAAGCAATTAGCCAGTGAATCTGAGCTGGCAGTGGAGTTACGTGGGTCTTGGGGAAAATGGATAACAGTGAGAAATGCAGTGGCTGAGAAGGACTAAGGGTATAATCAGAGGAAGGAAGAGAAAGTTTTCTCTACATTCAGGTGATGATCTAAAGGTAGAGGAGGTGAAGTGACAACTGAGGAATGGAATGATTGAAGGGCTGAGCAAATGCACTCACAGGATATGATGCAACTAATCTCTTCCTTTTAAAGGCAGTCTTTACTTCTTAAAGGGGGACCAATGTCTGCACTGATACTGACTCATGTAAGAGCTGCATTAATGGTGTACGAGGGAAGAAAGAAGGCAATCAAAGTTCATGGAATTGTTTCTGGAGGCCATTATCATGGAAATGATATGGGTAGGTGCTATATTTCCACAAAGAGTCAAGAGGCTGTCATGGATCATCCACTGAAGGTTATGAACATTGGCACAGTGAGGTCAGTGGAAGGGGTCTGACTCAAAGGACCTGCTTGCAATGTCTTCACACAGGTGGTCAAGTGTATGCGGTTTTAAAGGACCTCATACTGTCATCAATCTTTCTTCCCACCTGCTGCATACAACAGTGTCTTTAACATTACAAAACGTTTGACAGAGTGAATATGGAGATTGTCTGACCTGGTATATTCCACCCATTTGAGAGATGAGTCGACTGCTTAGATAATTCAAGGATGAAAGATATTGTAATGGCCAAGCACGGCTCATCTCTCACAAGAAAGTGACCCATTGACTGCAGATAGCCTCAAACATTAGGGATCCATGAATTGTGACGCTGATGACTGAAGCCAAGGCATTGCATCTTCATGTGAATAGCACTTGACGTAAAACACAGTGTTTAGGAAATGTCAGAGAGCCTGGCCACACAGGTCTTCCACACTGAAATCCAATGTGAGCAGAGAGAGAGAGAGAGTTTGGGATCAGTGATGAGTTCACACAGCTTTGCAGGCAAAGGTGTATTCTCCCTGTCAGCTATTTACTGCAATTCAGGGCTGGGTGATATACAATGGGGAAGGCACATGTTCACTCTACCTCATAACACATTGATGCATAAAGCACTGCCTCTCGTATGTTCAATGCTACCTAACACAATACTGACCCTTATCAGGAGAACTTAGCGGTGTTTGTCCTCTCTGAAACATTTGAGTTATTGGTGATGGAAGTGTTAAAAGGTGATTCCTCAGCATTCTACTCCCTGTCATGAGAGAGTTTATTACAAAACATTCAGGCACGATATCCTAATGGATATCTCAAGATCCACCTAACCTTAGACCCATGTAATGTTAATGCATTGTTTTCCTATTGCTTTTTCCTCACCAGTCATTTGGGCATGTCATATGCATGTGCCTATAGTGGGATCATGCAAAGGTAATAAAGGTAAAATCAGATGGCTAACAAGGAATTTGTTCAGGAAAACAAGGAGTCACGGACTACAATAGTGGTAAAGTCCACATGTCCACAGGGGTAGAATGTTAAACAAAGACCTAACATGGCTCATTCATCCTATAAACGGGTTGTAATTATGTTATAATAAAGGCTAAATACTGAAGAAGCTGGAGATCTGAAAGAAACACCAAAATGCTGGAGAACTCATCAGGTTTGACAGAAGCTGTGGAGAGAGAAACAGAGTTGATGTTTTGAATCCAGTATCACATTTCTTCAGAACTGAGGACTCAGGGAGTCTGGATGTGGTGCCTTCTCCAGCTTGCAGGTTCCATCAATGATGCATGAATTTCACCAAAACCTTCATGTTCCCTTTTGTGTTGCTATCCCTGTGGCTATGATGACCTCTTAATCTTCCTTATGCCCCTATGTTTGTAGTCCCTTTATATAATTATTGATAGCCCCATTTTACCCCACTTTACAGCTTTGGAAGTTTTTATCCATTGCTGGCCCTTTATTCTCCTTATGCAGAGGCAAGGGTTATCATGACCCATTGCAACAACCTCTTCCACAGCTCCCTATCCTCTCTCAATCTTTCCCTTATCATTATGGTGACTGCCTCACTGACTCAGTATAATGAAGCCCATTTCATGACATGAAACAAATAAAACTAGAAAATGCTGGAGAAACTCAGCAGGTCTATCTGTGTCTGTGAAGAGACTGAAAGACAATAAAACATCAGAGTAGAATTAGGCTAATTGGCCCATCGAGGCTGCTTCATCATTCATAGAACATAGAACATTAGCACCGATCCTTGTGGCACTGGAGGTCACAGGCCTCCAGTCTGAAAACCAACCCTCCACCCACACCCTGTGTTCTGCCTTTGAGCCGGTTCTGTATCCAAATGGCTAGTTCTCCCTGTATTCCGTGAGATCCATGCTGTAAGGTCTGTGTATGCTTGAGTATTCACTAAACATTAGAGCGTGGTACAGGCCCTTCGGCCCTCGATGTTGTGCTAACCTGTCATACCAATCTGAGGCCCATCTAACCTACACTATTCCATGTACGTCCATATGCTTGTCCAATGACGACTTAAATGTACTTAAAGTTGACAAATCTACTACCATTACTGCAAAACATTCCATACCCTTACAACTCTCTGAGTAAAGAAACTACCTCTGACATCTGTCCTATATTTATTACCCCTTAATTTAAAGCTATGCCCCCTTGTGCTCGCCATCACCATACTTGGAAAAAGGCTCTCCCTGTCCACCCTATCTAACCCTCTGATTATCTTATATGTCTCTATTAAGTCACCTCTCAACCTTATTCTCTCCAATGAAAACAGCCTCAAGTCCCTCAGCCTTTCCTCGTAAGACCTTCCGTCCATACCAGGCAACATCCTAGTAAATCTCCTCTGCACCCTTTCCAAAGCTTCCACATGCTTCTTATAATGCGGTGACCAGAACTGTACACAATACTTCACGTGCGGCTGCACCAGAGTTTTGTACAGCTGAAGCATAATCTCATGGTTCCAGAACTCGATCCCTCTATTAATAAAAGCTAAAATACCGTATGCCTTCTTTACAACCCTGTCAACCTGGGTGGCAACTTTCAAGGGTCTGTGTACATGGACACCGAGATCTCTCTGCTCATCTACACTACCAAGAATCTTACCATTAGCCCAGTACTTTGCATTCCAGTTACTCCAACCAAAGTGAATCACCTCACACTTGTCCGCATTAAACTCCATTTGCCACCTCTCAGCCCAGCTCTGCAGCTTATCTATGTTTCTCTGTAACCTACAACATCCTTCCTCACTATCCATAATTTCACCGACTTTAGTGTCATCTGCACATTTACTAACACACCCTTCTATGTCCTCATCCAGGTCGTTTATAAAAATGACGAACAGCTGTGGACCCAACACCGACCCTTGTGGTGCACCATTGGTAACTGGACTCCAGGATGAACATTTCCCATCAACCACCACCCTCTGTCTTCTTTCAGCAAGCCAACTACTGATCCAAACTGCTATATCTCCCACAATCCCATTCTTCTGCATTTTGTACAATAGCCTACTGTGGGGAACCTTATTGAATGCCTTGCTGAAATCCATATACACCACATCAACCGGTTTACTCTCATCTACCTGTTTGGTCACCTTCTCAAAGAACTCAATAAGGTTTGTGGGGCACGACTTACCCTTCACAAAACTGTGCTGACTATCCCTAATCAAATTATTCTTTTCTAGATGATTATAAATCGTATCTCTTATAACCTTTCCCAACACTTCACCAAAAACTGAAGTAAGGCTCACTGGTCTATAATTACCTGGGCTGTTTCTACTCCCCTCCTTGAACAGGGGAACCACATTTGTTATCCTCCAGTCTTTTGGCACTATTCCTGTAGACAATGTCGATTTATAGATCAATGTCAAAGGCTCGGCAATCTCTTCCCTGGCTTCCCAGAGGATCCTAGGATAAATCCCATCTGGCCCAGGGGACTTACTATTTTCACAATCTGCAGGATTTCTAAACCTTTTCCTTGTTAACCTCAATCCCACCTAGTCTAGTAGCCTGTATCTCAGTATTCTCCTTCATAACTTTGTCATTTTCCACAGTGAATACTGTCGAAAAATATTCATTTAGCGCTTCCCCTATCTCCTCTGACTCTACACATAACTTCCCACTACTATCCTTGATTGGCCCTAATCTTACACTCATCATTCTTTTATTCCTTAAATACCTATAGAAAGCCTTAGGGTTTACCCTGATCCTATCTGCCAACAACTTCTCATGTTTCCTCCTGGCTCTTCTGAGCTCTTTCTTTAGGTCTTTCCTGGCTACCTTGTAACCCTCAAGCGCCCTAACTGAGCCTTCACATCTCATCCTAACATAAGCATTCTTCTTCCTCTTGACCAGAGATTCCAATTCCTTTGTAAACCACGGCTCCTGCGCTCTACAGCTTCTCCTTGCCTGACAGGTACATGCTTAACTAGGACACTCAGGAGTTTTTCCTTGAATAAGCTCCACATTCGAATGTGCCCATCCCCTGCAGTTTCCTTCCTCATTCTATACTTCCTAAATCTTGCCTAATCGCATCGTAATTGCCTTTCCCCCAGCTGTAGCTCTTGCCAGTGGTATACATCCATCCCATTCTATCACTAAAGTAAACATAACAGAATTGTGATTGCTATCACCAAAGTGCTCAGCTACTTCCAAGTCTAACACCTGGCTGGGCTCATTACCCAGTACCAAATCTAATGTGGCTTCGCCCCTTGTTGGCCTGTCTACATACTGTGTCAGGATGTCCTCCTGCATGCATGGGACAAAAACTGACCCATCTATAGTACTATTGTGTTCCCAGTCAATATTTGGAAAGTTGAAGTCCCCCATGACAAGTACCCTGTCTCTCTCACTCCTATCGAGAATCATCTTTCCTATCCTTTCCTCTACACCTCTGGAACTATTCAGAGGCCTATAGAAAACTCCCAACAGGGTGACCTCTCCTTTCCTGTTTCTAACCTCAGCCCATACTACCTCAGTTGATGAGTCCCCAAACATCCTTTCTGCAACTGTAATACTGTCCTTGACCAACAATGGCACACCTCCCCCTCTTTTACCATCTTCTCTGTTCTTACTGAAACATGTAAATCCTGGAACCTGCAACAACCATTCCTGTCCCTGCTCTAACCATGTCTCCGAAATGGCCACAACATCGAAGTCCCAGGTACCAACCCATGCTGCAAGTTCACCCACCTTATTCCAGATGCTTCTGGTGTTGAAGTAGACACACTTCAAAACAACTTCTTGCTTGCTGATGCCATCTTGCGTCCCTGAAACTTGATTTCGGACCTCCCTACTCTCAACCCTTTCTATACTCGAACTATAATTTTGGTTCCCATCCCCCTGTTGTTCTTGTTTTTTTTTAAGAGTGGTCGTAAAAGACACAGACTCCAAAAAGTCTAAATTTGAAGGGTTTAAGGGCCAGTTTGATTCTATCTAACAGATACTGCCTCAGGAAAAAAAACTTTTTAAGTTTTAAAAAACAACCTTGTACAATGAAAGGGGAGTCACCAGTTCTCCCAGCTTAGCTATTCTCTGGTTCATGTGTTGCTGGTCAAAGCACAGCAGGTTAGGCAGCATCTCAGGAATAGAGAATTCGACGTTTCGAGCTTATGCTCGAAACGTCGAATTCTCTATTCCTGAGATGCTGCCTAACCTGCTGTGCTTTGACCAGCAACACATTTGCAGCTGTGATCTCCAGCATCTGCAGACCTCATTTTTTATTCTCTGGTTCAATTTGGTTTTGTCATCCTAACTATTGATTGAAAGTAGTCAGGGAGGTTTTTTGAAACTGCTGGACCTAAGGAAGCAGGTCCAGGCTAATCCTCCTCTATCTCTGACAACTCTCCCGTAAGACCCTGGGTTTGATTTTTCCTTTTGTATCAAGGGATTTACATTGGGGTTATTGCAAGTATTTGGAGCAACATAATTAAGTTGGGATGATCCGTTGGGTTTTCAGATAGGTCAAGTTATTCTGTATTAGAGTCATGGAATCATAGAGATGTTCAGCAAGGAAACAGACCCTTCGGTCTAACCTGTTCATGCTGACCAGATATCCCAACCCAATCTAGTCCCACCAGCCAGCACCTGGCCCATATCCCTCCAAACACTTTTAAATGCCTTTTAAATGTTGCAATTGCACCAGCCTCCACCACTTCATCTGGCAGCTCATTCCATGCACCTACCACTTTCTGTGTGAAAACGTTGTCCCTTAGGTCTCTTTTATATCTCTCCCCTCTCACCCTAAACCTATGCCCTCCAGTTCTGGACTCTCCCATCACACGGAAAAGACTTTGTCTATTTATTCTATCCATGTCCCTCATAATTTTGTAAACCTCTATAAGGTCACCCCTCAGCCTCCGACGCTACAGGGAAAACAGCCCTAGCCTAGTCAGCCTCTCCCTGTAGCTCAGATCCTCCAACCTTGACAACATTCTTGCAAATCTTTTCTGAACTTTTTCACGTTTCACAACATCTTTCCGATGGGAAGGAGACCAGAATTGCACGCAATATTCCAACAGTGGCCTAACCAATGTCCTGTACAGCTGCAACATGACCTCCCAACTCCTGTACTCAATACTCTGACCAATAAAAGAAAGCATGCCAAATGCCTTCTTCACTATCCTATCTACCTGCGACTCCACTTTCAAGGAGCTATGAACCTGCAATCCAAGGTCTCTTTGTTCAGCAACACTCCCTAGGACCTTACCATTAAGTGTAAAAGTCCTGCTAAGATTTGCTTTCCCAAAATGCAGCACCTTGCATTTATCTGAATTAAACTCCATCTGCCACTTCTCAGCGCATTGGCCCATCTGGTCAAGATCCTGTTGTAATCTGAGATAACCCTCTTCGCTGTCCACTACACCTCCAAATTTGGTGTCATCTGCAAACTTACTAACGCTACCACTTATGCTCGCATCCAAATCATTTATATAAATGACAAAACATAGAGGACCCATCACCGAACCTTGTGGCACTCCACTGGTCACAGGCCTCCAGTCTGAAAAACAACCCTCCACCACCATACTCTGTCTTCTACCTTTGAGCCAGTTCTGTATCCAAATGGCTAATTCTCCCTGTATTCCATGAGATCTAATCTTGTTCACCAGTCTCCCATGGGGAACCTTGTCAAATGCCTTACTGAAGTCCATATAGATCACATCTACCAATCTGCCCTCATCAATCCTCTTTGTTACTTCTTCAAAAAACTCAATCAAGTTTGTAAGACATGATTTCCCACGTACTAAGCTAAGTTGACTATCCCTAATCAGTCCTTGACTTTCCAAATACATGTACACCCTGTCCCTCAGGATTCCCTCCAACAACTTGCCCACCACCGACATCAGGCTCACTAGTCTACAGTTACCTGGCTTGTCCTTACTGCCCTTCTTAAACAGTGGCACCACATTTGCCAACCTCCATTCTTCTGGCACTTCACCTGTGACTATCGATGATATAAAAATTCTCAGCAAGAGACCCAGCAATCACTTCCCTAGCTTCCCACACAGTTCTAGGGTACACCTGATCAGGTCCTAGGGATTTATCCACCATTTATGCATTTCAAGATATCCAGCACTTCCTCCTTTGTAATATAGACATTTTGCAATGTGTCACCATCTATTTCCCTTTATTCTATATCTTCCATATCCTTTTCCACAGTAAAAAACTCGTTTAGTATCTCCTCCATTTTCTGTGGCTCCACACAAAGGCCGTCTTGCTGATCTTCAAGAGGCCCTACTCTCTCCTTAGTTACCCTTTGTCCTTAATGTATTTGTAAAAACTCTTCGGATTCTCCTTAATTCTATTTGCCAAAGCTATCTCATGTCCCCTTTTTGTCCTCCTGATTTCCCTCTTAAGTATACTCCTACTGCCTTTATACTCTTCTAAGGATTCAATCGATATATCCTGTCTATATCTTACATATGCTTCCTTCTTTTTCTTAACTAAACCCTCAATTTCTTTCGTCATCCAGCATTCCCTACACCTACCAGCGTTTTCTTTCACCCTGACAGGAATATACTTCTCTGGATTCTCATTATCTAATTTCTGAAAGCTTCCCATTTTCCAGCTGTCCCTTTACCTGTGAACATCTGTCCCCAATCAGCTTTTGAAAGTTCTTGCCTCATACCGTCAAAATTGGCCTTTCTCCAATTTAGAACTTCAACTTTTAGATCTGGTCTATCCTTTTCCATTGGTTTCTTTTGTTTGTGTTTAATTTGGTAATCTTGTAAATAGATTCTGTTTTATTTAGAACTAAGTAGTTTGACCAGCTGTATCACTCCTGGAACCTCCATGTTACACCTGATTAAAACAACCAGCAAAGTTATGGTCTTGAAATGATTTGAGGGGGTCTGACCTGATCCATAAAACTACCCTATTCCTGTAACCCTGAATTTGTTATGGCTAATCTACCTAGCTTACACATCCCTGGACATGATGGGCAATTTATTATGGCCTTCCCATTTCTTTATTCCACTTCATATTTTTCCAGCCTCAGCCTGTAAATGAACCATTTGGCTTAATTATTTTCTTCCTTCTCAATCTGTGAAGGTATTCAGGGATCAATTATCCTATCTGAAGTCCTGCTGCCAGCACCTGGAGGCTTGAGATCTACATTTTGCAATGAAATAAGGGTCCCTCAGTTAAAATTCAGGTCAATACTTGAGCTATCTGTGCTGCTGATATGATAGGGTCCCTGCCTGACACTATTTGAGCATGAGATGCTGCAGGTAGAGGTCCTTAATTGTCACTTAAGGACTTCAATTTGTCCCCATCCATGCCATTTATAACTAGGGAATACCAGGGAGGGAATGGAATCTCCATACCAAGCCTTGCTGCCCTATTTCACATGCCTCCCACATCACAGCCAATTCTTGATTGGAATTATTAAATTCTGGCCAGTATCTGAGGTTGTGACTGGGTGTTAGGCGATAGTGTTTTGTCTTCATTGTCACCGTCTTCTTGTCATGCATTCAGATTTCCAGGAGTTGACTGCTGGCAGATACATAGAAAACTTAACATCTTTCCTTCTATCTCCTTCATAAAGGCCTTCAGTGGAGATTCCAAGGAAAATTGGAGCTACTTTTGTCTCCCATGATGCCATTTTTCACTCATTCCCAGACCAGATTCTCTTCAATGAAACTCCAGGTATCTGCTCCCACTACAATATATTTGTCTTGTAAGAGGTACAGGCCAGTGATGCTAAGCATTCATGCTGTTGGCACTGTGCCAATGAGCTCAGAGCTAACTGCGCTATTATTATTGGGTGAACACATAGATCATTCAAATCAGTAGACAAGAGTTACATGTACATTGTGATCATTATGCCTGTATTGGGGGCTATTCAATTTAACTTTTGTAGTCTATTATATGATAACTTTGAATCTAGATTTTGAAAGCAAATACTGCTGTCTAATAAGGCCATGAAATTCAGATTTGTGCATGCATAAGATGTCTTGGATGCACATCTACACAGAATAAACGGTTGCTGACCTTGCAAACAAATTATTATAGGACCAAAATGATTTAAAAACTGCAGATTAATGTTGCACACACATAACACCTTCACATGGATTGTAATGTGTCGCTATTCAGTTTCTGGTGTAATCAGTTCAATTGAGCTTTGGTTTTGAAAATACCAAGAGAACGATGAGTTTTATCAGGAAGGAAATGTAATGCGGCATTTGTAAAGTTTATCACACATTGAAACAGCTATAGTTTGCTTGAGGAATAGGTTTGAAAGTATTGTATCTAATAACATATACCACAATGGATGATGGAATACAGGGGTAATTTGTTCATTCTGTATCTTTTGGAAATATTCAGAATTATGCTAAATCAGAAATGTTTAACTCTTTAACAATAATGGTAGCAAGAAGAACCCTGACATCGTCTATTCAGATCCCATGCATCTTCAATTCTTTTAACAGCGACACAGCATTCACACATGAAAAAGCACTAATACTGGTCCATATTGACAGATATTCTCCTTAGTCCTACTTTCATTCTCAGCTTCTGCAGAAAACTATGACGTAAAATATTGATTACTGGTCACAACGTACATATCAATCGTTATAATTACTTTGATATTTACATGTATATTCTAACAGAAAAACTTATGGCAGGAAGTAGAAATTTATATAATATTAGCTTCCCAGATCTCTGCTATGAACAAACATTATGAGTAAACAGTAACATGTTTAGTTGTACTTCAGGAGCTTGGGACTGCAAGGTATCCTTCAGGTAAAATTACAGTTCACTGAATTTGACCTAAATTACAAAAAGACTTGAAGTATGTGACAGGTTAAAGAATCAATAATGAGAAAAGCCATAATAAATTCTTAAAGTAAAACAGTCCTGGAAACCAGTCAAGCTGTTTCCACTTCACACATAAATGAGATTATTTCAGTTGCAATTTCTCTGGATGCGTTTTTCACGATAATTCAGTTATCAGCATAAATTTCAAAAGTAATTGTTGTCAACAGATTTGAAAATACCTAAGTAAAAAATAAATTTCTCATTCATTAAGATTTAAATATTTGAAAGGAAATATTGTGGGTTTATTAAATCAAGCACACTAAGGAGGTGACCAATGGCATCTCCCTCAGACGTGACCGAGATATGGTCATTTTATTTTGACTTTGAGATATGGTCATTTTATTAATGCACACACAGCCTGTTTACCATGCAGGATGCTGGCACTTGCTGTAGGTCTGACATTGAGATGTAATGGTATAAACTGTCCACCCATTGACGGATTACAGCATCAAACCAAGACAAGCTGCCTGGCTTTCTGTCTAAACTGAATTTCAGACAAGATGGAAGCATTGGGAGTCTTCAAAATTTGGCTGAGGAGACAAAGTACAAAAGGACAAGAATAGTATAGCAAGGCAGATTGTTTTGAGCATTTAGCTTGATACAAAGTGAGTGTGCATTTAGAGAGGGAGCAAGCAGCCCTCAGACCTTGTCTAGTCAATGAGCTGGCTATGTGTTGCTGCATGCAACAGGTCCTTGCAGCAGCACTATGGTGAAAGGCACTTATACACTCCAAAATGCAACTATCAAAGTGCTGAAGTGACCTCTAAGAGGTGGCATCGTGGCTCAGCAGTTAGCATTGCTGCCTCACAGTGCCAGGGACATGGGTTTGATTCCAGTTTCTGGCGACTGCCTGTATGGAGTTTGCACATTTTCCCCATGTCTGTGTGGATTTCCTCCAGGTGCTCCAGTTTCCTCCCACAATCCAAAGATGTGCAGGTTAATTGTATTGGCCATGCTAAATTGCCCATAGTGTTCAGGAATGTTTAGTCAGGGGTAAATGTAAAGTAATAGGGTAGGGAAATGCGTCTGGGTGGATTACTCTTTGATTACTCAAGTCAGTGTGGACTTGTTGGGCCAAATGGCTTGTTTTCATACTGTAAAGATTCTATAAAACAACACTCTATAAGTGGATTGGAGATGTGCTGTGATGATGCAATGAGACTGGTACATGTCTAATGCCAATACTGCGGATGTGAGGTGTACGTAGCTGCTGCCCTTGAAGGACCTGAGGGATACCATTTTCATGCTGAGGGTTGTGTATGTATGGAACAAACTGGCAGAGGATGAGATGGAGGCAGGTACAATTACACCATTTAAAAGGCATCTGGATGGGTATATGAATAGGAAGCATTTAGAGGGATATGGGCCAAATGCTGGCACATGAGACCAGGTCAGATTGGGGTGTCTGATCGACATGGACAAGTTGGATCAAAGGATCTGTTTTTGTGCTGTACGAACCTATGACTCTGTAGCTATGACTGGCTACAGTATCAACTCACTGTTGCCCTGGTGCTGCTAGGACTGGAGCTGGCCACAATCTGACTGATCTCTTGACAGCTCTCAAGGGTGGGTCCTCCCAGATGGGGTCAGGAGCAACACCTAAACCAATTAAGAAACTTAGGGCTGTGAAACCAATTCAAGGCTTCGCAATCAAGAGTCTTACCCCAATTATTTCAGCTGCTGATAGACTGAGAAGCAACTGCCATCACATAAATGCAGGTCTCATGTTCTAAGCTCCAGAAAAATCAGAAAAATGCTTCCAATTTTATTGAGTATAATTCAAAGGAAGTCTTTGCGCTAATGTCAGTTGAAATTTAGGTGATCATTGGAAACACCCTTAATTTGCAGAATATCTGTTTTGTGTCTTCGGTTGATTACACATTTTGAAGAAGATATGTAATGATAAAATAAAGAAATGGTTTTCTGGCTTATGGACATTTTAATCTTTCAGCTTTCTTTGAAGATAAATGCTTTCCATTACTGTTTACGTGGGAACACTGCATTTTCCAAAAAAACGGTATGCTTCCTGAAGTAACTCCACTGAGGCCAGTATCCCATCATCAAATCAATTTTTATTTACACATAAATAGTATTTGACTCTGGTCTGGCTCCCTCACAGCCAGCTGTCAGAGTGAACAGAATCTCAGACCCTGCTTTTTATATCTGTCAGCCAGGGCTCCCTGATTGAACTAGATTAATGGTCGCAATCAGGTAACTCATATTCTACATGGTCTGACCTTGTTACAATCAGTACATATCATATATTGTAGGTGTGCGAACACTTGGAAAAAAATGGAAAGGTTTTCGGAGGCTTTGACGTTCTGAAAAGGTTCTATATAAATGCAAGTTTTCTTTAACATTTGCTTAAATTAATTCTGACAGAATGTTGACACTTTAGCAGAAGGTAGATTGTGAAATGTTGATAGATTCTAAAATTGCAGCTCAATTCAATTCTTCCTGGAGCAGCGAGGTTGTTAATCTCGGCATTTGCTGATTGAGGATTGATCGGGTTCAGCTGCAATCCATCTCCCACACAACGCCCACATGTACCTGAACCAAAATTGTTTATTTAACTTGAGCAGTTCTGAAAATGCTGAAATGTTTTCTGTAGCACAGAGACAATGCCACCTATTCATCTGGGACAATGCTATCCCATGAATGTGAAGAAAGGGCTATCCAGTTATATCTAGAAATTAATTCAGTTTTAGGTAACTAATCAGCAGAAAGGTGCAAATTTACTTTTGGCAATTATCTTAGTGACAAGTAGTCACCATCCTCCTTGAAGGAAAGTATTTCCTTTTTAAGCTCCTAGAGACTGGACAGATTTGTCATTGAAATGCCGATTCTTCCTCCACTCACCAAAATTAAAATAAAAAACCCCAACAATAAATTTATTGAATTTAAGCAGCTTGTTGGGGTGGGGGAGGAATGGGGAGGTGTTTTGAGGAGGACAGAGTAGAGATTAGAGTTTGTCCTGTTTCTTGGCTTTATGTCAATTTCCTAAGTGTACTGAAGTCTGAAAATGTTAACAGTGGAAAAAGAAGACAGACAGTGAAATAATATCTTGCAGTCTGGGCTTATGCACAGTATCGAGGAGGTAATTTTAATGGGTGGATTTGGGTCAGATGGGAGGGTAAAACATTTTTTAGAAGTCTGTAACAGAAACTCGAACTGTCTCACACTCACAAATCTCCAGTTTTAAAGAGGTCTAGACAGGTCTAGTTTGGCAGATGCAAGATGGAGTGGTGGGTGGGGTAGTGGAACAAGCTGTGCATTGGCACTTAACCAATCCCAGGAAACAGGATGGTGATTGGACTCACTTAAGAAAGTTACAGTGCCTTCCTTTGAACAGTGTTTCTATTTTTAACTCTATTGGCCTCAGGGAAATCCTGCAGTTAAAAGGAAGTAAATCCATTGGTGTCTTACAAAGAATTTCAGCAACAGGAGGGCTGAAAAAGAACGAATTTGGGCAGTGTAATGGAAATGGAATGTTAGTGATGATCTATTTTTGTGAATAGCAGTTCACTGCAGAGTCCAATATTACATCAAGGGTTACAAACAGTCTGATTCAGATTTAGAATCTTGTGGGGATGAAGGAGAAATCAGCAGCCAGGGAACTGAGTTTGAAACATGAATCAAAGACAATGACTCAGTTTTCCCAATATATGATGTGAGGAAATTTCTGCTCAGCTTCTACTGGACATCAATAAGCAGTTTGTTAACTTACCGACCATATAGGAGTCAATAGGAGAGGTGTTGAGGTAGAACTGGTTGCTATCAGCATATATTTGAACATTTTCACTGTGTTTTTGTATGAAACCGTAAACACACAGTGTGTGTATGAGAAATAGGAGAAAGTTCAGGATGGATCCTTGGGGGATACCAGTGATAACAGTGTGGGAGTGGAAAGCCATGTCAATTTAGGTGTTTCTGGCAATAACTCGATGGTTTGGGTTGGAGTGGTGCAGTGATAGACTTCCTATCACTAGACCATGAGACATAGGTCTAAGTCCGATTTGCTGCAGATGTATGTAATAACATCTCTGGATAGGTTGATTGGAAATTATCCAGAATTGGAACCCAAGTGAGTATAGTCCCATTTAGCCAGCTGGATGACAGTGGTGAGGACATTAGAGCAGGATTGTGTGATCAACTGCGTCAAAAGCTGCAGTATGAGAAGGACAAGGAGGGAAGATTTATCTTTATTAATTTGGTCATATAGGGTGTCACGTATTATATTGTTCTGTGTTTCAGTACAGGGGCATAAGATTGGAAATCTGGAAATAAGATTGGAACAGATTCAAACAAGTTCTGGGAAAATTGAAAATAGATTTGGAGGAGACAAAAAAATTCAAGGACCTTGCAGAGGAAAGGGAAATAGGTCATGCAGCATTCCTTCACAAGGACATAGTAGTTAGAGTATGTTTTTTCAAGAGACGATTGAGGATTGCAGAATTGTAGAAAAACAGGATAAAGTCTGAAACAAAAATAGTTGATAAGATCAGGTAACAGAAAAAGAAGTTGGATGGCAAGAGAACCAACGAGGGGAGAGGCCATTTTGGATTTGGTGCTTGACAATGAGCCAGGACAGGTGCCAGATCTCGTGGTGGGAGAACACTTTGGTGACAGTGATCACAACTACCTCACATTTGACATAGCCTGAGAGAGGGTAAAGAGCAGTTACTGAGGGAAGATATTTAATTGGGGAAAGGAAAATTATGGCACTATCAGATTGTTGGAAGTACAGACTGGGAGCAATTGTTCCACAGAAAGGGCACAGCAGATATGTGGAGACTGTTTAAGGAGCAGTTGTTGTGAGTGATGCACGCATTTATTCTTCTGAGACAGGTAAGATTAGGGAACCTAGGACAATGATAGCAGAGGAGTTTCTCATCAAAAGGAAGAAGGTAGCTTACGTAAAGTGGAGGAGGTAAGGATCTAGCACAGCTTTAGAGGATTACAGGCTTGTTAGAAAGGAGCTCAGAAATGGACTGAGGAGAGCCGGGAGGGGGCACAAAAAAGGCTTGGCAAATAGGATTAGGGAGAACCCAAAGGCATTTTACTCATACGTGAGGAATAAGAGAATGATCAGGGAGAAGGTAGGGCCGACCACGGATAGAGTAGTGAACTTGTGTGTGGAGTCTGAGCAATAGGAAAAGCTCTAAGAGAGTATTTTGCTTCACTTTTCTCTAAGGCAAGGGACCTTGTTGTGAATGAGAACTTTGAGGAACTAGGATACAGGCTTGACCAGATCAGGATTGATGAAGTTGATGTGCTGGAAATTTTGGAAAACATTAAAATTGATAAGTCCCCAGGGCCAGACAAAATTTATCCTAGGCTGTTCCGGGAAGTGAGAAAAGAGATTGCTAAGCCGCTGGCGAAGATCTTTGCCTCCTCACTCTCCATGGGAGTCGCACTGGAGGATTGGAAGGAGGCGAATGTTGTTCCTCTTTTCAAGAAAGGTAATAGGGAAATCCCTGGCAATTACAGACCAGTCAGTCTTATGTCTGTGGTCAGCAAGGTTTTGGAAAGAATTCTGAGGGATAGGATCTATGACTATTTAGCAAAGCATAGCGTGATTAAAGGCAGTCAATTTGGCTTTGTGAGGGGCAGGTCATGCCTCACAAATCTTATTGAGTTCTTCGAGGAAGTGACAAGATGGGTTGATGAAGGTTGAGCAGTGGATATGGTGTATATGGTCTTCAACAAGGCATTTGATAAGGTTCCCCTTGGTAGGCTCATTCATAAAATCAGGAAGTATGGGATACAGGGAGATTTGGCTGTCTGAATTCAGAATTGGCTGGCTGACAGAAGGCAGAGTGGTTGTAGATGGAAAGTATTCTGCCTGGAGGTCAGTGTTGAGTGGGGTCCCATAGGGCTCAGTTCTTGGGCCTCTGCTCTTTGTAGTTTTTATAAATGACTTGGATGAGGAGGTTGAGAAGTGGGTTAGTAAATTTCTAGATGATACAAAGATTGAAGGTGTCATTGAAAGTATCAAGGGCTATTGCAGGCTCCAGTGCGACATAGACAGGATGCAGAACTAGGCTGAGAAGTGGAAGATGGAGTTCAAATTAGATAAATGTAAAGTGATGCATTTTGGAAGGTCGAACTTGAATGCTGAATATAGGATTAAAGACAGGATTCTTGATAGTGTAGAGGAACAGAGGGATCTGGGTGTGCAAGTACATGGATCCCTCAAAGTTGCCACCCAAGTGGATAGGGTTGTTAAGAAAGCATTTGGTGTTTTGGCTTTCATTAACAGAGGAATAGAGTTTAAGAACCGTAAGGTTTTGATACAGCTCTACAAGTCCCTGGTGAGACCACACTTGGAATATTGTGTCCAGTTCTGCTCACCCTACTATAGGAAAGATACAGAGGCTTTGGAGAGAGCGCAAAGAAGGTTTACCAGGATGCTGCCTGGACTGGAGGGCTTGTCTTATGAAGAAAGGTTGAAAAAGCTCAGACTTTTCTCTCTGGAGAGAAAGAGGAAGAGAGGAGACCTGATCGAGGTATACAAGATGAGAGGAATAGATAGAGTCAATAGACAGACTTTTCCCCAGGGCAGGATTGACGGATATGAGGAGTCATAGTTTTAAAATATTGGGGGAAAGGTATAGAGGAGACGTCAGAGGTAGGTACTTTATGCAGAGTTGTGAATGCATGGAATGCGTTGCCAGTGGTGTGGTGGAAGCAGAGTCATTAGGGACATTTAAGCGACTGCTGGACAGGCACATGGACAGCAGTGAGTTGAGGGATGCATAGATTATGTTATTATTTTTTGCATTAGGATTAAACCTTGGCACAACATTGTGGGCCAAAGAGCTTGTTCTGTGCTGTACTTTTCTATGTTCTATGTTCTAAGTCAGTATACAGTCAAGGTAGTAGTTCATGAATCTTGTAAGGTGACTCAGAAAGGAATTAGGAGGGATATTTGAGAAGGTTCAAGGGAGTGTTGTACTTTCAGATAATACACCACCAGCAGCGATACAGTTCGGGTGTTCTCTACAAACAATTGTCCTTTCTGTAAGCTAAGTTCAGGACTTGTCTAGCTATCAGTGATAAAGGATAGACCATTGATGACTCTAAAAAGAAAAGATATTTGTCTTACATAATAAGGTAGCTTTTTGAATGATAGCAATACATTAGTAACACAAGTACTCAAGCTTACATTCCTTGTGAGGCATAATGACTAAAGACTCTTGGGAGCTAGATAAAGGACATTCAGGTACTCATGCACTACTCAACTATAGACTGTGGTATCATCATCGAATCATAGAGATGTACGGCATGGAAACAGACCCTTCAGTCCAACTCATCCATGCTAACCTGATATTCTAACCTAACCTAGTTCCATTTGCCAAAACTTGGCCCATATCCCTCTAAACCTTTCCTATTCATATACTCATCAAATGCCTTTTAAATGTTGCAATTATATCAGCCTCCACCACTTCCTCTGGCAGCTCATTCCATGCACACACCACCCTCTGTGTGAAACAGTTGCCCCTTACACCCCTTTTAAATGTGTCCCCTCTCACCCTAAACCTAAGCTCTCTAGTTCTGGACTCCCTAACCCCAGGAAAAAGACCTTGTCTACTTGTCCTAACCATATACCTCATGATTTTATAGACCTCTATAAAGTCACCCCTCAGCCTCCAATACTGCAGGGAAAACAGCCCCAGCCTATTCCGCCTCTCCCTGTAGCTCAAATTCTCCAATCCTGGCAATATCCTTGTACATCTTTTCTGAACCCTTTCAAGTTTCACAACATCTGTCCAATAGAAGGGAGACCAGAATGCACACAATATTCCAAACGTGGCCTAAGGATTGGATAGAATTCAATGTGACATGAAGATTAACTCTGTCAAAATCACTACCTTTTACAGTAGCCAGGGCAGAACAGTAGATGAATTTGGACGTAGCAGAATTGGGGAAGTGTCAGAAGCAGTTGATTGGATCATCCCAATTTCAGTAACAGAGAAGTCCATAAATCCTTATACATGTTTGATGTGAGGACTTAAAAGACAGGACAGAAGGTTTAAATAGGTTGCTTTCATTATGGAAAACAAATGGATTATCTTTGAATTCTAGGATGACCATAGCATAGTAAGCAGGTTAGGGAGATAAGAGCAAGAAATAATATTAATTCATATGATGTAGCCAGTTGACTGGATAGTTAAATTGCTGTACACCAAGTCTGCCTCTCTTGACTTTAATGTAGTGGAGGTGGGGGCCCTACCAGAGTAAACAGCTATGGTGAAAGATACAATTAAGGTATGATTAGGAAAATCAATCTAGAAATGTTGTAGTGAGCAGAGAAGCAAAAGCTAGACAGTTGGGATTTTGACATTTTAAGTGAATTGCGTGAGATCCTTTTTCATGGGTGACATTGTGGGAATTGGATAAATTGGGGGAAAGGAAATATAAGTAGACAGTGATACCAGAAGTGATCAAAGATATTTAAGAGTTTCCCTCATAGCCAAAGAAAGGTTATACAATGCAGTAAATGCTCACCCATTAATATATTTATTCATAATATCCAGACTTCAGTTTTATATTGTCTGATTGGCACAATTTTAGGAGCTTAACTTTCAGGCTGGATGGATCAATAAGAATTTGGGAGTACGACATTATCAACATCAAGATTCACCAACCTGCGGTCAGATTTTTTAATACAGTTCAATGACAATTAACCAATCACCTTCAATTCACGGAAAGAAAAATCAGTGATATGAACATTAAATTGATTGATTGGGGAAACAAGTGCATTAAAAATTGAAATCTAGACATTCCCATTTGCAATCCGAGACACAACTCTATCATATAAAATTCTTTGTTTTTTTCACAATCACATTAATCAATTAAAATGGAAGTATGACACAATTAAAATAATATACAAAGAAATTTCATTTGAATGGGCTAGCCAAACATATTCAAGTATTGCAAAGCATTATTTACAGGATAGTGTCTTGATGGACATGAAATGTGTATCGACATAGCAGCCATTCCTTGCAGAAGGTTTACTTTGAAATAGTAAGCTGCTTAATGTTGGAAGAAACATTCATGCCCCAATAGGATGGCACAGTGGTTAGCACTGCTTCCTCACAATGCCAAGGACCTGGGTTTGATTCCTGCCTTGGGGCAACTGTATTGTGGAATTTGTATATTCTCCCTGTGTCTGCGTGCATTTCCACTGGGTGAAAATGTGCTGCTGGAAAAGCACAGCAGGTCAGGCAGCATTCCTGAAGAAGGGCTCATGCCCGAAACGTCGATTCTCCTGCTCTTTGGATGCTGCCTGACCTGCTGTGCTTTTCCAGCAACACATCTTCAGCTCTGATCTCCAGCATCTGCAGTCCTCACTTTCTCCTAGAAGGTTTCCACTGGGTACTCTAGTTTCCTCTCATAATCCAAAGATGTGCAGGTCAGGTGAATCAGCTATGATAAATTGCTCATAGTGTTAGGTGCATTAATCAGGAATAAATATAGGGTAAGGGTTTGGGTCTGGGTAGGTTACTCTTTGGAGGGGCGATGTGGGCTGAGGGGCCTGTTTCCATACTGTGGGGAATCTAATCTAAATTTCCCTGCTTGGATATACCTGTAGAAGGAAGGAAAGAACTGACATTCAATCCATAACACATTTTAAGTCAGAGAAATAATGAGTTATGTTTTTTTATCATGACTAATCCTCACTGATGAAACACTCTAAGCTACAAGGACACTCCATATGATAAACTTGAGAAGAATAACAAATCTAGTACACAACACTGGGACCAATGGAAAGCATAATCAAGTGACTACCTTATCAGATTCTCCAGTTGTATGCTCAAGTAGTCAAGTTGAAAATTTCCTTGCTGGATGTAATAATTTTTACAGTTCTAGCAAAAAACCCCAGGTTTGCTTATAATCCAGTGTCGAAAGGGATGTTGTGTTACAATGGTAGTGTCTATCTCTGAGCCAGCTGGTCTGAGTTCCACCTGCTTCAGAGATGTGTAATAACATCTCTGAAAAAGTTACTTCGCAAATATTTATAATCCAATTTGGGTCCAGTAATGTTTGTTTAAAGTAAATGACGTTTGGGAAGCCTGCATCCTTAATACAGAAAGAAAAACAGACGACTCCATAAGTTTAAACAATGAAAGTCCAAAAGGTAAAATGGCTTACAATATTTGTCATATACTCTATCATACAAAATTAACATAAAACATACATGAATGAACAAGCTAACTGTGTTCTTACACTTGCACATTACATGGCAGATGCCACCCAATCAGGGACCAGTCTGTGGACTCATGAGTAAAGTGGGAATCTCAAGAGGTTCATTGGACTTGGTCACTGAGGGAATGAACTCTGTGAAGGAAATAAATCTTAGAAAGATGGCAACTCATAGTAGGAGGGGACAGGGAGCTCCAGGAGGAGGTGCTTAGACAAGTGACAATTACAAGGGCCACGACATGAGGAGAGTATAGGCTGACAAGAGCACGGGCATTCACAATGTCATGCAATCAGAGAACTAGGAACATTAAAGTTTATATTAAGGTAACTAATGAAAGTGTAGGGGAGGCTGAAAGACCTGAAAGGGATACAGGAACAACAAAGCAAAAACAGACATGAAAGATGGAGGAATGATTCTGAGTTGCAGGCAGAGCTCCAAACTCAACTGTTCCATAACACATTCATATGACTGCCATAGCTCGTGGAGTGGACAGAATAAGTTGCAGATGCTTTTCTTCAGGGACCAAGTATAATTCTTTGCATCCAAGGTCCTGCTAGGGATGATTCCATTCATCATGCATCCACTAATTTCATATTGCCACCTTTCTGACATCAAAATGTAATTAATTGGTCAGTCATTATCCAGGAAAAAACATTAGAAGTTGTGGCCTCAGGACATTATGACCATGACATAGTTTGTCCTAATTACCTCCTTGTCATATCAGATAAATAAGTGAATGATCCCCCCTTCAAAGTGTCACCTGGGTTTGCCGTTTCTGAATCACATTCTATAGCTGATATTGGAAGACAACATTTCAGAACTGCTACATTCATACATTGAACTGTAGCTATGTATGGACATGGCACGTGATGTTTAAGGGTAGCTTTTGTAGAAACCAAGGGCAGTCACAGGGGAAGAATGCCAGAAATTGACTTGTGTAATAGAACATAAGAACTTTCATTCTGCAACATATATCTGGATAAAATTATATCCCTGATAGCTCTTTGTCAAGGAGTGACATCGGTCTCTTCGTGAAGATTCATGACATTGTGTTAGATGTGAGGGTTGGAGGAACCGCTAGTGAAATTCTCTTTTCTTTCCAAATTAGCTTACACATCTGATACGGATATCATAGTTGATGAATTACCGGTAGCCTTGCTGCAAAATAAATACAGCGTTTAAAGAGAAAGTATGCCATCAGCAAGAAAACAACACCCAATGGCTGCCTCACAGGCTCGGGAAGGGGAAGTAGCAAGTGAAGATCCTCAACAGGGGAATGACTAGACTCTGCAGATCCCCACGTCACCGTCATATTCTACAACTCTCAGGAACACAGGAAGGCACAGACTGAGGATGTCCTGGACCATCACCATCATCTGCTAGAACAGGCCTTGTGCTCAGAAGGACTGGGTAACCATTTCATTTGGTCAAGGTTATAGCTGTCTTGAATTTTTATGCCGGTGGCTTGTTTTGAGGAGCAAATGGGAACCTGTGTCGGATTTGTCAATCCTCAACCTCAAACACATGTGAAATGTCACAGATGCCATTTTCTCCTGACAGGAGTGTGAAGCAGCACAGGCATGAGTTCTCTAACATCACTGGCTTCCTATAATCAACTTACAGATATTGTTAACAGAAAAGGCTTCCACCTTATCTGTGCCCAATGCTGCCAAAATTTGGAAGTCTGTGCCAACTATGCTGGCACATGTCATGATGTGTACATGTTAAAGAGCTCACAGGTTTCTGCTCCTTCTGAGATCTTCAGACGCAGGGGATGGTTGCTGGCAGACAAGGCTACCCCCTCCAAACATGGCTCACAACACCTTTACAAAAGCCTCACACAGATACAAAATGGAGATACAACACTGTTCATGCTTCCACTGTATCACAATGGACCAGAACCTTAAGATAAGGTTTCATTGCCTGAACCATTCCTGTGGAGGTTTACAATATAGACCAGAAACATTGTGCTGGTTCATTGTGGCATGCTGTATCCTTGACAACTGGAACTGACAATGGGAGGGATGTTCTGGATGCCAAGGAAATAGAGGATTGATAGCAATCTTCTGAAGATTAGTGTTAGTATCAGGACTTTGAACTGGACAGACATCCAAAGGAAAAAGGTACTGTTGAATGAGAGAGGTCAGGCAGTTCTTCACTGAAACCTGCTTCCAAGAACAATAAGCAAGCTTAGGTTTAATTTAATTGTGTACTTTTCTGTTGGTTATATTGGAAGTATATGGAGAGGTGGTAGCCTAGCGGTATTATCATTAGACAATTGCAACCAATAACCTAGGGTATCTTCTGGGGATGTGGATTTGAATTCTACAATGGCAGATCGTGGCATTTAAATTCAATAAAAAAGGAAAAATCTGGCATTAAGAATTTAATAATGACCATGAATCTATTTTCATTGTCTTTACCTATCCATCTGATTCACAGTGTACTTTAGGGAAAGAAACTGCTGTCCTTGCCTGACATAGCCTATATGTGACTCCAGAGTCTCAGCAATGCGTTGGCTCTTAATTGCCCTGTGGACAATTAGGCATGGACAATAAATGCTGGCATAGTCAGCTGTGAATGAATTAGAAAAACATAGCCCATGCATAGTACATATGCATCTGGTTATTTTTGCAGTTCTTGAACTTTTATTGCTGAGTCTTAGAATCCATACAGTATGAAAACAGGCCCTTTGACCCAATGAGTCCACACCAACCTCCAAAGTGTATCCCACCCAAACCCATTACCCCACCTTATTATTCAACATTTTACCCCTGATCATCGCACCTAATCTACACATCCCTTAACACCATAGGCAATTTAGCATGGCCAATTCACCTAACCTGAACATCTTTGGACTGTGGGAGGAAACCCACACAGACATGGGGGGGACGTGCAAAATCCAAGCCATCACCCAAGTCTGGAATCAAACCCAAGACCCTGGCACGATGATGTAGCAGTGCTAACCACTGAGCCACCATGCCATCCCAATGTTTCCTTATCGAAATAATATATGGCTTGTGTTTTCAGGTGATCACATTTCAAAGTATCCACACTTTACAGATATTACTCACCCAGGGTGGTGACGGGGTGCTAACATTACAGAATGGTAAAGGTTAAAGACAGGTTTCAGTCAGTATATGAAATCCAAGCACTGTGCAGTGAAGTCTCCCATAGTAAGTTGTTGGTTGGGAGCAATCCTGAGGCACCTTTTTAATGTCCTTCCATCATGAGTTTAACTTCAAGACTAATCCATGATGTAAGGATATTAAAGAGGTGCCTCAGATTGTGTGGACCCTGCTAGATTGCCTGAATGCTTTGTAGAACAGAGTTTAACCTGAGACAGTCAATGGTTTGTGCAGCATTTCTTGGTAGAGCAATGCACTATGAGGGATCATAGAGACTCGAGTTGCCCATTGTATACTTCTCAGCCTTGAATGATAATGTACTCCCTTGAAAAGCTGGAAGAGGATTGAAACTTTGTCTCAAGAAATCTGTAGAATCATTGCTAGTTCCATGCTTTCATTCACGAGGTGAGTGTAAGGGTGGGTGATTTGTGCAGGTCAAACACTGTACATTGTTTTTGGTGTTAGTGCAGTCCATGTTAAAGTACAAAGCCTTGGCTACAGTTTTCAGTGATCAGTTGCTTGTGACAAGTAGGCAATGCTTGACCATTGCAAATTCTTTCCTCCGTGGATTGTCTGAAGAAGCTGCTCATTCCTAATGGGTGGGATATACCAGGTCCAACTGTGGCAAAAACACCAGGGCAGCCATTTTAAGAATGCCAGCAAACATGTACTTAGAAAAGTACAGGATTCTTCATAAAGATGTATCACCTGTGCCCTCAATAAGACGTTTCCTTTCCCTCTCACTTCTGCTAATTTCAGCCCTGACCTCTGCAACTGTGGCCCAGAAGACTTGGGCAGTCATCTCTTGTTCCCTTATGCCCTCGAGGCCCCAGGACTGTTGAGTCTGCCCTGTATAGTTGCAGGAACTCCTGCACGGTTTGTAGGGTTTAGCAAATTTCAGTCACCTTGCAGAGCAGCTCTGGAATGGCAGCCTCGACCAGGTGCTTGGCAGCCTTTAAAATATGGTGCCAGTGCGATAGACACTAGGATATTTGGGCAGTAATAAGAGCATGCAGCCAAGGACAACAGGATAATCAGTTTAATATCAGACATGAGCAATGCGATAGGGCTGGTATATGTAGTGAATGAGGTGAGATTGAGGTGATCTGGCAAGAAATCTCTCTACACCTTTCAAAGAGAAACCCTCCATGAACCTCAACAACATTAATACTTGGCCAGTGATTCAGCTCTATATTTTTGTTTCCAGATTTTAAAAAAAATCAATCAAAGAGAAAGCATCCATTAAAATACTTCAGAACAGGTCAGCAGTGCTTGAGATTTCTTTCAAATAAGAGTCATTGAGAACAATTGATAGAAGACTCATATGGAATCACATAGTTGCTTAGAAACAACATCAAAAGAATTGAGAATCAATAAAAAAAAGTCCAAAAATACCAGCTGTTCTGCAACAAAGAAAATTTCCACACTAAACTTCAAATTATAGGCAGTAGATATCACTGAATGAATGGCAAAATGCCTGTAACTCTGAAAGAAGTATATGTCAATCTGATTAAATGTCGAGGACCTCAATAGAATTGATATTGTACCATAAAAGGCCAAGATTATGGATCCAATTAATAAACTAATCAGCAGAGCATTAACATAATTTAGGAAATAATCACAGATTTCATTGATACAACAAGTTGGAATTGTTGACAATTCAAAAAAACTAAAGAACTAATGAGTGCAATTATTCTTTCAATGAATTCTAATGGGTAAATGCTACTTAAAAGCCTAATCACCATAAAGGTTATCTCAAATAATGAATGAGAGATAATTTATTTTAACAAGCAAAACAGCGAGAAGTCATTTAGAGCACTGTAACCACTGAATTATTTTACTTTCACTTTCAACCTATGCACCCTGGATCAATGGGTGATAGCTGTGGTGATGTATAAAGATCATTCACTGATTCAGAAAGATCATAGAATCATACAGGACAGAAGAGGGCCTTCTGTACCACCAAAGCTACACTAACCTTTGTCACAAAGCTAGTCCTTTTTTTCTAAAAAGCTGTTCCTTGTTTTTTTTTTCAGAGGGGTAATAAACTAGGCTGGGCTCTGATCAGACTGATTTAGTAGAGAGATGGAAAGGATTTGAGAGGCTTTTGTTTGCATGTAAACAGATGAGACTTCAGGCCAAAGTGGTCATGTTTTAGAAGTGATCTGTATAATGAAAAGGGAATGGTCAGTTCTCCAGCTGAGCAGTTTAGTTCAGTCCTGAACTGGTGAGAAGTTCAACATCACTAATTGCCCAAGGACAGTTAAGAGTCAACCACATTGCTGTGGGTCTGGAGTCACTTTTAGGCCAGACTAGGTAAGGATGGCAGATTTATTTCCATAATAGAGATTAGTGAACCAGAGAGGTTTTCCAATAATCAACTCATGGTCATCATTAACCTCTTAATTTCAAATATCTGCTGTGGCAATATTCGAACCGGTATTCCCAGAGCATTGTCTGGGTCAACAATCCAGCGATTACACCACCAAACCATTGCCTCATGCATTGCCCACTTTTAAACCTGTGGAAACCTCCAATTTCTCCTAACTCCCTATACCAATCTGCTGAAGAACCTTATAGATCATCTTCCTGTATTCTGTGCCTCTATCCTTCTTCTCCCAAGTGAAGGCAGATGTAGAATTAAATTAATTTGAAGGAAGTAAAAGGTGGAAATGAACAGATTAATTTCTTAAACAGCATCTACATGATGGACAGGTTGTATGCGATTTTGGGATTTTTAAAAACGTTTTATATTTAGACGAGAGCAGAAACATGGTAAAGATCCAGTTCACAGAAAGGGTCTATAAAACTAATCAATAGATTAATCAAAAACCAAATAAACATTAGAAGGCATAGCCAAAGGGAAAAATGGAATTGCAAGATTAAATTTCAGAACAAAAAATAAAATACATTTTAAATTAAATATGTTCTTAAAGTGGCATTTCAACGTAAAGATATCCATGTTGTGACTGAACTTTGCCTCCAGGTGCAGGAAATAGATGTTGCAAATATTTTTGGGTACCATACCTATTCCTGAGGTGTGGGAGATGATTATTCATTGGTAATTTCATTGGGGTACCCCCTTGATAAGCATGGAAGCAGCTTCTCTATCCAAGTCAGTGATGGGTTGGCTATCAAAGCCACAGGACAAATCACAGACCTCTTGATTTGAAAGGAGCGGCAGGTTGAAATGCAGGGTATGAGAGCATACACCAAAATGCAGGCATATACTCTCCAACAATTTTATTCCTTCAATTAAAAAAAAGAGATTTGCCTGCCAGCCCTCTATATGATTGGATTGGCATTACTAAATATTAACCTTTTGATTCTGACCAGCATAGGCTGCATCAGTTTAAAAAGGGAGGGAGACAGAAAGGAGGAATCTAAAGGCTAGGTTAGCCTAACACCTGTAAATGGGAAAATGCTAGACTCCATTAGTAATGAAGAAATAGCAGAACATTTAGAATCGTTAACACAATCAAGTAAAGTCAACATGGTTTTGTGAAATGGAGATTATATTTGACAAATTTATTAGAATTAGCAACTTCTGAATCTGCTGGAATTCTCCTGGAATCAAATAAGTTCTGTAATATTTTGACTAATGTCTCTAACTATCTCTACAGCCACTTCTTTTAAAACACTTGGATGCAGGCCATCAGGAATCGGCAACATATTTGTCCTTAGTCCCATTATTTTATTAAATATTTTCACCTTTATGATCCAGTCTGTTAGAAGATTTTTCCTCCCATTATTGACTCAATTATGCATCATCTTTGGGATGTTTATAGTGTCTTCCAAAACACTTGTTGTGAAAATTTCTGGAAATAATTACTTAAAATGTGAATTTATAGTCAGATGAAAAAACATGGATTGATTTGGAAGAGTCAGTATGGATCTATTAAGGAAAAATCATATCTAACTAACCTGCTGGAGTTTTTTGAAGCAGTAACAGAAAAAGTCGATGAGGGCTAGGTTGTTAATGTATTGTACATAGACTTGCAAAGTACATTCCATACAATACTCCCTAACAGACTGGTGATGGAAGTGATAGGCTATGGAATAAAACTTACAGTAGTAACATGAATACAAAATCTGTTGAACAATCATAAACAGAGTTTAATGTTTTTAAGATTATTTTCAGGCTGTGTTCGATTTTTCCAAGGGATTCAGTTGAGGCATTAAAGAGGGCATTGAATGGTTATTTAAATAGAAACAGCTTGCTATTTTACAGGGGAAAAGTAGAAGATTGGTACAAAGTTAAAACGTTTGGAAAGCAGGTGGTGATATGGTGGGATGAGTTGAGCCCCTTCTACATTGATGCTTTCTGTATCATAACCATTCTGTAGTTCAGGGCACAGAATGAAACATTTATCACCCACTCTGAGTGTGGTGGCAGCCATTTTTATTTCTATTCTGCACTTATTATTTTCAAGGTTTGAGATAAGGTTTGCAGCTCAGGTGCCAGTTGCCATGGTTGTGAATATGTTGGCTGAGCTGGGAAGTTGATTTGCATCCCCTGTCTAGGTGACATCTTCTGTGTTTTGAAGCCTCCTGTGAAGTCCTGTTGTACTGTGTCTTCTGGAATTTATTTGGTTCCATTCCTGCTGCTTCTGGTTGCCCGGTTCCAGTTATTTGTTGTAGTTGCCAGTATATTGGGTCTAGGTCTGT
Source organism: Hemiscyllium ocellatum (assembly GCF_020745735.1). NCBI lineage: Eukaryota > Metazoa > Chordata > Chondrichthyes > Orectolobiformes > Hemiscylliidae > Hemiscyllium > Hemiscyllium ocellatum. Next base: position 44,386,415 of record NC_083413.1, on the reverse strand, counting down.
ATGCTTTTTGATGGAGACTGAGATGAGTGTCGTGCTCCTAGAAATTCTCTGGCTGTCCTCTGTTTAGCTTGACCTATGATCGCTGTGTTGTCCCAGTCGAATTGGTGGTCCCTGTCATCTGTGTGAATGGCTACTAGGGACAGCTAGTCATGGTGTTTAGTAGGTAGTTGGTGTTCATGGATGTAGATTGCTAGTTGTCTGCCTGTTTGTCCTATATAGTGTTGCATGCAGTCTTTGCATGGAGTCTTGTAAATTACATTAGTCTCGCACATGTTGGGCATGAGGTCTTTTGTGCAGGTGAGTTGTCTGAGTGTGGCTGTCGGTTTATGAGCTATCATGAATTCCAGTGGGCAGAGAAGCCTGGCCGTCAATTCCACAATGTCTTTTGTATAAGGTAATGTGGGTAGTGAGTTAGGTAGTGGTGTGTCCTCAACATGTTGTTTGTCTGGTAGGCATCTACGGATGAAGTTGTGGGGATATCCCTTCTGGTGAAGACTCTGTAGAGGTGTTTTTCTTCTCTTCACAGGTCAGGAGTGCAGTAGTGTGTTATTGCCCTTTTGAGCAGGACCCTACCGCAGCCTCTCTTGTGTGTGTTTGGATGGCTGCTGTTGTAGTTCAGGATCCAATCTGTCCATGTGGCTTTTATATACATTTTTGTGGTGCCTTTGCCATTCTGTGTTCTTTTCTACCAACACATCCAGGAATGGGAGATGATTGGTGGTTTCCTCCTTTCTCATAAATCTGAGCCCTGTGAGCATGGTTTTGATAATTCATTGTGTATTCTCGATTTCTGTTCTCTTACTAATTACAAAAGTGTCATCCACATATCTGATCCAGAGTTTAGGTTGGATTTGTGGGAGGGTCGTTTGCAATCCAGTAGACACAGTGCAACAGCATTTTACAGGATGCTCTAAAGCACAGAAGATATCACTTAGACAGGGGATGAAATGACTGCAAATCAACCTCCCAACTCGTCTAACATACCCACAACCACAGCATTTGTTATTTACTTGGTATAAGGGAATGAAACAACAGTTTCTCCTCAACCAGTGGATTTCACTCGCAGCTTCTTAGTATTGGTCGAACCTCAAATTTACACATTCCTTTCTTGGTAATGCTTTCAGTCAATCTCATAAGCTTTCATTTTTCCAAGACTAATGCAACCTATCAATCTAAATTTTATCACTTTATTGCATACCCCTGGCCTAGGCATATTGAGAAAATATATTAGCTCTGGGATAGGTGATGGCCCAGAGATATTATTGCCAGACTGATAATCCAGGGGCCCAGGTAATGCTCTGGGGACTTGGTTTCAAATCCTGCCATGACAGCGGGTGGAATTTGACTTTGATATCAATATGGAAATAAAAGTTTAATGGTGACTATGAAACTGTTGCTGATTATCTGAAAAATCAATCTGGTCTACTCAAGTCATTTAGGGAAGGAAACTGCCATCCTTATCTGATATGGCCTACATGTGTTTCCAGACCCATAGCAATATGGTTGATTCTTAACTGCTCTCTGGGAAATTAGGAATGAGTAATAAATGCTCGCCTAGCTAGTCACTTCTACATCACTCGAATGAATAAAAAAAATCTGGTAGTGCATTGCCCCCCATGAAAACCAAGGTGCTGTTAACTCACAGTGGCTCCTGAATCCTGCATTACACTTTTCTTTTCAATGCCATATCATCTGGTCCTAACATACATATTGAAGTGTCTCCTTTACAATTGCAACCCACTCTGCATTCCAGCATGCCACCTCCATTCCCCAGGATTAAGTTCCCCAGCTTCCACTTTGCAGCACTATCACCTGATAATGAGGCCACACCCCCATTGCTACCAGCTTTTAATAGCCAGACCCCCAGGCACAGCCCCTTGATCAACATGGATGGACAGCCCCACACAATCCATGACCAGACTGATATCTGTACAGCTCTATAACTGTCTCCCTTTTATTCTCCAAACTAATTGCGCTGGACTCAGATGCTGACAATGATGCATTCTGTTTATGGACTTCAGAGGTACAGATCAGTGATAAGGTTCCACATGGGAGACTGTTAGTAAGATTAGATCACATGGAGTAAAATGTGAGGTCTGCAGATGCTGGAGATCAGAGCTGAAAATGTGTTGCTGGTTAAAGCACAGCAGGTCGGGCAGCATCCAAGGAACAGGAAATTCGACGTTTCGGGCAAAAGCCCTTCATCAGGAATGAGGAAAGTGTGTCCAGCAGGCTAAGATAAAAGGTAGAGATAAAAGCTACCTTTTATCTTAGCCTGCTGGACACACTTTCCTCATTCCTGATGAAGGGCTTTTGCCCAAAATGTCGAATTTCCTGTTCCTTAGATGCTAGATCACATGGAGTACAGGGAGAGCTAACCATTTGAATACAGAACTGGCTCAAAGGTAGGAGACAAAGGGTGATGGCGTGATCAGTGATTTCCCACAAGGATTGGTGCTGGATCCACTGTTTTTAGTCATTTATATAAATGATTTGGATGTGAACATAAGAGGTATGGCTGGTAAATTTGCAGATGACACCAAAATAGGAGGTGGAGTGGACAGCAAAGATCTCAGAGTACAAAGTCACATTTGATCTGACTTTGTTCTGATGAACCAATGGGCTGAGGAGTGGCAAATGGAGTTTAATTTAGGTAAATGTGAGGTGCTGCATTTTGGTAAAGCAAATAAAGGCAGGACTTAAAAACTTAATGATGAGGTCCTGGAGAGTGTTGCTGAACAAAGAGACTTTGAGGGTCATGTTCATTTTTCCTTAGAGTCGCAGGTAGACACAATAGTGAAGATGGCATTTGGTACACTTGCCTTTATTACTCAGTGCATTGAGTACAGAAGTTGGGAGGTCATGTTGCTGCTGTACAGGACATTGATTAGGCCAGTTTTGAAATACTTTGTGCAATTATGGTCTCTCTCCTATAAGAAAGATATTGTGAAATTTGAAAGGGGTCAGAAAAGATTTACAAAGGCTTGGCTAAGGTTGTAGGATTTGAGCTATAGGGAGAGGTTGAATAGGCTAGGACTAATTTACCTGGATGGACAGAGGCTTGGGGGCCGGCGGGGGGGGGGGGTGGGGGGAGGGGCTGACCTTATAGAGATTTATAAAATCATGAGGGGCATGGATAGGGTGAATAGCCAATGTCTTTTGCCCAGGATGGGCTGTCAAAAATTAGAGGGCACAGGTTTAAGGTGAGAGGGGAAAGATTTAAAAGGGAACAAAAGGGCAATTTTTCACACAGAGCATGGTGTATGAATGTTTTGAGCTGTCAGAGGAAGTGCTTGAGGCAGGTACAATAACAACTTTTAAAAGATATCTGAATAGGCATATGAATAGGAAAGGTTTAGAGGGAAATGGGCCAAATGCTGGCAAAGGGGCCTAGATTAGGTTAGGATATCTGGTCGGCATGGACAATTTGGACTGAAGGGTCTATTTCCATGCTGTCCAGCTCTATGACTCAACTGGATAGAGTATCTTCACAATTATGATGCCTGTCTGGACAAAAAGTGAAACAGTGTACAAGTTACCAGCCAGTTAAAGTGAAAATGAAGTATGTTGCCTTTTTTTTAAATTTTAATTATATTTATTGGAACATCATAATCTTCCCTCTAATTGATGTGATGTTAATTAAACACAGCACAGGTAAATTAACCTGTAATGATCTTGATCTCTATGACCCAGAATAATACCACATGGTTCAACTATGACACGCAGTACTGTTCGTCGACCGTGACGGTTTGGAGGTTGCCCTCAAGGTGCTGCCTGTCTTTTACCAGGACCTGATCACTGTCTGGAGCATGGTCAAATCGCGCCGCACCTACCCTCCGGCAGGTGTAGCGGCTGTCGTCAGGGAGCCGTTGCTCAGGAATCCGCACCTCCGTACTCGCGGGTTCGATGGCTGTCGGAGGGGAGGGCTGTGGCGGCGAGGGTGACCAGGGTCAGGGACGTGCGGGGTGCCGGGGGTCTGGGCTGGACGCTGCCGCAGGACGTAGTGAGCAGGGCAGTGGTAGATGTCTGGTATGTGGCCACTGCCATCTGACGCCTTAAAACGGCGGTGCTCGGACCCGACGTAGTGCACCAGTTGGAGGACGCTCAGGTATGCGGTGGGATCCCATCCGTGCTCACCCCAGCCCGGATGGAATTTCACATTGGCCCCAGGGTCCCGTACTTCCTGCGGGACCCTGTGCCCACAACCTGAGCCACCTCCAGAATTTTGTCCCTTTTAAGGATGCAAAAAGGTGGGCCCTGTATCGACTGCTGCTGCACATCGTCCACCTCTTCTCCCTCATCCACCATCCAGACATGCCTTGGCGTGTCCATTTGCCACCGGGAAGTGGAGATCCCCAGTGGAGGGCCCTTTACGCGGGAGTCCTCCCCCTTTCTCTCAGGGATCTGGGGTGAAGGGTGCTGCATGCAGCGGTCCCCTGCAACCATAGGTTGCGGTGGTTCACGGACCCCCCGCCCAACTGCTTGTTCTGTGGCACTGTGGAGTCTGTGGACCATGTGTATATTGGATGTGGGCATTTGTACTCTCTTTTTGATTTTCTTTAAAACCTCCTCCTCTGCTTTTGGTTGCACTTCAGACCCATGCTCCAGATCTTCGAGCACCCAGTACGGAGGAGGGAAGGCAGGTCTCCTCGTGGGTCTGCTCCTGGACCTGGCCAAACTGGCCATAAACAGGTCCAGGCAGCGGGCCGTGGAGGGGGTTGTTAGGGCCAACTGCCTGCCCCTCTTCCGCGGTTACATTAGAGCCCGGGTGTCCTTGGAGAGGGAGCATGCAGTCTCCACCAACACCCTGGAGTTGTTCAGGGAGAGGTGGGCGCTGCAGGGAGTGGAGTGCATTATTTCCCCCTCCAAAGATTTAAAAGGGAACAAAAGGGCAATTTTTCACACAGAGCATGGTGTATGAATGTTTTGAGCTGTCAGAGGAAGTGCTTGAGGCAGGTACAATAACAACTTTTAAAAGATATCTGAATAGGCATATGAATAGGAAAGGTTTAGAGGGAAATGGGCCAAATGCTGGCAAAGGGGCCTAGATTAGGTCTCTATTTTGATTTAATCCATGCCCTCCCCTTCACTGTTTGATCACACAGCATTGCCTTTTTGTGAAGGGCACTGTTTGTCACTGGCCACTCGGGTGTTTTCCTATCTTTCTGGTGGTGGAAATTGAATAAAGATTCATACACCTTGTGTCTCTCACTGTGTCTCACACCTGCACACAACATGGGTGCTGGGGAAAAAAAATAAGCGCAACCTCAGTTAGGCGGTAGTGTGGGGGTAAGAGGGAAAAAAAAGAACAGGGGTGTAAAACAAAATACCACATGGTGCCTTCGCACCTTTGAATGCCATTGCTGTTTGGTTTGTTGTAACATAGATAAAGTTGTCAATGATACATTTTATTGCTATGAGCAGTGGTTGTCAGCCATCTTATGTCATGATTGCTTTTATAGCTGCATGGCTCACAAAGGTACTTTGAAGAATATTCTGATTCAACTACATAATGTGGGATGAGAGACAGTACGGTATAACCTTGCATCATTTCAACTGGCAACTGCAAGAGGTTAGACTGCAAAGCTAATGAAAAGATGAAACATTACCCATAGAAACAGAATTATTATCCGTGTCAACGACTCAGTTAGCTGAGTCTTCAATGCACGAGTAACTCCTGAAAGCTAACTTAATAATTTAGCATGTATTCTCCCTTAGTTGCATTAAAAAGAAAATAATCTATTTACTGTAGCAACCCATTTTTACTTCATCTTAATAGCTTTCCTGGTTTGATAAGTCATGTGGTGCTTTCAAATTAGTCCTTAAAAATTGAGTTCTTGAGATGAGGTAATCAAGGCATGCATAGCCCTGCCAAATTTAATGTTGTTTGCATAGTTTTGAAGAAGTTTTTATTTGGTGTTACCACTTGTCATTTAAAATTTGTACTTGGAATATTTTATAGCCCTAAAATATAAAGGATATTTGTTAAATACAAGAAAGTACAATATGACACTTGATGTGATATTAATGTTCAACTCTGTGCCAAATTTATGCACCAGAACCTTCTGGTCTTTATTACATAGCCAATGAAATTCAACTTTAGTGGATATTATGATATCATTAACTCTAGCCTTGAGGAGATGTATCATAAATTGCTGGCAATCATAATTCAGCTCAATACATGATGTGGAGGAGCCAATGTCGGACTGAGGTGGACAAAGTTAAAAATCACACAACACCATGTTAGTCATGTAGTGGTCCCATGATTGTATTCAAAAATCAGCAACTGTTGCAGAGGTCGGAAATATGTCAAAATTCTCCCAGTTAACATAGCATCAATATAGTCTTACCTGCTAATCACATAAACCATGTAATTTTAACTATTCCTTGTTGAATGCCTTATATTGAATACAATGATAAGGATGTGATGACAGCATTCATAGAAAATACCAGCAGGATCACTCAAAATGAACATGGATTTATGAAAGAAAAATTATACCCTCCAGTTCTGGACTCCCACACCCAGGGAAAAGACTTTGTCTATGTATCCTATCCATGCCCCTCATAATTTTATAAACCTCTATTAGGTCACCCCTCAGCCTCCTACGCTCCTGTCTGTGCTTTTGAGCCCGAAGTGTAAAGGTTAGTTTTGGTTGATTGTCTTCTTAGAGAGGAATTGGAGACTGGAATGCCAGGCTGAACAATGGTTCCAGACAGCCATCTTAGTTCTGTGTTGTGTATTCTGCACAGAATTCATTCTGGCTTCCATTTACCTTTGAAAGGTTTTGAGAAGTGCAGGGTTTTGAATGATATTTTAGATATTGGGGATTTTTGCTCGATCCTACTGTAGACAGGAAACAGAGAGTTAGAATAAATGATCCTTTTTTGGATTGGAAAGCAGCGACTAATGTGACCACAGAAATCAATGCCTAAGTTCCAGATATTCATAATATATATCAACAATTTGGATGAAGAAATCAATTGCAATGGTTCCAAATTTGCTGACAACATAAAATTAGGTGGGATTGTGAGTGGTGAGGAGGTTGTTGAGTGAGTGGACAACACATTGGCAGATACAGAATAATATGGATATGTATGAAATTATCCACTTCAATTGGAAGATAAAGAATGACAGTGTAGTATTTAAATTGTGATCGATTGGAGAATGTTGATGCAAAAGGAACCGAGGTGTCCTTGTGTACAAGCCATTAAAAGCATGCAGATCTGATTTTGATTTGATTTGATTTATTGCTGTCACATGTACCTAAACAGTGAAAAACTGTTTTGCAAGCAGGGCAGTTAGATCGTAGTACACAAAGACATACAGATCATAGGATGTTTAGATAGAGTGAAGCATACAAGCTTACGGCTGCTCAGGAGATACACAAAGCAAGATCAACTTTAGATGCAACAAACAGTTAGGAAGACAAATGGTATGTTGACCCATAATGTAATTTAAGTACACTGATAAGGTAGTGTTAGTGCAGTGTACAAAGCCTTGCTGAGACCACACCTGAAGTATTATGTAGCAGTTTTGGTCAAGGTTTTACCTAAGAAAGGAAGTGCAACTAAGATTCCCCAGATTGATGCCGAGGTTGGTAGGATTGTTGTATGAGAGAGATGTTTCCCCTGGCTGTGGGTTTCAGAGCTATGAGTCACACTCTCAGGATATGGATCAGATCATTTATTACTGAGATGAAGAGAATTTTCTTCACAGAGAGGATGGTGAATCTGTGGCATTCTCTAAAGTATAAGGTTGGAGAGGCCAATTCATTAAATAAATTTGAGAATTAGATGTTTAGACACTAAAGACATCAAGGAGTATGGGCAGAGCACAGGTTTATGGCATTGAGGTAACTGTTTAGCTATAACTTTATTGAAAGGTAGAGCAGGCTTAAAGATCCATTGATCCCATGTTTGCTCCTATTTTCTATGTTTCTGTGTAACTATAAGACCCAAAGCCTATAGTAGCAGTTCACCTGGCTGTTCTACCCAATTTTCCCATGGAAATGAACATTAGTGGACCAGATAATTAAGAGATTTATCCATTCTCAATTATTTTTCACCCCACCAATATTCATCTCCTTTATTCCTTCCTTGAGTCCAAAGATCTAATCAAGCTTCTTCCTTTACAATGTAATATTAGCACATACAAAAATTCATCATCAACTACCTCAGCACAACATTGAGATATTGACAAATATTACAGGCAAACTACAATTGCAGCTAATTTTAACTTTTGACCAACTGCACATTCTGATACCGAAGAGACTTTGAACATTTTGAAACCCTATTCTCATTTACATTGTCTGTGTGGAGTTTGTAGCTGTGCAGGTTTCCTTTGACTGTTCCAGTTTCCTCCCACAGTCAACAGTGTGCAGGTTAGGTAGATTGGCCGAGCTAAATTGCCCACAGTGTTCAGGGATATGCAGGCTAGAAGAATTAGCTATGGTAAAGGCAGTGTTACAAAGATAGGATAGGGGGTTGGGTTTGGATGGGGTGTTCTTTTGGGTATTGCTGTGGACTTGATGGGCCAACTGGCCTACTTCCACACTGTAGGCATTCTATGATTCTAAGATTTAGCGGGTGATCAGCATGGACCCATGCAGACCTGTTAATTAGCTTTAACCATTTTTAAACTATAGCACAAATTCAGATTATACTTGTGTGTATCAAAACTGCACATCATAGTTACTGCCTCAGATGCCACAGGCAGTGATGCATATACAGCTGGAATGTTCTGATTTCATTGTCATATAGATTGACTATAAATAGATTGCAGTTGAAACTGCCTCTCAACGTTCAACAATTTCATTTTGCAATTAATGTGAGGAACAGTCTGCTCCCTGAGCAGTTCTGCAAAACCTCTAGATTTTCCAGTAACATGTCTTACCTGAGCCCAAAAAGAAAGGTTCCATCACTTCTAATCAGCATTTCCTATACTAATGCAACAAAAGAGTTTCTATTCCTCTAACATGTACAAAGCCCAATCATCAATTGCTTTTCATCTGAATGTGTTAACTCCTGATGATACTAATGCTTTTCCAGCTCCTTCCCCTTGAGCAGGATCAATATCCCATTTTAATTCCCAAACCAAATCATTTCAGTTTCAAATGCAACCAATTTTGCCACAGACAGCCCAAATTGGTGGTTATCTAATTTCTCCTCACAACTATTATAAATACAAAGCCGGGAAAGATGATTGTCCACACAAAAATGGTGAATCAGCAAAAACAGCATCATCTATTGTGATCGGTTAATGGCACAGTAATGATGTCTGATCTGTCCACTAAATACTGAAATGGATTAATGAATAGTTATATTGTGATCAAACTCCATTTTAGGGAAAAGAACCCCAATCAAGAGAAAGTCTTGCCATTCAACAATTTTTGAAAAACATGGGATTGATTTTTAAAGTAATCATAATTCACTAAGTACAGCATAAATCTATACACTTGAATTTCAAAAAATCCGATAATTTTCTTTAAAGTACCCAAGTTCTACAACATTTTATTACCTTTTAATTTAGGTTCATTGAAAGCCAATTATATTGCTTTTTCAGAATCTAGTGACATGATTTCAGCATCTATTTGTACACTTACTGAAGTCAGAACCAGTTGAGTGATTATAAACAAATCTGAGCTGGGAGTTTCGTGATCCATTCCATCCAGGTTACTCAAAAGGTACCAAAGAGAAAAAAGTAACAGAATAGACTTTAGTCCCCAGTGAAATCTTTGAGGCAGACTGACTTACCTGCCAAATTCCCACCCGAGTTTTGCTGCCGTCCATGTTAACCTCCTCTTTTGAACAGGTGACAAAGGAACATTCGATAACATTCTATAACATACAGACCAGAGTGCAAATCATGATTTGGAGATAAATCATGATTTTAACTGTGGCTTTAGTATGCTGTCACCTTTCTGTCAGATAGACATGATGTCAGAAAATGCCTGAAAATTGAAGAATCCACGAACAGTAAGCTATCTTCCTGCTTTTGTGGGACTGGGAAGAGCAATTCTTCCCAACCACTTCTTAACCAAATATAAGGTGCAGCAATTAAAATCTCCACGGCTATGTCTGTTGCAGAGAGATGGAAAAAGTCACTGATGCCAGTGGGTTTCCAGCAAAAATGCACTGGATGTTAAAACCACCCAAATGTTTTATTTTTTTATGCCCTTAAGTTACATTACAGTATTCTGTGCAGCTTTAATTTATTCATCCTTTGCATTGTCTATGCACTCTCATTTGTCAGCTGCACTAAAACTTTCCTAAAATCGGGTGCCAATGTCCCTTCCTAACCCAGGGAAAACGTTGAGGAGGAGGGTGAAATGACCATGTACCTAAAGTTCTCAGCCCATTAATACATTCAAGGCCTTTGCTTTTTTGTCCTTTTGCCATGGAGATTTAAATTGCTGCCCCTTATTCTTTGTTAAGAAGCTCTTTCCAGTCTCACAAAAACAGGAAGGTACCTTACTGTTAAGTTTCCAGTCATTTCCTGACCTAACAGGAATACCACAGTATGCTGAAACCACATTCCACAAAATGAAATGGCTGCCCACTCTCTGGTCCCAGCAGTGGTACCAAAAGTGAAACTGTGTATAACACCAGGCTCGGCCAAGAGATTCAAGTGAGGGTGCTGGGTTGGTCAGGGGTGTTGGGGGACTTAGTTAAATATGCCCTGGGAGGAGGGGAAGACTTGCAGGGAGTCCATAATGTAAGCAATGCTCTTTGCCCACAACCACCCTGTGCAGTGAGTGCTGCTGGGCTGGATGCTTGATTTGAGCTTCTCCTATCACTGGCTGAGTCCTAATGATATAAAGTCTGGCTCATTACATAGAACTGTCAAGAATAGCCTGCTCCCTTGTGGACTCCATTGCAAGCCGTTTCAAAAAGCCATCCTGTAAGCATTCCATGAATTCTCTTTCTTTGACTGCACCTGCAACATTACCCACCCAGTCCACCTGCATATTGAAGACCCCCATGATCACTGTGACCTTGTCTTTCTGGCAAGCCCAATCTATTTCCTGGAGATTCACACGAATGATCCCTGGAATAGTCGGCCTAACATATGATGAACAGCTGAGGATCCTGGGATCATATTCATTAGAGTTTAGAAGGTTGAGAGGAGATCAAATAGAAACTTATCAGATAATGCATAGCTTAGAAAGGGTGGACACTGGGAAGTTGTTTCCAATTAGCGGGGTGACTAGGACCTATGGGCATAGCTTTAAAATTAGAGGGGGTCAATTTAGAACAGAAATGAGGAGATATTTCTTCAGCCAGAGAGTGGTGGGCCTGTAGAATTCATTGCTGCGCAGTGGAGGCCAGGATGTTGGGTGTCTTCAAGGCAGAGATTGATAAATTCTTGATCTCACAAGGAATTAAGGGCTATGGGGAGAGCGTGGGTAAGTGGAATTGAAACACCCATTAGCCATGATTAAATGGTGGAGTGAACTTGATGGGTCGAGTAGCCTTGCTTCCACTCCTATGTCTTATGTTCCACAAGAACCCCAGGCTCCCTTTTCCTTTCACCTCTCTTCCTCTCACCCTGTCAATATATCCTGCTTCCCCCTTTCCCTTATTTGTTTCTCTAGCATCCCCTTAAACAGATCCATTATACTTGTCCCTTCTACCACTTGTGATAGTGCATTCCATATCCTTGCACTCTTTGGATGAAAGAAAAATCCAGAATTTCCTATTGGAATTATTTGGGATTTACATTTATGAAAGAACTTACCAAGCATTATTCCACTTAATCCTGTTTTAGACATTTTGAATGAATTTGACCCACAAGTGGTCCGAGCGAGGACAGGTGATTTGAGAAGGTTAAGGGGGTAGAGGGGGGCACTGGGGAAGTTGTGAGAGAAAGGAGAGGGTTTCTGAAATGACTTTGAAAGAAGGCAATGGGAGACCTAGTGGTATTATTGCTGGACTGTTAGTTCAGAGACCCAGTTCTGAACACCTGGGTTTGAATCCCAGCAGATAGTAGAATTTGAATTCAATTTTTTAAAAAATCTGGAATTAAGAATCTAGTCATGATCATGTATGTGTTGTTGGAAAAAATCCTCTGGTTCACTAATGTCCTGAAGGGAAGGAATCTACCATCCATATCTGGTATGACCTACATGTGACTCATACACAGCAACGTGGTTGACTCTTAACTGCCCTCTGAGCAATTAGGGATAGGCAATAAATGCTGGCCCAGCCAGTGAAACCCTCATCCTGTGAATGTATGACATCAAAAGCCAGAATAGTTCTGATTTTCTTCAAAATAACACCATGGAAATTTTTAATGTCCTTTTAAGAGAGTAAATAGAACTTCAGTTTACTGTCTCATCCATTTTATTGAATGAGCCATTAACTTTCTAGAATACACCTTCCTTCGTAATGGGAATCACACTCAGAAGTCAGCCTGCTTGACAATTTTTGGCTTCCATTTGGAATAGGGAGCACCCTGGACAGGCTTAACTCATCAAAAGGAGCCTTCAGCTGCTATTGGAAACATGGAACACTAAGGGAATGGGACATTTGTGGAGGTCCAAACATTGATATGGGGGGGGGGGAGGTTAGGTAATAAATCCAAAGGAGGGACATAAGCCTAAGGATATGGGGAAGCAATTCTCTTCCAGCTCTTGAGCCACGAGCACTGCTATAAGTCTGTGCTTAGCTGTGTTGAGTTGCATGACTTTTGTCCTTGAAGGATGAGCTTTGAACTATTTAGTTCTGAACTTGCTCAGTTCCCAGAATGTGCACAGAAATGTAACAGGTTGAATTTTTCCTCACTGATATTCAAGTATTCTGATCACCAACCTCAGCCCTTTCAGCCAGTTAAACACCACACAATCCCCAAATCCAACTGTGAAAATTCCTGGGCTATTTTAAAGTAAATAACATTCCTTTCTCTTGAAAAGACACTGGAGATCAGAATGCCCTTCAGAGGCTGAATGAAAAGGTTGACTCAAATGGCCATACAAGGTGCTTTAGGTAGCTGGCAACAACTGAAATCAGAACCTCTTCATGTTATGAATTACCAGCACAGTTTGGTGACCATAATTTTTTCATGTAATTTTTAGCCCTCTAACAGGAACCTGATTTGAATTGTGACTTATTGTGAGCAATCAGTTAGATGATCGGCAGCACATAGCAACACTGTTTGGGCACCTTTTGTAAATAACAAGTGTTAAGTCTGATTTCTACAAAGTGCTATGTGATTGCAACTTTTGTGAATGCATGTGGAAGCAAGTAATAAGCTTTCATTCAAGCAGATTATTCACAAGCCATTTCTAAACTTACAAGAGATTTTTTAAAAATCTTGCTGACAGGTTCAAACTTTCGAGACTTTCATGCTTGTATATGGCAGATCATTCTTATAGTTTAACAAAAAGCATTAGCTCTTTCTGTAAAGTAAGTGGATTTTTTCCCCTTCAGTCTGCAGGACTGAATAAAGCCCAACAGGTTGCAAGGTTGAAATTATTCATTTCTTTGTTTGAATTTCTTGCTATTTGGGGCTGTGTGAAAGCAATTAGTAACTCCTGAACCGTATTTTCAATGCACAATGCCGAAACGAATGAAGACACCACATTTACAAGCAATCAATTTATATTCCACAGATTAAGAACAGAAGAAACACTGCCCTGAACAGCCACTTCAAATTGTAGATATTAATATTTCAAAGAAGTGAATGCCACAAAACCCATTTGATCATATTTTATGCTTTCCCATCAATAACACATGAATGCAAGGTGACATTCATCAGTTAAAAATTCAATTTCAGTAAATTCAATCAGATCGTTTAATCATCTTAGGGCTTCTTTGCATTCATTCTTATGTACATTAAAGAACAAAGGTGAGCAAATTAACTCAATCTTCAGTATTCCAGTCAAAACCAGGTTAAGCAATCATGGGAGCTAAATAACTGAAATATTAATACACAGAGGCAAATCAGTAGTTTCACAGGACACTTTAGCACATGATTTATAACACTGATTATTCACACTGCCTGTTTAAATAATTGGCTGCACAATTAATTAAAAATCCAAAATTATTTCCAATAACTTGCAAAACATTGCAATCATAACTCTACTCACCAGCTATCCTGTAGCAAGTGAACTTTCTATTCAGGCAAATTAACGAGTGAAATTGCTAATTAATGAATAATATTAGTGTATTAACAGGTAATCTGTGGTTATCATGTGTTTGTGCTTTTTTTGTTTCCTGTTGTTTGGGAGCTTCCTGCATGGTGGTAGTGTCTGTATCTCCAGACTAAGGCCCAGGTTCAAATCACACTTGCTCCAAAGATATGTAACAGTTTCTCTGAACAGGTTGATCAGAAAATAGCTTTTCCTGCTGCATATGATCCTTGATAACCTATGCCAGTCCATCTCTTTCCTAAACATGAGGAATTTGCACTATGTCTGTGCTTTTTATCTTTGATTTTTAGTCAGTTTACTCTGGGCTTTTTGCTACATTTTCAGACTTATGTGGATTACAGACTAGGCCGGTGCAGGGAAGTGAGTCCCAGACCAGGCAGGTGCAGGGAGGGGAATCCCAGACCAGGCTGTTGCAGGAAAGCGAGTCCCAGACCAGGCCGGTGCAGAGAGGGGATACCCAGACCAGGCCAGTGCAGGGAGGGGAATCCCAGACCAGACTGTTGCAGGAAAGCGAGTCCCAGACCAGGCCAGTGCAGAAAGGGGAATCCCAGATTAGGCTGGTGCAGGGAGGGGAATCTCAGACCAGGCCAGTGCAGGGAGGGGAATCCCAGACCAGGCTGGTGCAGGGAGGGGAATCCCAGACCAGGCCGGTGCAGGGAGGGGAATCCCAGACCAGGCTGTTGCAGGAAAGCGAGTCCCAGACCAGGCCAGTGCGGGAAGGGGAATCCCAGACTAGGCTGGTGCAGGGAGGGGAATCCCAGACCAGGCCAATGCAGGGAAGCGAGCCCCAGACCAGGCTGGTGCAGGAAGAGGAATCCCAGACCAGGCCGGTGCAGGGAGGGGAATCCCAGACCAGGCTGATGCAGGGGGTGGAATCCCCGACCAGGCCGGTGCAGGGAGGGGAATCCCAGACTAGGCTGGTGCAGGGAGGGGAATCCCAGGCCAGGCCGGTGCAGGGAGGGGAATCCCAGACTAGGCTGGTGCAGGGAGGGGAATCCCAGGCCAGGTCGGTGCAGGGAGGGGAATCCCAGACCAGGCTGATGCAGGGAGTGGAATCCCCGACCAGGCTGGTGCAGGGAAGCGAGTCCCAGACCAGGCCGGTGCAGGGAGGGGAATCCCAGACCAGGCCGTTGCAGGGAGGGGAATCCCAGACCAGGCCGTTGCAGGGAGGGGAATCCCAGACCAGGCCGGTGCAGGGAGTGGAATCCCCGACCAGGCTGGTGCAGGAAAGCGAGTCCCAGACGAGACCGGTGCAGGGAGTGGCATCCCAGACCAGGCCGTTGCAGGGAGGGGAATCCCAGACCAGGCCGATGCAGGGAGTGGAATCCCTGACCAGGCTGGTGCAGGGAGGGGAATCCCAGACCAGGCCGGTGCAGGGAGTGGAATCCCAGAACAGACTGGTGCAGGGAGGGGAATCCCAGACCAGGCTGATGCAGGGAGTGGAATCCCAGAACAGACTGGTGCAGGGAGGTGAGTCTCAGACCAGGCCGGTGCAGGGAAGCAAGCCACTTATGGACTAGAGGGAAGGCATCAAGTTTTGAAGCCCAGTATGATCTGGAGACCTGGCCCAGTGCAGTCAAAAGGCTAGGTGTTGGCATGGACTTCATGAAAAAGTCTGTAACTCCAAGTACTTTTTAAAAAAATATTTTATTCTTATACTGGACTTCTCTTTATTATTCTTTCAATTCTGTAGTAAATACTTAAGTATCTGTAGCTAGGTACCCTGCACCTAAGATGTCACCATAAGTGATAACATTGCAAACTTTCCATTGCAGTCATTCACGTGCACGTGACAATAAAGCTAATTTAATTCAGATGAATAAACTTGAGACTCTTATCTTACTATCGAAGATACATTACTGTCTCACTGGAACAATTAGGCACAACCTAATAGTTTAGTACATGCTACTAATCTAAGTATGTGCTGTTTATGCTAAGAATAGCATTTCATGAAGCACTTAGCTCTTCCTAATAACAAACCTTTGCAGATATTTTCTAATCAACCTGTTCAGAGTCGTTTTGACACACTTTTGGAACAGGTATGGCTAGAACCCAGGCCTCCTGGCTTAGAGACAGGCATATTACCACTGACCTACAAGAACCCCCATATCTTATCCTAATGCCGTTAACTCTTTCTGGTCAAAACTACTTTACATTACAGTCATGACTCAGGTGACAATTGTATCACTGAGCTAAAATGTACATCTGCACAATGTCTAAAAACATGTATAATGAAATGGGCATTCAACCAGAAAGAAAGAGAATAGTAAGCCACAGGCATGGGATTTAAAAAGACTTTCAAAGATGGAAAAAATAGAGAGAGAATGCAAGATTAGAATGAAGGCAATTGAATCCTCGTCCATTAAAATAAAGCTGAATCATTCATAATGCATGGAAGGTCAGAGTCAGGGGAATAAAGGATATAACCCAGGTGACAGATTACAGATTGGATGGGGCATGACCATGAAGAACTTTATATATTGGAATGGGCATTTTAAATATTAAATTTATCCCTAGACACATATATTCTTTCATTACAGATTGACAAAAATAGAAAATCAAAAAATCCTTTACCACTGCTAAAAAGTAAGAATATAATCGTCCAGATACAAAATCCTGTTTTCATCTCTGATTGGATTAATACTTATTCACTTAATGTTAGATGGCATCTGCAGCGGAGGTTCATTGATATGAGCCTCCTGGTTCAAACCTGCACAGAAAACCACAAATCCAGCAGCAAAAGGAATCTGTTTGGAAATGGACTCTTTTGATGCAGCAGCTGGTGTGCTGTGCTTTAAAGATCCACCTGCATTGCCAAACATTTTCTCAGCTCCTGAGGAAGGTACACAAATGAGCCTGGGATATAGGTGCCAGCTGTGTAGGGTGCCATGCAAATATGGTGCTTAATATGAAGGGTGTCTGGTGTATTGCATGCCAAGGCAAAAGTAGACATTGGGCCACTTCAAACTGATGCTGGAAGCCTAGTGATGGGAGATAAGGAAATAGCAGGAGAACTTAACAAGTACTTTGCGTCAGTCTCCACAGTGGAAGAAATGAATAATATCCCAACAATTAAAGGGAGTCAGGGGGCTGAGTTGAGTATGGTTGCCATTACAAAAGAGAAAGTGCTAGAAAAGCTAAAAGGTCTTAAAATTGATAAATCTCCTGGCCCCAATGGGCTACACCCCAGAGTTCTGAGGGAGGTGGCTGAGGAAATAGTGGAGGCGTTAGTTGAGATCTTTCAAAAGTCACTGGAGTCAGCGAAAGTCCCGGATGATTGGAAGATCGCTGTTGTAACCCCCTTGTTCAAGAAAGGATCAAGACAAAAGATGGAAAATTTTAGGCCAATTAGCCTAACCTCGGTTGTTGGTAAAACTCTAGAATCCATCATTAAGGATGAGATTTCTAAATTCTTGGAAGAGCAGAGTTGGATTAGAGCAAGTCAACATGGATTTAGTAAGGGGAGGTCATGCCTGACAAACCTGTTGGAATTCTTTGAAGAGGTGACAAGTAGGTTAGACCAGGGAAACCCAGTTGTTGTGGTCTATCTAGACTTCCAAAAGGCCTTTGATAAGGTGCCACACGGGAGGCTGCTGAACACGGTGAGGGCCCAAGGTGTTCGAGGTGAGCTACTGGCATGGATTGAGGATTGGCTGTCTAACAGAAGGCAGAGAGTTCGGAATGGCAGCTGGTGACAAGCGGTGTCCCGCAGGGTTCAGTGTTGGGGCCGCAGCTGCTCACGTTATATATTAATGATCTGGATGAAGGGACTGGGGGCATTCTAGTGAAGTTTGCCAATGATACAAAGTTAGGTGAACAGGCAGGTAGTACCGAGGAAGTGGGGAGACTGCAGAAGGATCTAGACAGTTTGGGAGAGTGGTCCAGGAAATGTCCAAAGGAATTCAATGTGAGCAAATGCGAGGTCCTGCACTTTGGAAAAAAGAATACAAGCATGGACTACTTTCTGAACAGTGAGAAAATTCGTAAAGCCAAAGTACAAAGGTATCTGGAAGGGCTAGTTGAGGATTCTGTAAAGGTAAACATGCAGGTTGAGTCCTTGATTAAGAAAGCGAATGCAATGTTGTCACTTATCTCAAGACGGTTGGAATATAAAAGCACTGTTATGCTACTGAGACTTTATAAAGCTCTGGTTAGGCCCCATTTGGAGTACTGTGTCCAGTTTTGATCCCCACACCTCAGGAAGGACATACTGGCACTGGAGTGTGTCCAGCGGAGATTCACACGGATGATCCCTGGAATGGTAGGTCTAACATACGAGGAACGGCTGAGGATTCTGGGATTGTATTCATTGGAGTTTAGAAGATTAAGGGGAGATCTAATAGAAACTTACAAGATAATACATGGTTTGGAAAAGGGTGGACGCTAGGAAATTGTTTCTGTTAGGCGAGGAGACTACGACTCGTGGACACAGCCTTAAAATTAGAAAGGGTAAATTCAGAACAGAAATACGGAGACATTTCTTCAGCCAGAGAGTGGTGGGCCTGTGGAATTCATTGCCGCAGAGTGCAGTGGAGGCCGGGTCGCTAAATGTCTTCAAGGCAGAGATTGATAAATTCTTGATGTCACAAGGAATTAAGGGCTACGGGGAGAATGCAGATTAGTGGAGTTGAAATGCCCATCAGCCATGATTGAATGGCGGAGTGGACTCGATGGGCCAAATGGCCTTACTTCCACTCATATATCTTGTGGTCTTAGGTCACCCAGGGCGCTAGGTAAGAAGGGTGTTGGGTAAATAAGGTGGCAGGATGCAGAGGTGGGAAATGTGTTTGTGTATCAAGTTTGACCGCAGGGTGGGGATGTCATCAGGAGAGTAGCAGGCCAGTGGTTTGAGGGGTGTTGGGACTGGTGGTGGTGGGGATTTCAAAATAGAGGCGGAGTGTGAGAGATGTGGGATTAGAGCCTGGAGTCAGGTCAGGGAGAACTGTCAGGTCAACAGCATAATGAAGGAGGTGTTGATTCCATGGGGTCAGGTTGGCAGCCAAAGGTGTTGGGTCCAGGCAGGCAGACCTGGGGTGGGTTGTCGAGTCCCAGCGTGTGTGGAATTATGTGTGGGGGGGAAGTGGAGGCCATGAGACAGTTGTGGGGATTCTGGTCAGTAGGAGGGGCAGTTGCTGGTTGTCAGGGGTCTGAATGGTGTAAGGGTCAAGAGGATTGTATATAGAGGACAAATAGTGTGTCAGACATTCGGTTTAATGATTACTCAATTAAAATAGGTTTTCGTCCTCTCACCTTTCCTGGGTAGCTGTTAGTTAAACTTTCTCAGACCAATTCAGTGTTCAAGTTTAATGGACTCTTTCAGAGGGTTTCAGACACAGGAAGTATAAACATCCGAGGCAATTTGCACACAGTCTGCTGCATATGAGATTCTGTTGGATTCCAACATGCAACTCGAATCTTTACTGCTGCACCAACTCTCTGGCTATCAGAACATCTCAGACTATAAGATATGTTACTTATCAAAAAAGATTGTATTTGTTCCCTGAACAATGAAGAAAATCCAACTTTTTTCTGAAATAAATGAGAATTTAGATTTTGGTTTGATGTTAAAAGTTCACATGTTAATTGTAAAGTTGTGCATTAACATGATATACTATATTTATACAATTTCATCACACCTTAAAATAGAAAAACTCTAGCATCCATTGCAGATTAATTAAGTTTCATGAGTCAACAGGGAATTTCAATGATCAATGGAGCATGCCCCAATTGCAAGTGGGAGTTAAAACAATTAGAATTGACATTGGATTGGGATCCTGACATCGTCCCACATATTGCTGGGTTTCATACAGGTTAGTTAATGGTTGAATAGGAATACTTAAATAGCTAAAAATTACAAGTAGGTCATTAACTGCTGTTTTAACTGATCATTCTGGCTCAAACCTCCATGCACCTGTTTCCTGAGCTGTCAGCAAACTCAATATGGTCAATCAAAGGAATGTGTTGAAGAAAGTGTTTCTTCAGTGAAACTGACAGTTTTGAAAGCTTAATATCAGACAAGCTGAGGGGTTTCAGCAATGGACAGGTTACAGACAGCTGCTCACGTACCTCACTTGACAGGTGATTGTCAATAAGACCATTTACATGTCTTCATTTCATTTACCTTTAGCTGTATTTCCCTGATGTCAGATTTTGTTGTGACAGAAGAAAAGGTTTTGCAGCACTTGCTCCTCTAATAAGAATCAGAAGAATCAACATCATCAAAACAACCTGCAGTAGGAGTAGCACTAGTTTTCTTTACCCCAGCCATAGGAGAGAGGGAATAGGCTGGGAGACCAACCTCCAAGAAGGCATCACTCCCAAAGGAGATCACTATGCATTCTCTTGACATGTGTGAGCACTCGTGGGTGGAGGGGGTTTAATTTAGGTAAATGTGAGTGCTGCATTTTGGGAAGGCAAATCATAGCAGGACTTATGGTCCTGGGGAATGTTGCTAAACAAAGAGATCTTGAAGTGTAGGTTCATAGTACCTTGAAAGTAGAGTCATTGGATAGTGAAGAAGTTTGGTATACTTTCCTTTATTGGTCAGTGCATTGGGTACAGAAGATGGGAGGTCACGCTGCGGCTGTACAGGTCATCGGTTTGGCTACTGTTGGAATATTGCATTTAATTCTGGCATCCCTGCTGCAGGAAGGATATTGTAAAACTTAAAAGGCTTCAAAAAAGATTTACAAGGATATTGCCAGGGTTGGTGGGTCTGAGCTACAGGAAGAGACTGAATAGGTTGAGGCTACTTTTCTTACAGCATCGTAGCTGAAGGTTACATTTGTAGAGGTTTATAAAATCATGAGCGGCAGAGCTAGGATGAATAGCTAAGGATATTTCCCCAGGGTAGTGGAGTTCAAAACTAGAGGGCATAGGTTTAAGATCAGAATGGAAAGATGCAAAAAAGGGGCAACTTTTTCATGCAGAGGGTGGTGCATGTATGGAATTAACTGCCAGAGGAAGTGGTAGAGGTTGGTACAATTAGAACATTTAAAAAGTATCTCGGTGGGGATATGGATGGGAAGGGTTCAGAGTGATATGGGCCAAATGCTGGCAAATGGGACTAGATTTATTTAGGATACCTGATTGGCATGGACAAGTTGGTCCAAAGGGTCTATTTTCATGCTGTACAGCTGTATGATTCTATGACTCTAGTGCCCCAAGAGTCTTAGGCAATTATGGCAGGTCATTTCTGATATCTGCTGCAACATGCCTTCCATCCCGCTGATCTTACATTTTGCTGGCAGCTGTCAAGGTGGCTGTCACTGGAGGGTCACGTCATGGGTCTTTGCCTTTCCTCAAGTTGCGCACTGTGACTGTGAGGAAAGTAAACAAAAATTCATGAATGTTAGAAATGGCTTGTATAGAGAGGAGGGAAGAGTAACATTTGTGAAGAGCGACAGTGAGGCATCTACCCAGCAATGTGAAAAATTGCCAAGACATCCCCTGTACACAAAAACAGGACAAATCCAACCCAGCCAATTACCGCCTTATCAGTCTAATCTTGGTCATTATTAAAATGTTGGAAAGTGTCATTAACTGCTCTATCAAGCAGCACCTGTTCTGTAATAGTCTGCTCAGTGACACCTAGTTTGAGTTCTGCCAGGGCCACTCAGCTCCTGACCTCATTACAACCTTGGTTCAAAAATGGTCAAAAGAGCCAAATTCCAGGGGTTAGGTGAGAACGATAGTTCATGACATAAAATTCACATTTGACTGAGTGTGGCATCAAGGAGTCCTAGCAAAACCGGAATCAGTGGGCACCAGGGGCAAACTCTGCCATGGTTGGAGTCATACCTGGGACTAGGAAGATAGTTGTAGTTGTTGGAGGTCAGACACCTCAGCTCTATGACATCTCTGCAGAAGTTCCTCAGGATAATATCCAAGGACCGACCATCTTCAGCTGCTTCATTAATAATCATATCTCAGTCATAAGTTCAGAAGTGAAAATGTTTGCCTATGATTGCACAATTTTTAAGCTCTATTCATGGCCCCTCAGATACTGAGGAAGTCTATGTTCAAATGCAACAAAATCTGGACAATATTCAGGTTTGGGCTGACAAGTGGCAAGTAACATTCACACCACACAAATGCGAGGCTATGACCATCACCAGGAAGAGAGAATCTAACCACTGCCCCTTGATATTGAACAGTGTTACCATCACTGAATGTCCCACTATCAACATCCTGGGGGTTACCATTGACCAACAACTCACCTGGACCTACCATATATACAGAATGACTACAAGAGCAAGGTCAAAATGCTGCAGCGAGTAACTCACTTCCTGACTCCTCAAAGCCTGTCAAACACCCACAAGGCACAAGTCAGGGATGTGGTGGAATACTCTCCACTTGCTTTGATGGATGCAGTTCAAAACACTTAAGATGTTGACACCATACAGGTCATTACAGCATCTTGATTGACACCATATCAAAAGCATCAATCCCCTTTGCTACTGACAGTCCGTAGCAACAGTGAATACCTTCTACAAGATGCATGACAGAAATTCACCAACAATTCTGAGATAGCACCTTCCAAACCCATGACCATTTCCATCTAGAAGAACAAGGACAACAGATACATGAAAATGCCACCACCTTCAAGTTCCCCACCAGCCTGACTTGGAAATGCATCATTGCTCATTTACTGTTGTGAGTCAAAATCCTGGAATTCCCTCTCTAATGGCAGCTCACCACCACCTTCTTAAGGGTAACTAAGGCCCGGCAATAAATGCTGGACAGCTAGCGATGTCCAAATCCCAGGAGTGCATATAAACAATGTGTGAAAGTAGGTTATTTCAGTGGGAAGATGCTGTCAGATGATGAGGTACATATGGGGCAAAGAATGCATAGAACTGCAAGGTGTGTTTTGCTGAGGGGTACTTTGTGGGACAATGCTGGGAAATTTAGTGCGTAGGACTGGGCACCTGAAAGTGTTAGTCTAGTCACCTTTCTTGCCCTCCTGATACCCTGAATCATCACAGCTCACTGCCTTCAGGTTGGATTTAACTGCATTCTGGTTGCTAAATTTCTTGGTCTACTCCATATATAGTTGTTTGGTTGAAGATCCTCCTCCACCCTTAGAAAAAAACCCAGCTCCCCTGCAGTCCTTTAAATTCTGCAGAAGAATAATCCAGTAAGGTTGAGGAAATCATTTATGTTCTCACCTACCATAATGTTCAGCTTATCATCTCCAACAGCTCTGCTAACTTTCGATGTTTCAGACAATTGATCTAAACATCTTCATACTTATTTTGAAATGTCTTCACAACTTTGAAATTCCCTAATTCTCAGCAATCTTTTTTTTAAGTCCTGTCCTGATATGCACCAACCAGTTCTTCAACACTAGCCTCCTTTCCATTCCTTTCCTTTAACAGTCAAACATGAATGTTTGTTTTTTATCTCCCAAAACTCTGCTTTGCCATCAAATTTGCCAATTTGTACTCTGTTTGCAATCTTTCCTCTGACTCAGAAGATTGTGGCTTTCAAATTCTAATTCAGGATTTCGAATCATTTGGATTTTGTGCAACTTGTGAATGAGTTAAAAATTAAACTTTATCTGCTATTCAAACAGACTGAAATAGAACAGTTTTTAAAAAAACATGATGTCCCAGTCAACGTCAATTCTACAAGATATGTCATCAAAAATGGATTAACAAGTCATTCATTTCATTTGACACCTGTTTCCGAATAAACTGACTGCTGTGTTTTCCATATGAATGAAAAAGTCTTCCTTTTTGATAATCCTCTTAAACCATGCTTTTACACGTTCCACCCACTTCCATTCCTTTTCCATTTTATTTGCACTGTCTGATAAATGTGTCTCTCTGTAGCTGATGTCTGTTACAGAAATGTAATTAATTGCTGTTAAATTAGATATAATTACTCAGAAGGTTATGTCAGATTACAACAGGATCTTGATCAGATGGGACAGTGGGCTAATAACTGGCAGATGGAGTTTAATTTAGATAAATGCAAGGTTCTGCATTTTGAGAAAGCGAATCTCAGCAGGACTTATACACTTAATGGTAAGGTCCTAGGGAGTGTTGCTGAACAAAGAGACCTTGGAGTGCAAGTTCATAACTCCTTAAAAATGGAGTCACAGGTAGATAGGACAGTGAAGAAGGCATTTGGTATGCTTTCTTTTATTGGTCAGAGTACTGAGTACAGGAGTTGGGAGGTCATGTTGCAGCTGTACAGGACATTGGTTAGGCCACTGTTGGAATATTGCATGCGATTCTGGTCTCCTTCCTATCGGAAAGATGTTGTGAAACTTGAAAAGGTTCAGAAAAGTACAAGGCTGTTGCCAGGGTTGGAGGATTTGAACAGGCTGGGGCTGTTTTCCCTGCAGTATCAACGGTTGAGGGGCGACCGCATGGAAAATCATGAGGGGCCTGGATAGGATAAATAGACAAAGTTTTTTCCCTGGGGTGGGGGAGTCCAGAACTAGAAGGTCTGGGTTTAGGGTGAGAGGGGAAAGATATAAAATGGACCTAAGGGGCAACTTTTTTACGCAGAGAGTGGTACGTGTATGGAATGAGCTGCCAGAGGGAGTGGTGGAGGCTGGCACAACTGCAACATTTAAAAGGCATTTGGCTGGGTATATGATTAGGAAGGGTTTAGAGTGATATGGGCCAAGTGCTGGTAGGTGGGACTAAATGAGTTTGGGTATCTGGTCGGCATGGACGGGTTGGACTGAAGGGTCTGTTTTTGCACTATAAATTCTTATGACTCTATGACTCAATGACTTAAGTTTGTATTGGTTGTATTCTGCTAAATCTTGTATTATCTTCAAAATAGAAAATTGTAATTGCACTCTCTCTGTAAATACCCTTTCTCAACAATATTCAATTTTATTGTTTGTTGAAGGAATTTAATCAGTTAGCAAGCCATTCTTTGAATTATCACATGCATTGATATTAAATGTTGCTGCTGAGTAACCTCTTAATCAGAGAATCATACAGTATAGAAGGATACCATTTTGTCCATTTCTTTGCTAGGTCTTTGAAAGTACTATCCAACTAGTCCACTTCCTCTGCTCTTTCCACATCACCCTTCAAATTTTCTATCTTCAAATATTCAAGAAATAAAGCACTGTCAGATAAGACTCTTAATGGTGTTTTTCTAATTCCTATTCAACACTCCGATTTCAAATATAAATCCTTATGTGTTAACCAAATGGAAGGTCAGAAGGAAATAAAAGACAGAATAGTAATTTGATGAAAGGAGCTCTCTACTCAGTTTCATATAACATTATGGTTCATTTGGGAGAATCAAGATTTTTTTTACCATTTCCTTAATGGATTAGCTGTCAGTTCCACTTTAATGTAAGTAAGTATCTAGCTAGATGGCAAAGTATTCCAAGTAGCTCCTAGAGACCCAAATACCCAAGTCCTAAAAGAAGAAATCAGAAACCCATTAGCGAGAGCATGCATTACTGAACAAAAATGAATGACTTAAGGAGGCAAATAGAAAATTGGATCATATTGAAAAATGCTATAATGTCTGGAATATATTTATATTATGCCTGTGTGAATGGCTGTTGATAGCATTGGGCTGAACGTTTCCAAACACTGAACGACAATTGTGGGGATTGGAGGTGGCATGTTGGAACGAAGAGATTTAGAGTAGCCTTTATTGTCACTTGCACTCGAATGAGTGTAGTGAAAATTATATAATGTCATCCCTCGGTGCCATCTTAAATACATGGTACCCAGGTACAGACATTTTAAGTGTTGTTAAATAATTGGAATAGTGAAAAAAGACTAGTACGGCAATACAGAGTTTAAAAAATCCAGAATGATAATAAGAAGTATCTTAAAGTACTCAAATTATAGTCCTTTCTCACTAAGACTGTGTTCGCTGGGCTTCAGAACACAAGGCCTCCCTGCCTCCAGGGGCTGGCCTCTGTCCCAGGCTCACCTCCAGGACTCGTCCCACCAGCTGGCCTGGGCTTCCTCTGCTCCCATGCCAGGCTCCAGCTATAACACATTTCCGCATAATAATTGTGAGGGTGGGACCACGTGAGGACGAGATCTGAAGGACAATAGGAGGTCAAGGGCTACTGCAGATGAGGTCATCAATAGTCACCACCACCCTGGCAGCCACTGCAACCAGCGTGGGTGGAGTAAGTTCATTCTTCTCTTTGAGGGAGCAGATTGTACTCATGAGCAGAATGAGGCCCTGAAAAGTTCAATTACATGCATTGGCCATATATATATATTGCCTGAGAGCGACAACTACAATCATTGAATCCTACTTGTGATTTACATGTGGTGACCAACTGGATCACGTAAAACTCCTGGCCACAAACTATCTTAGCAATGTCTGTGGTCATTGCAAATTTATCACAGTCATCTCTGTGAAGTAGCAGTAATCACAGATCACCTGAAAAGTGCCAGTTGTTTCGTAAATAGTTGCAAGGTTTCACAGGTTGCACAGCAGAGCAGATGAATATTTGACAAGATGCTTTTTTTATGAAAAGCCATGTTTCTTGGGTGATGTCAGGGCTGGGAGTTGGAGCAGACCAAGCTTTTAGAAATCTGTCAGACTATACTTACAACAGCCAGATGTATTTATTTGATGTAACTGGTACTGCAAACATCGGAATAAGGTCTACTGTGTTCATGGCATTCCATGGCCGTCTTTATTAGGTGCCTCCTTTGGTACACTGTCATTTCTGTAAATTGCAGATGCTGAATGACCATGTAACGAACATTCTCCACAGAGGCCTACTGGAACAGTCACCTGTGGTGCCAGCCAGAGCAGGTTTCTTTGTTGTTGTGGCCCCTTCTCAATAAAAGAGCAGACAAAAGGAGGTGGAAGAAAAATGCCATTAAGCCCAAGCCCAGATGCAACCTCCAGTGAATACTGAGCAGTCTCTATGTGAAGATGTGGAGGTGCCGATGTTGGAATGGGGTGGACAAAGTTAAAAAATCACACAACACCAGATTATAGTCCAACAGGTTTATTTGAAAATACAAGCTTTCAGAGCACTGTTCCTTTGTCAGGGAGCTAGTGGGGCAGGATCATAGGATATAGAATTTATAGCAAAAGATCAAAGTGTCATACAACTGATGTGATCTGTTGAACAAACCTAGATTGCTGTTAAGTCTTTAATCATTTAAAATGGAATGCAGGTATTGATTGATTAATGTGTAAATACCAGAACTTCTTTCAAGTCACAGTCCCAAGGTGACTTAAGGTTTTATAAAAAAAGGTGACAGCTCAGACAATGCATTAAAGATGTGAGGTTAGAGTCTCTGAATCTCCACCTTGAGTCAGACTGATTCTATTTCCAAAGTAGGAATTTATAAAATGTCACATGGACCGACTGCTTACAGATTGTGTGTCTTTGAACAAAATGGAATGTATCTACAAATACAAATCTGAATCTGTAAATGCAAAATCACCCCATAGACTTATATGTGTGTGTGTATGTAAGGGGGAGGAGGGGGGGGGGAAGAGAGAGAGAGGGTGTGTGTGTGTGTGTGTGTGTGTGTGTGTGGTGTAATGGGGTCACCTGTGGTGGTGTTGATATAGATTTTATTTACGTATAATCCAGTTTACAAATCACGCCAATAAACCCTTCTGCTGCCCCTGTGTTTATCTGTGCATTGTAATGAAGTTATTAAATGGCTGATTCAAGGGCTCCTCTCTTGCCTGGGGATGAGCTGCCTAATCTGAGGCAATCTTCTGAGCACCAGAAAACTGTGGCATTTCTTCCTCAACCAGCTGAGGAGACGTGCCAATGATGGGTAAACCAGGCTGTAATCCCAATTCTAACCTGACTGAAATACCCACTGAGGTGTCAGAATCTCTGCTGAAGGACGGTGCAGAAGACAGCCTCACTGGTGCTTCCTCTGAGAAATCTGAGGCTTCTTGGTCAGAGATGGAGGAGGAGATGGCTGGAAGGATTGGTCTCTACGTAACGGAGACTGTACGGATTTTACTTGTGCCTGCATAAGACAAGAACAGGAATAAGTTGCAAAATAGGGGTGGAAACTCAAACATGTTAAGAACATGTCATTTTACATTGAGTATCATATATAATTTAAAGTTTGATTGAAGATTTGCAGCTCGGGTATCCGTTGTTGTGGTTGTGTTCGCCGAGCTGGAAGTTTTGCTGCAAATGTTTCGTTCCCTGGCTAGGGAACATCATCAGTGCTGTTGGAGCCTCGTGTGAAGCGCTGCTTTGATGTTTCTTCCGGTATTTATATTGGTTTGTTCTTGCCGCTTCCGGGTGTCAGTTTCAGCTGCAGTGATTTGTATATGGTCCAGTCGATGTGTCTGTTGATGGATGTTCTTGCCGCTTCCGGGTGTCAGTTTCAGCTGTAGTGGTTTGTATATGGGGTCCAGGTCAATGTGTCTGTTGATGGAGTTTGGGGATGATGCCGCTTCCGGGTGTCAGTTTCAGCTGTAGTTTCATCCCCAAACTCCATCAACAGACACATTGACCTGGACCCCATATACAAACCACTACAGCTGAAACTGACACCCGGAAGCGGCAAGAACATCCATCAACAGACACATCGACTGGACCATATACAAATCACTGCAGCTGAAACTGACACCCGGAAGCGGCAAGAACAAACCAATATAAATACCGGAAGAAACATCAAAGCAGCGCTTCACACGAGGCTCCAACAGCACTGATGATGTTCCCTAGCCAGGGAACGAAACGTTTGCAGCAAAAACTTCCAGCTCGGCGAACACAACCACAACATCATATATAATTGCCATCTATCATATATAAATGCTGGTTGTTGCTACTGTTGAAGATAATAAGATACACCAAATTGCAAAGAATTCAATATGCTGGAAAGTCATTTTCAAATACAAATACACTAAGATAGCAAGAAGTGATAAGATAATTTCTACTGGATGTAGGCTCGCTCGCTGAGCTGGAAGGTTCATTTTCAGACGTTTTGTCACCATACTAGGTAAAATCTTCAGTGAGCCTCCAGCTCAGTGAGTAAACCTACATCCAGAACCTCAACCTGAGCTACAGGTCTTCTTAAAACTTGATAATTTCTACAAAAATGTATCCTTGGAGAAGAACAGAGCCTATCAGATGCATATATTGGGAAATTTTCAGCATGCCATGATTTTACAAAGACTTTGTAAACTTACAGAGAAATTACACACAAAATGCAGAAGCAAGGATTCAATAAAATCCATGAAGCTGCTAAAATTAGAATATTTGCAATTCCATGACTTGGAAAAATGGAAATTACTTGGTAAAGCACGATCACTGTGAGCTCCTGATTTTTCTGAAAACAATTGGTATGAATTGGGAATCCATTGAAAAGGTATAGATGTGAAGTAATATTGTGCTCTGCATTTTCCTTTTTTGTTTGTTTAAAAACAAATTCATCTATAAGTGCATCTTTTATGTCATCTTGCTGTACTTTTACTCAAAGAATAAAGAGGAGCATAGTGACTGATATTGAGTGAGCTGTGCAGAATATTTAGCAGACCATATGCCAGTCCTCCTGAATAGGCTCAATTATAAAATAATGAAAATGTCAAAACCCACATTCAGTGTTTCGTACTGAGTGCTGTTAACGCTGCACACTGTGAAGCACTAAATCAGGACAATGCCTACTGAATACTAGTTAAGTAATTCCACAGGAAATAGATTGATTTGAGAAACATGCTGAGCAAACTTAAAAGAAATAAAAAGCAAAATATTTTTCACTGCCAGGACACTAAGACCCCCAAGAGCAATATGACTATCCTGAAAATTGGATGTAGAATTGACGTGGTGTTTTCTTTTAAGGTTGGAAAATTAGTCATTTTGACAACCCACAGAGGTCACCACAAAAAGTGTGCCAGGTTTAATGCTGCCCTCACTCCAGATACATTATGGACCTTTTTTTTCAAACAATGACCAAATTCCCTATTTAAATTGTGAAATTTTATGATGTTAAGTCAGATGTTAGGCATTCAATTATCCTCCCTCTTGTTTTCCATGAAAACTGCAAATTAATGTCCTTGGTCATTGTAGTACATAGATCATAGAAAAGAACAGCACAGAACAGGCCCTTTGGCCCATGATGTTGTGTTGAGGATTATTCCAAATCTGCAATAAAATAACCTAACCTATGAACCCCTCAATTCACTGCAGTCCATGTCCATGTCCAGCAGTTGCTAAAATGTCCCTAATGACTCTACTTCCACCACCACCACCACCACCATCGGCAACACATTCCATGCATTCACAACTCTCTGCGTAAAAAGATCTACCTCTGACATCTCCTCTATACCTTCCTCCTAATGTTTTATAACTATGATTCCTCATGCCAGTAACTCTGAAGATGGACAAGGGAGATCCAGTGGACGTAGTGTACCTGGACTTTCAGAAAGCCTTTGATAAAGTCACATATAGGAGGTTAGTGAGCAAGATTAGGATGCATGGTATTGGGGGCATAATACTGACTTGAATTGAAAATTGGTTGGCTGACAGGATAAATGGTTCCCTTTCGGAATGGCAGGTGGTGACCAGTGGGGTACCGCAGGGATCAGTGCTGGGACCGCAGCTTTTTACAATATACATTAATGATATAGATACTGGTATTAAAAGTAATATTAGCAAATTTGCTGATGATACAAAGCTGGGTGGCAGGGTGAAATGTGAGGAGGTTGATAGGAGATTACAGGGTGACTTGGACAGGCTAGGTGAGTGGACAGATGCATGGCAGATGCAGTTTAATGTGGATAAATGTGTGGTTATCTACTTTGGTGGCAAGAACAGGAAGGCAGATTACTACTTAAATGGAGTCAAGTTAGGTAAAAGGGCAGTACAACGAGATCTAGGTGTTCTTGTACATCAGTCAATGAAAGCAAGCATGCGGGTACAGCAGGCAGTGAAGAAAGCTAATAGCATGTTTGCCTTCATAACAAGAGGGATTGAGTAGAGAAGCGAAGAGGTTCTTCTGCAGCTGTACAGGGCCCTGGTGAGATCGTACCTCGAATTTTGTGTGCAGTTTTGGTCTCCAAATTTGAGGAAAGACATTCTGACTATTGAGGGAGTGCAGCGTAGATTCACGAGGTCAATTCCCGGAAGGACGGAACTGTCTTACGTTGAAAGATTGGAGAGACTGGGCTTGTATACCCTTGAGTTTAGAAGGCTGAGAGGGGATCTGATTGAGATGTATAAGATTATTAAAGGATTGGACACTCTGGAGGTGGGAAGCATGTTTCCGCTGATGAGTGAGTCCCGAACCAGAGGACACAGTTTAAAAATAAGGGGTAGGCCATTTAGAACAGAGTTGAGGAGAAACTTCTTCACCCAAAGAGTGCTGGGTGTATGGAATGCTCTGTCCCAGAAGGCAGTGGAGGCCAAGTCTCTGGATACTTTTAAGAAAAAGTTAGATAGAGATCTTTAGGATAGTGGAATCAAGGGTTATGGGGATAAGGCAGGAACAGGATACTGATTAAGGATGATCAGCCATGATCATAATGAATGGTAGTGCTGGCTCGAAGGACAGAATGGCTTACTCCTGCACCTATTGTCTATTGTCTATTGTCAATCCTGTCCTGGGGAAGAGTCTCTGGCTATTGACTCTATCCATGCCTCTCATTACCTTGTATACCTCGATCAGGTCATCTCTCTTCCTCCTTCTTTCCAGAGAGGAACGTCTGAGCTTAGTCAAATTCTCTTCGCAAGACAAGCCCTCCAGTCCAGGCAGTATCCTGGTAAACCTTCTTTTCATCCTCTCCAAAACCTCTGTACCTTTCCTATAATAGGGCAACCAGAACTGGACACAATATTTCAAGTGTGGTTTCACCAGGGACTTGTAGAACTCAGCAAAACCTCATGGCTCTTAAACTCGATCCCCCTGTTAATGAAAGCCAAAACACCATATGCTTTCTTAATAACCCAATCCACTTTGGGTGGCAACTTTGAGGGATCTATGCACTTGAACACCAAGATCCCTCTACTTATCCACACTGCCAACTATCCTGTCTTTAATCCTATATTCAGCATTCAAGTTCGACCTTCCAAAATGCATCACTTCTCATTTATCCAGGTTGAACTCCATCTGCCACTTCTCACGCCAGTTCTGCACCCTGTCTATGTTATGCTGCAGCCTGCAATAGCCATCGATACAATCAATGGCACCTCCAATCTTTGTGTCATCAGCAAATTTACTAACCCAATCTTCAATCTCTTCATCCAAGTCATTTATAAAAACTACGAAGAGCAGAGGCCCAAGAACAGAGCCCTGCGGGACATCACTCATCACTGACCTCCAGGCAGAATATTTCCCATCCACTACCAATCTCTGTCTTCTATTAGCTAACCAGTTCTGAATCTAGACAGCCAAATCTCCCTGTATCCCTTATTTCCTGACTTTATGAAATAGCCTACCATGGGGAACCTTACCAAATGCCTTGCTGAAGTCCATATACACCACATCCACTGCTTGACCTTCATCAACCTGTCTTGTCACATCCCCAAAGAACTCAATAAGGTTTGTGAGGCATGACCTGCCCCTAACAAAGCCATGCTGACTGCCTTTAACCACACTATGCTTTTCCAAATATTCATAAATCCTAATCCTCAGAATTCTTTCCAAAACTTTGCTGACCACTGACGTAAAGCTGACTGGTCTGTAATAGCCAAGGATTTCCCTATTCTCCTTCTTGAAAAGAGGAACAACATTCACCTCCCTCCAATCCTCGGTACAAGTCCTGTGGAGAGTGAGGAAGCAAAGATCTTCGCCAGCGGCTTAGCAACCTCCATTCTCACTGCCCAGAGCAACTTAGGATAAATCCCGTCTGGCCCTGGGGACTTACCAGTCTTAATGGATGCCAACATTTCCAGCATATCAATCTTGATCTGTTCAAGCCTGTTTCCCAACTCCTCAAAGTTCTCATTCACAACAAGATCCCTCTCCTTATTGAAAACCGTAGCAAAACAAAACTCATTTAGGGCTTCCCCTATCTGCTCAGACACGCACAAGTTCCTTATGCTGTCCCTGACCAGCCCTACCTTCTCTCTGATCATTCTCTTATTCCTCACGTATGAGTAAAATGCCTTTGGGTTCTCCCTAATCTTTCCTGCCAAGCCTTTTTTGTGCT
This sequence comes from Hemiscyllium ocellatum, assembly GCF_020745735.1. Classification (NCBI taxonomy): domain Eukaryota; kingdom Metazoa; phylum Chordata; class Chondrichthyes; order Orectolobiformes; family Hemiscylliidae; genus Hemiscyllium; species Hemiscyllium ocellatum. Next base: position 44,353,173 of record NC_083413.1, on the reverse strand, counting down.
CCCTCCTGGCTCTCCTCAGTCCATTTCTGAGCTCCTTTCTCTGAAGCCTGTAATCCTCTGAAGCTGTGCTAGATCCTTGCTTCCTCCACATTATGTAAGTTGCCTTCTTCCTTTTGACAAGAAGCTCCTTTGTTCTCGTCATCCAAGGCTCCTTAATCTTACCCTTTCTTGTCTATTGCAGAGGAACAAATTTGTGCATCACTCACAACAACTGTTCCTTAAACAGTCTCCACATGTCTGTTGTGCCATTTCTGTGGAACAATTGTTCCCAATCTGTACTTCCCAACTCCTGTTTGATAGCATCATAATTTCCTTTTCCCAAATTAAATATCTTCCCTTGGTAACTGCTCCTTTCCCTCTCTAAGGCTATGGTAAATGTGAGACAGTTGTGGTCACTGTCACCAAAGTGTTCTCCCACCAGAGATCTGACACCTATCCTGGCTCATTGCCAAGCACCAAATCCAAAATGGCCTCTCCCCTCATCGGCTTGCCTACATACTGAGTAAGGAAACCCTCCTGAACAAACCTGACTGAAACAGCTCCATCCAAATCATCTACACTAAAGACGTTCCAGGTAATATTGGGAAAGTTGAAGTCACCCATGACAACAACATTGCTACATCTGCATTTTTCCAAAATCTGCCGGCCTGTGAGTTCTTCAATCTCCCTATTGCTATTAGGGGCTCTGTAGAAAACCTGCAATGAGATAGCTGCTCCCTTGCTATTCCCAATTTCCACCCATACTGACTCAGTAGACAAACCTTCATCAACAACCTTCATTTCTGTAGCTATAATGTACTCTCTGATTAGCAATGCTACACCCCCTCCTCTTTTTTCACTCTCCCTGTTCTTTTTAAACATTCTAAACCGTGCAACAACTAGCAATCATTCCTGCCCCTGTGGAACCCACAGCTTCATTATGGATACAACATAATACTAATGGAATGTCCTGGTTAAATAAAATAATTGCTCTTTGGGGACATTGAAAACAATATTGGCCAACTGAATGGCATGCTGGGAGAACTGGTCAACTGAACAGCAGACTGAGAATTGGATCAGGCAGACGTACAGGTATGCAGACTGGCTACTTTAATTGATTATATCGCATAGATATTAGTGGGACTGAGATATAAAGCCAGGGAGCATGCACTATTCACTTTCAAATTGCGTCAAGCCACACAGATATGTAAGATATTTGCTTGATTGTCTATTGAATGATTTATGGATGAGACAATGCTGCAAGTTTTTGGGTGTAAGAACAGATCTGAGTTTCAGTAGAATCATTTTGAGATAGCTCAGCTCCAAAGGGCAGTTCAATCAGTCGAGTCACAGAGTCATAGAGATGTACAGCATGGAAACAGACCCTTCAGTCCAACTCGTCCATATCAACCAGATATCCCAACCCAATCTAGTCCCACTTGCCAGTACATGCCCCATATCTCTCCAAACTCTTCCTATTCATATCCCTATCCAGATGCCTTTTAAATGTTGCAATTGTACCAGCCTCCACCACTTCCTCTGGCAGCACATTCCATACGCGTACCACTCTCTGCGTGAAAGTATGCCCCTTAGGTCTCTTTTATATCTTTCGCCTCTTATCCTAAGCCTATGTCCTCTAATTCTGGACTCCCCCACCACAGGGAAAGACTTTGTCTATTTACTCCATTCATGCCCCTCGTGATTTTATAGACCTCAAAACAGCCCCAGCCTATTCAGCCTCTCCCTATAGCTCAAGTCTTCCAACCCTGGCAACATCCTTGTAAATCTTTTCTGAACCCTTCTAAGTTTCACAACATCCTGCCAATAGCACCTCCCAACTCTTGTACTCGATACTCTGACCAATAAAGGAAAGCATACCAAATGCCTTCTTCACTATCCTATCTACCTGCCACCCCACTTTCAAGGAGCTATGAACCTGCACTCCAAGGTCTCTTTGTTCAGCAACACTCCCTAGGACCTTAACATTAAGTCTATAAGTTCTGCTAAGATTTACTTTCCCAAATGGCAGCACCTTCCATTTATCTAAATTAAACTCCATCTGCCACTTCTCAGCCCATTGGCCCTCTGATGAAGATCCCATTGTAATCTGAACTAACCTTCTTCGCTGTCCACTACAACTCCAATTTTGGTCTTATCTGCAAACTTACTAACCATACCTCTTGTGCTCACATTCAAATCATTTATATAAATGGCAAAACGTAGTGGACCCAGCACCGATCCTTATGGTACTCCACTGGTCACAGGCCTCCAGTCTGAAAAGCAACCCTCCACCACCACCCTCTGTCTTCTACCTTTGAGCCAGTTCTGTATCCAAATGGCTAGCTCTCCCTGTATTCCATGAGATCTAACCTTGCTAACCAGTCTCCATGCGAACACCTAACTGAAGTCCATATAGGTCACGTCCACCACTCTGCCCTCATCAATCCTCTTTGATACTTCAACAAAAAACTCATCAAGTTTATGAGATTGCTCACGCACAAAGCCAGTAGGGAAATTACAATATCCAACACTGCCTTTGTAACACTCTTTCATGAGATAGAAACTAAGTTAAATTATGCTAATTACATTGTTACATCAAACTACCTCTAAGCCACTGTACTCGGAAATGACCCAGATAACTAGTTAAGAGAAAGCACTCAAATGAGAAGGGTTTCACACGTACTTCTGAGAACATCAGGACCAAAAAGAAGGAACCTTGGAAGTAATGAAGCTTATACCATATATTTATCATAGAACTGTGAAGTTCTTCAGAAACAAAGCTGCCATTCCATCCTGAGAATACTGAGAATGTGTATCCTTTGTTTCACTTTGCACTGATCTTTGTATGATAGCTCGCCAAATTGATTAAAAACCAGGGTTACATTTCAAAAAGACTTTTTGAGTAGTTCATAGATAGAGACATCACTGTCTAGCTTAGCATTTATTGCTTGTCCTTAATTGCTCTGCAGAAGGTGGCTGTGATCTGCTTAATTGATTATAAGATGTCTTGACACAACCAGATGCCACAAAATGTACTAAATAAATGCAGTTTCATTTTTTTCCTTTAAAACAAATGTAATGGAACCTTCAAGTCAGATGCTTTGATTTCTGATTATCTAGTCCTGCTTTACAAGGATCTATGTTAGGAACATTACATTCTAAAAATTGTTAACATTTCCAATGATATAGAATTCCAGGAATCCATTTCGAAAATTGCTCCTCTGTTTTGTGAACCAGCAAAATGAACTTTGAAATTCATCACAGTGCAAATTGTTAACAAATTCTGCTTTGCTGGATCACCATCTGCATAATGAAATATGTTAAAATGATTGCTGCTTTTACTTGGATGTATGATAATGCATCAAATCAATGATTTAATTAGCTTGTTATTTCATTCCTTGAATAGGTAGAAACATCCAGCAATCTATTAGAATACAAAACATGACCATTCTAAATTAAAAAGAATACTCTCATGTCAAACTATACAGTTTAATTTTCCCAGCTGTAAATTTATTCTTTTTTTCCCTCTAAGCTGTGCTGTTGATGAACACCATTCTTTGTTTTCTTGAAGGTAACTTCACCAGAGAGATGAGGAATTGTTTTGAGACATGCTGTCTAGTCTTCAAGAGGAACTAGCCAAGGAATTATTGTTGGTGACATTATTGATCAATCCTTAATGCATTTTATGACATTTGATGTGTCAAATATTACGATGATCAGCAAACATTAGGCATGCACTTGTCCATACACTTCCTGGAGGGTTGCAGAGCGGAATTTGAATGGTGCAACATCTTCCATTTATGTATATATAGGTCAACAACTGACAGATTGGAGAACTTTTAATCAGCAATAAAGAATCTGAACAAGCAAATGTCAGTTACCACAGTGATTGCAGTGACAAATCAGAAAACAAAATAATGTGAAAGAGGGGTTGAATTAAAAGAAGAAGATAAAAATGAGTAAGAAAAAAGGATTATTGACAGTTGTTTCAATTCTCCCAGCAATAGTTACAATCTGGAGGAAAGGATCTCCAAGTGTAAAAGTTAATAGAGTCCTGAGTTTATCTCAGATTGTATTTAGATTTGGAATAAACAAATTTTTGTGGCAACTCTTAAGCTGTATCTAAAATATCATTACAGGAGCTGCTTGTGATTGAAACATTTCTGTGGAAAGCCAGTTGAGGAGATGCTTTTGTTTTTGCTCAACTTATGAAAGAGCAGTGCATTTATAACAGCAACTGTCAGACATTTACATTTAACCATACAGATCCATTTGCTAAATACCAGTGAGCAATGTGAGCTTCACGGTTTCATTTGCTAAGAAATCTAGTCACAAAAAGTCAATGTCCTATCAAAATATTATCGTATTCAAGAATAGAAGGCATTTTAGATATGGTGTAAATGGGGATAAGGTACAATGGTCTGTAAGGTTAATGATCTCTTTAGCCACAGTACAATGAGAAGACTGACTGCTCAGCTACTAATTCCAAATGATGAACAATGCATTGCAGCTGGGCTCTACAAGAAAGAATTACGTCCATTGCAGGTATGTTATCCTGCCAACCTCATTAGATCATACCTCTACTTCCTCTATTTCAGGATTTGATTGAGATGCCATAACATATAAATGTTATCATGCACAAACTTTTTTTCAAGTTCCCTTCCATAGCATTTCTTTCTGTTATCAGTTATGAAAAGTAGGATCTTTGACATTTTTTTTCCCTCCCAATGTTCCACTTCTGACCTCAGGTGCCTCAGGCACACACCAAAGACATCCTTAAAACGTAACATAAAGTCTTGCACCAGCCAAACATGAATAACTACCTGACAGTCAACTTACAGTATCAAACAATTTTCTATGGTAACCACTATTGTTCCAGACACTCTCACCTTTTTTTAAACAACCACTCATCATTTCTAATCACTGAGCCAGCATTTTCACTGTTCCCGTGTTGTACAGAAGTGCTGCTACTGAGCAGTCAATGCATATTGAAATAAGCTGACACTACAATGTTTAGAATTGAAAAAGCATATTAAAAAGCAACTGAAGGTGCAAGTCCAGCACAAAGAGTGTATAAAATTTCAGGATAATTCATTCTGTGGGCCAACTATGGGCATTTACTAATGCTAGTGAAAAAATAAAATACAATTCACACCATCACATTTTAACACAGTTTCAGAAGAATACCCTCTATGCACCAGTGTCACTTTTCTTGTTATTTGCACATACTCTACTTTAGTAATTGCTTCACATGTACTTAGATTATGGACTATTTTTTTTCACAAGGGAATCAATTGCTGTCTTTCAGATCTATTTCAAGATTGATCTGTTGAAATTGTGATGGCCAACCCAGGTTGAATCAAAATAAAAGACACCAAAAGTGCTGTGACTATTTTGGCAGGCTAAATTAAATTTCAGTAAGTTATATGCTCAATAATTTGTGTATACGTTTTGAGATGACAGTGGCCTTCTTAATAAATGTTTAGTGTCTCAAGATTCATAGGCTTACTCTAAATTTGAAAATGGTGACATTGGACAAAAACTATTTTAAAAATTGAGAAGAATAATCAAATTAAATTCAATAGGGAAAATCAAACTGTTGTCGCAGATACATTTTGAACAGGAACTTGATACCCTTATTACTAGATAATAAGTAACATTGACTACACTTCATCCATATCCTGATGGCCTAATGTGCAAAAATAATTCCTCAGGGTAGTGTCCTAGCAATAGCCATCTTGCAGCTATTTCATTATTCACTCTCCCTCCCGGCATAAGGTTTAAAGTGGGGATGTTCACATGGAGTTCAGGTCAATCTGCAGCTCCTCAGATATTGAAGTAGGACAAACCAGCATGCAACAAAGCCTGGATAATAATCAGACATAAAATAAGCAACAGTCATGCTACACAGTCAAGCAAAGACTATTTCTAACAAGAGGGAATATAACTATTTCCTATCAACATTCAACAATGTTGCTACCACAGAATGCCACTCCATCAGGAACCCAATTAACATTGTGCATAATGAACTGTAGCAGCCAGACAAATATTGTGGCAATAGGAGCAGTTCAGAGTCTGGGTAATCTGTGGCTAGTAGCTCAACTCCTGAGTTTCACGCGCTTCACAGGAGGCAAGCACTGAGGATGTCACCTAGAAAGGGAACGAAACGTTTGCAACAAAAGCTCCCAACTCGGCGAACAGAACCACAACAACGAGCACCCGAGCTACAAATCGCCTCCCAAACTTTGATCAACTCCTTACTCCACAAGGTCTTTCCACACACCACAGGGTATGGTATGAAAAATCAGAAGTTGTGTTGACATAATCCTCACTTGCTTGCTAGTCCAGTTTCAGGATCATTTTAAAAGATCAGCATTATCCAGAACAAAGCCTTTTTAATCAACACTCCACCTTCCACCATCTTTAACCTTCATTCTGTCCATCGCTCTGCACCATGGCTGTATTTTGTACCAAAAATAAAATGTATTGCTGCAGCGATACCACCATCTAAACCTGTGACCACTACCGCCTTGAAAAGTAAGGTATGAGAACACCACCAACTGCAAGTTCCCCTTGAAGCCACAAACTATCCTAAACTGACATTGTACAATTGGAGAGATTTTAATGCTAACAATGGGGGTTTTCCCATCAATTGAAAAATGAGTGGAAGACCCATGTCACTTCATGGGGCCTCAGGCATTTACTTGGCCAAAGTCAATCTCCCATGCGATCAAGCCCCAACTGGGTTGAAAAGCCTGCTCTGGAGCGATAGCAAGCAAGTCAAGCAGCAGTTCTCCATTGCTGCTAGTACCACTGTCCCCAGTGCTTGCTGCCTGTCATACTCCAATGCCCAGCTCAAGATCACTACTGGACCCAGTGAGTGAGTGTGGATTGTGTTATGGGTATGGAGGAAGTCACTGGATGTTAGAGGTTTTTGGAGGGTTTGTGCATGTTTGAGGCAGGGCAAAGCAGAGGAGTGTATTCCAGTGGCTCTCCCATTGTCAGAGATGTTAATCAGGCATCAAGAGCCTGTCAGCAAGAGACACAGCAGGCTACCAGGAGTGGGCAAGGTAGATTGCTGGGTGACCTTCAGGAGAGCTTTTCCCATTTAACCCAAGGCTCTCAAGTGGCTTATTAATGAGCCTAATTGACATCTTGCTATCAGAGAGTGGGCCTCCCATGTCAGATCTTACACACCCACAAGTTACTTGGACAGTTCTTCTAATACCAGGAATGCAGTGTGAATCCACCAGCTTGTTTCACTTAGGCCCCAGCCGTTGAATTCTAATCAGTATCCTTAAGTGTTGCTAATCAAAATCCCGAATCTTCCTCCTCACCAACATAACATGTGTACTTTTGCAAGTGGTTGAAGAAAGCAGCTCCCTACCACCTTTTCAAGAGAAAAAAATGTTGCATTTGCCAGTATAACCTACATTTTTTCAATAAATAAAATGTTAAAACAAGTGCATTTAAGCAAAGAGCATTGACTCAACTGGAAAACAAGAATTGAGTTGATCTTTCCATTAAGCCAACTATATGAAAAGTAATTTTATATTGCTAAATTAAAAACACAAGCTCCTTCACACAAACCAGTAACCATCCATACTTTGAAATGTTTGAAATTTCCAGTGCACTGGAGCAAAAGATAACAAAAGAAAACCTAAAACTGGCAACTTAAAAAAAATCAGGGTATTAATGAACAATGCAAGAAATGGGGCATATTAGATTGATTGCATGACAAATATTTTGTCAAAAATGAAAAAATTATGAAGCAGATTGTACTCCCATTCTTACTGACCCAAATCAGGCACATGGAAGTGGTGACAATTTAAAGAGATTTCAGTTGTTCTCTTTTTGCTTTTCTTGAAAGATGGATTGTACAAATATAATTTAAAGTTCACTTCTGCAGCTGTTCTTAATGTTTGAATGCTGAGAAGACAGAACAGAAAGCTTAGATATTTGAATTAAAAAGAAACTTAGTGGAATTACCACTTGTAGGAACAGAAGGAGACCATTTGGCCCATCGAGTCCATGCCTCCTCTCTGCAAGAGCAATTTACCAATTCTACTGCCTCACCTTTTTCTCATACCCCTGCAAATATTTTCTCTCTGTTCAGGTAATTGTCCAGTTTCCTTTTGAAAGACATGACTGGAAGTCCCTCCATTCTCATGCAGTGCATTCCAGAGCTTAGCCAATCAATGAATAAAAAAAGTTTTGTCATTTTTTATGTATGATTATTTCACCATTCACATCAAATCTACATGGCAGAACCTATTCTAAAAGTACAGCCTGACACCTAGACAGATCGACTAGTGGTTCTAAGGGCAGGGAATTTAGTGGCAAGGATTTCAATTGGTGATCAATTGGTTGTGGCTGTCTTTGGGGACATGTTTGACAATGGTGGACTTTGTCAATATATAAGAAAGAAAGGACAAGTGCAGTGATTTTCTTTGGCATTTCAAAGTTAACATATTAAAATCATTGGCTTGTTTGTTATATCCTCACTTCTGTGGCTCTTAGCTGTCCTGTCCTATCTTGTTCGATATGAACAATGATGAAAAAAATAGGAAAATTATGAAGAGAATTAGAGTGTCAGATTCTAAATGTTATGAAAAATTTTCCTGATTGAGAAAATTTCCACATAAGCCTGAAATAACAACTTCAGAATCTCTTCATGGAGCAGCAACCATCTTAATTCCATGGATCTGCTTCTCATTAAAACCCAAATGTGCATTCTTTATCTGTTATTTCCGATTCTCATTTCCTTCACCAACAAACTATGCGCTGCATATTCCCAACATGGAGAAGACACATGACAGCTGCAGCTCCAAGAATTCCAGTTTGCCTCTGCCATCCAAATCTTCCTTCACCACAATATCTCTGCACAGCCCAAGATTCCCATCCTCTTCATCCAAACAAGTTAACATCGGTAAACCACCAACCTCACCACATAATGATGCCTGCTCTCGAATCATCGCATACATCACTTCAGCCACTTCAAAACTTTGGAGTTTAGGGTCACCAATGGCTTGCATGTTTCTGTCAGGTTATTGTCTGCTCGGGGACACACACACGTCTCCTGTATCTTCACATGACTTCTCGCTTATTTTCTATAATGTTTATAGTTTGCTTTATGTTTACTCGGAGGATGCCATCCTCTGGATACTTCACGTTGCAATCTTAGCACACTATAACTGACTTTAATTTTGGAGAAGAGTCATTGGACTCGAAGTGTTAATTCCATTTCTCTTCCTTCAGATTCTACTAGGCCAGTCAAATTTCTCCAGTATCCTTGTTTTTATTTCTAAATGACTTCAGCACTAACTTAAGGACTGCCAGCCTGTGTGTCGTGCACTCCTTTTCAGTGCTGGTGGTGAGGAGGGGTTGTAGCTGATTAGGGAATAGGCACCACGTAAGGATAGGAAGTGTGGAACTTTAAAGTTGGGTGTAGTAGGATGCATGTCACTATGCGGCTGTGTCTTACAGCAATGTACTGCAACATGTACTAGCAGGTAATGTGCTGAACACCCTGCATGTGCTTCAAGCAAATAGCAATGGCCACCAGGCAGTGATCATGGTCAGTCAACCTGCTTCTCTTAGAGTCCAGGGATCTGTGTACCTACAATCATAGTAAGTTCCACACGTCTATTGTAACAAGTCCAGGGATCAGTGGTATGTCAATCAGCGTGCTGTGGAGACATCAGTCTGTGGGTGGGCACTAGTCAGTTGGGGCTTGCCTGTCAAGTAGTCCAGAAATTGAGCCCCTGTCAGTTCTGTGGATTTGGTCAATAATATTCTGGGGCCTTGTTAGGGCCAGTCCATGGAATCCTCCAGAAAGTGGGCAATTCAACTCAGTTCTGAAGAATGGTCACTGGACTTTAAAGGTTAATGCTGTTTTCTCAAGGTAAATGAGCTTGTAGCGCAAATTGAAATTGGCAGGTACAATGTTACGAGTGTCACAGGGGCATGGCTGCAAGGAGATTAGGGCTGGGAATGAAATACCCAAGGATCCATATCTATCGAAAGGACAGGCAGATGGGCAGAGGGTTGCCTTGTCAGTAAGAAGTGAAATTAAATCGCTAGCAAGAAGTGATATAGAATCAGAAGGCATAGAATCTGCATGGGTTGAGTTGAGGAAATACGAAGGAAAAAGACCCCGATGGAAGTTGCCTACAGGCCTTATAGCAGTAGTCAGGATGTGGGGAAGAAAGTAAATCAGGCAATAGAGAAAACATGTAAGAAAGGCACTATTGCAAAAATCATTTGGGACTTTAATATGCAGGTGGACTGGGAAAATCAGATTGGTAGCAGATCTAAAGAAAAGGAATTCACAGAATGTATCTGAGGTGGCTTTTGGGAGCAGCTTGAGGAAGGCCCCATGAGAGAACAGGCAATTCTGGATCTGGTGATTGTGTAATGAGGCAGACTTGATTAGGGAGCTGAAGGCAAAGGGACCCCAAGGGGGCAGTGACCATAATATTATAGAATTTACCCAGCAGTTTGACATGGAGAAGCTGGAATCAGATGTAACTGAAGTAAAATTAAATAAAGATAACTACAAAGATATGAGGGAAGAGCTAGCCAGAGTTGATTGGAAGGGGAAAAAGTGAGGACTGCAGATGCCAGAGATCAGAGTTGAAAAGTGGGGCACTGGAAAAGCACAGCAGCTCAGGTAGCATCCAAGGAGCTGGAGATTCAACATTTTGGGTATAAGCCCTTCATCAGGAATGTGGGGCATGGGGAAGGGGGCTGACAGATAAATAGGAGGGGAGGTGAGGCTGGAGAAAGGTAGCCAAGAAGGCAATAGGTGAACGAAGGTGGGTGGGTGATGGTGATAGGTCAGAGTAGAGGGTGGAGTAGATAGGTGAGAAGGAAGATGGACAGGTCAAGAGGGTGGTGCCAAGTTAGAGGTTTGGATCTGGGTTGAGGTGAGGGGAGGGGAGTTGAGGAAACTAGTGAAATCAATGTTGATGCCATGTCATTGGAGGGTCCCAGGTGGAAGATGAGGCACACTTCCTCCTGACGTCTCAGATTGTTGGTGGTGGGGGACAGGACTTGCATATACTTGGCAGAATAGGAGGGGGAGGTGAAGTGGTCAGCCACACGGCAGTGGGGTTGTTTGGTGCATGTGCCCCAGAGGTGTTCTCTGAAATGTTCTGTGAGTTGGCATCCTGTCTTCCCATTGTAGAGGAGACCACGTCGAGAGCAACAAACACAATAGTTGAGGTGTTTGGATGTGCATGGAAATCTCTGCCAGACTATGAAGGATCCTTTGGATCATTGGATGGAGGTGAGGGACGAGGTGCAAACATAGATTTAGCAGTGGCAAGGGAAGGTACTGGGAGTGGAGGAGGGGTTGGTGGGGAGTGTGGACCTAACGCGGGAGTCGCGGAGGGAATGGTGTTTGCAGAATGCTGATAAGGGTGGCGAGCGAAATATATCTCTGGTGGTGGGGTCTGACTGTAGATGGTGAAAATGGCAGAGGATGAGAAGATTGATTGTTAGGGGAGCCATCAGGGAAGTGGTAGAGCAGCAATGGCAGAAGTTTCTGGGGTTAATTCAGGAGACACAGCAAAAACTCATCCCAAGAAACAAAAAGCACACTAAGGAGAGTAAGAGGTAACCATACAGTGAAAAGATGTCAGGGAAAGCATAAAAGCAAAATAAAAAGCATACAATATGGTGAAGATTCTTGGGAAGTCTTTAAAAACCAGCAGATGATAACCAAAAAAACACAGTAAGGGAAAAAAAATGAAATATGAGACTAAACTATATAAAATAAGATTGCAAGAATTATTATAGATATCTATAAGATAAGAGAGAGGCAACAGTGGGCATTGCGCCACTGGAAAATAAAGCTGGAAGAATAGCAATCAGAAACAAAGAAATAGCAAAGATACTAAATAGGCACTTTGTATCGTGTTTCACAGTGGAAGACATCAGCAGCAGACCAAAACATCAGGAGAGTCAAAGGGCAGAGGTTTAATGGATTTCTTGAAGGACAAGGTATTGGGGAAACTGAAAGGTCTGGTCTGAAGGTAAACAAAACACATAGGGCACTGCTAACAACTCATGCTGTTAAGGGCAAAGTACTGGCATGGATAGAGGATTGGCTGAAGGCAGAAGGCAGATAGTAGGGATAAAGCGATCTTTTTAAGGATGGCAGCCGTGGAATAATGAAGTTCCACAACTGTCAGTGTTGGGATCACAACTATTCACATTGTACACTATTGATCTGAGCGAAGGAACTGAGGGCATTATTACTTAGTTTGGAGATAACACATAGATATGTGGAAGGAAAGGTACCGTTGCGGAAGCGAAGAGGCTGCAGAAGGACTTGGACAGGTTAGGAGAGTAGGCAAAGTAGTGGCTGACATAATACTATGTGAGAAAGTGTGAGGTTATGCACTTTGGTTGGAAGAACAGAGGAATAGACTATTTTCTATACAGGAGAAGGCTTCAGAAATTTGCATCACCAAGGGACTTGTGAGTCCTAGTTCAGGATTTTCTTAAGGTTAACATGTAGGTTCAGTTGTCACTTAGGAAGGTAAATGCAATGTTAGCATTAATTTCAAGTGGGCTAGAATACAAAAGCAGAGATGTACTGCTGAGACTGTATAAGACTTTGGTCAGACCGCATTTAAAATCTTGGGAGCAGTTTTGGGCCCAGTATCGAAGAAAGGACATGCTGGCCTTGGAGGGGATGCAGTAGAGGTTTACAAAAATGATCCTTTGGAAGAAGGGCTTGTCATATGAGGAGCAGTTGAGAATTTTGGATCTGTACTCAGGTGGAGTTTAGAAGGATGAGGGGAGATCTGATTGAAACTTATAAAATACTGAAAGACCTGGATAGAGTGGACATGGAGAAGATGTGGGAGATTAAGACCTGAGGGCTCACCGTGAAGGGATGACCCTTTAGAACTGATATGAGGTGAAATTTCTTTGCCAAAGAGTTGTTATTTTATAGATTTTATTGCCACAAATGGCTGTGGAAGCCAAGTCATTCCATTTATTTAAGGCAGAGATAGATAGGTTCATGATTGGTAAGGGAATCAAGTGTCATTTGAAGAAAGTAGGAGAGTCGGGATTGAAAAACATATCTGCCATTATTGAATGGGGGATTAGTTTAGCTCGGTTGGCCGAATCGGTGATTTACAGAGCAGTGTGATGCTAACAGCATAGGTTCAATTCCCATCACTGGCTTGAGGTTACCATGAAGGACTCGTCTTATGGACAGCACTGTGGCACAGTGGTTAGCACTGTTGCCTCACAGCGCCAGAGACTCAGGCAACTGCTGTGTGGAGTTTGCACATTCTTCCCGTGTCTGCGTGAGTTTCCTTCGGGTGCTCCGGTTTCCTCCCACAGTCCAAAAATGTGCAGGATGGGTGAATTGGCCATGCTAAATTGCCTGTAGTGTTAGGTGAAGGGGTAAATGTAGGGGAATGGGTCTGGGTGGGTTGCTCTTCAGAGGGTCGGTGTGGACTTGTTGGGCTGAGGGGCCTGTTTCCACACTGTAAGTAATCTAATCTAATCTCTAAACATAAACAGTAGGGTCTGGGTAGGATGCTCTTCGGTGGGCTGGTATGGCCTCAATGGGTCGGGATTCTATGATCTATGTTCAGTGAAGATGGTGGTTGAATAAAGAAGGGGAGTTCAGTTCAATCCTCCCAACCAAAGTAGTTGACAATTTGGATTGGTTCATCTGATTGCAATATCCCCTGGATCTGATGTCTTCAAATCCTGAAAACCATGTTGTGATGTATAGAACTCTCTTCTGTTTAGGAGACACAGATTATATAATACGCATTTCCAAACATTACTCAATTATAGCATGTTTCTTCACTTGTGAGTGTAGGTGAAATACCAAAGCATTTCCACAGTCTGAGGTGTCAGATTCAGTCATTCTGGTAGTACCTGTGGAATGAGCATTTTTCCTTCAGATCTCTAGCTTCCACAATTTTATCCCAACAAGTGTCGACCTGTCAACAATTCAACAAATGCCAACCATCTCAACAACTGTCAATTTAGCAATAATTTGCACAATTGTTAAAATTGTGTTTTCTGAATGAGAATACTTTTCTGAATGGAATATAGAATATAATAAAATCCTAAGGCCCATTCCCTCATCATGCTGTGACATACTGAATTGTGAGTTGTATAGCAAATTATCAGCTGCCCATGTTAACCTATTGTACTTACATAGTGTCTTTAATTACAATGCAGAACAAGTTTGAATAGTAATATCACTCCTACTAGAGGTACCACTGTTGTGAGGGATGAAAATTCTATTATTTGTAGCTTTGAAAAGCCAGCACTCAGATAAGGCAGAGCCCAAGTGACAGCAGTATCCAGAGTGTTAGTGAATGAAAGGATCACCAGTTTCTTAGATATATTGCTACAGGTCCATTTCTGTGAAGTTCAGGGAGTTGACTAATTGGACAATGAGGGCAGTCAGTCCTAAAGGGCAGTGTTGTAGTCTAAATGGAAGAAGATGATGGTCAGCCATATCTAATTCTGTTTCCTTAAGAACTGCTGTGCTGGGTGGCAGGTACTTCTTGAGGGAGTGTCCAAGCCGACCTATTATCATTCATGCAGTCTTGACTTTCTTCATCTATTAAACTTAATCTCTCTTAACACCTAGGTGTCTTGAAAATTCATTAATACAAATGGCAATCTCTGAGAACAGTCACTTTAATTAGCCATCATTCTTTCCATTAACATTTCCTGACACGTGAGCTTTGTCATGAAGCAAGGGCACTTTAATTAAAGGAACATTACAGCATCATCTGTCATCATCACACCAACTATGTATTCTCAAGGTTTGCTGTCCCTTTAAAACAGAAGTTGGCCATATTCACTAAGTAAGATATAGAGCCAGGGGGGTAGCCATGTCTGAGTACTTTGGGTACACAAGGAAATTAACCCTGAGATATCATAATCAGACAAACAGGAGAGGCTGTGGCAATTGCAAAATTGGAGGAGAGGTGGTTACAGATGTCAGGTAAAACTGGGGAAATATTCATTGGGCGTAGTGTCAGTTTCAAGTGCTTTCCGAAAGTATTAAAAGAGTTAAATTTTTTTCAAGCTCAAGTGCTACTTTGTAGACAACTAAACAAACTCTTCAGGAGACGCCTTGCAGGAAGAGGGCAATTATCCACAGAGCACCTTGTATACTTCCTGCCACTTCTTCACCATCTTCAGCATGGATTTTCACTTGTGCCAACATCAGGCCAAGGACTCACTTGAGAAGTAGTTGTTCGTGAGTCAGGAAGATTGTCTGGATGAAGTTATGAAAGTGCCAATAAGGAGGTGACAGTGGAATTGAGTGAGAATATCAATCTTTTGTGGAACGGAGTCAACATTGGCCAACTAGGTCAAAATTGCATAATTTTTTCAGAGTGTAAATCAGGCAGGAATGCAGTCGAAAACCAAGTAAAGTGGAAAGTATGTGGCACATTAAAGAAATTGGCACAGTGGTTAGCACTGCTGCCTCACAGTGCCAATTCCCGCCTCAGGTGACTCTCTGTGTGGAGTTTGCACATTCTCTCCGTGTCTGTGAGGGTTTCCTCCGGCTGCTCCGGTTTCCTCCCACAATCCAAAAAAAAATGTGCAGGTTAGGTAAATTGGCCATGCTAAATTGCCCATTGTGTTAGGTGAAGTGGTAAATGTAGGGGAATGGGTCTGGTGGGTTGCGCTTTGGCAGGTTGGTGTGGACTTGTTGGGCAGAAGGGCCTGTTTCCACACTGTAAGTAATCTAATCTAATCTAAAAAGTAATCTAATATAATCTAATCTAATGTCCAAGAAAAATAAGGGCAATGTAGAGGGGCAGGAGAAGACCCCCGTGATTCCGGATGGCAGGAGCAGATGCAGCAAGATGTAAGTAAGCATTTATTCATGGAGACTTTAAAGAATGCAAAGGGATTCAAGATTATCGTGACAGTTATGCACAGGTTCCCTGGTTGCAGCTGTGAAGGAGTACATTATGATATGTGTCCATTGATGACAGGTTCAGAGAATGAAGAACTGGTAAGATAGTAGCATAAGGCAATGAAGTTACCAACAGTGGAAACCTGAGCAGTAAAATTAAAATAATTTAAGTGCCAATAAGGACCACCCCCGACTCCTACCATCATTTTTGCTGCATTCAAGAGACACCACAGTTGCTTGGTATGAGACTGAAATCTAAATTTTGACAAACTCCCCATGGTTTCCTGGGGTAAATGGCTTTACCAAAACCCCTGCTCAGGGGCCATCCTTATGACTACGGTGCTGCTGCTGCTGAAAGGTAGGCATTCCCTCGGGCACTGAAGCCTGGCACAGGGAGAAAGTGAGAACTGCGGATGCTGGCAATCAGAGTCAAAATGTGTGGTGCTGGAAAAGCACAGCCAGTCAGGTAGCATCCGAGGAGCAGGGGAGTCGACGTTTCAAGCATAAGCTCTTTTTCTGGATTGACCCTGGCACAATAGGGAAAAAAAGGTACCTTGTGTTTGATGATGCACCAACATAAAGGGATCTTCTCTTTCTTCATGTCACTTCGGCCCCTGCTGGAAAATCTAAATAAACTTTTTTTAAGTGGGCAATGCAAATCTTCAGTCAAAACAGAATGGACAACTGTAAGGGCCAAAGAAAACTATCCTTGGCATTAAGATAAGAAGTCAAGAGGAAATTCAGGAAGGGCATTTCAATGGGGAAGGTAAGCCAGGGGAACATTCCTCGAGAAGCTCAGACATATATGTTTGTTCTGCTTTTCAAGGTAATTAAATACTTTTTAAAAAAAATCAATGGGCCTCCATTGGGTTAACTCCTCTTCACAGTGTCTTCTCCTCAGGCTACCTGTTTTAACAGAAATCAAAAACTCCCCCAGTTTTCAGCATATGCCCTGGTGCCCTGTTCAGCAGATTGTGGGAAGAGAATGGAAGGAAAGGGAAAATGTCTGAAGATGTGGCAAACAAGTAGATTTGTACAAAGCTAACTATTAAATGCGACACTTTCACGATGTAAATGGTACATAACTTAACTGTCAATACCTTAATTTTTTTGAATTTTTAGTGAAGAAAATGAAGTAACAAATCCCTTTATTAATTTTTCAGATGTTTATGCTGATAAGGTCAAAATATAGTAGCAAAATAACATGACTATATTTTTCAATTGCCAACAATTACACATTTTAAATTATAAATGGAAACATTAATCATCTATACTACCTTCAGGCTTCGGTAATGTCAGGAGATGATGTATGTTCAGAAGGCCGAGGTGGACCTGAAAAGTGGTTACATAATTGATCTTTCTCTACTTTTGCATTTCAAATATCAAAAGGTCTCACTTCACACTTAAATTCAAAATGCTTCACAAATAAAGCTAACATAACTTGTTCATTGTCATTTTCCAGCTGTAATGAAAACTGGAATGCTTAATTGGTATTGTGCATGGATGTTTATTCAATTTATTTTCATAATGATAAAGAACCATTTCAAACACAATGTTACTAATATTTATTAGCGTATACCTTACAAACAAGGGGCAAATCTCCTTCAAATTACATAAGGATAAGGATGTGTGGGAATAATGGATGGATACATAGGCATGTGAGGAAATGTAAGTAAAGAGAAGAGTGGGGTGGGCTTGCAAGGAAAGTGGTTTTGAGGAATAATATGATGGAGCAGATATGACAAAGTAAATTAGGCATTGGTGGTGGGAATGGTGTGTGCTAAAAAAGATTTAGATACTGTTGTATTCGCTTTTCCAATTGTTGCACTGAATCCAGGAGTGTGACACAGCACTCCAGCTGCTGACCTCCATGAATATTCCCAGCCACACTTTCTTTACAGGAGTAGTAGAATATATGCTCCAGTTTATGGAGAAGATGATCTTTCTGTGGTGTAAACAGTTCCTAGCAATATTTTAAGGAGTGTTCTTTAAAGCTGGGTGCAACTTTCAAGTACCATGATTCCAGCTCCAATGGTTGGTACCTTTATTCAAAACCACTCAACATCTCTGGATTGGTTCTTTAGTGGCTGGAATTGTGATCCTGTCATAAGAAAATTGATGTAAAATGATCACCAATTCTTTGAATTAAAATTAACTACACAGGTCAATCTTCTGAATTTAATTTTGCAAGTTCAGCCCACTCCACACATGGGTGGCACGGTGGCACAATGGCTAGCACTGCTGCCTCACAACACCAGAGACTGGGATTCAATTCTGGCCTCAGGCAACTGTCTGTGTGGAGTTTGCACATTCGCCCCGTGTCTGCATGGGTTTCCTCTGGGTGCTCCGGTTTTCTTTTACAGTCCAAAGATGTGCAGGTTAGGTGAATTGGCCATGCTAAATTGCCCATAGTGTTAGGTGAAGGGGTAAATGTAGGTGAATGGGTCTGGGTATGTTGCTCTTCGGAGAGTCAGTGTGAACTTGTTGAGCTGAAGGGCCTGTTTCCACACTGTAAGTAATCTAATCCCCTCCCCCAATCACCCTATTCACACACACTGCTCCTAACTTCCCAAATTGTCTCTGATAAGCATTAGATCTAATAAAATTCTTGCACAAACTCTAGGCTAGAATAATCCAAAACAGGAAGTGTTACATCATTTGCCAGTTGTAAAAACCATCCAACATTTTTTGGTTACAGTCAATAGAGTTAAATGTCAAGTGCTATGTAAAACGTACAATCAAACTGATACTGCTGAAGGCGGGCATAAACCGCCCCGTGTTTACTGTGGAGCAAGGCCCACATCGGGAAAACCAGCAGTATCCATTTTAAACCAACAGTATCCATTTTAAGCCAGCAGATCCATTTTAAAGCAAACAGTATTCATTTTAAGACAGCAGCTGCCAGCCCGAACACATGATCGGGAGAAGGGGACCCAAAGACAGATCCAAATACACACCAGACCAGACACTAGTCATGACTCTAGACAATGGTCATGACTCACAGATCAAAACACACCTTATAATCTCGTCAAGGTCCCAACTGACACACACCCATAACCTGATCAAGCAAAACAGTCCTACACAAAAGGCAAACACCAAACAAACAGGATAAACCTAACAGACACTTTGGAAGTAACAAAAGGAGGTGCTAGCCTCCAGCCCTCACGGAGAGACAAGCAGATAGCACCCAGACCCATTTACATAAAGATAAACAGCACACCTTTTGTGTATGCTGCCGACTCTCCGAGGACGGCAGGAAGCTTGACATTCACACATACTCCAGCCATGATTACCACCATTTACACTCATTCATACCCAATCTCCTACATCCTGACTCATGAAGTATATAACTTGTAACATCGCACGGGAAACGTTAGAGCGATCGAGATTCGGACCTCGGTTGGTCTCCGCCGGCATTACATACTTTAATAAAGTTACCGATTGTCGAACCGCACTCTGGGCTCGGACTGAGATCATTTCATCCGCGCTAACACTGCATTTTTTGTGCCACCACCTATTACAAATTTCAACCCATTTTACTATATTAATAAACTTCACAGGATGCAGAGATCATGGGCTAGGTTAGCATTTATTGCCCAAACATAACTGCCATTTCGAACATAGCTTGAGCCAACTTCTTGAGTTGCTGCTGTATACAAGATGCATGTACACAGATAGTGCTGTTATACCTTTCAGGATTTTGATCCAGTGACAGTGAAGCAATGAAAATACATTTCCAGTTTATTCTGGATGGTGTGTTCCTTGTGGAGGAACATCCAGTTGATGATGTTTCCATGCATCTGCTGCCCTGATCCATCTAATTGGTAGACAATGAGTATTTACTGTGGAAAAGGATATAGAAGATACAAAATGTAGGGAAATAGATAGTGACACCTTGCAAAATGTCTATATTACAGAAGAGGAAGAGCTGGATGTCTTGAAATGCATAAAGTTGGATAAATCCCCAGGACCTGATCAGGTGTACCCTAGAATTCTGTGGGAAGCTAGAGAAATGATTGCTGGGCCTCTCGCTGAGATATTTGTATCATCAATAGTCACAGCTGAGGTGCCGGAAGACTGGAGGTTGGCTAACGTGGTGCCACTGTTTAAGAAAAGTGGTAAGGACAGGCAGCGAAGTATAGATGAGCCTGATGTCGGTGGGCAAGTTGTTGGAGGGAATCCTGAGGGTCAGGGTGTACATGTATTTGGAAAGGCAAGTACTGATTATGGATAGTCAACATGGCTTTGTGTGTGGGAAATCAAGTCTCACAAACACAATTGAGTTTTTTGAAGAAGTAACAAAGAAGATTGATGAGGGCAGAGCAGTAGACGTGATCTATATGGACTTCAGTAAGGCGTTCAACAAGGTTCCCCATGGGAGACTGGTTAGCAAAGTTAGATCTCAAGGAATACAGGGAGAACTAACCATTGGATACAGAACTGGCTCAAAGGTAGAAGACAGAGGCTGGTGGTGGAGGACTGTTTTTCAGACTGGAGGCCTGTGACCAGTGGAGTGACACAAGGATCGTTGCTGGGTCCTCTACTTTATGTCATTTACATAAATGATTTGGATGCGAGCATAAGAAGTACTGTTAGTAAGTTTGCAGATGACACCAAAATTGGAGGTGTAGTGGACAGCGAAGAGGATTACCTCAGATTCCAACAGGACCTTGATCAGATGGGCCAAAGGGCTGAGAAGTGGCAGATAGAGTTTAATGTAGATAAATGTGAGGTGCTACACTTTAGGAAAGCAAATCTTAGCAGTACTTATACACTTAATGTTAAGGTCCTAGGGAGTGTTACTGAACAAAGAGACCTTGGAGTGCAGGTTCATAGCTCCTTGAAAGTGGAATCACAGGTAGATAGGATAGTGAAGAAGGCATTTGGTATGCTTTCTTTTATTGGTCGGAGTATTGAGTACAGGATTTGGGAGGTCATGTTGCGGCTGTACAGGACATTGGTTAGGCTGCTGTTGGAATATTGCATGCAATTCTGGTCTCCTTCCTATCGGAAAGATGTTGTGAAATGTGAAAGGGTTCAGAAGAGATTTATAAGGGTGTTGCCAGGTTTGGAGGATTTGAGCTATAGGGAGAGGCTGAACAGGCTGGGGCTGTTTTCCCTGGAGTGTCAGAGGCTGAGAGGTGACCTTATAAAGGTTTACAAAATTATGAGGGGCATGGATAGGATAAATTGACAAAGTCTTTTCCCCGGGGTGGGGGAGTCCCGAACTAGAAGGTATAGGTTTAGGGTGAGAGGGAAAAGATATAAAAGAGACCTAAGAGGCAAACTTTTTACACGGAGGGTGGTATGGATATGGAATGAGCTTCCAGAGGATGTGGTGGAGGCTGGTTGAATTGCAACATTTTAAGAGGCATTTGGATGGGTATATGAATAGGAAGGGTTTGGAGGGATATGGGCCGGATGCTGGCAGGTGGGAATAGATTGGGTTGGGATATCTGGTCGGCATGGACTGGTTGGACCGTAGGGTCTGTTTCCGTGCTGTACATCTCTATGACACTATGACATCATGGATTTGGAAGTTGCTATTAAAGGAATCTTGGTGAATCGATGTAGCGCTTCTTGTCTATAGGCCACACTGTTGCCACTTGCATCACTGGAGGTAGTGAATATTTAAGGTGGTGGATTGTGCCTTGTTAATGTGGAATTATAATTTAGATTTGTATGATTCATTGATATCTTTTACTCCTTTAGGGTTATAGCACTGATTTAAATGTTTGCAAAAGAATGGAGGAAAAAGCATTTAATCTAGCTTCTATAAAGGGAATATAATTCCTCTCAAACAGAAAGTGCATCTCGACCTACATTAAAATAGAATCACCAGAATTAGTACAGTAAGCAGCAGCCTGTCACATCTTTGTTCATTATCTTGCTAATCAAACGTATTAAATTCAGTCTTTTGAATCTCAAAGGAAATTTGCAAATGACCTATTACAAGTCATAGGAAGTACCATTTATCGTATTAATGTAGAGATCATTTGTACAGTAGAGATTGTATAATTGAGATAAAATGTGAGACTTTTAAGGGATCACTTCTATTCTAAGTTAATCATCCCGTGTATGCATGCCTGAAATTAATCACTACAAGGCAAAAATGTTATTATAGAAAGGCGAATATAAGAGAAAGCTTTTTGTCCACCACTGAGTAAGGTAAATGCATTGGGAAATATTAACTTGATGATTCAATTAGAGTCAAAAGAATTAATGTGTAGTACTAAACACTAAATGGAAATCTGACATGCATAATGAATCATCATTTTTTAATCCTTGTTCTCATCTCTCTACAGCTCCTTCTGTTTGCCTTGAATAAAGAAAATAAATTGTTGATGGAGAGAGAGACTAAAACCCATCAAAAGCACAAATAGAAATTGCTGGAGCAACTGGAAAGAGAAAGCAGATTTAACTTGTTCAGTCCAGTAATCCTTCTTCAGAACAGATTGCAGCTCGGAAAAGGTCGGCCTGTATGCTAAAGATGGCATGGGGAAGGAGTAAACAATAGGTGAATATGGAGCCCAGAGAGAGAGAGAGAAACTGTTAGTGGTAGCAGCCCATGCGATGACAAGGCCTAATGTGTGGGGATTGGGGTAAAGACTTGGAAGAAGATGCTCAAGCTCTAAAACTGTTGAACTCGATATTGAGTCCAGAAGGATGCAGAGTTCCCAAGCAAGAAAATGAGGTGCTGTTCTTCCAGCTTGCACTGACCTTTGCTGAAGCACTGCAGCTAACCCCAGACAAAGATGTTGGCCAGGGAACATGATGGTGTGTTGAAGTGACGGCTAACCAAAAGTTCAGGGTCACTTTTGCGGACAGAGTGTAGGTGTTCTTCAGGTCACACAGTTCCATCTTCCTCATGTAGAGGAGACCACATTGCGAGCAGCAAATATAGTAGATGGAAGTGCAGGTAAAGTACTGCATCACCTAGAAGGTGTGTCTAGGGTCTTGGATAGTGAGAACGGAGGAAGTAAATGGGCAGGTGTTACATCTTCTTTGATTACACCTTCTGGGAATAAGCTGGTCACCAATATCCACTACAAACCCATCGACTACCACAGTTACCTTGACTATACATCCGCCCACCCTGCTGCCTGAAGACTCTATTCCATTCTCCCAGTTCCTCCATTTCTGTCTATTTATGGTGACAAGAACTCTTGACAAATAATACCAACTATTCCTGAGCTTTGTGTTTTTCTGTGGGAAATTACAGCCTAGTTTACTAGCCATGAACAAACTTAATATGCATCATGCTCTAGCACCTGGATCTGTTTGAGGAGGACAAGCACCTGTGTATCGTGGCAAACATCAGAGAGAAAAAAGAATTTACTGAGTAATGCAGAATTTGATCCAGAAGTCACTCAAATATTTAATTAAATATCAACTTGGATACAGAAAGTGAAGTACACAGAAGGGAGAAAGATTCAATTATGAGAGAGAGAAACGAAAGAAATAGAAATAAAACTTAGAAAGAATATTTTTTGTTTTATTTTCAGTTCATTCATAATTAGAAGAGGAAGATGTATGATTTCCTCATTGCAAATTTAACTTGGGGTACTAGAAAGCTTGTGCAGTGATAATTAAGTCCTTCTGTTAAAAAAATAACTTAATCCAGAAGGCATAAATCCCAATTTTTATTTGCAGAATTTAATCCATTCTGCGAGATAATTACTGGATCTTCATATTGTTTAGTGTATCTGAATAATGAGACAGAAAGCAAGATACCATTTTCCCGCAATGTTTTGAAAAGCAGACCATCTTGAACAGTAAGTTTCAGATCTTCACATTGTACTGCTGTCCAGTTTACACATACCCAATAAGTTAGATTTGCAATTGCTTTTAAATCAAATCCAATCTCTCATTAAAAGAAAAATCTAGCAGAATATATTGCATTCATTTTGGAACCTCTGTGAATGTTATCATGATTACAGAAAACCATGTCTTTATGCGAAGGTAGAAATAAATTATTCTGGGGAATGATGTGAGGTGTGAGAAGAGACAGTGCTGTTAGTATAGTACAATATAGTATCATTGACTTATTTGGATAGTCACAAAAAAAGGTGGATCTGGGTCAGGTGGAAAGTTAAAAATTCAAATCCAATCTGTTTGAACATGCATGCTTT
The DNA here is from genome assembly GCF_020745735.1 of Hemiscyllium ocellatum. Classification (NCBI taxonomy): domain Eukaryota; kingdom Metazoa; phylum Chordata; class Chondrichthyes; order Orectolobiformes; family Hemiscylliidae; genus Hemiscyllium; species Hemiscyllium ocellatum. The sequence goes on along the minus strand of NC_083413.1, from coordinate 44,329,134 downwards.
TAATCTCAGAGAAGATGGCTTACAGAGAGGAGAAACAATTTGCAGTTTGGAGATTGTTATCCTTTAAAACAATTAAAAGATTACTTGTTTCCATTTTAACAACAGCTCTATTTTAGTGACTTCATGCAAGTTTGCCAACAGGTAATGGAGATGAGAAGAATACTGGGAAAATATAACTTTGCTCTTTCTTTGACTTCCTCCACTAAGATATCTAAAAAGTACCTGAAAAACTGGGGGTATCCTGCTGACACATTACTGCTTGAGAATTCTCTCCATGATTTTCCAAAGAACTGTGAAAGAAAATGTAAGAGTGAGGCTGTGTCAACTGAGGCTCACTGATGTTGCTTGATTTCAATATTGCATAGAATATGACAGCAGTATGATATCAAACTGCAATTATACAGGTCTAAATGGAGCCATTAAACCTTTAGATGATTTAAAATTATGCAGAGTTGGTGACTGTGGTTTATTCTGACCAAGCTTTTAATAGATTTTGATTTTAAGAGTAAAACTCACTCCATGCATGCAAGCACAAATCCACAGAGCTCAACTTAAACACATGGCAACCAGGGCATAAAAATATGCAAAACTGCACAAACTGTTTAATTCCAAATGGTTGCTTTTTGTATATTTAGCATCTTTAGCCTATCTATACTATGAAACTACTGATATTCAAGAGTTTGCTGCACACTTTCTTTGAGGTTAGTATGATTAGATGTTCACAGTTATTATCTTGGAGCTAAAATGCACCACAATTACAGAGGAATTAGGTAGGTATTTACAGGACTATCATTGATATTGTGAGGTGCCATCTCCTTCTTTTCACATTACACAATTCAAAAGCTCTGAATAATTAGAACTCTTAACAGAACACAGCTTAGGTTCTGTAGCAGATTATACTTATGAACATAAGTCTTCAATACAACCTCGGCTGTTAGAAATTGGGACTTTAGTTATCTCTTGTCTGAAGTGCGATAAACATTTTGTTTATATGTCTTCACAATCCAATAGCAGAAAACATTTAGTCTGGATATTAACACAGAAGAAAATGTGGACTTTAAGAGATGAGGGTTAAAGTCAGTGGCTATAAAAGGAGGTTAGACTTTAGGAGTATGATAATGAGTACCTTACCTGCTAACTCTCCAAAGCCTGTCCGCCATCCACAAGGCACAAGTCAGGAGTGTGATGCAATATTCCCCACTTGCCTGGATGAGTACAACCCCAACAGCACTCAAATAGCTTTAAACCAGGACTAAGCAGTCCACTGGATTGGCATAACATCCACTCCCTCCACCACTGGCACTCAGTTGTAGCAGTGTGCACTATCTACAAGATGCAGAAATTCACTAAAGATCCTTTGACAGACTTTTCAAACCGATGACCACTTTAACTAGAAGGACAAGGGTGACAGACATCCAGAAACACCACCACCTGTAAGGTCATCTCTAAGCCATTTTCCATCCTGATTTGGAGATATATGACCATTCCTTCACTGTCTCTAGGATTCCTTCCCCAATGACATTGTAGGTCAACCTACAGGACATGGATAACAGCAATTCATGAAGGCTGTTCACCACTACCTAAAGCAACAAGGGACAGCCAATGATCCCTGTCTTCCATGGGTAAATAAAGCAATTAACAGATCATTGGGAAATTCATTTCAAAACTGCAAATTCCAGCACTTTAGATATTTTCTAATCAGTGTGTTCAGACACGTTATTATATATCAGTGGAAGACTTAAACCTGGACTTCCCAGTTCAGAAGTGGGAACACAACTACTGTGTCACAACAGACCTCACAGTTCAGTATTTTAAATTGCATGTTTTGTCATAAAGCTAGTCCCTTTTTTTTGAAAAGCTGTTCCTTGGCTCAAGGAGACTCTGTCCTATATTTTTTTCAGAGGGGTAATAAACCAGGCTGGGCTCCAATCAGTCTGGTTTGGGACAGAGATGAAAAGGATTTTGAGAGGCCTTTTGCTTATACGTAAACAGATGAGACTTCAGGCCAAAGTGGTCCTGCTTTAGAAGTGACCTGTATAATTAAAGGGGAGAGGTCAGCTCTTATAGCTGGACTGAGCAGTCTTTAGTTCAGTCTTGAAATGAGAAGTTCAACAGGGAGCTGTGTGGAAACTTTCTCTCTTTTCTGCCCATCAACCTCAACCTGTAAGCATGTGTTCCATTTATACTGGCTTTCAAAGGAGTTTGCTCATTGGGACTGTTATGAGTATTTGGAACAGCATAAGTAAGTCTTGTTGGATAGGTTGAGTTCTGGAGGGGTTCTTTATGTTGTTCTTTGTGTTTCATTGTGGAAATTTATGAATAAATTTTTGCCCATTTTAAAATCTAGTAGTCTACCTTGCTATCTTACTCCAGGTAATTTTCACAGTACACTTACCGAAACAAATTGCAAAGTTATGGTCTAGGGCTGCTGCTTTAGAATGTTTTGAATGGTCTGGCCTGTTCCAAATACAGACTGGTGCGGCTTTGTGGGATTTTAAACAATAAATGGTAGGTGCTAGTGTCTTTATTTCAGGTGTTGGTTTGGTTTGGTAGACAAAGCTTGGGATAGGAATGGCTCTTTCAGTCCCCAAACGTTTTCTAGATGTGGATGCAGTGACTTTGGAAGATTTGCAAAAAGTGAATAAGATCAAGTTGTTTGAATTAGCAGAGAAGCTGGAATTGCAACTGCTTGCTTCTGTGAGGAAATGACAGATAATCATAGCAGTAGCTCAGCATTTAGACTTGATGGAGAAACCATCAGAATCTATAGAGATGGCAATAATTCAATTGCAAATGCAACAGCTTGAGTTACAAGAGAGGGCTAAAGAAAGGACAGCAGAAATGAAACAGTTTGAGTTACAATTAAAAGCAGAAGAGAGGGAAAAAGAGGGAGCAGCAGATCAGAGAGAAAAAGAGAGAGCAGCAGATCAGAGAGAAAAAGAGAGAGCAGCAGAAGAGAGAGAAAAGAGAGAGCAGAGAAAGAAAAACAGAGAGCTTTTCAACTTCAAAAACTGACGCTGAGAAAGGAAAGTCAGTTTAAAGGCTGGAGATAAAGGCTGAGGGTAGGCTTAGTGAGGAAGAGAGTGAGGGGGATCAAGCCCCTGGTTGTGAGAAGCCTAGTGAGAAACTGTTTAAGTATGTTCAAGCAACTTTTTCATCTTTTTTGAAAAGGTGGCTAAACAAATGCAGTGGCCAGTGGCAATGTGGGTTTTGTTGATCCAAACGAAACTTGTTGGTAGGGCTAGTGAGGTATTTGCATTCCTATCAGAGGAGGTATCTGGGGAGTATAAGGAGGTGAAAAAAGCCATTTTAAGTGCATATGAAGCCTATAGACAATGTTTCAGGAATCTAAGGAGGGACCTTCGCCAAATCGATATTGAGTTTGAAAGGATCAAGCAGAGAAATTTCAATAGATGGATAAAAGCTTTAAAAAAATGAGCAAACCTATGATGCCCTTAGAGAGGTAATTATTTTGGAGGAATTCAAAAATTCACTGCCTGAAGTAGTATGAACTCATGTGGAAGAGCAGAGAATTAAAACAGCAAGGTTAGTAGCTGAAGTTGCTGATGATTATGAGCTGGTTCAGAAAAATTGGTTTGGCTTCCAGAATCAATTTCAGTCCATGAGGAATAGAAACTGGGGCAAAGAGAAATCCTCACATGGAAAGGGAAAGGTAGATCTCAGTGAACATCATAAGGATAACTTACCACAGGATAAAAAAGAAACCCTTAAGGGGGGGCAAAGAAGTTAAAAAAGCTCTGGTGTTTTCATTGTAATAAAGTGGGCCACACAAAATCACAGCATTGCTGGACTAGGAGAAAGCCAGGTGTAGGAAAACTGGACAAGCCTGGAAGTTTTATTGGACTAGTAACAAAAACCACGAGGGAAGTTAGACATTGCCTCAGAATGTACAAGATGGTCAGAGGTTGATTATGGACGAAGTGCCAGATCTGCTGAAAAATATACATGCAAGGGTAAAATTGATTCACATAGGCCAGGAGTAGTAGGTAAGAAGGTGACAATATTACGGGACACAGGATCCTCTCAGTCTGTAATGCTGAAGGATGAGGAGATATATACTCCTGAGGGACTATTGCCAGAGAAAGTACTGGTAACAGGATTTCATGATGAGACAAAAAGTGCTCAGTTATGTAAAGGTGAGACGAGAGAGGCTAGAGAAGAGTGGAGAAGTTGTGGTAGGAGTACTGGACAAATTGTCAGCTCCAGGAATACAATTTATCTTGGAAATGACATAGCTGATTCACCGGTAGGCGTGCTCCCCACTCTAGTTGAAACGCCAGTGGAAATGCAGGCAACAGAAGAAATGGAGAATGTTTATCCAGGAATTTTCCCTGATTATGTGATCATAAGATCATAGAGGCACAAACTGAAGCAGAAGAGATCAAAAGGCACAGATAAAGAAGCTGACATAGTGTTATCTGAAACTTTCTTTGATCAGATAAGTGGAACAGAGCAGGAGCAAATAGGTAAAAATGCCAGTATTTTTAGCTCTGCTAAGCTGATTGATTTACAGCAGAAAGATGAGTTACAACAGTTATATCAAAAGGCATATACAGAGAAAGAAAGTGAATGCATTCCTGTGTTATTACTTAACAATAATATCTTAATGAGGAAATGGAGACTGTCACACATTCAAGCAGCTGAGAAATGGATAGAGATTCATCGAATTGTTTGGCCAGTCTGATATACAAAGGCAGTGCTGCGAGTGGCGTATGAGCTACCACTTGGAGGTCATTTAGGAGTGATGAAAACACAGGCTAAAATACAAAGACATTTTTACTGGCCTGGACTACACAAAGATGTAATTAAATTTTGCCAGATGTGTCATACGTGTCAGCTAATTAGAAAACACAGGCAGTAATAAACCTGCATCTCTAATACCTATTCCAGCATTTGATGAACCTTTTACAAGAGTCTTGATTGATTGTGTAGGTCCCCTACCACAAACAAAATGTGGGAATAAGTATTTATTAACAATACAGGATGTACCAACTAGATTTCCAGCGGCAATCCCATTCTGCAATATCACAGCAAAAAGGATTGGAGAAGAATTACTTAAATGTTTTACTAGATATGTACTATCAATAGAGATCCAGCCAGATCAAGGACCAAACTTCATATCCAAGCTAATCAAGGAGGTTATGGATAACTTGGGAATAAAGCAATTCAAATTTATTGTGTACCATCCAGAATCGCAGGAACACCAGAGTGATGGCACCAAACACTAAAGATCATGTTGAGGGCTTATGGTCAGGATTATCCAGATGATTGGGATAAGGGAGTTCCGTCTGTACTTTTTGTGATCAGAGATGCACGGAATGAATTGACCAAATTCAATCTGTTTCAATTAATCTTTGGGCATGAAGTAAGAGGACTATTAAAATTGATTAAGAAGAAATTAATAAGTCAGAATTAAGAGACCACCCTTTTGGACTATGTGTCAAATTTTAGAGAATGATTAAATAGAGCTGGAGAGTTGGTTGGAGAGACAGTATTTAGAAGTATCACAATGTGCAATGAAACAGGAAGCAGATAAGAAATCACAAATTTGCAATTTTGCAATTGGGAGTAAGGTATTGGTACTACATCCAGTAATAGGTGAGCCTTTAAAAACAAGGTTTAGTGGATTTGCTCAGAGGATACTGGCAAGTACCTCTGTCAGAGAGAGCAAAGGCAATTTCGGCTTTCGTAACGTCAAATGGACTATATCAGTTCAAAGTCATGCCATTTAGTATGATAAATGCTCCAGCTGGTTAAAAATCACACAACACCAGGTTATAGTCCAACGTGTCTTTTTGGGAGTACTAGCTTTCAGAACTCTGAAATAAATAAACCTGTTAGACTTTCAAATAAACCTGTTGGACTATAACCTAGTGTCATATGATTTTTAACTTTGTTCACCTCAGTCCAACACCAGCACCTCCATATCAGCTAGGTAGACATTGCTACTAAGATGATCGAGAGCCAAAGTTGACATCTATCCCATTTAAGATTTGGAGCTATTCTCTCAATTTCCCTACTCAAGACTATACAACATCATCAGATAGTGTGGAGTTTAATTCAATTTCTGACATTAACCATTTCGGAGCCATTACCTTATACAGTAATGTTCAGCATTCAGGATCACAGACAGAGATGATCAGCTTTCTCACTATGTTGAAACATCAGTACCTTGGGTTGTTATATCAAGTGGTAGTGGACAGCAGCAGTCTTGAGGAAGAAAACTGGCCTGATGAAGGGCTTTAGCCCGAAACATCGAATCTCTTGCTCCTTGGATGCTGCCTGACCTGCTGCGCTTTAACCAGCAACACATTTTCAGCAGAAAACTGGGTCTGGTGATAATACATAATTGAGAGCTATTAATTTCACAGTTATCCTCAAGATTTTGCCCCTGGAATGTTCCAGGGTTCTGTTTCAGGTGTTTGCAGGATCTTCCGGTCAGTAGAACACAAAATGCATGGGTCACTGATAGTTTATTTTCCAGAGAAGCCAATTTATGCAACTTTACTTGACTTGATACCTGTCAGTCACTGACTGTAGTTTTGTGGCAGTCAGGGCATCCACATACTAGTCAGGAGTATCTGTAAACTGCAAGGGCTTCCACTCTAATACTGGGCAAATGGTGTCCAAATGTTAAGTGATATTTAAGCAGGTGTGTGCAATATTGCTGGAATTACCATGATACTTGCATTAAGCAACAGTCTAGTTGCTCTGATATCACTACACCTGGTTGAAATTTAACAGCTGACTGCTGGGATGTAAAAGGCATTCAAAATATGAGGATAACAACTCTTGAAAATCCAAGTAATGCTACCCAAGAGCACTACACTCACTGTCATGTCTTCAACAAACAAGTCATTATACATGTATTTCAAATCCTTGTGCAGATCTGGAGACATCCTTCGATATTCATCAGGCACGACACCCAGCTAATGAGGGCTGTAGCGAGGGCTTCAAACTAATTAGGGAGGATAGAGTTTGGGAAGGATATATGTAGACTTAAAAGGAAATGTGTCTGGCCATATTGAAGGGCAACTATTTTATTAATGATACCCAGAGAAGGTCGAGGAGGGACAGACTGTACAAGCAAAACAAAGACAATTCATAGGATTGAGGTATGGGAAATGGTAAAAAGACAAATGGTTCTTTACTTAAATTTGCATAGTATACAGACTAAAATAACTGAATGAATGGCACAGATAAGTGGTTAATGAGCATGACTTTATGGCCATTATGAAGACATGGTGAGAAGAAGATCAAAGTGGAGAAGTAAATATTCATGGAAATGTGAATTTTCAAAAGACCAGGTAGGAAGGGAAGGATGGTGTTTAGCTTTGTTAGTATGAAATGGAAAAATTCCAATACCAAGGATTGGATGATGTAGAATCTAAAATGGCTAATGTGAAAATATAAAGGGGAAGAGGACACTGGCATGATTAGTCTATAGGTGCCTAACAAAAGCTGTTCTGTAGAATAGATAATAAATTAGGAGATAATTAAGACCATAAAACCAGAAGGCCATAAGACATAGGAGTGGAAGTAAAGCTAGTCAGCCCATTAAGTCCACTCCGCCATTCAATCATAGGCTAATGGGCATTTCAATTCCACTTATACACAGTTCCTCCATAGCCCTCAATTCCTTGCAAGATCAAGAATTTATCAATCTCTGCCTTGAAGACATTTAATGTCCCAGCCTCATTGCGCTCCATGGCAATGAATTCCATAGGCCCACTACTCTCTGGCTGAAGAACTGTCTCCCCATTTCCATTCTAAATTGACCCCTTCTAATTCTAAGGCTGTGCTTACAGGTCCTAGTCTCCCCACCTAACAGAAACCAATTCCCAGCATCCACCCTTTCTAAACCATGCATTATCTTGTAAGTTTCTATTAGTTCACCCCATAACCTTCTAAACTCTAATGAATGCAATCCCAGGATTCTCAGCCGTTCATTGTATGTTAGGTTGACAATTCCAGGGATCACTTGTGTGAATCTCTGCTGGACACGCTCCAGTGCCAGTATATCCTTCCTGAGGTGTGGGGCCCAAAACTGGACACAGTATTCCAAATGGGGACTAAAGAGAGCTTTAAAGTCTCAGTAGCACATCAGTGCTTTAATATTCCAACCCTGTTGAGATAAATGACAACATTATATTTGCTTTCTGAACCAAGGGCTCAATCTGCAAGTCAACCTTTAGAGAATCCTGGACGAGCACTCCCAGATCCCTTTGTACTTTGACTTTATGAATTTTTCACCATTTAGAAAATAGGTCATACCTATGTTCTTTTTCCCAAAGTGCAAGATCTCACATTTGCTCATGTTGGATTTCATCAGCCATTTCCTGGACCACTCTCCTAAACTGTCTAAACCTTTCTGAAGCCTTCCCACCTCCTGAGTACTACCTGCCTGTCCACCTAACTTTGTATCATTGATGAACTTTGCCAGAATGCCCCCAGTCCCTTCAATCAGATCATTTATATATAAAGTAAACAGCTGCGGCCCCTGCGGAACATCACTTATCACTAGCTGCCATTCCGCAAAAGAACCTTTTATCCCAACTGTCTGCCTTCTGTCAGACAACCAATCCCTAATCCATGCCAGTAGCTCACCTCGAACATCATGGGCACTCACCTTACTCAGCAGCATCCCGTGAGGCACCTTATCAAAGGCCTTTTTGAAGTTGAGATAGATAACATCCATTGGGTTTCCCTGGTCTAACCTACTTGTTACCTCTTCAAAGAATTCTAACAGGTTTATCAGGCATGACCTCCCCTTACTAAATCCATGCTGACTTTTTCTAATCTGACCCTGCACTTTCAAGAACTTAGAAACCTCATCCTTAATGATGGATTCTCGAATTTTACCTACAACCGAGGTTAGGCTAATCGCCCTATAATTTTCCATCTTTTGTCTTGGTCCTTTCTTGAACAAGGGGGTTACAACAGTGATTTTCCAATCATCTGGGACTTCTCCTGACTCCAGTGATCTGTGAAATATCACAACCAATGCCTCCACTATTTCTTCAGCCAACTCCCTCAGAACTCTAGGATGTAGCCCATTGGGGTCAAGAGATTTATCAATTTTTAGACCTTTTAGCTTTGCTAGCACTTTCTCTTTTGTAATGGCTACCATACTCAATTCTGCCCCTGACTCTCCTTAATTGTTGGGATATTACCCATGTCTTCCAATGTGAAGACTGACACAAAGTGCTTATTAAGTTCTTTAGCTAGTTCCTTATCTCCCAGCACTAGCCTTACTGCATCAATTTGGAACGGCCCAATTTCTATTTTTGCTTCTTGTTTGTTTCTTACGTATTGAAAGAAACTTTTACTATCATTTCTAATATTACTAGCTAGCGTACCTTCATATTTGATCCTCTCCTTCCTTATTTCCCGCTTTATTATCCTCTGTTTGTTTTTGTAGTCTTCCCAATCTTCTGATTTCCCAGTGCCCTTCACCACTTTATAGGCTTTCTCGTTTTCTGTGATACATTTCCTGACTTCCTTTGTCATGTACGGCTGTCTAATATTCCCCCCCCACCAATAATCTTTCTTTTCTTTGGGATGAACCTCTGTACTGTGTCCACAGTTATACCCAAAAACTCCTGCCATTGTTGCTCTACTGTTTTCCCACTAGGCTCTGCTTCCAGTTGAGTTTTGTCAGTTCCCCTCTCATGCACCTGTAATTACCTTTGCTGAACCATAACACCATTACATCTGAATTTGCCTTCTCTCTTTCAAACTGAAGACTGAACTCTGCCATATTACATTTGCTGCCTCCTAAGTGTTCCCTTACTTTAAGATCTTTTACAAAATCTGGATCATTATATAGCACTAAGTCCAGGATAGCCTGCTCCCTTGTGGGCTCCATCACAAGCTGTTCCAAAAAGCCATCCTGTAAACATTCCATGAATTCCCTTTCTTCGATCCACCGGCAACATTATTCACCCAGTCTATTTGCATATTGAAGTCCCGCATGATCACCATGACCTTGTCTTTTTAACATGCCCTGTCTATTTCCTGGTACATCTTGCGCCCCTGGTCCTGATCACTGCTGGGAGGTTGTACATAACTCCCATTATGGTGTTTTTGCCTTTGTGGTTCCTCAATTCCACCTACACAGACTCCACATCATCTGATGCTATGTCATTCAGTGCTGTAAATTTAATTTCATTCTTAACTAACAAGGCAACCCTGCCCCCTCTGCCCAACTCCCTGTCATTTCTATAAATTGTAAATCCTTGGATGTTTAACTGCCAGCCCTGAACCCCCTGCAACCATGTCTCTGCAATGCCTACTGCATCATAATCATTCATGATGATTTGTGCCGTTCATTCATCTACTTTGTAATGAATATTGTGAACTTTCAGGTAGAGCACCATAATGCTAATTTTCTTATCATCATGATTTCTAAAACTCTCGTAATATATCCTCAGTTATCCTTCCTTTTTGTTTATTCCTAGTCTGCCTTGAACTTAAACTCTGCACACATGCTAACCTGCTGCTTATCTTTCTACTTGACTCCATACTCCCTGTTGCTTTCCCTTTCCCTTCCCCCAACTCACAAGTTTAAAGTCCTCATGACCACCCTATTTATCCTTTTCACCAGATTACTAGCTCCAGATCAGTTCAGGTGGAGACCGTCCCATCAGTACTGATCGGTTCAGTTCCAAAACTGATGTCAATATCCCATGATATGGAATCCCTCTTTCCCACGCCAATCTCTGAGCCATGTGTTTATTTCCTTAATTTTCTTATCCCTATGCTAATTAAGGCTTATAAAATAAATGGTATCTTAATCAAGAGTGATGTTAATCATTATATAGATTTGGGAAGATCAATTGGTAAATGTAGCCATGATAAAGAATTTCCAACGTGTATTCAGGACAGTTTCCTGAAACAATATTTTGCGGATCCAGTCAGTTATCAGGTTTTTTTTTGGGATCTGGCAAGATGTGAAATCAGGCAAGTTTAATAAATGTCCTTAGAGTAAAAGATCACCCCAGGAACAGTCACCACAACGTAATAAAATGTCGCATTCAGTTTCAGAATGAAAGATTTGGATCAGTAGTAATTGTGCTAAACTTAAATTAGGCTACCTGTATACATATGAGAGCAGAGTAGGCTGGAGTTGACAGGGAAAGGAGTTTAGTTGAAAAGACATTGATGAAAATTGTCAGATGTTGAAGAAAATTGTCGATGTCTCACAGCAAAGATGTTTCCCAAAAAGAAATATAATCATATGGGAAAGAAATATGGGATGTGGGTGTCACTGGCTGGCAAGCACTTATTGCCCACCCCTTGTTGCCTTTGAGATGGCGATGATGAACTGCTGCAGTCCACATGCTGTAGGTACATCCACAGTGCCATTGAGGAAGAAATTTCAGGATTTGGACCCACTGACAGTAAATAAAGTCCAGTTGAGTTTCTAATCAATGGTAATCATCAGGATAATGAAATGGGGGCATCAGTGATAGTAATACCATTGAATATCAGGGAGCAGTGATTAGGTTATCTAGTATTGGAGATAGTCATTTCTTGCTGTTTGGGTGGCATGATGGCTCAGTGGCTAGCACTGCTGCCTCACAGGTCCCAGGTTCAATTCTAGCCTCAGGCAATTGCTTGTGTGGAGTTTGCACATTCTCCCTGTGTCTGTGTGAGTTTCCTCTGGGTCCTCTGGTTTCCTCCTACAGTCCAAAGATGTGCAGGTCAGGTGAATTGGCCATGCTAAATTTTCCATAGTGCTAGGTGCATTCGTCAGAGTGAAAGGGGTCAGGGTGGGTTACTCTTCAGGGGGTTGGTGTGGGCTGAAGGGCCTGTTTCCACACTGTAGGGAATCTAACCTAACCTAAACGTTTCTGGTCACTTGTCAGCCTAAGCCTGGATATTGTTCACATATTGTTACATTTGAACATGGGCTGCTTTAGTATTTGACGAATTACAAATGGTACTGAACTTTCTGCAATCATCGAGTCATAGAGACGTACAGCATAGAAACAGATTCTTCATCCAACTCGTCCATACCGACCAGATATCCTAACCTAACCTGGTCCCATTTGCCAGTGTTTGTCTCATATCCCTCTGAGCCCTCCCTATTCATATACTCATCGAGATGCCTTTTAAATCCTGTAATTGTACCAGACCCCATTACTTCCTCTGGCAGCTCATTCCATCTATACATCATCCCCTGTGTGAAAACGTTGCCCTTTGGGTCCGTTTTAAACCTTTCCCCGCTCATCTTAAATCCTTGCCCTCTAGCTTTGGACTACCAACCGCCATCCACCCACTGCCTCCTCCCACCAGGTCTCTTTTTCAGCAACACTTCTCAGGACCTTACCATTAAGTGTATAAGTCTTGCCCTGATTTGCCTTTCCAAAATACAGCACCGTATGTGTATCTAAAATAAGGTCCATCTACCATTCCACAGCCCATTGGCACATCTGATCAAGATCGTGTTGTACTCTGTGGTAACTTTCTTTGCTGTCCACTACACCTTACAACTTTAATGTCATCTGCTAAACTGACTAATCTTACCTCACATGTTCACATCCAAATCATTTACATAAAAGTCAAAGGAGCATCAGACATCTAGCCACAGTAGTGGCAACAAATAGGTTAAGTGAACAATTGTTTTCAAATATTTGCACAGACAATAAACAAGTACGTAAAATGTATTGATGATTCTTCGATTTTAATTAACTTCTGCTGGTAAATGGAATTGAGGCTCAGGAACAATTTTTTTTCTAATGCAATATATTTTTGAAAATATGTGGGATAATTGATCATGGTGGAAAATTTCACATTCCATAAATATTAAATTGACTTACAACATTGGAAAGGTTTTTGTGCAATTACTTATAAACCTATTATGGTGATAAAAGCCCAATTATACCTTATGCCTCAAGGTACAATTTTATAAAGGGCTTAAACAGTGATAAAGTGTAAAAGAGTATGTTGGAACAGTTCAGTGATTTCAAATTTATTACAGTCTTGTGCCATATATGGCAGAGGTTTCCTGGGTCATTTGTGCTGGGCTAAGAGTTGAGAGAACTGGCGAAGTCGGGGGGAAATTGCCAGGAGTGGTGTCCAAAATTGCAATGTTGCCACTAGAAAATGTGGCAGCTTAGCTGCTGGCCTAGCTACTAATTAAGTCGCTTTGTCTTATTTTTCAGCATCAGCACTGCTCGCTCATTGTTCCTTATAATTATCAACCACTCATGACTTGTGGCTGTGGTAATTCACTGTACCAATTGTCCTTTCTATGCTGAGTCTCAGGTCCTGTTTAGTTGACATGGTAGAAGATGGACCACTACACAGTTTTAAAAACAGGGATTTGCCTTAGATTATAAGTTATGTTTTTTTGCATAATAGTATTGGTTAGTTTTAATATTTACTAGCTGGGCACAGTCACAACTGTCAGGAGCTGGGTATGTCACAATTGTTTTCATTAAACTGACTGTTTCAACACCCAAACCATCAGGTTGGGTGCAGTTAATGCAACTTCAAAATGCATTGTTTCAGAACCATCACCTTACTTACACAATTAATTAACAAATTAAGGCCACTTCTTGTCATAGAGTTATAAAGATGCACAGCATGGAAACAGAACCTTTGGTCCAACTAGTCCATGCCGACCAGATAGCCCAACTTAATCTAGTCCCATTTGCCAGCACTTGGCCCATATCCCTCTAAACCCTTCCTACACATATACCCATTCAGATTTTAAATATTGTAATTGTAACAGCCTATGCCACTTCCTCTGGCAGCTCATTCCATACCTGCACCACCCTCTGTGAAAACGCTGCCCCTTAGATCCCTTATAAATTTCTCTCCTCTCACCTAAACCTATCCTCTTTAGTTTTGGACTCCCACAACCCAAGGAAAAAATCTTGTCTATTTATCTTATCCATGCCCCTTATGATTTCATAAACCTGTACAAGGTCACCTCTCAACCTCTGATGCTCCAGGAAAACAGCACAAGCCTATTCAGCTTCTCACTATAACTCAAATTCTCTAACACCTTGTAAATCAACTTCCTTGTAAATCTTTTCTCACTGCTTTGGGGGACATTTTGTCCATTCCAGGTGGGTTCACCATGCAGCTGGGTGAAATATGGGTGTCCCAGTGAGATCAGCCAATAACTAGCGTCTCCTTTACAGGCAATCCTGCTGCCATGCCCTGGCTTCCTCCCAAAGCCTATGTGATCCCTTCATAAGAACTTTGCCATGAAAGTATACTCATGTTGTAGTATCAGCAACGGCCACTACGAGCAATGGCGATGCTGAGGTTATTGAACTGTCTTGTTTTCAGTCCCAGAAATGGGACTTTTCATGAAGCATGAATCACTGACAGCAACTTCTGCATTTCGATGTTCAGCTGCTGATGTTTCCACTGCAGAAGTTGCTTGTAATTTTTGGAATGGTGTCAGGTGGATCGAATTTACTATGCTGTCTTTGATTGGTGTAGATAATCTGGCCTGATCAGTTAGCCCTGGCTGATATAAACTGGAGAGTTAGAAGGTCTCATTGCAGGGACTGGCTCTGAACTGGCTGGTCAAAGCCCATGTAAATAAAGGGTGATTTGTTGATAGGATACCAGCTTCTGTGCAGTTATTCCATTGCTATCATTATCAGTGAAGAACTGATGACAAACATGAACATTCATGTGAACAGATGAATTAGCAGCATTGGTAGACCATCCAGACCCTGATCCTACTCTGTTATTCATATACAGAAAATTTCAGGCCCACACATTTAGAAAACTAGTATTCAATTTCAAATTTGATCATACCACGACATAGACCCAGATATTCTCCTGATCCAAGCAACTGTCATTATCAATGTATACAGAAATTACACCCTGTGGAATCTCCATTGTGGCACACACACAAAGCATTTTTCAGGAAATTGAACTTTCCTCAGGGTAAATCATCAATGCCTCTCATCCTCCAAAAATCTCCATTTAAGTTGGAGACTTCAGAGGATTCCTTTGAAATTAAGTAAAATAGTTACTCAGGAAAAGTTAGGCTATTACATACGTAGATTCATTCCTGAGTACTAACTGACCTCACACACCCAACTACACTTGCTTGAGACCCCTTTCATCCTCTGGACCCTGTCCTGACAACAGCCCAACAATTCTCCCACTCCCCCCAGCTCCTGAATATCTACTATATTCTACCCTCCAGGCCTGACCTAAACCCCCTCACCTCACCTGGATCCACCTCAACCTGGCCTTCTATCTGCATATCCAATCTAACATATCTCCCACTGTCCCCTCAGCCCTGGCCCCATCCCCACTGGTCTCAATTCTCCCACTCAATCTGAACCACCCTAGAAACTGCAGGACTTATTTGCAACCTGGCACACTATCCACAGAACAACCTACCCCTTCCCACTTGCTATTCTACCTACCTGGCACCCTACTCTCTACCCAGCTGATGCTCTATTCATTGTAACCGTTATTACCTAACATCCTACTGCTACCCATCTGGCATCCTACCTTTGGCACGATACTTCCCACTGCAGTTGGCACACCGTTTATGTGGCACCTTATGACCCACCCATCTGACATGATACCCAGCTGGCACCTTACACCATCTGTAGCTGGCAACCAACTCAAGAGATCTTATTAATCTGATACCCCCTTCTCATCTCCCACATACCTGGCATCCTACTTACCTGACATTGTGGCACTCTACCCACCTGCTACTATACTTGCCTGCTACTATACTTGCCTGGCACTTTAACTCCTCTATCTGTCTGATACCTTAACCTCCCAGCATCCTAAAAAAACACTTCCTTATTTACTTTTCTTTTGAAAGCAGCTGTCAAAGTGCAAAATATTGCAGCTGACTGCTCTGAAAGGAAACATGGTCTTTTCTCAAAAGCAGGTGTGCACTACAAAAGAGATTTCAGATTGCAAGTACCCTTCTGCCTTTCTGAAGAAGTCCTGAGCATAATTTCCTCAGAAATGCAGAGCTCCCTTCTATCGTAAAATAGGGCTGGAGTGGCAATCTGCACATGATTCCATTCCTTGGAAAACTACGATAACTATTTGCTCAGTTGCCAGCGATTCCAGTTCACTCAGGAATGGTAACTCCACTTATTTTGGTTGCAAAGGGCCATTGTGAATATAACTTAGAAATTCGTTTTGGTTTCAGCAAAGCAGAATTTACAGCAGCAACTGATACCATTTGGATTCATTACCGAAGTTTCAATTTCCACAGGGTAATAAAATGTAAGGCATAACAATTACCCACTAAATGGACACCCTCTTTGGTAACAAGGGGCAGAATGTACAATGAGTGGCAAATCCAATGCTATCAGTTTGATACCTTGTGTAAAGTTCCAGGGCAGACATTTAGATTTGATACTCTTTAGCTTGCATCACTATTACAGAGCCATGAGTTAAAACCCAAGGAATCCAAAAGAAACTGCTCCTTAAGACATTGACCTACATTTCCTGAAAACTCTTGGTATAACTAAAGTATGCTTTCTGAACCAGTCATATCAGGCTTGAATTGCTACTGCTGTTTGTTACTGCTGTTTCCCTCTTCAGAAGTGCTGTCAGTCTTGTTGGGTTTCTTCAGCACTTTTTAAAAAATTTTCAGCATTTGCAGTATTTTGGTTTTATTATGGCATTTGTGTTGCAGTGCTATTTCTTCTTTCAATATTCCTCAATAGTTAGTTATATCAGAGACTAGTCACCAAAATCCTCTGAACCTCTTGTCCCAATCAGTCCTCCGTCATGAACATAGTTTAGAGGAGAGTTATTAGTAATGAACTACATGAGTTTCCTGCAAAAAGAAAAGTTCCCATAGTTCTTACCCTCAGGGAAGGAGAGAAGTTAAATAGGAGAAACCTTCATAATAACCACAGCCAGTGTGGAAACTGAATCCACTTAGTGAGATTTGAGAAGAGTTGCAGCTCAGGTTGAGGTTCTGGATGTAGGTTTGCTCTCTGACCTGGAAGGTTCATTTCCAGATGTTTCATCACCATACTCAGTAACATTTTCAGTGGGCCTCCGAACGAAGGCCCGGAGGCCCACTGAAGATGTTACCTAGTAGGGTGACAAAACATCTGGAAATGAACTTCCAGTGCAGCGAGCAAACCTACATCCATCGAACCCACTGTTTTCCTGCATTTACATGTAAGATATTCTTGACTATTTGTGGATGTACACTTGGGTGTGGAACTACCCAAACTGAAATTTCTATGGCTTGTTAATGATTTCCTTCATTATGTCTTTGAAAATTACTGTTACTTGACCTTGCACTTTGTGTAATCAAAGTGCATTGGCCTCAAGGTAGGCTGTTCTTCATAATAATGGCACAGCAAGAGACCCTGAGAGGAAAATGGAGAGAGTGTAGTGCTGGAAAAGCACAGTGGGTCAACAGCATCCAAGGAGCTGGAGAGTAGATGTTTCGAGCACAAGCTCTTTATCAGGGATGCTCGAAACATCGATTCTCCTACTCCTCCGATGCTGCCTGACTGGTTGTGCTTTTCCAGCACCACACTCCTGACTCTGATCTCCACTCACGTTCTTCCTCTCTGAGAGGAAAGTACTGTTGCAGAAGAAAGCATTCACTCACTGTTAACTCACTGTTAATCTCGGTGCTGGTTTCAAACAGGTTTTTGACATTCAATACTTCCTTTTAATTCACTGTCCTTTTCAATCTTTTTGCTCAATCCTCTAACTTTAAAACTCATTCTTTAAGGAGAAATCCCATTTGTCATCCTGTTTACTCAAGCCCCAGTTACCCTTCTTTTTTCAATATCAGTTTGGGCTTTTAGCAATTTGTTGGGCAAACATTATGCTGAATAGTGTCTGGGAAAGCTTAACCTCTGTAAGATGGTTTGCAACAACAGAATTTGGTAGATTACATTTTGATCAATGGTTCCTATATCCTTATGGGTTTAAATGAAAATGTAATGTGAATATGTCAGATGGGTCAGTGAGCAGTGTGATGATGGGTTAACAGGAGTTGAGCAGAATTATACTTTTCAAAATATGCAACAATTTAGTATCCAGTCTGATGATTTTGAGATGTGTTCCTGACATCTTTATGCTGAAATGCACTAATCTGCCTGGTGGACAGTATTTGAAATCAGGAGCCCATCCATCATATTCAATTTGTTCAGCTGATATTCCCACTCAGTTGACTAATCAATTGCAATTAAATTTGCTGAATCCAATAGTTCAGTCTGGTCCTGGGAGAAACGCCAGGTGAGTTGCTCATTTTTTTTCACTGTTAGTAGAGTGGGTTTAAACACTGCAGCAGGTTAAGCATCAGTCCTCAGTAGTTCAGCCTGCTGCGATGTGTGCGCATTGTCTTCTGTGGAAAGTTTGATTTATTAGTTGCCTGGAAGGCAGCAGGCTCACTTATACAATTGCTGCTTCAATTGTCTGCAGCCTGTGTTTTTTTTAAGCCAGATAAGGGTAATAGTTTCAGTGCAAAATGTAACTCAAGTGAAAAGGTTGAAAGGAAGTAGAGGGGGGTATTCAAGATGGCGGCGATCCAATAGGTCCACGTTTGCTGAGCTCTGCCCAGGACCCAGACAAAGTAGGGTAACTATCCTCCCTTCACCTCTTAAACCACTAGAAATGGCTTTTTTTTCCCAGCTGCTATAGCCATTTTGCACCAAACTTTACCAATCTGGTACACTCTAAAATGACCAAAGGTAAAGGGCCATAGAGTTTGCAACAAGCAGGAACCCCTTCCCCCCATCACTGCTCCCCCTTCCCTGCTCGTCCGCGGCTGCCCTGGGGGACTTACAGACAGAGGCGAGCCTGGTTCCGGAGTTTGTCAAGCTCCGAGAGAGGATTGATGCTTCAATGGAGGAGATGCTGTCCAGGTGTGAGTCGACCTCGGTCATGCTGCAGAATCATGGCCGGGAGATCGAAAGCCTCGGGCAGCGTGTCGGAGGGGCTGAGCAATGTGCCGCGGCCTACAAGATAGCAGCTGAATCTTCCGTGGATCAGGTCCAAGCAGTGGAATGCTGAGTCCAGGCCTTGGAGGTTGTTGGAAGAATATTCGGTTGCTGGGTCTTCTCAACAAGAGGAAGAAGGCCAGCTTGTTAACTTTTTAGAGCAATGGCTCCCATAACCGCTGATGCTGGAGTCTGAGGTAGGCTAGGTGCGGGTTGAGCTAGTCCACTGGGTCGCAGTGAGCAGGCCTGGGTCAGACCAGCACCCCTGCCCGGTCCTAGTGTGACTCCAGCACTACAGAAACAAACAAATACTGCTGGAGGCCTCCGGAGCACTGGGGAAGGATCCCCAAGCTATGGTATACAAGGGATTCAAAATAATGCTGTTCCAGGACTTCTCTCCAGTTGTGATATGCAAGAGGAAGGCGTTTGACGAGGTAAAGAAACGCCTGAGGGATTTAAATATTCAGTATTCCATGAGATACCCAGCAAAACTGCACTTCAGTCATGGAGGGTTTATGTATAACTTTGAATTGCTGGAAAAAGCAATAGAAATTTTGGACACTCTTAAATAGACTGATTGACCAGAATTATATGGACATTATCTGGTTGTTAGGGGGTGATTTTGAGTTTTCCTTTAATACTTGTCGGGATTGTAATTTTATATGTTTTATTTCATGTTGCTGCTTTTCCAAGAATGCCTAGGGTAATAGAATGGAAGGGAGGGTTGGATGCCCACTTTTAATTTCCTTGTTACAAGATATTGGTATTTGTTTATCTTACTTTGTGATGCCTGGGGCGAGAGCATGGCTCCAGCTGGAAGGAATCATGACGGGATTATTGGATGGTAGGAGTGCCCCCGTGGACAAGGGGGAAAATCTCCTTTTAATTATCTTATGTTGTTATTTCTTAGTTTTTAGGAGTTTTGTTTTAGTAGTTTCAAAGGTTGTATTTTTAAATTTGTGTGAATTGTTTACAGTCTCTACTCAATGCTTTTTGAATGGGGTTCTTCCTCGTGGGCGTCTCAGATTTTCCTGAATGACCATTTCTTTAAATGGTGCACCTGGAATGTCAAAGGGAGTCACTCGCCAATTAAAAGGAAAAAGATACTACCAAGTCTTTAAAAAGAGAAGGTCGATGTAGCCCTTTTACAGGAGACACACCTAACTGACAAGGAGCTTTTGAAGCTGCAGCAGGGAGGATTTGGCCAGGTGTTCTCATCTTTCAACTCGAAAAGTAGGGGAGTGGCCATTCCAATCGGAAGAATCTTCCATTCCAAATGTTAAGCCAAATAAAAGATGAGTCTGGGTGGTTTATAAAACCTAAGGCTCTAATATATGGAGAGGAGTACGGGATTTTGAATGTATATTGCCCCCCTGGCACATCCTTTTAAGTTCGTAACAGATGCGCTTTCCAGGTTGATGGCCCTTGGGGCGCATCACACAATTATAAGAGGAGATTTTAATTGTATTATTGATCCCGAGGTGGACAGAATACCTAGGAGCTCTGCAGGTATATCTCTGCAATCTGGGCAGTTGGTTGATCTGAACAGGGAGTTGGGACTGCTAGATGTGTGGAGGTGTCTTCACTCTGAAGGTAGAGATTTAACTTTTTATTCTAACCCACAAAAGTGTCATACCAAAATCGATATTTTTTTGTTCCCCTCGACCTTTCTGGATTCAATACCGTCTTGCAAAATAGGGAATATAGTTGTTTCTGACCACGTGGCAGTGTATATGAAGGTCAAGACTAGTGGTGACAAGATGGCTTCCGGATATTGGCGTATGGACCTTATTGAAGGATAGTAAATTTATAGAATACTTTTCGCAGGAATTTAAAGCTGTCTGGGGCATTAACCTAGGTACGGCCAGTAACCCATCAGTGATGTGGAAGACTGCCAAGGCCTACACAGGGGGCATGATTAACTCATATTCTGAGACCCGGATATGACAGAGGGGGGAACAACAGCGTCTGCTCGAGGCTCACTTGAAGGCAGCTGAGTCAGCGTATGTTGATACTCCGTCCATAACCAAATTACAGCGGATTACAGCCCTCAGGGCTACTTTGAATGCTGCACTTACTCGAACAGCAAAGAGGGAGATACTATTTGCGAAGCAGAGACTATTTGAGTCAGGCAATAAGCCAGGCAGGTATCTAGCATACCTTGCCAAAAAGAAGAAGGCTCCCCAGTCTATTACATCTATGAGAAAGGGTGGTGTTACTTTGACTTGATCAATGCAGCATTTAGAAAGTTCTATTTTGAGCTGTATAAGTCGAAGGGCTGTGAGGATAGAGCAAGGAAGATGGAGTCTTTTTTTAAGAACCTGGACCTCTCAGGCATAACCTTGGAACAGGGGACTTTTTTTTAGAATGTCCCCCTGACAACTCAGGAAGTACAGGAGACGGTGAGACAGCTCCAGAGTGGCAAAGCGCCCGGGCCAGATGGTTTTCAGATTGAGTTCTATAAAGAGTTTATAGCCGAATTGGCTGAACCACATACAGACATGTACAACTACTCATCCAGTCAGAGTAGTCTCCCACCCTCTCATATTTCTCTCATGCTTAAGAAAGGAAATGCCGCAGATGACTGTACTTCATACAGGCTTATATCCTTATTAAATGTGAACTTTAAAATCGTCTCAAAACTGCTGGCCTTAAGACGGAGAGGATTTTGCCATTTATTATAAAAGAGGATCATATGGGGTTTATTAAGGATCACAGATTTACTAATAATATCAGAAGAGTTTTAAATATGTACAAGTCTGCCAGCAAAGAGCGATACCGGGATTAGTTGTCTTCCTAGATGGAGAGAAAGCTTTCGACCGGGTGGAATGGCTGGACCTCTTTTATACTAAGGAACGGTTTGGCCTTGGAGAGGTTTTTACCAAATGGGTCGCACTGCTATATAATGACCTGAAAGCAGTGGTGATTACCAATGGAATATGATCAGATAGTTTTAGTATTGGCAGAGGTTATAGTCAAGGGTGCCCTCTTCCACTACTACTATTTACACTAGTGACCAAACCACTGGCGGAAACCATCTGAACGGACCCCAGTATAATGGCCCCAGAGGTAGGATCGGGCAAGCATAAGATTGCTCTTTATGCGAATGACGTCCTTCTTTTCTTAAATGATCCATTGATATCTGTCCCCTGCTTAATTCAAGTGGTTAATTTATTTGGTATGTTTTCATGGTACAAAATTAATTTTACAAAATCAGATGCTATGCCACCTGGAGGTCTTCCTAGCCGGTAGGAGGCCTTACCCTCTCCCACTGCAACTCCCAGGTCATTTCCTCTGCCCTGACTCTATGCTACTTTCTCCCCACCCCCACCCTCCTCTCACTTATCTCTCCACCCTTCAGGCTCTCTGCCTGTATTCCTGATGAAGGGCTTTTGCCCGAAACATCGATTTTACTGCTCCTCGGATGCTGCCTGAACTGCTGTGCTTTTCCAGCACCACTCTAATCTAGACTCTGGTCTTACCAGCATGTCTAACTTTGCAGATGGAACCCGCTTCCCCTTTTGGTGATCACAGGGATGTTTTCTTTATTTAGGTATTTTGATTACCCCGGTATATGGTCAGCGATATAAAGGTAACTATACACATCTATTAGAGAAAATAAGATAGGAACTCTAGCATTGGGAAGATCTCCCGATATCCTGATTAGGAAGAATAGCTCTGGTCAAGATGAATGTTTTCCCTCGCCTACTATACCCTATGTGAATGCTTCCTTTGATGTTGCCGAGATGAGCGCTGCGTGAGCTTTATGTTTGGTTCTGTTCCTTTGTTTGGAATCATAGATGGCCCTTTATTAAATTAGATAAATTGCAGCTCCCACAAGAAAGGGGAGGTCTAGATTTCTCAGATTTTAGGAAGTACCAACTAAGTTCCTTGCTATCATATGTGGTTGATTGGGCCTCTCACGATCCACAATCAATTTGGCTGGATATCGCGGCTTTCCAAGCAAAATGGCTCCTCATCAATCTATTGTTTATGGATAGGATGAGAACTATCACAGATCATTGTAAAAGCCTGATTGTTCTTAACACAATCAAAGCTTGGAGGATGATCCGACTGGGTGAGGGTAATCTACAAAAAACCTTCCCCTTTACTCCAATAGTGGGAATGTTAGGATTTCAGCCAGGCTTGATAGATGCTGAATTTAAAGTTTGGGGATCCAGAGGAATCTCCTGCTTGGGAAGGTCATGATGTCTTTCAAACAGTTATGTCAGAAGTTTGGGTTACCTAGCAAGGATTTATTTTGATATTTTCAAGTACAAGACTTTATACAAAAAAAGACCACATTGATGATCAACCCTTATAAATCAGATACGGAGAGGAGAGTGCTTCGGCCAACGGGTGCCCCCTTGGTCAGTACTCTCTATCACTCGCTTGGGCTCATATAGTATCAGAGTGGCTTGCAAAGTTTAAGGCAGGAGTGTCCCCAGTGTGCCCTAAATGTAAAATAGAAGTTGGTACTCTCACCCATTGTTTGTGGACATGCCATAAGATCCGTAGATACTGAGACAACGTAGCGAATGCCTTGACAAAAATTTTAGAATTGAGATTGGGTTGGACCCAGTGTGTCTCCTTTTGGGCTTTCCAAATCTTCCTTCTCTAGATGCATACGGGAAGAAACTGTTTACTATCCTCTCCTTTTGTGTGAGAAAAAACCATTTTAGAAAGCTGGATACTAGAAAGCCCCCAGGATTTTCAAATTGCCGTAGGATAGTTATGGAACATATTCCTTTGGACTTCCTTACGAAGATGGTACACCAAAAAATGGAATTGTTCTATAGAACATGGCAGCCCTTCTTGAACTACACCGATGCAGATGTATCAGCCATACTGTCTAGGGCCTTTGCTGAGCTGTGAGGATGATGTCTGTCAGTTCAGGGGGCCCTGGGAGGAAGAATCCCGCATAAATATAGGTCTTGTTATGACTTGATATAATTTTATTTTAAATGTTTATTTATTTATCTTCTTTTTTTGGTTTTTATTTTCTGTATTGTAGGTTTTTTTACATAGAGTTTTTTTCTTATGTCTTGCTTTGTGTTTTGGTAGTTTGCAGAGTAGGTTAGTAATTTTCTTTATTTATATTGATGTCGCTATTAGGTTGTAAAGTGGTTTCACAATTTTGTATTCGTTTTGTAATTTTGTAAAAGAAAACCCAAAAACTTCTTTCTTTTCAATAAAAATATTTATTAAAAATAGGAGGCAGAAAACAATAGGAAGGAGGGAGAAAATATGATGGCCAGTGCAGGGGCCACTTGAATCAATAAATGCTGCTTAACCTGCACTGGGTGAAGAGATGAGGGATAGCAGTATGCAGCTACCACAGAGACATGCCAGGAGGTGTTTTTTATTCATTCACAGGATGAAAGTGTCACTGGCCAGCCCATTCCTAATTGCCAGAGGGCCATTAAGTGTGAATTTGAAGTCACATGGAGGCCAGATCAGTTAAGGATGGCAGATTTCCTTCCCCAAAGTGCATGAGAAAACCAGATGGGTCTTTGCAACAATTGCCAATGGCTTCACAGTCATCATTATACTTTTAATTCCAGATTTTCATTGAATTCGGATTCCACCATCTGTGTGATAGGATTTGGACCTGCATCCCCACAACTTTATTTGGATCTCTGGACTAACAGCCCAGCAATAATGCCTCTAGGCCATCACCTGCCCTTATATATCCAAGTATGTGTACAGGGACAGATTGACTTACTGAAAAATTTTGGAGACACAGTATCAGAAGTGAATCAAGCTCTTGTGATGCACATCTCTCTGGAATAAACTGACAGTTGGAAAAGAGTGGAAGCAAACCTGGCTCCCTGACCCTGTGAGCCAGCAGTGCTACCATTAACCACTGTGCCACCCACAAACTGGATCTCTTCATCAGAGAATGCACTGGTGTCTTGAGGCTTATCTTTCTCCTGGGCAGTGTGCCTCCAAATGCATGTGGGAGTATCCAGTGACAGTGATCTTGAAGGTGGATTTGCCCTGAACTGCTTTGATACTGGATTATTTCAGGCTGCAGGGTGGCCAACATGGAGTAACAGAAGCTAACTCTTCATGAGAGCTTTTACTTGTGCAAGATCTTTCCCAGGATGGACAACATATTGGATTTACTATAAACTGCCAATCGGGCAAAGCCAGAGGTTTGCAGTGATGGCTGGCTTCTGATTTGCACGTTGCTCTCTGCGACAGAGAGGGGCTTTCTAGGAGGATGATGAGTCTCAAGACACCAGGGCATTCTCTGATGAAAATATCCAGTTTGTGGATGGCACGGTGGTTAGTGGTAGCACTGCTGCCTCACAGGGACAGGGAGCCAGGTTTGATTCCATGCTTGTGTGACTGTGTGTGACGTTTGCACACTCTCCCTATGTCTGCATAGGTTTCCTCCCACAGTCCAAAGATGTGCAGGTTAGATGGATTGGCCATGGTACATCACCAGTAGTGACTAGGGATATGCAGGCTAGCCATGGGAAATGCAGGATTAAGGGAATAGGGTAGGGGCCTGCATCTGGGTGAGATGCTGTTTGGAGGATTGGTGTGGACTCAGTTAGACCAAATAGCCTGCTGCCTCACTCAAGGGAATCTGTGATTCAGTGATGTGGGCAGGAGTAAAACAGGGTCCAAAAAAGATGACCAGAAGTCAGATGACAACATGTTACAGTCATAGAGTCATAGAGATATGCAGCACAAAAACAAACACTTCGGTCCAACTTTTCCATACCAACCAGATATCCTAAATTAATCTACTCCCATTTGCCAGAACTTGGCCCACATCCCTCTAAATCCTTCCTATTCATATACCCATCCAGATGTATTTTAAATGTCGTAATTGTACCTGCCTCCACCGCTTCGTCTGTCAATTCATTCCATACATGCACCACTTGTGTGAAAAAGTTGCGCCTTAGGTCCCTTTTAAATGCTTCCCCTCTCAAAATGAAATCTATGCCATCAAATTCCGGACTCCTGTAACCCAGGGGAAAGACCTTGTTTATTTACTCCTATCTATGCCTTGCATGATTTTATAAACCTCTATAAGGTCACCCCTCAGCCTCCAACGCTCCAGGGAAAATACCCCCAGCCTATTCAGCCTCTCCCTACAGCTCAACTCTCCAACCCTGGCAACATCCTTGTAAATCTTTTTTGAACCCTTTCAAGTTTCACAACATCCTTCCTATAAGAGGGAGACCAGAGTTGCATGCCAAATTCCAAAAGTGGCCTAACCAATGTCCTGTACAGCTGCAACATTACCTCTCAACTCCTATATTCAATGCTCTGACCAATAAAGGAAAGCATACTAAATGCCTTCTACACTATCCAATCCCACTGAGACTCCATTTTCAAGGAATTATGAACCTGTACTCTGAGGTCTCTTTGTTCAGTAACACTCCCTAGAACCTTACAATTAAGTATATATGTCCTGCCCTGATTTGTCTTTCCAAATTGCGGCACCTCACATATATGTAAATTATATTCCATCTACCATTCCTTGACCCCTTGGCCTATTTGATCAAAATCTATGATGGTGTGGCCATTATAGAGACTTGGGTATCACAGGGGCAGGAATGGTTGTTGAATGTTCCAAGGTTTAGATGTTTCAAAAGGATTGGGGGGGAAGGTAAAAGAAATGGAGGAGGTGACATTGCTAATCAAGGATAGTATCACGGCTGCAAAAAGGGAAGACATCGAGAGGGGTTTGTCTACAGAATCAGTATGGGTGGAAGTCAGAAACAGGAAAGGAGCAGTCACTTTATTGGGAGTTTTCTACAGGCTCCTCAATAGCAACAGAGACATGGAGGAGCAGACTGGGAGGCAGATTTTGGAAATGTGTAAAAGTAACAGTATTGTTGTCACGGGTAACTTTAACTTCCCTATTATTGATTGGAACCTACTTTGTTCAAGTAGTTTGGATGGAACAGTTTTCATCAGGTGTGTCCAGGAAGGGTTCCTGACACAATTTGTAGATCTGTCACCTAAAGAGAAGGCCATATTGAATTTACTGCTTGGCAATAAACCATTCCAGGTGTCAGATCTCTTTGTGCGAGAGCATTTCGGTGATAGTGATCACAGCTCTCTGAGTTTTATGATACTTATGGTAAGGAATAGGAGCAGATGGTATGGGAAAGTATTTAATTATGGGAGGGTGGATTACAATGTTATTAGGCAGGAACTAGGGTGACTAAATTGGGAACAGATGTTCTCAGGGAAATGCACAACAGGAATGTGGAAGCTGTTTAGGAAGCACCTGCTGATAATACTGGACAAGTTTATCCCACTGAGGCAAGGAAGGGATGGTAGGTTGAAAGAACCTAAGATGACAAGGGATGTGAAACATCTAGTCAAAAGGAAGAAGGAAGCTTATTTAAGGTTGAGGAGGCAAGGATCAGACAGGGCTCAGAGGGTTACAAGGTAGCCAGGAAGGAACTGAAAAATGGATTTAGGATAGGTCGAAAGGGCCATGAGAAAGCTTTGGCAGGTTAGATTAAGGAAAGCCTAAGGCATTCTACACTTACGTGAGGAACAAGATATTGGCTAGAGTGAGGGTTGGGCTGATCAGGGATAGAGGAGGGAACTTGCACCTGGAGTCAGAGGAAGTAGGGGAGGTCCTTAATGAATACTTTGCTTCAGTATTCATTACTGAGAGGGACTTTGACGTTCCTGAGGACAACATGAAACAGACTGATATGCTAGAACAGGTTGATGTTCGGAAGGAGAATGTGCTGAAATTTTTGAAAAAACATAAGGACAGATAAATCCCCTGGACTAGACGTGATGTACCCTAGGTTACTACAGGAAGCAAGGAAAGGAGATTGCTACTCCTTTGGTGATGATCTTTGCATCATCACTGTCCACTGGAGTAATGCCAGATGATTGGAGGGTGGCAAATGTTATTCCCTTGTTCACGAAAGGGAATAGGGATAATCCTAGGAATTACAGACCAGTCAGTCTTATGCCAGTGGTGGGCAAAGTGTTGGAGAGGATTCTGAGAGACAGGGGTTATGATTATTGGAAAACTATAGTTTGGTCAGAGATAGTCAGCATGGCTTTGTGAGGGTCAGGTCATGCATCACAAATCTTATTCGATTCTTTGAAGATGTGACAAAACACATTGATGAAAGTAGAGCAGTGGATGTACTGACAATGGCTTTTAGCAAGGCATTTGATAAAGTTCCTCATGGTAGGCTCATTCAGATATAAGGAGACATGGGATATAGGGAAACCTGTCTGTCTGAATACAGTATTGGCTGAAGGCAGAGAGTGGTGGTAGATGAAAGTACTCAGCCTGGAGCTTGGTAACCAGTGGTGTTCCGCAGAGATCGGTTCTGGGACCTTTGCTCTTCGTGACTTTTTTAAATGACTTGGATGAGGAAGTGGAAGAGTGGGTTAGTAAGTTTGCTGATGACACAAAGGTTGGTAGAGTTGTGGATAGTGTGGTGGAGGGCTGTTGTAGCTTGCAATGAGACACTGACAAGATATAGAAATGGGCTGATAAGTGGCAGATTGAATTCAACCTGGAAAAATGTGAACTCTTTCACTTTGGAAGGTCAGATTTGAATGCAAAATATAGGGTTAAAGGCAGGATTCTTGGCAGTGTGGAGGAACAGAGGGATCTTGGAGTCCATATCCATCTCCATAGATCCCTCAAGATTGCCACCCAGATTGATAGGGTTATTAAGAAGACGTGTGATATGTTGGCTTTCATTAGTTAGTACAACAAAGGGTACATGGGTTAGCCTGATCTTAGAGTAGGATAAAAGTCCCCTTTTTGCCTTCCTGATTTCCCTCAAGTATCTTCCCACTGTCTTTATACTCGTCCAAAGATTCATTTGCCAATGGATTTATTTGAAATCACAAGCTTTGGAGCGCTGCTCCATCATTAGATGAAATGCAAAGAGGCACATAGGCAAAAGATCATACGAAGGGTGTGAATGGAATCACAATACCGCACTTCTCGAAACATATTAAAGGAGCCATCCCCTATAGACAAGCCCTGTGTATATAAAGGATCTGGTCAAATGAGGAGGAACGAGATAGACACCTAAAGACTAGAACTGAGTATCTGGATCACATTTTGCAAACCTCCAACTTCTCAGAAGTAGTCCTGAGATTATCTCGGGATTACTTGATGTACCATGTACAAGTGAGACCAGAAATAGGAAGATAATAAAATTGAATGCATGGTTAAATAACTGGTGTAGGAAGAAGGGCTTCAGATACCTGGATCATTGGAATCTCTTCCAGGGCAGTAGGGACTTGTACAAGAAGGATCAAATTGAACCTACAATGGAGGGGCATCAATATTCTTGCTGGGAGATTTGCTAGTATCACCAAGGAAGGTTTAAGTTAGTGTGGTAGTGGGATGGAAACCAGAGCAGTTGGTCAGTGTATGGGTTGATTGAAGAGTAGGTGGACATTAAGTCAATTAAGTCGAATAGGAAGAATGGACAGGGCTAGATTAATAAGCACTGTTGGAAGAACATTTGTCTGAAGTACATTTATTTCAATGCAAGGAGGATAACAGGTAAGGCAGATGGGCTTAGAGACTGAATTAGTATGGGTCTATGACACTGTAGCCATTACAGACACTTGCTTCACAAAAGGGCAGGATTGGTAGCTAAACATTCAGGGTTTTAGATGTTTCAGGAGAGATACAGCACGTTGTAAAATGGGTGAGGCAAGTTGCATTACTGATTAATGAGAATGAAAGAGCTGGATGAAGAGAGTACATCTTGAAGGGATCAATCTGTGTGGCCATTGGGTAAAACTCAAGAATAAGAAAGGTGCAATCACCATGACAGGGTTATGCTATAAGTCTCCCAATTATGAGTGGAATATCGAGGAACAGATATATAAGCAGATCATGAAAAGATGTAAAAACAAAAGGGTTCTTGCAGTGTGTTATTTTAACTTGGCCAAATTGATTGGGGTTCCCTTAGTTCCAGGGGCTTGGATGGATCAGAATTTATTGGTTGTCTCCAGGAAGGTTTCTTGAAACAACATGTTGATGGTGCAACTCCAGAACAAGCTGTACTAGACTCCTATTGGGGAATGGGCATGGCTAGGTGATCAAAGTTTCAGTGGGGGACATTTAGGGAACTGTGGTTATAATTCCGTATATTTTATTATAGTTATGGATCAAGATAATACTGGTCCTTTGGTGAAACTGCTAAATTGGAGGGTAGGAAGTGAGAAATTAGATTTGGGACAGTTGTTTGAGGGTAAATCCATATCTGATATGTGGCAGTCTTTTCAAGGCCAGTTGATCAGAATTCAAGACTAGCATTGTAAGGAGGAAACATTAGAATGGCAAATTCTCGAACCTTGGGTGACAAAGATATTATGGGTCAGGCCAGACCCCCTCAAAACTTTTCAAGAAGGCAGCCCACACCATAATGTTTCTAGTTGTTTTAAGCAAGTGTAGTGTGGAAATTCCAGGAGTGATGTAGCTAGCCCAACTACTCCTGGTGGGTTGTGAGAGTGGGAGGTTGGAGTGGGGACTCAGCATGGACATTTTCTATAAATCCACTGACTCCCACAGCTACCTGGATTACACCTCCTCCCACCCTGCCTCCTACAAAAATGCTATCCCTCATTGCCAATTCCTCCGCTTCCGCTGCATCTGTTCCTAGGAGGACCAGTTCCACCACAGAACACACCAGATGACCTCCTTCTTTAAAGACTGCAATTTCCCCTCCCATGATGTTGAAGATGCCCTCCAATGTATCTCAACCACGTCCTACACCTCTGCCCTTGGACCCCACCCGTCCAACTGCAACAAGGACAGAACGGCCCTGGTCCTCACCTTTCACCCCACCAACTTCCGTATACATCACATCAGCCGCTGACATTTCTGCCAATTACAAATGGACCCCACCACCAGACATATATTTCCCTTCCCACCCCTATCTGCTTTCCGTAAAGACCGTTCCCTCTGTGACTACCTGGTCAGACTACCTGCGATGCCCCCTAATATTCCACCCGCACCTCCCGGCACCTTCCCCTGCCACTGCAGGAATTGCAAAACCTGTGCCCACACCTCCCCCCTCACCTCATTCCAAGGCTACAAAGGAGCCTTCCACATCCATCAAAGCTTCACCTGTGCTTCCACACATCATATACTGCATCCGTTGCTCCCAATGCAGTCTCCTCTACATTGGGGAGACTGGACACTTCCTCGCAGAGCGCTTTAGGTAACATCGCCAGGTCACCTGCATCAACCAACCACTCTGTCCTGTGGCCCAACATTTCAACTCCCCCTCCCACTTAGCCGAGGACATGCAGGTCCTGGGTCTTCTCGATCACCACTCCCTTACAACCCGATGCCTGGAGAACAAACGCCTCATCTTTCACCTCAGAACCCTTCAGTTTCATGCCATCAATGTGGATTTCACCAGTTTCCTCATTTCCCCTTCCCCTACCTTACCCCTCAGTTCTAACCTTTCAGCTCAGCACCATCCTCATGACCTGTTCCAATTGTAAACCTTCCTTCCCACCTATCCGTTCCACCCTCTTCTCCGATCTATCATCTTCATCCCCACCTCCATCCCCCTATTGCACTCTTAGCTACCTTCCCCCCAGCCCTACCCTCCTCCCATTTATCTCACCACCCCCGAGGCTATAGGCCTCATTCCAGATGAAGGGCTTTTGCCCTAAAAGTTGATTTTCCTGCTCCTCGGATACTGCCTGACCTACTGTGCTTTTCCATTGCTACTCTAATCTTGACTCAAATCTCCTGCATCTGCAGTACCCACTTTTTCCTCATTGATTTTAAACTTACTGTGAATCCTCTTTCAAGGATGCCTATCTTGAAGAAGTTCTCCTCCTCTCTCTACAAGGATCTCAGTGAGTCTCACTGTCACTGCAACCCCCAGGTCATCCCCAGGGATATTGGCATCAGTTTTGGAACTGGAGCGATCTGTGCCAATGGGATGGTCTCCACTTGAACTGATCTGGAACCAGTGATCTGGTGAAAAGGAGAAATAGGGTGGTCACTAGGACTTTAAACTTGTGAGCTGAAAATGTGTTGCTGGAAAAGCGCAGCAGGTCAGGCAGCATCCAAGGAACAGGAGATTCGACGTTTCGGACATAAGCCCTTCTTCAGGAATGATCCCTGAAGAATCATTCCTGAAGAAGGGCTTATGCCCGAAACGTCGAATCTCCTGTTCCTTGGATGCTGCCTGACCTGCTGCGCTTTTCCAGCAACACATTTTCAGCTCTGATCTCCAGCATCTGCAGACCTCACTTTCTCCTTTAAACTTGTGAGTCAGGAGGGAAGGGAAAGGGAAAACAATGGGGAGTATGGATCAAGTTGAAAGATAAGCAGCAGGTTAGCATGTGTGCTGGGTTTAAGTATAAGGCAGACTAGGAATGAAGCAAAAAGTAAGGATAACTTAGGTAGAGGTGATGGAAATCATGAGGATAAGAAAATTAGCATTAAGGTGCTTTACCTGTATGCTCGAAGCATTCGTAACAAAGTAGATGAACTAACAGTACAAATCATTGTAAATGTTCATGATGTGGTAGACATCACAGAGACATGGTTTTAGGGGGTTCAGGGCTGGCAGTTAAACATTCAAGAATTTACAACTTATCGAAAATACAGGGAGGTGGGCAGAAGGGGCAGGGTTGCCTTGTTAGCTAAGAATGAGATTAAATCTGTGGCACTGAATGACATAGGGTCAGATGATGTGGACTCTGTGTGGGTGGTGTTGAGGAACCACAAAAGCAAAAAAAAAAAAAATAATGGGAGTTATACACAGACCTCCCAGTAGTGGTCAGGACCAGGGACGCAGGAAATAGATACAGTATATCAGAAAAGTGAGGTTATGGTGATCATGCGGGACTTCAATATGCAAATGGACTGGGTGAATAATGTTGCCGGTAGATCCAAGAAAGGGAATTCATGGAATGCTTACTGGATGGCTTTTTGGAACAGGTTGTGTTGGAGCCCACAAGGGAACAGGTTATTCTGGACTTAATGCTATGTTGCGAGCCAGACTTTATAAAAGATCTTAAAGTCAAGGAACACTTAGGAGTCAACGATCATAATATGGTAGAGTTCAGTCTGCAGTTCGAAAGAGAGAAGGCAAATTCAAATATAATGGTGTTACAGTTAAAAAAAGGTAATTACAGGGAGATGAGAGAGGAACTGATGAAAATCGCTGGAAGCAGAACCTAAGGGGAAGACAGTAGAGCAACAATGGCAGGAATTTCTGGGTGTAATTGAGGCCACAGTACAGAGATTCATTCCAGAGAAAAGAAAGATTACTGGGGTGGGAGTGGGGGGGTGGGGATTGGGTGGGGGGGGGGAGTGGAAATGGACAACCATGGTTGATAAAGGAACGCAGGAAATGCATCACAGAAAAAAAGAGAGCATATAAAGTGGCCAAGGGCACTGGGAAATCAGAAGATTGGGAAGACTACAAAAACAAACAGAGGATAACAAAGAGAGAAATAAGGAAGGAGAGAATCAAACATGAAGGTAAGCTAGCTAGTAACATTAGAACTGATAGTAAAAGTTTCTTTGAATACATAAGAAACAAATGAGAGACAAAAGTAGAGATTGGGCCGCTCCAAATTGATGCAGGAAGGCTCGTGATGGGAGATAAGGAAATAGCTGAAGAACTTAATAAATATTTTGTGTCAGTCTCCACAGTGGAAAACATGAGTAATATCCCAACAATTAATGAGTGTCAAGGGGCAGAGTGGAGTATAGTGACCATTACAAAGGAGAAAGTACTTAATAGGTTAAAAGGTCTAAAAATTGATAAATCCCCTGGCCCGGATAGGCTATATCCTAGAGTTCTGAGAGAAGTGGCTGAAGAAATAGCAGAGGCATTAGTTGTGATCCTTTACAAATCATTACAGTCGGGAAAAGTCCCAGATGATTGGAAAATCACTTTTGTAACCCCCTTGTTTAAGAAAGGATTAAGACAAAAGATGAAAAATTATAGGCTGATTAGCCTGACCTCAGTTGTAGGTAAAATTAGAGAATCCATCGTTAAGGATAAGATTTCTAAATTCTTGGAAGTGCAGAGTTGGTTTAGAAAAGGTCAGCATGGATTTAGTAAGGGGAGGTCATGCCTGACAAACCTGTTAGAATCCTTTGAATAGGTAACAAGTAGGTTAGACCAGGGAAACCCAGGGGACTTCCAAAAGGCCTTTGATAACTACCTCACGGGAGGCTGCTGAATAAGGTGAGGACCCATGGTGTTCAAGGTAAGCTACTGGCATGGTTTGAGGATTGGCTGTCTGACAGAAAGCAGGGTGTTGGGATAAAAGGTTCTTTTTCAGAATGGCATCTGGTGACAAGTGGTGCCCCCCAAGGGTTCAATGTTGGGGCCACAGCTGTTCACTTTATATATAAATGATCTGGATGAAGGGATTGGGGCCATTCTGGCAAAGTTCACCGATGCTATGAAGTTAGCAGGACAGGCAAATAGTTCTGAGGAGGTGAGGAGGATACAGAAATATTTAGACAGTTTAGGAGAGTGGTCCAAGAAATGGCTGATGAAATTCAATGTGAGCAAATACAAGGTCTTGCACTTTGGAAAAAAGAATACAGGGGCAGACTATTTTCTAAACGGTGAGAAAATTCATAAAGCCAAGGTATAAAGGGATCTGGGAGTTCTAGTCCAGGATTCTCTAAAGGTTGATGTGCAGTTGAGTCTGTGGTTAAGAAAGCAAATGTAATTTTGTCATTTATCTCAAGAGGGTTGGAATGTAAAAGCAGTGATGTGCAACTGAGACTTTATACAGCTCTATTTAGGCCCCATCTAGAATACAGTGTCCAGTTTTGGGCCCCACACCTCAGGAAAGACAAACTGGCACTGGAGTATGTCCAGTGGAGATTCACATGGATGATCCCTGGAAAGGTAGGCCTAACATATGTTGAACAGTTGAGGATCCTGGGATTGTATTCATTAGAGTTTAGATGGTTGAGGGGAGATCTAATAGAAACTTACAAGATAATGCTTGGCTTAGAGAGGGTGGATGCTGGAAATTGTTTCCATCAGGTGGGGATAGTAGGATCCGTGGGCACAGCGTTAGAATTAGAGGGGGTCAATGTAGAATGGAATTGAGGAGACATGTCTTCAGCTAGAGAGTAGTGGGCCTGTGGAATTCATTGCCACAGAGCACAGTGGAGGCCAGGATATTAAATGTCTTCAAGGCAGAGACTGATAAATTCTTAATCTCGCAGGAATTAAGGGATACAGGGAGAGTGCGAGTGAGTGGCGTTGAAATGCCCATCAGCCATGATTGAATGGAGCTCGATGGGCTGAAAGGCCTTGCTTTGACTCCTATTTCTTATATCTTATGGTCTTGCCTCTTCTGCCCTGAAGCTCTTCAGCCACGTCCACATACTCGCTATCACAGCCACATCTCCTTCCTCAGTGCCTGACTACGGAACCAATTGATCCCACATGGATTCCTAACCACATTCAGAACAACACAGTTTGGATTTGAACAGGACAACCAGTACAGACTACAAATTCAAAACCTCCAGCACCGGTTCTCCTCCTGGATCCTCCACTCCACACTCACAGCCACGCACTGCCAACTAACCTCTCTGCAGTCAGCTATGCCTCAACTGAGGGCCACACTCTCCCAGAACTGCAAAGGACTCTGACTGTATTATGTCCTCAGAAGAATTCATACTCTCAACAGGCAGACAATATTTCTACAACATTTCCAACATCAAAAACTGTAAGTACAACAAACTTTCATATTCCCCCCTCAATAGTCAGCATTCCTCGAACATTCTAGAAGCTACACCTGGCTGTGCCAGCCACCATCACTGCGGCAATTGATGACATCATCTCTATCCCTGCTGCCTGGCAGCTTGCAGCCATGGCTGCTCATGCTGCCTCCGCAACCGCTGGCCAGACTACAGCTGCTGTAACCACTGGACAGACAACCACAGCAGCGATCACCATGAGTTCTGCCGTCGCCAGACCAATGCAAGGCCTAACTGGAACCATTCTTCCGTCGCCTCTGTTGCCGCCGCTGCAGCCACTTCTGCCCTCCCGACATTACCCACGCCACACGTTCCGTTACTTCTGCCCCCTTCCTGGTCGCTGCCATAGCCAGTTCCGCCCCCAACTACATCACCAATGCCACACGTTTCATCACTTCTGCCCCTCCGGACATCACTCACACCACGCGTTCCATGTCTTCCCCCCCCCTTCACTACCGCAGGCACGTCTACCCCCAACATCATGTACACCACGTGTTTTGTCACTTCTGTCCACACTGACATCACTTACCTGCACACCACTGATACGCTCCCCGTGGATCTCACTGTCACCACCCCTGCTCCCCAGAACCCCGGGGTGAGCATTACTTCCACAAACAACGTCACCCCCCCTTCCCCCACTATCACACCCACTCGAGTTACAGTCTCCACCCCCACTCCCAGCTCCAGTCCTATATCAGGTGCTAGTTCCCAGCCTTGCCAGGTTTTCACTATCCCCCCAGACCTCCCCATCACTGAAGAAAAATGATCAGTTCCCATCAAAGGCCTGACCTTCATCCCCCTCCGTCCACACATTAACAAATTCAATTCACGTTGTGATGCCAAACGCTTCTTCTGCCACCTCTGCCTCCAAGCTTACTTTTTAAATCATGACCCCTTAGCCCACCTCCAAAACACTCCTTCCACCTGGACAGCCCGTGTCGGTCTGTTACCCGCCCTTGACCTCCTTATTTCCAACTTCCGCCAGGACATTAATTGACTAAACTTGTCTACCCCTCCTCCCCCACTCCAACCTCTCACCCTCCAAGGCGCAGCCCTCGACTCCCTCTGCTCCAACCCCAACCTCACCATCAAACCAGTGGACAAGGGGGGTGCAGTAGTAGTGTGCCACAGACCTCTACACTGATGAAGCCAGGCACCAACTCAAAGACACCTCCTCCTACCACCCTCTTGACCATGACCTCCTCCCACTGTCACCAAACCAGCAACTCCCAGACCTTACACAACCTCATCACCTGAGGGGAACTCCCACCCACAGCTTCCAACCTCAGAATTCAGGAACACTACACCACCCGATTATACCTTTCACCCAAGATCCACAAACCTGACCACCCTGTCCGACCTATCATCTCAGCCTACTCCTGCCCCACCAAACTCATCTCCACCTACCTTGATACTGTCCTATCCCCCTTGTTCCAGAGACTCCCCACATATGTTCAGGACACTACCCACACCCTCCACCTCCTCCAAGACCCCCACTTCTCTGGCCCCAATGCCTCATCTTCACCATGGACATGCAGTCTCTCTACACCTCTATCGCCATGACCAGGGCCTCCATGCCCTCCATTTCGTTTTCTCTCGACGTCCTCAAAAAGTATCCTTCCACTGACATTCTTATTCATTTGGCCGAACTGGCCCTCACCTTCAATAATTTCTCCTTTGAATCCTCCCACTTCCTCCAGATGAAAGGGGTAGCCATGGGCCCCAGCTTTGTCTGTCTCTTTGTTGGTTACGTAGAACAGTCTGTCTTTTGGAGTTATAGCAGCACCACTCACCACTTTTCCTCCGCTGCATTGATGACTGTTTTGGCACCACCTCGTACTCTTGCAAGGCGGTTGAACTGTTCATCAAGTTCACCAACACGTTCCACCCCAATCTTAAATTCAACTGGACCATCTCTGACACCTTTCTCCCCTTCCTGGACCTCTCTATCTCCATCAACGGTGACCGACTCAACATGGACATTTTCTACAAACCCACTATCTCCCAAAGCTACCTGGATAACACCTCCTCCCACCCTGCCTCCTGCAAAAATACTATCCCCCATTCCCAATTCCTCCGCCTCCACCCCATCTGCTCCCAGGAGGACCAGTTCCACCACAGAACACACCAGGTGGCCTCCTTCTTTAAAGACCAAAATTTCCCCTCCCACGTTGTTGAAGATACCCTCTAATGCATCTCATCCAAGCACTGCACCTCCATTCTCAAACCCCACCCCTCCAACCGCAACAAGGACAGAATGCCCCTGGTCCTATTCTTCCACCAACCAACATCCATATACATTGCATCATCCGCCAACATTTCTGCCACTTACAAATGGACCCCATCACCAGAGATATATTTCCCTCCCCACCTCTATCTGCTTTCTGTAAAGACCGTTCCCTCCGTGTATACCTGGTTAGGTCAATGCCCCCTAACAACCCACCTACCCCTCCCAGCACCTTCCACTACCACCACAGGAATTGCAAAACCTGCGCCCATATCTCCACCTCACCCCCATCCAATGCCCAAAGGAGCCTTCCACATCCATCAAATCTTCACCTGCACTTCGACACATGTCATTTACTGCATCCGTTGGTCCCAGTGCAGTCTCCTCTATATTAGGGAGATTGTGCATCTACTCACAGAGTGCTTCAGAGAACATCTCCGGGACGCTCACACCAATCAACCCCACTGCCCCGTGGCCGAATGTTTTAACTCCTCCTCCCACTCTGCCAAGGACATGCAGGCCCTGGGCCTCCTCCATCACCACTCCCTTACCACCTGATGCCTGGTGGAAGAATGCCTCCGATTCCGTCTCAGGACCCTCCAATCCCATGGCATCAATGTGGACTTCACCAGTATCCTTATTTTCCCTCCCCCCAACTTACCTGTTCCAACCTTCCAGCTCAGCACCATCCTCATGACCTGTCCTACCTGTCAATCTTCCTTCCCACTTATCCGCTCCACCCTCCTCTCCAACCTATCACCTTCAACCCCCAGCTCCATCCACTTATAGCACTCTCAGCTACCTTCCCTCCATCCCTACGCCCCTCACATTTATCTCTCCACCCCTGAGGCTCCCAGCCACATTCCTGATGAAGGGCTTTTGCCCAAAATGTAGATTTCCCTGCTCCTCAGATACTGCTTGAGTGCTGTGCTTTTCCAGCACTACTCTAATCATGCCCCTTTCATTGTACAATTGTTTTAAAAATAAAACTTAAAAGCATTTTCAAGTAGATATTTCCAGGCATATCAGAACCTCTGCCTTTACAACCCCTCTCGGAAAAAAAGCAAAGAGCAAAATAACCTTGTTAAGGGGCAGCATCATCACAAAAGTTTAGTCAAAAAGAAAACGAAGGCATGTTTAAGATGTAAAAATCTGAAGTCAAATAAGACCCCCAAGGAGTGTAAAGGCAGCAGGAGAGAACTTCAGGGGAATTAGGAGGGCTCAAAGGAGCCTTGAAACGTCCTTGGCAAGTAAGATTAAGATGATTCAAAAGGCATTTCATACATATATTAAGAGGTAAGGAAAAGGTAGGTCCACCCAAGTACAAAGGACAGAATTTATGCATGGAGCTAGAATAAGTGGATGAGATCTTTAATGAGTACTTTGCATTGATACTCACCAAGGAGAATGACTTAGATGATGATAAAGATCAGCGAGGGTAATGTCAAAATTCTAGAGCACGTCAATTTTATGAAAGAGTGAGTGTTAAGTGCTTTGAAAACAATTAAGGTAGCTAAATCTGCAGGGCATGATGGGATCTATCAAGCTCCCTTGTGGTAGGCTGGTCCAGAAAATGAAGTCACATGGGTTGCATGGTGAGTTGATAAGTTGGATACAAAATTGGTTTGGTCATAGAAAACAGAGGGTAGTTGTGGAATGGTGCTTTTCTGACTGGACATCTGTGACCAGTGATATTCCACAAGGTGGTGTTATGGATTGGTAAGGAAGATTGTTAAAGGATACAGCAGGATGTGGATCAGTTGAAAAGTTATGTGGAGAAATGTCATCTGGAGATTAATCCAGATAAATGTGAGGTGATGCATTTGGGAAAATCAAGTGCAAGAGTCATGTGTAAAGTAAATGGTAGGATTCGAGTGTGTGGAGCTGGAAAAACACAGCAGGTCAGGCAGCGTCCTGAAGGGCTTTTGCCCAAAACATCGACTCTCCTGCTCCTCGGATGCTGCCTGATCTCCTGTGGTTTTCCAGCACCACACTCTAAACTCTAATCTGCAGCATCTGCAGCCCTCACTTTCGCCTAGTAAATGGTAGCACCCTTAGAAGCATTGCTATCCAGAGGGATCTTGTCCATAGCTCCCTGAAAGTGGCAACGCAAGTGGATAAGATGGTAAAGAAGGTGTACAGCATGCTTGTCTTCATTAGTCAAGGAATGAGTATAAAAGTTGGCTCGTTATGTTGTCGTTGCACAAATTTTAATTAGGTCACATTTGGAGTATTTCTACTGTTCTGGTCACCACACTATTGGAAGGAAGTAGGGGCTTTGGAGAAGTTACAAATGAGATTTATCAGACCATTGTCTGGATTGGAAAATATTATTTATCAGGAGACATTGAACAAACCTGGATTGTTTTAGCTAGAGTGTCATGTCTGAGGGGCAACCCAATAGAAGTTTATAAAATG
Organism: Hemiscyllium ocellatum; assembly: GCF_020745735.1. Lineage (NCBI taxonomy): Eukaryota > Metazoa > Chordata > Chondrichthyes > Orectolobiformes > Hemiscylliidae > Hemiscyllium > Hemiscyllium ocellatum. The sequence goes on along the minus strand of NC_083413.1, from coordinate 44,288,789 downwards.
ATTAGAGGCTTGGATAGGGTGGATAGTTGGAATCTTTTTTCCTGGACAGAAATGTCAAATACTAGGGGGCACAGGTTTATGGTTTACTGACAGGGACATAAGTCCCACTCTCATCCAAGGCGATCCAGCATAATATCACTGTAGAGTGGCTGGATTACTGGCTAGTGAGGAGCCAAATGACTTTTGGTTGGGTGAAGGTGGGTAATTCATCTCCATGTGAATTTCACCTAGAATTTTTTAAGGGTTCAACACACTTTGAGACTTTGTTGAATTGCAATTCTTTATTCATTGCAAACTGTCTCCAATCCTCCCCTAAACCTAGGTTGAAATGACCAACTAAATTTAATTGTACAATGTTTAATTGCAATGGCTGAAAACTCTATTAAAAAGAAAATAAAGATGTTAATTGCATGTAAATTGAAGTACAGAAACAGACCATGCAGCCCAGCATGTTTTTGCATAGAGTTCACACAAGCAATTCCAAACTTACCTCATTTTACTTTGAGAAACTAGTAATGCAAAGTGTTGTTTTCCATATCTAGAATTCAAAATGTACTGTTCCAGCACGATTAAAAATGGCAAGTAATCAAGCCCGCTATTGAAAAATCCCTGAGAGTGTTTGAGGCAATAATGAGATTCTATCAAAATTCATTAAGCAACCAAAAGATGTCAGAATTATTGCACTAATGACCAGTATTCGATGAGATGCACAAAAATATTAATCGGCCTTTATTTTGAGATAATTCTGAACTGATATGGAGATTGTTCTGAGTGTGATAAAATAGCTTTGTGTTGAAAAGTGGTTTGAAATCTATAACCGTTATAAATTTAACAATCAAGATCAAATGTGGCTCAGCCAACCACTGTCACCTTGACAACCCCATGAATGACAATTTAGTGCTGTAAATGTTTAATAGCCCTACTAAATTGGTGACATGACTGAAAGCTAGACACATGACTCATCTACACACCATCTATCACTGAAATGGAGTCAAGTGAGGCAATTCTTAAGTACAAGATACCTGCAAGGATATTCCTGTACAGAGTCATATATCTTTCTCTTACCATTTGTGTCTCATTTCATTGCCACAATTCTCCTTAATGGGAATAAGTTCTAGTAGCATTCTATAATTCTGCTTAGTCCTGATGAAGGGTTTATGTCTGAAATGTCGACTCTCCTTCTCCTTGGGTGCTGCCTGACCTGTTGTGCTTTCTCCAGCGCCATACTTTTCAACTCTGACTTTCCAGCATCTGCAGTCTTCACTTTCTTCTAGTTCTCTGAGCCTTGGACATATTGTTCACCATTATATTTCAAATTAGGTAACATCAGATACCAGATCACTATTTACCTGAAGGGAATTCCAATCGTTTTCACAACAATATGAATTCAATTTTTTTCCAAGGTTTCCACACACAACTGAAAATGAAGGCAATGTTGGTATTATTTCAATGTCTCTTCCAAGAATCACATTAATGTCTGTCAAAGAGTATTAATATTTTTGACTGACACAAGATTGGAAAGCTTCAAGTGATCTCATGCCAGGTGAGATTCATTTACAGTAGCTCGGTTCATTAATGTCATTGCCTTTCATGACCTTACTCTCTTCCTCACTCAGGCAATTCCATAGACTGATTTAGTTTATAAAGGTGTTGATTTAAAGATAACACATAATTACATTAACATCATGAACAGCCTTAACCATTTTTCCTGGCCCGTTTCCACAGATTGGTTTACAAATCTGTATGTCTTGATAAGTTATTTTGATAAACTTCTGGAAATTAAAAAAAATTATTCTATCTGAACTTTTTAAAAACTCCGTGTTTTCAACACTGATGGTGAATCAACTTCTGAATTTTCAATTTCTGATTTTTGTTCTGATTTTTCTGTATCACTCTCACATTTCCCTTGTCTATTTTTCCAATTATAATATCGGTTCAACATGTTAACATGACATATTCACTGATTATTTCTCCTGTCTGGGGTATTCACTACATAATTCACATAATTGAATTGCTTTTTGGTTTGATAAATCTTGCTTTAAATGGTTCCCCAGAGACAGGTGGCAACATTAATACCTTGTCTCCAGCAACACAACTTCAAACTTTGTCCTCTTGTTTGACTGCTATCCTTTATGTTATCTGTTGAGCATCTTTCAAATGCTTTTTAGCCAACTTACATGCTTTGGTCATTTTTTCCCCTGAAACTTGAAACATGAGTCTGAAGCATCATATTTGAGGTTTAATTTATCTCTTTTTCTTTAATCAACTTAAGTAGTCCTCTCACTGCATATCCATGTATTAGTTCAAAAGGACCAAATTCTGTGGACGGATTGGTAGCATCCTTAATGGTAAATAGTCACAAAAGGAATTCCTTTAGCCCAACCGTTAGGAAATTCTTGGAAATTCTGTCAGCTCTAATCATTGAATTCAAAGTCTGATGCCATTTTTCCAATGTACTTTCAAATTGTGGGTGATAAGCAGAAGATGTGAATTGTGTTATTCCAAAATCAGTCATCAGCTCTTTGAATATTTGTGATGTAGAATTTGAATACTGTTCTGATTATATTTCTTTCGGAAATCTTGGCACAAACTTGAACTAACTTTTCAAAAGTTAAACTTTTTGCAATAATTTCATCACAAGGCAGTGCTTCAGGAAATTTTGTAGAAAATTCCACAAGCACTAAAAGATGCTAATTCTTATTACTGGTTTTAGATAGGGATCCTTTACATCTATTAAGAATCTGCTGAATTGTTCTATAAAAGCCTATGTTGGTACTGAAGGCACAGATTTAATTGATGGGTGGGCACTCGGATAGGCCCTAGCCATGCCTGCCTGTTTGTCAGCTACGTTGAATGGCCTCACTTCAGTACCTACACAGGCACTATGCTCTAACTCTTCCGCTGTTATATCCATGACAGCATCGGTGCTGCATCCTGCACCCAGGCCGAACTGGAACATGACTTGCACCCCGCCCTTAAATTCACTTGGTCCAATTCGGACATCTCCCTTCCATTGCTTGACCTCTGTGTTTCCATCTCCGGCGGCAGTCTACAGATGGACATTCACTATAAACCCAACTACCGTAACTACCTGAATGACACCTCCTCCCACCTGGTATCCTGCAAGAACTCCATCCCGTTTTCTCAATTCCTCAGCCTCTGTTCTGACGAGGAGACATTCCACTTCCAAGCTTCCCAGGTGTTCACTTATTCTGAACACCATGCTTCCCCCCCTCCACCCCGTCATCCAGACAGCCCTCCACCGCACCATCTCCATTCCCCACTCTACACCTCTAAACCCGCCTCCTCCAAATGCAAGAAAGACAAGGTCCCCCTTGATCTCCCCTACCACCCCACCAGTCTCTGCATCTAATGCATCATCCTTAAACACTTCTGCCAACTCCAACTAGACCCCACCAGCAAGAACATCTTCCCCTCCCCACCTCTCTCTGCCTTCTGCAAGGACCATTCCCTTTGCCAATCTTTGATTCGCCCCACCCTCCCTCCCAATCCCACCCCCCACCAAACCATCAGGTACCTTCCCCCTTAACCATAACATATACAAAACCTGCTGGCACACCACCCCCCTCACCTCCATCCAGACCCCCAAACAGTCCTTTCAGGTCAGACAGAAGCTCATCTTGCTCTCCCCTAACCTAGTTTAACTCTACCGGTGCTCCCGATGTTGTCTTCGCTACATCAGGGAGACCAAACCTTAACTCGGACACATTTTGCTGAGTATCTCAGCCGAGCGATAGGGGCCGGCCTGACCTCCCAGTCACTTGCCATTTTAAATCCCCTTCCCACTCCCATTCTGACATGACCATCCTCGGCCTCCTCCATTGTCACAGTGAATCAGACTGCAAATTGGAGGAGGAACACCTCATCTTCTGCCTGGGCAACCTACAGCAGTTCTCCAATTTCAAATAACCTCCCTTCTCATCCTCTAACTCCCTTTCCAGCCCCTTCCTCTCCCTTTCAATCCTCTGACTGACCCTTCCTGCCAGCTACCAACCGGGTTCATTCCTCCCATCAACCAACCAGGCCGTACCCTCTAACTATTCACATGTCACTAACTCACCACTGAGTTCTTCTCTCCACCCAAAACTCTCTCACCAACCCCCCCCGCCCATTTATCTGCAGATCCCCTTATACCCACCCCCAAGTTCTGAAGAAGGGTTAAACCCAAAATGTTAACTTCTCCATTTCCTGATGTTACCTGGCTTGCTGTGTTATTCTAGCCTTCTCCTTGTCTACCTCGAATTCCAGCATCTGCAGGTTTTTTTCTGTCTCTGACTGAGGTTTCTCCAAGAGTTGACATAGATAGCACGTCTAAAAATATTTAATTGCATCTTATTTACACTGTCTGACAAGAATATTTTCATATTTTAGCCTATGCTTTCTTAATATCTAAGTGACATGCCATTGAAATTTTGTGAGCCACTCAAATGGAATTACATTATGAATCACATCAAATCCTCATCCATTGACATTCATGGTTGCCTTCAATTGTTACTTTTTGATTTTTCAAGTAATAATTGTAAGGCATTGTTTCTGAGCCAAATTCCGAATAGACTTTTTGGCATAACATTTCCACTTTCAAATTCGTTTGTTGCATTTCTATTCTCTGGGCAACCTTTTCATGCAGAGGGTGGTACGTGTACGGAATGAGCTGCCAGAGGATGTGATGGAGGCTGGTACAATTGCAACATTTAAGAGGTATTTGGATAGGTATATGAATAGGAAGGGTTTGAAGGGATATGAGTGGGGTGCTGGCAGGTGGGACTAGATTGGGTTGGGATATCTGGTCGGCGTGGACAGGTTGGACTGAAGGGTCAGTTTCCATGCTATACATCTCTATGACTCTATGACTCTAAAGATGGTGAGCTAAACATCAATTTCCTTCTTATTAGTGTCATCCTTTTTAGTTAAGCCTTTGAAAATTATAACCAACGACTGGATTTCTAAATCAACTCTATTTCATAGGTCAAAAGAGAAAATGCTGGAAAATCTCAGCAGGTCTGGCAACATCTGTAAGGAGAAAAAAGAGCTGACATTTTGAGTCTAACTGTCTCTTTCTCAAAGCTCTGACAAAGGGTCAGTTAGACTCGAAACGTCAGCTCTTTTCTCTCCTTATAGATGCTGCCAGACCTGCTGAGATTTTCCAGCATTTTCTCTTTTGGTTTCAGATTCCAGCATCCGCAGTAATTTGCTTTTATCTATTTCATAGATTCCTTTCCTTCCTGTCTAATTCAATGGACCTGAGAACTAATGACAACACAGTCAGGAAACAATCCAGGATAGGGGCAAATTACTGCAGTTGCTGGAATCTGTGCTGGAAATCACAGTGGGTGAGGCAGTATCTGTACAGAGAGGGCAAGCTAATGTTTAGAGTCTAGATGACTCGTCATTAATAATCCAGGATGCTCATCTTGTAAAATTTCAGTTTCTTCTCCCACCGCTGTCCATTTATCAACATATCCTTGACTATTCTTGTACCTGCTAGATCATTTTCCAAAACAAAATTAATTTCTTCTGTAGGAATTTGTGACATTGGTCCCACTACAAATTATCCATTAACTAAGTCACTCATCCAAAATTTTTGTTGTGTTTTTGTGGGGTTTGGCATCACTCAGCATTGTATAATGAGACTAATTTGTAACCTCCATTTTTTACCTCCAGTTTAAGGTTTCTGCCCCATTAATGTCTCCAGAAGACAAGTAGTATCAGCAACCATCATAAATGATTGACTTACTCCAATGTATCTCAATGTCTTTATTGGTTTACCTCCTTGATTCAAAGCATACTCCCCTTTTGAGAAATTAGTCAGTCCTTCAGTGGTCTTTTTTTTTGTCAATATTTGACAAAGAACTTACATGACTGTGCTAAGCCATCTGTCTCTGCTTAGTGAGATCCCCCTTTCCTGATGCCCCTTTTCTAAGTTTTCGTAGAATTATCTACTACTGCAGTCAGTCTTCAATTTAACTTCCAACAGTTGGCTTTGTCTTATTTCAATTAGAGCATGTTACTGTCTTTAGACAAGTTTTCATTCTTCCTCCATTATTACTTTGCTCTCTAAAACTAATACTTCTATCTGTAGACATTTGATTACTCCAATTTCCTTGTGGATTTCCACCCATTTTTCTGCAGCAGACTTTCATTGGTATCTCGCAGAATTGCTGATTCTTGATCCAGAATACTTAGTATTCAATTAAACATATTTTTAAATATGTCAGATTACTATTTCTGAATTCTTCCATGAGCATAATTTCTTTTACATGCTGAAAAATGTTCTCCAACTTGAAAGATCTAAGCCCCTTATCCCACAGCATTTCTTTGACTCTTGCAAATTCTACAATCTCTAAGCCAATTTTATCTTTGATTTATTTACAAAACCATTCAGTTTAGCTTTTGTCAAGGATCTCATATAATCCACACTATATCCTCCACTTCTAGAAAACTTTCAGCAACATTCAAAACCATCTTCAAACTCCTGTATAGTAAACTTCACCATGACACAACTTTTTTACGTCCAAAACCTGCTGTTTTTAAAAGGAAAGGCAGAATATTATAGGCTGCTGAAAGTTGTGACCAATAATGATAAATGTGGTAGACCTGAACAAGAAAGTCAACATTAGGTCTATGTCAACATTAGGAGCAACTCACTGCATCTTTTGAATAAGCTCTGGGAGTGAGATGAGATTCTCACTCAGCAGTGGTGAGCTAATTGTTAAGGGGATTATTGTTTGTTAACTATCTTATTGATTGCAAATCTGGCTTCATTAATATGCAACTTTCTAATACCATGAGCAAGGTAGGCATTGAGAGTTCTCAACATGGAGGTCAGACCTGGCAATTTCAGCTCCCCATTGGCTAAGAAGAGCCTTCTCTTTGGCACCGTACTACATCATCTCAGGACACAATCTATGGCAACCAGCCACATGCACCCCTTCTCCAAGAATCTGATAATTTCTAACCCCTCAGGATCCTCATGGAATCTTTTGTATCCACATACAGGACACTTAAAAAGTTGAGATCTGCAATTTAGGGTTTATCAAAAGCTTGCATTAAACGGCTGCTACATGGAAACTTCTGTGAACAGGGAAAAGCACCCAGATCTCAGATTGGATCAGATTTCATCTCAGGGCTGTTCACATACTCTTGTAACACCTGCTTACTTAGCACCTACCTGTATGCCTCCAGCATCCATGCCTTACCCTGCCTTGTCATGCATTCTGTGCCATGTTAATGCCACTTCAATTAGCATGTTGGGTACTTCAGATAGAGTCAAAGGCTATCAATAATCCTTTGTTGATACACAGACAGGCTGTTTACCAATAGAGATCCATCTATGGTGGGGGATATCTTATTGTATGTCATAATGATGTACCGAGCTTGAGAGCAAAACCTATAAAGTTTATGCCAAATAAACTGCACATTTATTCAAACAAATTATCATGTTAGAAAGTATATGGGAGGAAAGATTGTTCTCAGTCCAGTCACAAAGGCCACTTATTTTTCCCAGCTTCCTGACTCCAAACCAGTCAATCACTAGCACCAACACCCCCTCCCCCCCCCCCCCCCCCCCCACACACACACACACTCTCTGCTCCTCATAAATAACAGGATTCTTTTATTGGAATGGAAAGGATCAATGTTGAACAGCTTTCTCAGAAATAAAATATTGACATTTAATCATACAACAGAAAGGGAAAAAAAATAGAAAGAGTAATTGAGAAGCAGAATTCTCTCACAGATGGAGAAATTGCAAAAATATGTAAGAAAAAAGCAGTCTGATGTTACTACTTTAGAGATACAAATTATATCCACCCAGTTCGTAGCAATTGATCAGTAAAACCATTTAGAATCCCTTGAATTAAAATTTCTTCATGAATTGCTGAACTATCCATTATCACAAAATCTCACATAGGAGAGGGATCAATTATGTCAAGGTGGGCTGACACTATTCTTCGGGACTGAGTCTTGATAGCAGCCATCATTTCTAAACAAATATGACAACAGAATGGAACTGTTCTTACTGTAAGAAAGCTGTGTCCCTTGAAACTGAGCTTACAAATAAATATTCTGTTGTACTTGGGTGCAACCAGAAAAGTTGCAAGTTTACCATAAAAACCAAGGTTATAGGTATAAGGCAGGAAAGTGGACTTGAGGATGAGTATCAGATTAACCATGATCATGCTTAAAACTTTGTCTGTCGATCCCAGTCACGAAAATGATGACTCAGCCTCAATAGCCCTCTGAAACACAGTTTCACTGTCCTCTGAGAGAAAAATATCCGCCATATTTCTGTCTTAAATAGGTGATTCTTTTGTCTGAGATTATGTCCTCTCATCTTAGCTTCTTCCACTGAAACAACCTCTCCATACCTACTCTGTCAAGCCTCCTTAAAATTATAAAGGTCTCCTCTCTAAATTCCAGTGAATACAGGAGTAACATATTCAAATTCTCCTTGTAAGAAAATAACTCCATACCAAGGATCAACTGAAATAACTTCACTGGATTGTCTCCAATGCAGTATGTCTGTCCCTGCAAATGGGAATCAAAACTGTTCAAAATGTTTCAGGTGTGGTCTGAATAGTAGGAGTTTAGCAAACTTCGCTGCATTTACAATCTATTCTCCTTGAAGTTAAGACAATGTAGATTAACTGTGAGTCTCACCCACATTTTCTTCCAATTCATCCCCGCAGTTACCTTTTTACCTGTCGGTTTTTTTCTTGGCAGTGGTAGTGCTTTAGCATGTTGACCTAACATGGCCTTTGATTTCTTCCGTGATCTAGGGTCACAATCAGATAATTCATTTGCCTGAGCTTTTTGACTACTCCATGTGGGCCGCTAAACCAGGCCTTTAAGAGTTCACTGGACATTAATGGGTACACTAGTACATGGTCTGATGGCTGTCTTGTCTGCCTTTAGTTCCATCACTTTTGAGAGATTTTCATATGTTCTGGGGCCACTTTAAGGACTTGGGAGAGTTCTGTTGGAACTTTGCTACATAGTCCAAATGGATACTTTGACCTTCTATTCTAAAAAAAACCTATGTTTGTGTAGTTTCAGAGGCCCTCACACTTGGTACCTGTAAACTGATTCAAATGGAATAAAATTGATGGGTATGTCCCTGGTGGTTAACAGGAGAGAATATAGTCCTTTTTCTCAGTTATGGAGGTACACACAGCAGTATGCCCTAATCATTGGTTGTACTAATTCTGCAAACCCTGAAGACCTCCATTGGGTCACATCCAGTTACTCATTATTTCCTGAAAGATTTGGACAAGGAATTTGCACCCTGATCTGACTGGATCAGAGTGGGCAGATAATGCTGGGTGAAGCTTTGGATCAATTTCCTCACTACTGTTTTGGCAAAATTTCAGGGAACCAGACTCTTGGAAGAAGGTAGCTATATCCATGATGCAAGAATACCTGGTAGGTCCCTTTTGTTTTGGGCAAGGGTCCCACAGAGTTCACTAACATCTGAATGGTTCTGCAAAGGCCAACATGGGAATTGTTGGTTCAGATCTAATTGCACATTGGGGTTTCCCACAACGTGGTAGGTATGGCAGGTTCTGCAAAATCTTATATTTTTGTGTAGCTTTAGTTTGTAAAAATGCTGGCTGATGCCAACTTAGGTTTTGCATGTACCAGCCATTGAAACTTTGCACTTAAGCTATAGTATTTGCCCACAGTACCTCAGCAGCACCACCAGCTGGTAGGTCACCATCCACTCTGCATTTTCAGGTCTGTGAGGGAGTCTCCTCTTCCCCACTAGCACCTAATCTTAATGTCATTGCACTGATGGACTGCTTTTGCCTCAGCTTTAGTGTGAGAAGTTGAAAGTGGTGTTTTTGAAAATGGGCCAGCCCTTGGGCTGCTATAAAGGATGTTTGATTAATTATCTTGTTGGGATCCTTTGATTTCTGAGAAAGGTTTCGGATAACCAGACTGGAGGGTTTTCTGCTTGCAGTGTCACCTCAGTCAATGTTGTGTGGTCTTGCCTGGCTGTGGACGACATGACTACACAGTCAGGGAAAATGGCAGGCTCTGACCTCAGCAGGATCCTCGCAATTTACTGTAGATGCTGTTATCTTCGATTGTGTCAGGTTATTACTGGGAAGCAGGTCAAACCCATTCAAAAGGCTGAGGAGAGAACATCCATGTTTCTTTCTCATTTTCTAGAAATTCAAATCTCTGGTGCTCCATTTTTAGTCTCTTTATTCTATCCTTTTCATTGTCTTCAATTTCCAAATGCAAACCATTGGATATCCCATTTAAAATTTTTGATTTTCCAACTTTTGGGCAAAAGTTTAATCCCATTAAAATTATTAACTGTTTGACAGATGGAGCTTTCAAATCCTTAGAATGACATCCCGTGATTCTGCTCAGAATACACTGATACTGAATGTAGCCACCCCTATGTTGTAGCAGTGCAAACTCGAGCAAGGCTTTCACAGTTTGTGATATAAAATTGGTTTCAAAGGGACAATTTACCCACACCAATTCTTCTGTTTGGCCTGTTAGCTCAAATCACTGCCACAAGTCCCTCAGTTTATTATAAGGGCTCAGGCAAGTTTTCCTAAGTTATTACGTTTAAGGATTTATCTGATATTGGTAGTACTGTCACATAGTCTGATGGCTGACAGAATTGGGTGCTGGCATATTTGTCTACCTTTTGTTTCATCACAGTTTGGGAGATTTTTGTGTGATTGTTTGGAGATTATCTTGGGCCACTTCAAGGGCTTGTCGAATCTCTGGCGGGACCTTGGGGGCACTGTTGGTAGCTTGGGATTTTGTTGCTTTGTTTCTCTGGTGGTGAGGATTCATAGCAGGGGCTGATCTGGATGTTTCCATTTCTTTTGGCTGTTTTTTTTTATTTCGGCTTCTGCTTTGAATCCTGTTTTTTTTGTATACTAAGATGGTGCCGGAGAATGGTGACTTGGTACACTTTTCACTACACTCCTGTATTCAAATACCTGTGACAATAAAATCTAAATCTAAATCTTGAAACTCTGCTACATAGTCCAACATGGAGACTTTGTCCTTCTGTTCTAAAAACCTATATTTCAGTAATTTCATAGGCCCTCATACTTGGTGTTTGTAAAATAATTCAAATGGAGTATAACTGATGGATTTGGCTGGTGTATCCTTTGTGGTCCGAGCTGAGATACCCCAAATCATTAAGCTCCAGGGTAAGAAGGGCTGAACTTCTTATCTCCAAGTTGGCCATAATGAGGTTAATTCACATAGGATCTCCTCCTTCATAGACACCTTCCCGCCAGAACAAAGGAATTTATATCTTAAGGAGTCAATTTAAACAGGCATTATCAGTTATCAAACAGTGAGTTTATCCGTTACTAAACATGACAAGAAATAATAATGCAATATACATATACGTAAATTAGAAATCAGAAATGAATCCAAAAAGTTTAAAAGTTTAAAGATATATGGATCTGGGCCATGACTTTCATTGAGTAGTCCATGATGGAATAGTTGTTAAATGCACTTTGAGACCAGGTTGTCAAAAGTAAAGTACTAAACTTTCCTGTGACGTTTTAATGAGATTCGATGACCCATCATGTCACTGACGTCTCGGAAGCATTGCTGAGAAATCCATGGGATCTGTCTTGATTACATTTGCTTTTTGGTTTTTTCCTTGGAACATTTGCCTAGCATTTGTTTACTCCAGGTTACTTTTGGATATTAAATTATAATTTGTATGATGTGGATTCGATTACTGTTCAGACTTTTATATTAACTTCTATTGTCATTTGTTGAAAACGGTGAAATATTTTATTTTTCACACTTGGCCGACTTTCAGAGATTCCTAGCAAGGTTCGAACATAAATTTGATGGTCTGCCCCAGGATTTTAACAGGAATCAAATATTAAAAACAGTGATATATCTTTTTAATGTACCTATATACTATTTGAGAAGTGTTCCTTGTTATTCCAATTGTTAAAATCTTTCATGAGATAAGTGCGCAAATGGGATGTCCACTACCCATCCCTAAATGTCCTTGAGAAAGTGACACTAAGTCCTCTTCTTGAATTGTTGCAGTCAATTTGGTGTAGATACATATACAGTAGTGTTAGTGAGAGAGTTCCAGGATTTGACCCAGTGCCAGTAAAGGAACGGCAACATACTTCCAAGTCAGGAGAGTATGCAATTGAATAAGGTATTGCAGTTGGTGTTCCTATGTTATTACTGCCTTTGTCCTTCTCTGTGGCGGAGGTTCCAGATTTGGAAGATACTTTGATAAATTGCTGCATTGCATTTGTATACAGTGCACTGGTGGAGAATGGACTAATGTTCAAGGCAGAGGACTGACAGTTTATCAAGAGGATTGGTTTGTCCTTACGTCAAATATCTTGACTATTACTGGAGCCAAATGCATCAATCATTCTCTTACCTTTGACTTGTGCACAGGTGTTGAGAAGTCAGAAGACAGGTTGTTTCAGAATTTCTAGCTTCTGATGTACTTTTGCAGTTACATCATTTATATGTCTGGTCCAATTAAATTTCTGAGCTATGGTAGTCGACAGGAGAAAGTGAGGTCTGCAGGTGCTGGAGATCAGAGCTGAAACTGTGTTGCTGAAAAAGCGCAGCAGGTCAGGCAGCATCCAGGGAACAGGAGATTCGGCGTTTCGGGCATAAGCTGAAGAAGGGCTTATGCCCGAAACGTTGAATTTCCTGTTCCCTGGATGCTGCCTGACCTGCTGCGCTTTTTCAGCAACACATTTTCAGCTATGGTAGTCCACTGTACTGTACAATGATTCTTGGGGAATCTAGTAATGGTAATGTTGTTCAATGTCAAAGAAGATGGTTAGATTCTCTGTCTTGTTGGAAATGTTCATTGCTTTGTAGTTATATGTCATGAATGTTACTTATCAATTATCAGCCAAAGCCCAAATGTTGTCTAGATCCTGCTACACTTAGACATGGATGGCTTCAGTATTTGAAGAGATGCAAATTGTACTGAAGGCCTTGAAATCACCCATGAACTTCTGATTTCATGATAGATGCAGCAGCAGATAATGTCTGCGCCGAGAACACTACTTTGAGGAATTCCTGCATAGAGTCATAGATGTACAGCACAAAGACAGACCCTTTGGTCCAATCCGTCCATGCCGAACAGATATCCCAACCCAATCTAGCCCCATCTGCCAGCACCCAGCCTATATCCCTCCAAACCCTTCCTATTCATATTCCAAACCAAATGCCTTTTAAATGTTGCAATTGTACCAGCCTCCACCACTTCCTCTGGCAGCTCATTCCATACACGTACCACCCTCTGCATGAAAAGGTTGCCCCTTAGCTCTCTTTTATGTCTTTCCCCTCTAAACCTATGCCCTCTAGTTCTGGACTCCCGCAACGCAGGGAAAAGACTTTGTCTATTTATCCTATCCATGTCCCTTATGATTTTGTAAAACTTTATATGGTCACCCCTCAGCCTCCAATGCTCCAGTGAAAATAGCCCTAGTCTATTCAACCTCCCCTAGAGCTCAAATCCTCCAGGGATGTCTTGAGGGATTATTGGTTGCCAATGACCACGACCAACCTTCTTTACACTAGAAATGACTCCATCCACTGGATAGTTTTGACTTCAATTTTGCTTTGGCTTCTTGGTTAACACTTGGTTAAATTTTGACTTGATCATGAGCAGACAGTCTCTTCTAACCTCTTCAATTCAGCTCTTTTGTCCAAGGCTGTAATGATTGGGCTGGTGAAATGTAAACTGAGCATGAGTAATCAGTTTATTGTTGATTACGTGGGTAGCAGAGTCCACAACCAGAAGGTATAGGTTTAAGGTGAAAGGAGAAAGATTTAAAATGGACCTCAGGGGCAACATTTTTACACAGAGTGTGGTGCATGTATGGAATGAGCGACCACGGGAGGTGGTGGGGGCTGGTACAAAATGCAACATTTAAAAGGCATCTGGTTGGGGATATGGTTGGAAAGGTTTAGAAGGGTAGGGACCAAATGCTGGCAAATGGGACTAGATTAGTTTAGGAAAGTTGGTTGGCATGGACAAGTTGGATCGAAGGGCCTATGCCCATGCTGTGCAGCTTTTTCACTCTATTACTCCATGCGCTGCTTGATAGCACAGGTAGCAGAGCTTCCATCATTTTGCTGGTGATGAAGTGTAGATCGATGGAGTGGTAACAGGCTGGAAAGGTTTGTCCTGTATTTTCTGGGCAGGACATCCTGGTCAACTTTCCACATTGTCAGATGAACTCTGGTTTAAAAAATATTGTTACTCAAATTGTCACAGAAAGTGAACCAAATCACAATTTTTACAGTATTTGTTGTGGTAAAACATGTGAAAATAACTTCTATTGATTTGCATAACTAGTTCTTATGATTACTAGTTTACATGCTTATAAAAGACATGTAACAAGACTTGATCTGACTTGTTTTGAGACAAAACACAAGTTGTTCCTGTATGACAAAATGTTGAAAAATGGCTAATAGGGATTCAATCAAATGGTGATAACTGAATCCATAGGGATGCACAGACTCACGTTCAGAATCATAGATTTATAACTGTTTTCAACCATGAAGTTACAATTGGATGGCTTGTCTGCATCCTTTTCACAGGCAGCAAGTGCTTTTTACTTAACAACCTATTTGTCATGTTCAAATTACTTGCCACATGCTGACAGCAACTAAACTGAAATAACCTGCCACGTTAGCCAATGGGTATAAATTAGCACCTATGTGGACAAATCTAATGAAATTTTAAGTTTTTGAAATATGTGATATATTTGCGTAGGTATAATAAATAACAAAACCTATTTTCATATTTTAGTCTTGATTTTGTTTTCAAAATGTGAAGTTGTAGAATAGAACATGTCAGTGAACCCCTCTCACATGATACAATTATCTGACCAGCTTATTTGGATTTCAAATGTTTCAATAACTCAAGAATATTAGCCATGCAAAAGTAAATTGGAAAATTACAAATATTCTAATTTTGACCTTTGATATATTTCCAGAATAACTTTAAAATAATAGATATATGTATGAGATCTTTTTCTGTGCTGAATATCAAAGGCTGTTCCAAATTACCATTTGTGAAGTGACTGTTGGAATGTAGAATATTGCAAAAGTTCTGATTATTTCATTTTCACAAAAAGCACTGAGAGCATTATTCAGACAAAAGGACCCAGACTAGATCAGTAAAACTATAATGAAAAACTGGGAAGTTTGGAAACCTGAACCACAAGCAACATTTTCTAGAAATATGTTGCACGTCAGTAACTGAAAAGATAAGATGGTTTAGATCAAAAACAGCAATATCATTCTCCTTCAGACACTCAACTTTTTGTTTCATATTTTCCATTTTTAGTTTTGGCAGGAACAAGTCAGGCTTTGTGGGTTCCATGTTTTAGATTAATTACTTCTTAGAGTCATAGAGATGTACAGCACAGGCACAGATCCTTTGGTCCAACTTGTCCATGCCAACCAGATAGCCTAAATTTATCAAGTCCCACTTGCCAGCACTTGGTCCATATCCCTCTAAACCCTTCCTATTCATGTACCCATCCAGATGCCTTTTAAACACTGTAATTGTACCAGGCTTCACCACTTTCTCTGGCAACTCATTCCATACACAGACTGCCCTTTGCGTGAAAATGTTGCCCCTTAGGTCCCTTTTAAACCTTTCCCCTCTCACTTATGCTCTCTAGTTCTGACTCCCCCCCCCCAACCCAGGTAAAATAACTTATTTATTTACCCTATACGTGCCCTTCTTGATTTTATAACCTCTGTAAAGTCACCCCTCAGCCTCCGATGCTCCAAGGAAAACAGCCCCAACCTGTTGAGCATCTCCCTGTAGCTTAAACCTTCCAACCCTGGTAACAGCCTTGGAAAACTTTTCTGAAACCTTTCACGTTTCACAACATCCTTCCTATAGGAGGGAGACTAAGAATTGTACACAATATTCCAAAAGTGGCCTAACCAATGTTAAAGCCACAACAATATTTCCTAACATCTATACTCAGTGCTCTGACCAATAAAGGGAATCATACTAGACATCTCCTCCACTAACTAATCTACCTGAGACTCCACTTTCAAGGAACTATGAACCTGCACTCCAAGATTTCTGTTCAGCTACACTCCACAAGACCTTAACATTAAATATATTAGTCCTGCTCTGATTTGCTTTTCCAAAATGCAGCACCTCACATTTATCTAAATTAAATTCCATCTGCAGCTCCTCGGCCCATTGACCCATCTGATCAAGATCCCATTGTACTTTGAGGTAGCTGTTATCCTTACGTATATTTTTTAATAATTTCCTCATTTATGGTCCTTTGAAAAACCAAGCTATCACAAAGAACTGTGATTAATACTAACATGACTTTTTAGCTTTTAGTTCAACTATATTCATTTAACTTTCAAGGTAATATCTAAGTAATTGGTAAGATGTAGTTATTAAGCATGACAGTGCTGCAAAAGTTAAATTAAATGCACAGTTGAAATGACAAGAACTCTGAAGATATTTATTAAATCTAACATTTAAATTCAATTCTCTCAAAATATTAACTTCCTCATAGCAATACCCCAACAATATTTTAGCAGTTGTGTTTAAATGAAGTCTCATCCCAAATAAATGCAAGAAGAATGATCAAATCAATCTCAATTCTATGGACATAACCTTTATCTATTCAGTCTTAATACAAGGACACTAAAATTGTAAGATTAAAATTACAGCTGACTGCAAAATAGTGGCACAAAATGTATAATTAAATTTGTACATGAGGTTAAAGGTAAAATTAAAATTTAACTTAGCAAAGACAATGTTACTTATGTTATTTTTTAAAATAGATCCGGGGATGTAGGCATTAAAGGCTGGCTCAGCATTTATTGCCCATTCTTAATTGCTCTGGAGAAGGTGATAGTGAGCTGTTTACTTGAACTGTTGCAGTCTCTAAGGTGTAGGTCCACGCCTTTTACTCAGCAAGAGTAAGTGAACAGTTACATAGTTCCAAACCAGAATGGTATGTCATTTGGAGGAAAACTTGCAAACTTTGCCGGGATAATCCAGGAAATTATAGGCCTGTGAGCCTCACATCAGTGGTAGGGAAATTATTGGAAAAGCTTCTTAGGGAAAAGATCTATATGCATTTAGAAGCAACTGGACTTATTAGTGATACACAACATTGTTTTGTGTGGAGGGGGTCAAGCCCTCATTAACTTTATTGAATTTTCTGAGGAGGTGATGAAGATGATTGATGAGGGAAAAGCGGTTGATATTACCTACATGGACACCAATAAAACCTCCCTCATGGCAGTACAAAAGGTGAAGTCACATGGTCTCAGGGGTGAGCTGGCAAGATGGATACATGGAACTGACTTGATCATAGGAGGCAGAGGGTAGCGGTGAAAGGATGCTTTTCTGAATGGAGGGTTGTGACTACTGGTGTTCACAGGGATCAGTGTTGGGATCTCTGCTGTTCGTGGTCTACATAAATGATTTGTAGGAAAATGTGGCTGGTCTAATTAGTATGTTTGTGGATGATACAATGTATGAGGCTTTTTCCCAGAGTTAAGGGCTCAAGTACCAGAGGACAAAGGTTCAAGGTGCAGGGGAGATATTTAAAAGAGATGTGCAAGTCATGTTTTTCACACAAAGGGTGGTGAGTGTCTGGAATGCACTGGCAGAGGAGGTGGTGGAAGCAGACTCATAGCTATATTCAAGAAGCACCTGAATGAATACATAAATAGGAAAGGGATAGAGAGATACTGATCCTATAAGTGAAGATAGTTTTAGTATGAAAAGGAAAAACGTATTGGCGCTGGCTTGGAGGGCCGAAGGGCCTTTTCCTGTGCTGCATTGTTCTTTGATCTTCATATTTGCAGGTAGTAGCATTCCCATGCATCAGCTGCCCTCATTCTTCCAGGTGATCGAACTCGAGATGAAAGGTTCTACCGAAGGGAACTTGTGAGTTTCTGCAGTATATCTTATGGCTTGTATAACTGCTGTTCCTATGCATTGGTAGTATTGAAAGTGGTGGAAAAGGTGCCAGTCAAGTGGACTGCTTTGTTCAGGATGGTGGTCATCTTCTTAAGTGTTTGTCTTGAAGTGACAAACAAGATAGATGAAGGCAGAGAAGTGGATGTTGTCCATATGGACTTCAGCAAGGTGTTTAACAAGGTTCTAATGGTAGACTGGTTAGCAAGGTTAGATCACATGGAAACTAGGGAAAGTTAGCTAACTGGATACAAAATTGGATGGGAGATAGAGGGTGGTGGTGGATGGTTGTTCCTTAGACTGGCAGCCTCTGACCAGTGGTGTCCACTGGTTTTTGTCACTTTTTAAAAATGATTTGGATGAGAATATAGGAGGTATGGTTAGTAAATTTGCAGATGACATCAAAATTGCTTGTGTAGCAGACAGTGAAGAAGATTATCTCAGAGTACAATGGGACTCTGACCAGATGGGCCAATGCTTCAAGGAGTGGCAGTTGGACTTTAATTTAGATAAACATGAGGTGTTGCATTTTGGTAAGGCAAGTCAGGACAGGACATATACACTTAATGGTAATCTCCTGGAGAGTGTTGTGGAACTTAGATACCTAGGGGAGCAGGTGTATGTTTCCTTGAAGGTAGAGTCAGAGGTAGACAGGATAGTGAAGAAGACATTTGGTACGCTGTCCTTTATTGGTCAGTGCATTGACTGTAGAAGCTGGGAAGTCATGTTGTGCTGTAAAGGACATTGGTGAAACCACTTTTGGAATATTGCATTCAATTCTTGTCTCCCTTGTATAGGAAGGATGTTGTGAAACTTGAAAGGGGTTCAGAAAAGATTTACAAAGATGTTGCCAGGGTTGGAGGGTTTGAACTACAGGTAAAGACTAAATAGACTGGGGCTGTTTTCCTTGGAATATCGGAGGCTGAGGGGTGACTTTGCAAAATCATGAGGGGCGTGGATAGGGTGACTAGCCAACACCTTTTCCTTGGGTTGGGGGAGTCCAAAACTAGAGAACACAGGTTTAAGATGAGAGGGGAAAGATTTAAAAGGGACCTAAGGGGCAACATTTTCATGCAGTGGGTGGTGTGTATATAGAATGTGCTGCCAGAGGAAGCAGGGAAGGATGGTACAATTACAAGATATAAATGGCATCTGGACAGGTACATAATAAGAAAGGTTCAGAGGGATATGGGCCAAATTCTGACAAATAGGAGTGGATTAATTTAGGATACCTGTTAACATGGATGTGTTGGAGGGTCTGTTTCAAAACTAGGGTAGTGAAGAAGGCGTTTGGTATGCTTTCCTTTATTGGTCAGAGTATTGAGTACAGGAGTTGGGAGGTCATGTTGCGGCTGTACAGGACATTGGTTAGGCCACTGTTGGAATGTTGCGTGCAATTCTGGTCTCCTTCCTATCGGAATAATGTTGTGAAACTTGAAAGGGTTCAGAAAAGATTTACAAGGATGTTGCCAGGGTTGGAGGATCTGAGCTACAGGGAGAGGCTGAACAGGCTGGGGCTGTTTTCCCTGGAGCATCGGAGGCTGAGGGGTGACCTTATAGAGGTTTACAAAATTATGAGGGGCATGGATAGGATAAATAAATAAAGTATTTTCACTGGGGTTGGGAATCCAGAACTAGAGACCATAGGTTTAGGGTGAGAGGGGAAAGATATAAAAAAGACCTAAGGGGCAACTTTTTCACACAGAGGGTGGTACGCGTATGGAATGAGCTTCCAGAGGATGTGTGGAGGCTGGTACAATTGCAACATTTAAGCGGCATTTGGATGGGTATATGAATAGGAAGAGTTTAGAGGGATAAGGGCCGGGTGCTGGCAGGTAGGACTAGATTGGGTTGGGATATCTGGTCGGCGTGGACGGGTTGGACCGAAGGACTATGACTATACAAATTTATGACTCAATGAGTGTTGTTACAGTGGCACTCATCCAGGAAAGCAGAGAGTATTGCATTATTGTCCCAATCAGTACCTTCGGGTTGATAAATGGGTATTGGGATATAGGAGGTAAGTTACTGACCATACAATTCTAGGTTTTGACTTGCTCTTATAGTCGCAGTATTTATATGGCTGATCCAGTCAGTTTTTGATCAATGAATAAAACTCAGGTTGTTGATGGTGGAAGTATCAGCAACGGTGATGACTGTCAAGGAGTGATGATTAGATTCTCTGTTGCTGGAAATGGCCTTCACTTTGCAATTCTGTGGTGCAAATGTTACTTGTTATTTGAGAGCCCAAGCCTGGATGTTGTCTAAGTTTTGTTGCATATGGATATGGACTGCTTCGGTACCTACAAGTGGTGCTGAATATTGTGAAATTATTCATGAACGTCCACCCTGATTTCATGCTGGTAGGAAGACCAGTAATGAAGCAAGTGCAGAAGGTTTAACTAAGCACACTGAACTGCAAAGCTCAGGTAATGATATTCTTGCACTAAGATTATTGACCTCCGACAAGCTCCTATCTGTGGTGAGTTTTCCCTGATTCTTATTGGCTCCAGTTTTGATGGACCTCCTTGATACATACATGACTAATTGCTGCACTAATGTCAAGGACAATGATTCTCACCTCACCTCACCTGATGTATAATTTAAGTATTAGTATTTTACTCTTCATTGAATATGAATAAATCATGATCTTTTAATTTATTCAAAGGTTGACATTCCAATTATTTAATCTCTTGCACTACCTCTGATGCCATGAATACATACACCCACTGATATATGCAAATTACATTGTTCATTTTAAACAACTAGTTCTAAAAACCATTACTCATAAACTGAGTATCTTTTCTGGTTCTCCATCATCTAACATCTACAGCTTGCAATGACAATGGGAATATTGGACCATAGCAGTTTGACATAAATAGAAAGGAAGTACTTTACTGTGTCTATTATGTAAAATGTCAATAGCTTGCGCTGAATTTAAAACAATACATAATAAAGAGAAAACATTATATTATAGTAAAAGCTACAAACTTTGTTTCTTTTAGCTCCATTTTTTATTGTTTTTGTAATCTTTTCATTATTAATTAATTTTCTTGTGTTGTTGATGTTACCATCTAACCATAGCCAGAACAATAATTTAAATTGATGATGCATTTTCCAAGTGCGCTAGAACTTCAGATAAATCAATAAATACAAATGATTTCACCTCACTTGCATCTTGGGAAATGAAGTGGAGCCCAAGCAGCAGTTTGCTCCCCTCCTCCCTGCCCCAAGTTGCTACAGTACTGTTGATCACAACAAGACAAACAGGGAGTCAGACAGAATTTATGCTCCAACTAGCTGGATGAATTACTAACTTGCAGATATATCACTAAGAGCATAATATTGACTGAAGATATATTTTAGCAATGCAAGGACATCTGGAAAAGAATAATAATTATTATGTTAAAAGTTAAAAATGCAATAAATAATTAAAATCTAATTAACATGAGTAATGCAGCCACAGCATGTTTTCGAAATGCAGGAGGAAATTACTATTTCACAAACTATGGTAGTCAGAGCTGAAATCTTTAACAAAGACAAGGTAGTTCTATAGTCAATGGAGGAAATAGCCTGGTGATAGTATCAGTAAACTAATCATCCAGAAACGCAGCTCATGCTTTGGGGACTTGGGTTTGAATCCCACCATGGCAGATGATGGAATTTGAATTCAATAAAAAAAATCTGTAATTAAGAATCTACTGATGATGATTAAACTGTTGTTGATTGTTGGAAAAATCCATCTCATTCACTAATGTCCTTCAGGAAAGGAAATCTATCCTCCTTGCCTGGTCTGGCCTACATCTGACTCCAGATCCACAGCAATGTGGTTAACTCCCAACTGCCCTTTGAAGTGGCCAAGCAAGGCATCCAGTTGTAGTAATCATGATGAAGTCTCATCAAAAAAATGAAACTATATTGATCAGCTGACATTGACATTGGCACTGGAAAAGACAATGGCAGAAACAGTCCTTTTGAACTTGCAAAGTCCTCATTAGTAACATCTGGAAGCTAGTGCCAAAATTGGGAGTGTTGTCTCATAGACTAATCAAGCAACAGGCTGGCATATTCATACTCACAGAATCACACCTTACAGACAATGTCTCAGACACCACCTTTACTATCCCTGGATATGTCCTGTTCCACTGGCAGACCAGATCCAGTAAAGATGGCAGCACAGTAGGATACAGTCAGGAGGAGTTGTCCTGAGTGTCCTCAACACTGACCCAGGATCCCATGAAGTCTTGTGGCTTTCAGTCCTGCTGATTACAACGTACCACCCTCCTTCAGCTGATGAATCAGTAATCTGCCATGTTGAACCAGACATGAAGGGAGCACTGAGGATGGCAAGGGCACAAAATACCCTGGTTGGGAGATTTCAATGTCTATCACCAAGAGTGGCTCGGCAGCAATGCTTCTGATTGAACTGGTCAGGTTCTAAAGGACCTGCTAGACTGGGTCTGTGGCAGGTGCCGAGTGAACAAACAAGAGGGAAGAAAATATTTGACCTCATCCTTACCAGTTAGCCTGTTGTAGATGTATCTGTCCATGACAGTACAGGTAATAATAACCACCACACAGTCCTTGTGAAGTCAAAGTCCCACTTTCAACAGAGAATAACCTCCATTGTGCTGTGTGGCCCTCTCACCATGTTCAATGGGATAGACTTTGAACAGATCAAGCAACTCAAAAATGGGTATTCATGAGGTGCTGTAAGCTATCGACAACAGTAGAATTGTACTCCAGCACAATTATCAACCTCGTGGCCCATGTGTTCCCTACTGAAGAGTTACATCAAGCCAGGGGAGCAATCCTTGTACAATGAAGAGAACTGGAGGGCATGTTAGGAGCAGTAGCAGGCATACCTAAAAATGGGGTGTCAACCTGGTGAAGCTATCAAACAGGACTACTTATGTACCAAACAGCATAAACAGTAAGTGATAGATAGACCTAAGTGATCCCACAACCAACAAATCGGATCTAAGCTCTGCAGGTCTGTTCTATCCAGTTGTGAGTGTTGGTGGACAATTAAACAACTCACTGGAGGAGGAGGGCCAACAAATATCCCATCCTCAATGATGGAAGAGCCAACACATTAGTGCAAAGGATAAGGCTGAAGTATTTGCAGCAATCTTCAATTAGAAGTGGAGATTGAATGATTCATCTCAGTCTTCTTCAGTGGTCCCCAACATTACAAATACCAGCCAATTCAATTCACTCCACATGGTATCATGAAATAGGAGGCACTGGATACTGCAAAGGTTATGGGCCCTGAAAACATTCCAGTAAGTGTACTTTAGGGTTGTGCTTTAAAACCTGCTGTTCCCTGAACCAGGCTGTTCCAGTACAATAACAAAACTGGTATCCACCCAACAATATGGAAAATAGCCCAGGTATATCTTGTACACAAAAAAGAGGACAAATCCAACCTGCCCATTAAGGCCCCATCAATCTACTCTTGATCATCAGTAAAGTGATCAAACAACACCTGCTCAGTAATATCCTGCTCAGTTGATGCCCAGTTTGGGTTCTACCAGGATCACTCAGCTCCTGATCTCATTATAGCCTTGGTTCAAACATGGACAAAAGAGTTGAATTGTTGAGGCAAGGTAAAAGTGACAGACCTTGACATCAAGACTGCATTTGACCAAATGTGGTATCAAGGAGCCCTGACAAAACTGCAATCAATGGTTATTGGGGGCCAACTCTCTGCTGGTTGGAACCATACCTGGAACATGGTGGTTGTTGGATGTCTGTTCTCTCAGATCCATTACATCTCTGCATGAGTTCCTCAGAATGGTGTCCTAAGCCCAATCATCTTCAGCTGATTCATCAATGACCTTGCCTCCATCATAAGGTCAGAAGTGGGGATGTTTGCCAATTATTGCACAATGTTCAGCACCATTCATGACTGCTCAGATACGAAAACAGTCCATGTTCAAATGCAACAAGATCTGGACAAGGCTTGCCTGACAAATGGCAAGTAACATTTACACCACACAAATGCCAGATAATGACCATCTCCAGTAAGAGACAATCTAATACTACCCCTTGGCATTCAATGATGTGACACCCTGGAGATTAACATTAACTAGAAACTCACTAGCACTTGCCACATAAACACAATGGTTACAACAACAGGTCAGAGGCTAGGAATTCTGTGGCAAGTAACTCACTTCCTGACTCCCCAGAGCACCAGCTACAAGGTACAAGTCAGGAGTGTGATGGAATACTCTCCATTTGCTTGGATGGGTGCAGCTCAAAGTACACACAAGAAGCTGGACACCATCCAGGACAAAACAACCAACATGATTGGCACCACACTCAAAAGCATGCAGCCCCTCCACCACTGATGCTCAGTAGCAGCAGTGTGTACTATCTACAAGATGCACCGCAGAGTTCCACTAAAGGATCATCAGACAGCAACTTCCAAACCCATGACTCTACCGAGAAGGAGAGGAGGAGCAAATACATGGGAAAATCACCACCTTCAAGTTCCCCTCCAAGCCAGTCAACATCCTGACTTGGAAACATAACACTGTTCCTTCACAGTTGTTGAGTCAAAATCCTGGAATTCCCTCCCCAATTGTGGGTCAACTTATAAAAGGAGGACTGCAGCGGTTCATGAAGACAGCCCAACACCACCTTCTCAACGGCAACTAGAGATGGGCAATACACGCTGGCCAGCCAGCGATGCCCTGTTCCCATAAATGAACAACAAAAAAACCTTGTATTCATTCAGCACCCTTCAGGATCTCAAGATGATTCAAAATACTTTGCAGTCAATGAAATATTTTTGAAATTTAGTGATTGTTATGTGATGATGCTGCTCCTTTAACAAAGTTATGCTGTTCTTGGTTTTTTTTGTCAGACCGGTCAAAAAGGCAGAGGTTCCGATATGTCTGGGCTTATCTACTTGAAGAAGCTTTTAAGTGCGTTTTTTTTCTTTAAAAATAAACACTTGTTCAATGAATGGTTAGTTCTCCCAATTCAGGTTTGGCTTGGTTTGGTTTTAGCAAGCGATTTTGTTTGCACCTGCTGGTCAAGTCTTAGCTGGGAGCCCAGAGAAGCTGCTGGGGACCTAAAGAAGTAGTTCTATGCTGATCCTCTCTCCCTCTGACATCCCTCCTGTGTTTGATTTTACCTTTTTATCCCACAAGGATGTTGCAAGTAATTGGAACAGCATCATTATGTTGCAATGGAGTCGATTGAGTTTTCAAGTATGTTAATGTTATTTCATATTCTGTTCTCTTTTACTCATGTGTGAATAAAATCTGTTTTATTTTAAACTGAGTGGTTGGACCAGCTGATTACTCCTGGAATATCCACTTACATCTGCTCAAAACAACTAGAAAAGTTCGAGTCTGGGCTACCTTCAGGAAATGTTTTGACAGGTCTGGCCTGGTCTATAACATTTACAATATGAGAAAATGTTTTGTGTGACATGTCAGGTCAGGAGGACAAGACCAATTTTTAAAGATGTATCACACTACCATCTACAGGCATCCCACATTAATGCTAAAGAAGTGGAAGATTTTTTTGAATGGCTTACTCATGGAACAGGTTTATTTTTAATGGACTATGATTCCACATGCAAACAGATTACTCAAACAGATTTTAATGAAACTTTTCTCATTGCCATTTATGATGCTGCATATGATTCATCTATAATTAAAACAGGCTATGGGTTCCAAGTGACTGCAAAGCCTAATTGTTTTCCAATATGTTTTCTGTTGAACATTTGTTCTACTCTCTTGCCTTCACTAACATGGAATTTTCTAAAAGCACTACTATATTTAAACAATTCACAGTTCACGCCAGCATTTAGAAGTGCATGCAATGTGTTATTTCTTAGGTAGATGTTCTTTTCCAATGTAGACATGATGTGCTGTGATGATAAGTGCCTTTAAGGGGGATTTGTTCTGTCCTGATTCTCTTGAAGAGGGCTGTTTCAATCTGGTGGTGAGGTGCCTGCTCCTTGGAAAACAGATTAAATATTTTTTTTAATTAGACAAAGGAAATACGAGTGGTGGAATAAGATTCACACAGATCACCCTCTGCCAAAGGTGTGTTTATGGGATTGTGTTATATTGGAAAAATTGATGAGTAATAGCCAAGATATATATTATTTTGATCAAGTATTTTAATACTGTTAAAGTGATACAAATTATTCATTTTTTGTTTGTATTTTAACTGTGGTGTAAGAATAAAATACATTGTGCTTGAAACCGAGAAGTGCAACCCAATTTAATCACATTGAAATACAATGCCTAAATAAGGTAACAGTTAGGGTCTAGACTATCTCCTTGATAAACTTTGAGAAGGTTTGGTCTAGTCCATAGCACTGCCTTTCCATAGTAATGCTGGACATAAGGGATTTTCAGGGCAGGTGAGGATATAACTTTCATTCCAGTTAGACTGATTGTGAGGCCAAATTTCTTTTTGGCATCTAAGAAACAGTCCATGATGATGTTGTGATCTTTCTCTTTGTAGGTAAAAAAAGAGCATGGTCATCAAGAAGGAAGAACTTCTGATCAAGCTCTTCGAAAATCCTAGTTTTGGACAGAGGATGCAAATATTGCATAATTTATCATGTGTCTGGAAATGAAAATTCATTGTATATTCCAGTTTCTGAAGGCATATATATATAGATGAGTAAAGAAACAAACATGAAAAAAATAGAAAGATTGCAGCATCCGCTTTTTGTGGTTCTGGTTATCATGTTATCATTGACCTGGCAAAACGTTTAAATAAACATGTCAAGACAGATGATTTTGGCCAATAGTTTCTCGAGGTCCTCTCTGCAGAATGTTTTGTAACCTTTTGTGAGATCAATTGGATTCAAGTTTTGTTTACGAAAACATCTTCCATTCTGACACTTATGTGTTTTCATGTTATAGATTCCAAAATGGACCCTTATGGAAATCAACCTTTGCTTAGTGAGTCAATGGTTCATCCTACACTCTACTTGCCCTCATGAAATATGTTATTTTAACATTTTTAACCTCCCTCTGCTGAGTGGATGTGTAGTGTTTGGCAAGAGGGTGAATCCTTATGGTATTCTATTTGTATGGAAACCCAATGGTTGTCATGGTGATAGTCAAGTTATGATTTGTACACAGCAGTAGTTTCAGTACTATTGCACTTGCCTATGCCATATTTTACAAATGACTCCCTTTAGAATCGGGGTTAACTGATCAAGACAAGTTATAACTTATACGAGTTACATAAATGATCCGTTGGAAGCAATGGCTTAGTAGCATTTTTACTGGAATGTCAATCTAGTGACCCAGTTAATGTTCTCGAGGGACAGGCTCAAATCCTACAATGATAGATGGTGGAATTTGAATTCAATAAAAATCTGGAATTAGGAATGGTCATCATACTGTTGCTGATTGTCAGAAATCTCATCTGGTTCACTAATGTCTTGTCACCAGACATCCTTACCTGGTCTGGCCCACACGTAACTCCAGTCCCACAGCAATGTGTTAGACTCTTAACTGCCCTCTGGGCAATTACTAATGAGAAATAATGGTGGTTCAACCAGTGATGTCCACATTCCATGAATGAGTTTAAAAAAATTCAAAAACTCAGTCAGACTAAATGTTTTAGATTTTCATAGTATTCATTTTGATCTATCAGAGATTGTGATGGTGGGTACACTGATGTTAATAATAGTCATATGTGGTTGTAAGTTTGCTTGCTGAGAGGTTTTTTTCAAACGTTCTGTCACAATACTAGGTATAATCATCAACGAACTGGTGTTATGTCTCTCTTTCTATTTAGGTGTCTTGGTTTTTTAAATTGGGTGATATCATTTTCAGTTCTTTTCCTCAGAGGATGGTAGATGGGGCCCAAATCAATGTGTTTATTGATCGAATTCCTTCTTCATCTGTGTGTTAGGATACTAGTGATAGTGGGTCATGTCTTTTGGTGGCTAATTAGTGTTCACATATCCTGCTGGTTAGTTTTTTGCCTAGTTGTCTGATATAGTTTTTGTTACAGTCCTTGCACTGGTATTTTGTAAACGACATTAGTTGTTTGTATAGGGTCTTTTAGGCTCGTCAGCTGCTGTTTAAGTGTGTTGGTAGGTTTGTGGGCTACCATGCTGCCAAGGGATCTGAGTAGTCTGCAAGTAATTTCAGAAACGTCTTTGATGTAAGGTAATGTGGCTACAGGTTCTGGGCACGTTGTGTCTGCTTGTTTGGGTTTGGTATTGAGAAATTGGTGGGCTGTGTTTATTGGGTACCCGTACTTCCTGAATATGCTGTATAGGTATTTATATTCTGATGTTCGTAGTTCCTGGGTGCTGCAGTTTGTTGTGGCTCATTGATATTATGCAGCTGCATTTGTGAGTGTTGAGGTGATTGCTTCTGTAGTTAAGTATTTGGTCTGTCTGTGTTGTTTTCCTGTAGATGCTGGTTTATGTTCTCCATTATCTGTTCATTCCACTGTCACGTCTACGAATGGGAGTCTGTTGTCATTCTCCACCTCTTTTGTGAATTTTATGCCAGTAAGAATATTGTTGATGGTGTTATAGGTTTCCTCTAATTAATTCAGTTTTGTGATTATGCTAATTTCTCAACAAATCCTACCATCCTCTGAGAGAGAAAAAAAACTGGAAATGAGTCATCCACCTTAAGAAACCAAGACACATAAATAGAAAGCGGGACATAACACCAGTGCTTCATTGGAGTCACACAGAGGATTGTACCTAGTATGGTGACAAAACGTCTGAAAACAAATCTTCCAGCTCAGTGAGCAAACTTACAACTAGAACCTCAACCTGAGCTACAAATCTTCTCAAATAGCCAAATGTTTGCTTGTAAAATCATCAGAATGACTTTCAGGAATACTTTTAAGCTTAGATATTGTATTGGATGGATATGATATTATATATGGATACCCAAAATTGTCAAACTCGTGAGTGAGGAGGAATGAACTGGTTACCCTTCTTTATTCACCAATGCATTTGGTTGGTTGCAACAAGGTTAATTTTTAAAGAATCCTTTTATATGTGGGTGTCTTTCAATCAGAATCAAATGACTTTATGTTTTAAATACAATTAATTTAACAAAACTATCTTGGCTTAACAAAAGAGGGAGTTTATTACTTATTAAATGTGAGAAGCAATAACACATATACACAGATAATAAATGAGAGGCAAGTTCACAAAAACAGTTGGAAAAGATATTCAGATTTGTCTCTGAAAAGTAGACACTGGGATATTATCTCCATCATGTTCAGTGATACCAGTGACAATGATGTTGGTAGCTGAACAGTTGATGCTGAAGTCCTTGATTTTTCAGGTCAGTGGAAAGTCCTATAATCTATTTCATTTTGACTGTTGTTTCACTTGCTTTTTGGCTTCCAGCAGAGAGAGAGAGAGAAGCTTGTTTTCTTTTTCCTTACAGTGCAGGGACGGCTTAGCTGTGACTCTTTACAGCACACACATTTGTCCTGTCACGATCCATTTAGGAAAGCAAGCCTGAAACATGAGCTCTGCAATTTCTGGGATTATCATAAAAGTTAAAGATTTCATTAAGTTAATCAAAATCCATAGTCCCTTCGGCTGACCAACCAAGTTGATAGAAAACGGTAACTATATTTCTGTACTTAACAAGATTGTTAATAAACAATTGTTTATTACTAATAAATGAGTTGAACCACAGGCAAACAAAATAGAAATTATCAACCTAGAAATCTCAAACTTCAACTCTACCCCTCTTTAAACTTTCAGACAATGCATGGACAGACATGGATAAACAAAAATAAAATATTATGGATGGTGGAGGGAGAAAAAAGGAACCCAGTTTAATAGCACCTGTCCACAGAATTCAACAGAGAGCCCTTTTGCTTCTTCCAAACCTTTCTAATCTCTGAGCTTGTCCTTCCAAATTTCTTAAGTTCTTTACTGAAGCCACAGCGCAGTTGGCACACTAACTGTTCAGTCTTTCAGTCACTGATTAGAGGCAGCAGCTTATTGAAAAAATAATGAGTGAGAATAGCGAGCTACCTTCTAATTTTTTTTGTTACTTCTCTTCAAGTAGAGAAAAGATGTCTTCTTAGAATCAGAAGGCTTTCTCTCCCTGTATTGTTGGCACATAGGCAGTTCATCTGTCCAGGAGCCACAGAGGTGTTGCTATGTTGAGCATTCCTAACTCTCACAACTGGTCCTGATTATAAAAACAATCTGCGGCTTCTTTCTTGTTTTCTCCTGTGATGTGTCACAATTATTCATCAGCATCTAAGTGTGCATGAAATAATCTTTACTTTTGGTTTAAGTTTATTGTAATGTTATTCTGGTCCTTTGAAAGTCAAAGTCCACGTACAGAAGGAATGGAGAAAAATTAAATCACATTCTGCTCCTATAAAGGTGGCAAGTACAGGTAGGTATAGATTTGCTTTAAAATATGTCATCTGTCCATACAGAAACTCAGCCTCCCATCCGGACTAGATCAAACAAAATTTGTGAAACATTTAACCAAAGGATACAAAATCTGACTGAAGTCTAAATACCTGTATAAGAAACAAAGCAAAATAAACCGATCAGTAGCCTAAGTCGTTAAATTGGACAGATAAAATGGTTTGTAAAACAAATTAAGTATCTGTAACAAAATTTTATTACTCTAGTTGAAAATCACACAACACCAGGTTATAGTCCAACAGGTTTATTTGGAAGCACTAGCTTTTGGAGTGCTGCTCCTTCATCAGATGGTTCTGGAGTACAAGATCATAAGACACAAAATTTATAGCAAAGGTTTACAGTGTGATGCAACTGAAATTGTATATTGAAAATGACCTGGATTGTTTGTAAAGTCTCTCATCTTTTAGAATGACCATGTTGGTTTCAGTTCTTTCAATTGTAAATCCCAGAACTTTTTTAAAGATACATTCTCAAGTGAACTTTATCAATAGGTGCCATGTTGTCTCAGATAATGCACTGAAGGTGTGAGGTGCCCTGTGTGAGGCGCCTAGACCAGTTGAAGACTGTTGCTAAAGGATTAGAAACGAAATTGCACAGTAACCTGAACCAAAACAAAATCCTTAAACTACTGGCTGAGCACCATGGACCCAATCCCATTCCAGAGCAGCTAGATGAAGAATTGATTCTTGAAGTGGCTCCATCCAAAAACTCAAAAGTGCAGCTGGGGCTTTGGAAGAGATAAAGAGAGAAAGCAAGGAGGAAAATATTTCCAAGCTCTGAAATGGAGTTACAGCACAGAAAGAACTTAAGCAGATGGAAGGTATTAAGGAAGAGTCCTCCCCACCCAGAAACAGACCATAAGACCATAAGACATAGGAGCAAAAATTTAGCCAATCAGGTGTGCACCACCATTCAATCATGGCTGATATGTTTCTCAACCCCATTTTCCCACTTTCTCTCTGTAACTCTTGATTTCCTTGATACTCAAGAACTTATCAATCTCAATCTTCAATATACTCAATGATCTGGCCTCCACAGCCTTCTGTGGCAATTATTTCCGTAGATTTGTCACTCTCTGGCTGAAGAACTTTCTCCTTATCTCCATTTTAAAAGTTCTTCCCTTTACTCTAAGGCAATGCCCTTGGGTCCTAGTCTCTCCTACCAATGGAAACATCTTCCCAACATCTACTCTATCCAGGCCATTCAGTATTCCGTATGTTTCAATTAGGCCCCCCCTCATTCTACTAAACTCAATTGAGTATAAACCCAGAGTCCTCAAACATTTGTCCTATTTTAAGCGTAATATTCCTGGGATCATTCTTGTCAACCTCCTCTGAACTTGCTGTAGGGCCAGTACATCCTTCTTGAGATATAAGGCCCAAAACTGTGCACAATATTCCAAATGTGGTCTAACCAGAGCTTTATAGAGCCTCAGAAGTATATCCCTGCTTTAATATTCAAGTCTCTCAAAATAAAAGCCAGCATTGCATTTGCCTTCCTAACTACTGAATCAACCTACAAGTTTACAATAAAAACATGGATTAGAACTCTGAAGTCTCTTTGTACTTCAGACTTCTGAATTTTCTCCTCCTTATAAAACAGCCCATGCCTCTATTATTCCTACCAAAGTGCATGACTGCACACTTTCCTACATTGTATTCCATTTGCCACTTCTTTGACTAATCTCCTAACCTGTCCAGGCCTCCCCGCCTCCTCAATGCTACCTGTCCCTCTACTTATCTTTGTATCATCTGCAAACTTAGCCAGAATGCCCTCAGTTCCTTCATCTAGATTGCCAATGAAAAGTCATGGTCCCAACACTGAACCTTCCAGAACACCACTTGTCACTGGCTGCCATCTCCTGAGAAGGACCCTTTTATCCCCAATCTCTGCTTCCTGCCAGACAGCCAAGCTTCTATCCATGCTAGCACCTTGCCTCTGACACCACGGGCTCTTATCTGACTCAGCAGCCTTCTGTGTGGCACCTTGTCAAAGACATTCTTAAAATCCAGATAAATAAGATCCATTGGCTCTCCTTGGTCCAACCTGCTCATTATTTCCTCAAAGAATTCTAGCAGATTTGTCAGGCATGATGAAAACATGCTGACTTTGCCATATTTTACCATACCCTTCCAAGTGTTCAGAAATCTCATCCTTCACAATGGATTCCAGGATCTTATCCCCGAGTGAGGTTAGGTTAATCGGCCTAAATGTCCCTGACCATGAAACAAGCTTTGAAGTCTTTAAATATTCTTTATTCATTCCTAAACATGAAATGGGAGATATGGAGTCCTTCTGCATTACTTTTAAAAATGTAGTTGTACAGTTACATTAGCCATGAACTTGCATAGTTCAGAGTTAGTTAACAGTGAAGGCTCAAAAGCTCCCTTCAAATGTCTCTCTGAAAGATCCTTCTAAAAGGACCTGCTAAATATCTGCTGGCTTTGAGTAGACAGAAGTTTCCATCCTTGGGATCGATGAGTTGGTCTTAGAGGCATATTGCCAACAATTTCAGACTGCTCCAAATAAATGCTTGAAGCATTAGCTGGAGGTCGAAAGGCAAAAGCAAATCGTTTTTGACTGATGAGTCCAGTCTAAAAATATGATGTACCTATGATGAATTACACAAGTTGATGTTCGTAGAACAATTTTAAAAATTACCTCTGCACCCACCAACCTTTTGGAGCAGGAAAAGGCCATTTAGCTGCAGCCACCACTGATGGCTATTCCTTCATTCACAAGTCTAAGAATCTCAGCCAAGCCTTTCACAGCCACCCATAAGATCACTCAGATGGTAAGAGAAGAACTAAATAAAAAGGGAGCCACCTGAAGGAAGATGAGTTTAAAGGAGGGTGTGAAAAGTGCACACCAATACCAATGTTCTCCCTACAATAACAGCAATACTCACACTGAAAAGTACTGTTTGCTCTCTAACGGTGTGTAAAATAAATCCAACTTTTGTTTTAACTTCATGTAATAACTATAAAAACATTGAAACTGCGGCAGGAAAAGGCCAATTAGCTCTTCAAGCCTGCTTTGCTATTCAATATGACCATGGTTGATCCTCTGTTTCAAAGGCATATCCCTGCTTTATCTCTGTATCCCTCAATGTTTTTAAAAACTAAAAACTTACTTATCTGTCTCTTGGAGATATTCTGTGACTTGGTCTCCACGGCCTTTTGCAGTAGAAGAATGCTGGAATTTCCCTAGCCTTTGAGTGAAGGAGTATTTCCTCATCTTGGTCCTAAATGGTGTATATGTATCTTGAGACTGTGACTCCTGGTTGTAAACACCTCACCTTCACTGCATCTGGTCTGTGCAGCCCTATTAGAACTTTACACATTTCAATCAGAACCTCACATTATTTTAAGCTCTAGTGAATACAGTTCCAATCAAACAAACTTCTCTTCATAGGACAGTTCTGTCATCCCCAGTATCAGCCAAGTGAGCCTCCAATGAACCCCCTTATGGTAGCTATATCTTTTTTCAGATAGGGAGACCAAACCTGCATATAGTAATCCACATGTGGTCTCACGAAGGGCTTTGTGTAACTGCAATAAAATATCCCTATTTCTGAACTCAAATCCTCTTGCCATGAAAACCAAAATATCATTTGCCTTCTTAATTGCTTGCTACACCTGCCTGTTTACTTTTATTGACTAGTGTACAAGGACATCCAGATCCCTTTCTGCATTCACATTTCTCAGTATATCATCATTTAAATAATTCTGTTTATTTTTAAATCAAAATGTATCTTCTCATTTATCTGTAAATAAATGTGTTTGCCCACTCAATCAGTTTGTCTAAATTGTCTTGCAGCCTTCTTGCATCTATCAGACCATTCCTGCCCAGTTTTATGTCTTCAGAAAACTTGAAATTGTTGCATTTGGTTCCCTATATATCACAATAATAAGGGCCCAAGCATTGATCCCTGCAGCGGTTCACTAGCCACAGCCTGCCACTTGGAAAAAGACTCATTTATTCCTACTCTGTTTTGTGAATGTCAACTAATTGCCAGTCCATCCCAATATTTTACACCAAGTCCCATATATTTTAATTTTGTCATGAACATCTTATTTGAGACATTATCAAAAGCCTACCAAAAATCCAAATACACCACATCCACTTGTTCTCCTCTGTTTGTTCTTCTTGTTACTTTCTCAAAAACTCCAGTAAATTTGTAAAGCATTATATTCTTTTCATAAACCTTTTGTCTTATCCAGTTCATGCTTTGCAAGTTTTCTGTTATCACATATTTTATAATAGACTCCAACATTTTCCTTTCTAATGATGCTAGGTCAACTGATATTTAATTCTATGTTTTTTTTCTCCCTCCTTTTCTGAACAGTGGGGTTACATTTATCACCCTCCAATCTGTAGGAGCTGCTTCAGAGTCAACAGAAATTTGGAAGATGACCACCAATTCCTACTGTAATTCCAGGGCCACTTGATTTCATACACTGGGATGTCAATTATCGGGCCCTGGTGATTTGTTAGCTTTTGAGCCCATCTATTTCCTCAGCCATTTTTTAAAAAATCAGTACTGATTCCCTTCAGTTCCTCCCTTTTACTATATCTTTTGTAACATTTCTGGGAGCTCATTTGTGTCCTATTTTATCACAGTACTATTACAAGGTCTGAGTCCACAAACAGTGAGGAGTTGGTGGGGGGAGTGTAGTTGGGGGGGGGGGGGGGGGAAATAATAGGAAGGAAAAATGCAATCACAATTTTCTTATGGATTGTGAGAATAGGGAGGAAGATTTGTTTTAAACTTGTCCATAAGAAAAATGCACTTAACTAGTATCAGCATTACAATATTCAAAACATCGATTTGACACAGCAATAATGCTATTATAATAACCAGCAATTTCGATTTGTAGATTTCATACAAAAAAAAGCACCAATTGTGAACGTATTTGAGATTATCAAATTGAAGTCATCACGTTTCTTCCCAATGTTTCCACTTCTGCATGGAACTCTAAACTGTGTAGCCTGCTGTTTTAAAGACACGAAGGTTAAATATTTTAGACACAGGGAGGAAACTGAAAACTCATATTTTCAACACAAACATATGAAATACTAGCGGAGTCCTTCTTTAAAGATTTTCAAAGAAATGTTTATAAAATTATATTTAAGCTATTGATACAAAGGATCTGGATCCTTACATTTCCTACTCCAGTGCCTGGCAGACCTCACAAGCCGAACACTAAGATAAAATAAAGAAATCCGGATGCTGGAAATCAGAAGCAAAAACAGAAATGGCTGGGGAAAACAGGTGTAGCAGCATCTGAGGAGAGTCAACAGAGTTAATGGTTCGGATCCAGAGTCCCTTCTTCAGAACAAACACTAAAGATGGTCAATTAACACACATTTAAAATGTATTGACACTCATGTTCGGATCCTCAGAAAAGTCAGCTTTTGTTTAAAATGGAAAGCTCACTTTTTTCATAAAGGTCTCCTTTGCAGAAACCATCAGTTCAAATCAGTGCTGATCAATCCTCCGGGAATATCATTCGGAAGACAGCTTTGTTTCATTAATCCTTGTAGACGTCAGAAGTGATGCAAAGTTCCATGTCTTTATCTCAGCGGCGGTACCTCAAAGCTTTGGAACTAACCTGGTGCAGCGGCTCATTGCGGCTCACTGGGGAGTGTCCTGCCCACTCCTCTCAGGAGCTGCTGCCCAGACTGCTGCTGAGTGCCCAAGAGTGGACAGGGTGGAGTTTTCTGCCTGAAGATCAGCTCTCACGGACTGAAGACTGACGTCCAAACTCAAATCATAAAGGAAAAGACAGTGCCGCTGATTCAACTGCTAACCAGAAGTAGGAATATTCACATCTCAGCACAGACTCAGTTCATGCCGAAGCGGGGAAACAGAACTTTGCTGCTTTGAAAAAGCACGGAAATCTTCCGGCTTTGCAATCGTTTCGTTATCAGTGGTGAGCATTTTTTCAGAAAGTAACAGTTTTAGCCAACTCAGGGCGAAGTCTCTACTCGAAATAAAACGCATGTAAAATATTCCCAGTTTTATGATGCCGACCTCAGTTTGAAATAAGCGATAAAGTTGACGGGTTTAAAAATGATGACAGCTTGATTCCAACATGCCTTCGAATATTCACTGACTTTCATTCAGTCTTGGACAGGCAGGAAGAGAATAATGCAACTTTCACCCGGTCAGGACCAATTCCCCAAAAACTGTTCTCAAATAGACTCCTTGAGGAATCGGAGCGCGTTTCTCCAAACGATCTATCAGTACTTCTGCAACAAAACCTGGGGAGAGCAGAACTTCAGCGGGAGTAACGCCATCCCGGAGGACTTTTTCATGAGCAAGGAGGAGCTGCTGCTGAAGTACCTGGGTCCCCGGCGGTCGTCCTTCTTTGTGCCGGTCTGTTTGAGTTACCTTTGCATCTTTGTGGTCGGCGCATTCGGAAACGCTCTGACCTGCATCGTCATCGCGAAGCACAAAGTGATGAGAACCCCGACCAATTATTACTTATTCAGCCTCGCCATTTCCGATCTCTTGGTGCTGATTCTGGGCATGCCTTTGGAACTGTATGAGATGTGGAGGAATTACCCGTTTCTCCTCGGTCAAGCCGGGTGTCACTTTAAAACCTTCCTTTTTGAGATGGTTTGCTTTGCTTCAATACTGAATGTGACGGCCCTCAGTGTGGAGAGGTACATCGCCGTCGTGCATCCCCTGAAGGCGAAGTATGTGGTGACCAGAACTCACGCCAAACGGGTCATCTTAACGGTGTGGCTGATCTCCCTCTGCTCAGCCATTCCCAACACCAGCCTCCACGGCATCTATTACCTGAGGACCCCGTTTGGGGAACACATTGAGGAGTCCGCTATCTGTATGCTGCTAAAGCCCGCCTGGATGTACAATCTGGTCATTCAGATCACCACAGTGCTGTTTTTCGTCGTCCCTATGATCATCATTAGTATGCTGTACTTACTGATTGGCTTGCAACTGAAACGGGAGAAGGTCATCTCCGACTTCAAGCCTGGATTGGGAAACGCCAATTATCAAACCGCCCGCATGGAGCAGGAGAAGGTTAGGAGGTGCCAAGTTACCAAAATGCTCAGTAAGTTTGAAATAAAAGAACGTTTACACAAACAATCCTTCCACCTTCTGCGAACAAAAGGGAGCAAGTCCTTTGAAAGGACAGTATTCCTCATGTCCGCCTAGGTTTTCAGAAGAGTTTACTATTACCTCACACCTCTAGGAGTACGTTCTCTTAAAAATACATCAGGAACACTTCGCGGGGACATTGTAGTCTGAATGAATTAGAATGCTGATTTCCAAAATCAGTCACCACTGTGAGGTTTTTAAAAAGAAATCTGGTGAGGCATTTTTTCAGTGCACAAATGTGAGTTGGCTTTTACACCATTCATACAGGTCCTTACAGCTGGAACAATGCTGTTGCAAATTGCGGGGAAAAATAGATAATGAGAAACCAAGAAGGTTGTAGAACCAGCGCGATGCGATGAGGGAAATCCGCACATTGTTCTGACAGACTCCCGGGTGCGGTTCCTCAAATTGTCACAGTTCCAGATGGGATTAGATTACTTACAGTGTGGAAACAGGCCCTTCGGCCCAACAAGTCCACACCGACCCGCCGAAGTGCAACCCACCCATACCCCTACCCCTACATTTACCCCTTACCTAACACTACGGGCAATTTAGCATGGCCAATTCACCTGACCCGCACATCTTTGGACTGTGGGAGGAAACCGGAGAACGTGCAAACTCCACACAGTCAGTCGCCTGAGGCGGGAATTGAACCCAGGTCTCTGGTGCTGTGAGCCAGCAGTGCTAACCACTGTGCCACCGTGCCGCCCATACCGATCCCTCCAAACTGTTACACTCTCAGGTGAGGAGAGATGAGCCGGTTCCCCTTCCACTCAATTCCCTCCGTTGGTTGCATCAAGGTTAATTTAAAAATGGATCTCCTCCCTTGTGGGTTCTTTTTTTGCTCAGACGCAACATGTTTTAAAACAAGCCAAAGTGACTCCCTCCTTAGGTTAATTCAAAAGAGAGAAAAAAGCCTGGTTAAATTGGCTCCTGTCAAACCACAAATCCATGTGAGTCCGGGAGAGACGTATCCACAAGGGAAGGGACTCCTTTTTGAAGTGAACTTGGTTGCAACAAGGGGGTTGTTGAATAAACAAGGGTATGGTCCATCTGTCCTCACTCTGGAGCTTTACAGTTTGAAATATTCATCTGGAACTATTCACAAGTCAGGGAACCTCACTCAGGACCCGCTCATAATAAATCGCGGGATCTTACTGTGATTTAAACCCACAGATAAAACATCAGATTTAAGATGATAAATTGCCACTTAAAAACCAATTGTTCAAATAAAACTGCGAAAAGCTTTTTTTTTGAGTTTGCATTTCTGCCATATTGAAATGTCTGCGTTCGACCACTGTATATTCCTAGTAGAATTAGGGTTAGCTACTTTTGAAGGTGTAAATGTTTAGTCTCTTAAATAGTTAAAAAAAAACCCAGTGAGACACTCAAGGTTAGAATTTTACAGTCAGAAACTCTAAAAAATTAACGGGGTGGCCAATGATTTACAGGTGGAAACTGTGAGTAATGAGATTAATGAGTATTAGTAGTAGAGAGGGTAAAATTGGACCAGAGGGAATTAGAACTTTAAGAAAAAGAAAAATAACAGAGATGGACAGGACAGTAAAGAGCAAGGAGAGAGGAGAGTTTCAAGAAAACCCAACAAAAAAAAAGAGTATGAATTAAGACAGCTCAAAGTAAGAAACAGGAATCCTACTGGGTCCCATGAAGTCACTATTGGCTGAGGTGTGAGGGTGAGGCAACTTACATTTAATTCCTAGCTTTGAGGAGGCAAGGTTGAAACTTTCTTAGCAAACTTGACAGGATAGACACAAAAAGGATGTTTCCTCTTCTGGCAGAGTTTTGGACTAAAGGGCATAATCTCAGAATAAGGGGTTGCATATTTAAGACAGAAATGAGGAGGAATTTCTTCTCTCAGAGGGTGATGAACCTATGGAATTCTTTACAGGAGAGAACTGTAGAGCCTGGGCCATTAAGTACATTCAAGTTGGAGACAGAATTTTAATTGGGAATCAATGGTTATGGAGAAAAGGCAGGAAGACAGAGTTGAGAATGATCAGATCAGCCATGATCTCATTGAACAGTGCAGCAGACTTGATAGACTGACTGACCTTCATCTGCTCCTATGTCTTAATATCAGAAGGTGGGAAGAGTGATTGGAAATTGAGCCCACATTGGAAAAAGGGAAATACTGGAAATCTTTCTCAGGATAGAAATTATAGTGTTCAGTTGAAAGGTAAGAAGCCTATGTATTTTAACCGATACAAGGCAGGGCAAGTTCAGATCAATTGTTGAAAGCTATTGGAAAATCTAATGGGATTTATCAGGGCACGTATAGAAAGTGCAAAGAATGGGAGTCAGTCGGACAGCATATCAGGCAAGGCTATGACTCAGACGTCAACTGTGAATCCCTGTGAAGACATTCCTTAGAGTGTGAATGAGGTTAAACAAATTCCTGAGATTTAGACCATAAGACATAGGAATGGAAGTAAGGCCATTCGGTCCATCGAGTCCACTCCGCCATTCAATCATGGCTGATGGGCATTTCAACTCCACTTACCCGCATTCTCCCCGTAGCCCTTAATTCCTTGTGACATCAAGAATTTATCAATCTCTGCCTTGAAGACATTTAGCGTCCCGGCCTCCACTGCACTCTGCAGCAATGAATTCCACAGGCCCACCACTCTCTGGCTGAAGAAATATCTTCACATTTCTGTTCTGAATTGACCCCCTCTAATTCTAAGGCTGTGTCCACGGGTCCTAGTCTCCTTGCCTAATGGAAACAATTTCCTAGCATCCACCCTTTCCAAGCCATGTATTATCTTGTAAGTTTCTATTAGATCTCCCCTTAATCTTCTAAACTCCAATGAATACAATCCCAGGATCCTCAGCCATTCCTCATATGTTAGACCTACCATTCCAGGGATCATCCGTGTGAATCTCCACTGGACACGCTCCAGTGCCAGTATGTCCTTCCTGAGGTATGGGGACCAAAACTGGACACTGTACTCCAAATGGGGCCTAACCGGAGCTTTACAAAGTCTCAGTAGCACAACGGTGCTTTTATATTCCAACTCTCTTGAGATAAGTGACAACATTGCATTTGCTTTCTTAATCACGGACTCATCCTGCATGTTTACCTTCAGAGAATCCTTGACTAGCAGTCCCAGATCCCTTTGTACTTTGGCTTTATGAATTTTCTCACCGTTTAGAAAGTAGTCCATGCTTGTATTCTTTTTTCCAAAGTGCAAGACCTCGCATTTGCTCACATTGAAAAAATTTACCGGGATTTTGCATCTTGTGCAAGAACAGCCTCATTTTGACAGGGAGAGGCAAACAGCCTGCAGAGATACCAAGGGATACTGAGGCCAGTCAAACTCTGTTGCTGGGAAAAGGCATGACTTCCTACAAGAGAGTACAGTAAGTGCCAAGGTGCTGGAAGAATGGACTGACAGAGGATGCTTTTCCATCCCCCTTTACTGGGTGCAAATGGAGTGTGACCTTGTGTCAAGGTCAGTGATTGAGAAGCCATTCCCATTGTGCCTATGGATGGGATTGACTTGCTTCTCACCAATAATGGGATCAAAGATAATAGCATACTCAGTAGTCTCTGAAAGGCCCTTTGAGGTCAGGGAGACCAAATAGCCTGCAGAAAAAAAGGCTTGACACTTTCTCTGCCAGGCTTAAGTGAGGACTGCAGAAGCTGGAGATTAGAGGCATCTGAGGAGCAGGAAAATTGACGTTTCGGGCAGAAGCCTTCCTGATGAAGGGCTCCTGCTTGAAACGTCGATTTTCCTGCTCCTCGGATGCTGCCTGACCTGCTGTGCATTTCCAGCACTATTCTAATCTTGGCTTTCTCTGCCAGTGTGGTCATGCCAGCTATGGGTGGACAAGCTCAGCTATTGGAGGTTGAAGAAGAATTGCAATTGAAAGATTCTCTGGTCTGATTATCCAAAACATTATTTTTTCTGGAGTCTAAAAGACCTTGAGGAGTAAATAAATAGAACTTCCTTATTTGCAATCTAACAGTTGACCCACTGGCTCAGACTGTTCACACTCAATCTGATGAAGAAGCAATCTCAAAAAGTTGCCATATTAAAAGTGAGGAGAAAGTGAGGTCTGCAGATGCTGGAGATCAGAGCTGAAAATGTGTTGCTGGTCCTTGGATGTTGCCTGACCTGCTGCGCTTTTCCAGCAATACATTTTCAGCTATATTAAAAGCGAGCCAACATTGTGACGAACAGCCCAGAATATCCTGTCTGTAAAAAGAAAATTAAATCCAATCTGGTCATTTACTGTTTCATCAGTTTACTCTCAATCATTAGCAAAGTGTTATAAGGTGTTATTTAATGGCACTCTCAAGAAACACCTACTCACAAATAACCTGCTCAATAATGCTCAGTTTTGGTTATATCAAGTTCATCAAGTTCCAGACTTCATCAGCATTTTGGTCCAAACAAGGACAAAGTAGTTGAGTTCCATGATAAGGTTAAGGTGGTAACCTTGAAATAAAGACGAGATTTGTTCAAGTGAGGCATTAGCAGCACTAACAGAATTGAGGGCAATGGGAGTAAAGGAGAAAACTCTCCAGTGGTTGAAATCATATCTAGCACTAAGGATGAGGACAGTAATTGGCAATGAACCCAGCCTCAGGATATCACTTCAGAACTTCCCAAGGTAGTGGCCTGGGCCCAAACATCTTGAGTTGCTTCCATGATGATCACCTGTCTGTCATGAGATCAGAAGTCGGGACATTTATTGATAAATAGAAAATGCTTTAACCTTGCACCTTTCTTGAATTACCCAGGAGCACAGGAGAGCCTATACACACCCTCTGCTTTTCCCTGACATCTTGACATTCAGCTCCATTTGAAATTTGGTCTTCTTATGTCTGTCCCAGTGAGGGGCAGATGAAATGTTCAGCAGTATGTTTATCATTTCAGCAATACCCATTTCAGCTGTGTCCTATTAATTTTTCACTCTGTTCCAGTTAGGAATTTCAGGAAGCTACTTGTGGCTCAG
This sequence comes from Hemiscyllium ocellatum, assembly GCF_020745735.1. NCBI lineage: Eukaryota > Metazoa > Chordata > Chondrichthyes > Orectolobiformes > Hemiscylliidae > Hemiscyllium > Hemiscyllium ocellatum. The sequence goes on along the minus strand of NC_083413.1, from coordinate 44,246,261 downwards.
AGAACTATATTTGCAGGAAGTATCATCAGCTGCACCAGCTTGAGCTTAGTGTTTTTGTTTTATTTAAGCAGCTCTATCAATTTGTCTTGACATTTACATCAATTTGTTTATGTAAATTTCTAGGTCCCTTTGTTTGTGCACAAAATTGTACCACTTTGTTTATATTACTTTTCCCTATTAATCTTCTAAAATGAATCACTTTACAGTGCTCTGCATTAATTTAAATCTGTCAACTTCACCAGACTGCTTCTATTCTCATCACTGTTTACTTCATTTGTAAGGTTTGTATCACTCACAATTGTTAGTGATACAAAATCTATGATGGGACCCTACACTGACCTTAGTGGCTTATTGATATCTTCACCAAAGAGGACAGTTGCCTATGTTTCCCTTTTCTTTCCAAACGTTCCCTTTAATGTTGACAAGGAGCATTTTATGAACCCCTGCCCTGAAGGATGTCAGACCTGCCAGGCCAAAGCACTCCAGGTTAAATCCACTGGGAAGATTTTCATATGCCAGCACACATCAAAAAAAAGTTGAAGAAGCCTGTTCTAAAATGTTGCTTGTGCTGTCCGAGTTCTTAATAATTACCAATTAAATAATCTCACTTGTTTCAGCCTCATTAAGTAAAAGCTTTCACCTTTCGGTGATGTGTATTGTACCAATGAGGAAAATGGCACAAAAGGGGATATGCACCTCAGCCAGTTTAAATTAAGTGATCTGTTCAAACAATTGCTTTATATGAAATGCATTTATTTTACCAATATCACACAGTATAAAAGCTGTAGACTGAACTTTGATGTTAGTTTTTTCGGTTTTATTATATGTCATTGTTGGTATGTCACTATATCTTTAATGGATAGAATATGTCAGTTCTGGATGTAAGTTTGCTCGCTGAGCTGGAAGGTTCATTTCCAGATGTTTCGTCACCATGCTAACTAACATCATCAGTGAGCCTCCGGTGAAGCCGGAGTCAGTATATCTTTAGAAGACATCCTAAAGATATCATTACTGTTCATAGCGTGTGACTTGAGGGTTTAGAGATTAGAGATAGCATCTTAATTTGGATCATTTGAAGCATGACACATGACAAGAAACTTAACATGAGCCCAGACATTGATGTGCTAATAAATACAATATTTGTATATATCGTTGAACTCCTTAGCTGGCTGAGCTAATAAATATCTTTTGGATTCAACACCATGCCATATCCACACCTAGATTCTTAAGTTACAGGGGAAAACATAACCATTGCCACATCAGGTAAAGTCACCAAAGAGGACATGGTTAGCAGTGATGGACGTCAATAAAAGTAATCCATGATCTCAGTGGTAGTTATTAGGAAAATTGATTGAAGATCTACTGAACAGCAGTTTTAGACTTCAGAGAATCTGGACAATTGGCTACAACAGTTTCAGAGAGTACAGGAGGATTTTGTGTTAAGTTTCATGATCAGTGTGTGAATATACATTTAAGAGATACTGTACGTAATATAACTTTTGGAGACATACTAATGGCATCATCACTATATCCTGGCATGTGGCCTTAGGGTATAAAGATTGCATATTTGAACTTAACGTGGATCACTTGAAGCATGGCATGCTATAAGCAGCCTGCTGCTCTGTACAATATAATCGCTTAATGTGAGCCCAGTCACTGATGTGCCTGTGAATGTATTATTGAGATAGATTAGTGAACCGTAATAAATGTCCATTAGATTCTTTAACACCACGATGTCCATGCCTGGTTTCTTGTGATGACAGATAGCTTAATCATTGCCACATTGGGTAAATTACATTATTGGAAGCAAAACCCGTAAGATTTACAAGTCTGGAGTATAAAAGGTAGCAAATTGAATTCCTTTGTCTGTTATCTTAACAGAAGCCCTATATCTTATTTTGATACAGAGGTTATAGAATCAACAAGTAAAAAATGAGGTCTGCAGATGCTGGAGATCACAGCTGAAAATGTGTTGCTCGTTAAAGCACAGCAGGTTAGGCAGCATCCAAGGAATAGGAAATTCGACGTTTCGGGGATAAGCCCTTCATCAGGAAGGGCTTATGCCCGAAACGTCAAATTTCCTATTCCTTGGATGCTGCCTAACCTGCTGTGCTTTAACCAGCAACACATTTGCAGTTATAGAGTCAACAAGGCTACTTTGCATGTTAATATTCAAATAAATTGCTTTAAAATCTTTATACCACACAATAGCTGTGATGCCAATTTTAATACTGAGCCTAAAAACTAGAAATTCACAGGAAAAGTAATGGATGTGTTTGCCTTAGGAACCATAGCTTTAGCACCTGATGAATGCAAGCAGAAAATGCTGACTGATTAATGTTACTATTACTTCCTGTTGTGATTAGGAAGGAGCCAGAGGCAAAGAAATTCAGAGCTGCATTGTGCATTGAATTTTGATTGTCCCAGAAAATGTTGTGCCAGCAGCTGTTTGCAGGAGGCAACACAACTTTCTGACAGCTTCTCTGGAAAGTGACTATTCTTCTCAAAGTTCAGATACATATTGTCCTGGGTCTGTACTCTCTAAATAGGAACACAAACAGTCCATTCAACTCCTCAGCCTCTTCTATTGTTCTGTTAGTCCAGAACCGACCTAAATGATAACTCCATATACTGTCTTGGTTCTTGAGCCTTTAGACCCTTACCTATCGTAAATTCTCCTTTGTACTTGACTTCTCCACCAGAAGAAATAGTGTCTACCTAATCTATCAAATCCTGTAATCATTTTAAGCACCTCAATTAAAGCACCCTTTAACTTTCCATGTTTAAAAAGATTAAAAACTAAGCTGTGCAATCTGTCCTCATAATGGTATCCATTTAGCCCAGTATTGTTCTGATTAATCTTCACGACATCCTCGTCTATTGTATCCTTATTGAGGAGCAATGCCCAGAACCTAATGCAGTACTTAGCTGAGTTATATCAGAACATTGTGAAGCTGAAACACATCTCCCAATTGTTGTATTCTAGACTTCCCTTTGGATGGGAATGTGGATTCTTATAAGTGCACATATTTGTGGCTACCTGCTGAAAATGCAATTTACGGTTAAATTTGTGGTTTCTGCATGTAATTCTCTTTCCCTACCCAATCAAGTTTTGAGAAAGATCCTCAGGTAAAAATGCACTTTCTTAAAGTGTTACAGCCCCACAGTATGGACAAGCACATGAAAATCCTTTCATTCTCTAACAACTGTTGTGAACCCCAGAGAAGTATCTCCCAAACCTCTACAGTATCGCAAAAGAAAGCAGGAGAATGTCACTTTAAAAGTTCTGTAAGTGGTCGCTTCTTGACTCATTCAGCCCTAGTTTTATTGAATTCAATGTTACTTTGTTACTTTTGACCATTAAAACATAATAGTTATTTTGAATTATTGCAGCATTGTAAATTATTCCATTTTTAACTTTTGCACTGATGATTCAATTTGTCCTTTTCAGTTGTTCTGGTGATTGTGTTTGGAATCTGCTGGGCACCTTTTCACACAGATCGATTAATGTGGATTCTGATAAACAACTGGACTGAAGAACTGCACAGGTTGTATCAGTGTGTACATATTGTCTCCGGTGTATTCTTCTATTTAAGCTCCGCAGTCAATCCCATTCTCTACAACCTCATGTCTACTCGATTCAGAGAGATGTTTAAAGAAGTGATGTGTAGCCGAAAATTCCAAGGTTCCAAACCTGGATGGTATTCTGCCAGTGTAACCCGCATGACAACCCGCAGCACTGCATTGGAATCTAGTCCCTGTAATGGGATACCATTGTCTGATATTGAAGACTATGAATAATATCTTGAATGCGGAATGTGGATACAAGTTAAACTTAATTGACTGGATTATGTAATGTTGTGGCCATTTTGTGACCATTCTAAATTCTTGATTTTATTCGCATTGTGTACTATGTCTTTAACTATGATTAAGTTTTTTACAAAGTTCTCAACTATACATCGAAAGAAATGGGTTTTGTATCTTAAACTTTCGGTCCATTGGACATCCCCTTTCCTGATCCTATTCTTTTTATCTGAAAGGATAAAAAAAACTTTGCAAAAAGTCACTGCAGTCTCTTAAGAAACAAACCTGCAATCTCTACTACCCAGATGGACCACAACAGCAGATCCATGGGAATACTGCCTCTTGCAAGATCTCCTCCCAGTCATAATCAATCGGGCTTGGAACTTTATCACTATTTGTTCAATGTGGTTGGTTCCAAATCATGGAACTACCTTTCATGAAGTTTTCTTAACACCCCCTCTCGCATGAACTACAATAGTTCAAGGAAGCAGTTCACTACCACCTTCTAAAGGATGTTTTGTGATGGGCAATAGATGCTGCTTTTTGCCAGGAACTTGGGGCGGCACGGTGGCACAGTGGTTAGCACTGCTGCCTCATAGCGCCGGAGACCCGGGTTCAATTCCCGCCTCAGGCAACTGACTGTGTAGAGTTTGCACGTTCTCCCCGTGTCTGCGTGGGTTTCCTCCGGGTGCTCCGGTTTCCTCCCACAGTCCAAAGATGTGCAGGTCAGGTGAATTGGCCATGCTAAATTGCCCGTAGTGTTAGGTAAGGGGTAAATGTAGGGGTATGGGTGGGTTGCGGGTCGGTGTGGACTTGTTGGGCTGAAGAGCCTGTTTCCACACTGTAAGTAATCTAATCTAATCTAAAATAAAACTTCCACATCCTGTGAAAAGCATATAGAGACTGTAAATGTCTTTTGTAGGTCTTGAAGTAAGTTATTGCTCAGGCCAAAGACAGCTGTTGAAAAACTACATCTATGAGGAAGCAATTGCAGCTACTATGACTCTTTCATATTGCAGATTTTGGTAGTGAAGTTGATCTTATTCAGCAGTGCGATACGCACTAAAAATTAATCAAAACAGATTTAAAACTTGCTTGAAAATCAGCTTGGTGTAAACTGGCTTACTGATTCCTAGTGTATGTTGCACTATGAGCAAAATGAAGTTTAAATTAACCTCATTAGTCTTTTGCTATCATTCCAATTTATGGTGAAGAGATGTACTGGGGATTTCCACAAGAGCAGACTCAAATTGAAGAAAGTGTCATACTGAACAATCATGGGACACTTCTGGGCAATTAGTTTTAGAGAGCTATTAGCAGAAGCCTTATTAGAGATGACCTGTCAACATAGCGAAGGCTGATACATGGTATGTGATTACCTGCAAAGTGAAAAATGGAGAAAGTGACCTCAGAATAAATCCATACAAATATGGTGTTGATGTGTATAGATATTTTCCCATATAACATATCAATGATGTACTGAAGCGTGCACCCCCACAGGAAAAAGAATCAAAATGCTGCCAATTGAAAACCAACTTTAATGTTCTAAACTGAGATGAAATCTCTCATCTGTGAGCTTTTATAAGAAATTATCATCTTGGTTAAGATTAGCTGTCAAGTCTTTCTTCTCTTATGCTAGTATTTTGGCAAAAACCATATAAGCAACTGTTTTTTTTTGGAAGAACTGATGATTATTTATCTCATGCAATAGCCCCAAGAAGTGATCTATTTACAATTTCCAGCATATAGCCTAAATTCATAAATCAAGATACATTTCCCACGCCACTCACATATCACATCTATGGATTAATTTGGATTTACCATTTTACGGGTTTTATATATTAGGCTTTACTTAGTTTACTTTAGTCTGTTACCTCTGAAGAATATCACTCATTCACCAAAGCAAATCAATTAGAAGTGAGATTAGGCTAGTTAGACTTGATATAATGTAATAAAACAAAGAAGTGTGGATTCTGGAATCTGAAACAAAAACAGAAGATGCTGGAGAAACTCTGCCGATCTGACAATATCTGTTGAGAGAACGTTTCTGACAAAGGGTCACTGGACTCATAACATTAACTCTCTTTCTATCTCTGCACCTGCTCCTGAGTTTCTCCAACATTATAACATAACCTTTCTGTGTGAAGACCAGAGATATATTGTGAGCTGAATTGACCATACAACATATAGAAACACATTGCGTAAATCATTTGGTCTTTCCTGTCAAGTTTGCTGCGCAAAGGCAAGTCTGATCCATTGTGTTATGACCTCCAGGTAGGTAGATGTGAACTCCACCCCAGTCAGAACAGATATCAAACTCTGTTCACTTCGAACTAGTCTGATGCACTGTGGCTATCCAACCAATTGAGCCAGCCAGCACTCAAAGATTTCAAGTGTTGTGACAACATACACTTTTACATGTCTGTTCTATCAAAGAACTGGAGAATTTATGGTAGAGGCTCGGATTTCTTTCTATTTCATGACTGTCCAGGAAACTCTTCTGCCTTACTGTCTTTCATTTTAGAAGGAGTCACAACTTGTTTGGCTGCAATATGCACACACCACTTTTGGGCATCCAGTCCTGGAGTGACACGAAGATGTTGTTGAAGTGATGATTTATTTTACGAGTGTTCTACTGCCTGCTTCGTTAACATTAAAATATGATTTGACACAACAGTGAAATTGCGATAAGTCAAATTAATATAAACTGAATAAAAATCAAAAGAATTGTGGATGCTGTAAATCAGAAGCAAAAACAGAAATTTCTGGAAAAGCTCAGCAGGTCTGGCAGCATCCGTGGACAGAAATCAGAGTTAGCGTTTTGGATCCAGTGACCCTTCCTCAGAATGGTGGATAAACTGAACTCTGATTGTGGTGAAACTATTAACCATTCCTGCAGGTAAAAAAGCAACTCTTGGAAAAGGATGTCCATTGGAAGCCAAAGTTCTGGACTGGTAGCTGCATTAAGCAAATTTGTAAAGATTTGTCTTGGGATTGCACTAACCAATTGGAGCAAGGCTATGTTGTGTTGAAGTGGAAAATGATGAAGTAGCCTACAGCAATGGCTACAAAATGCTCTCACTCGTGTTCTGATTGTGCATACAATGAGACATTTTTAGCATGGATGAAACTAAACTGTTTCACTGTTTTTTTATCAGTTCACTATTTAATATTTAACAATTAAATGTCTAACTGTGGAAGCAAAACAGTGAATGTGTAACAGTTGTGGTCTGCACCAACCTGGATGACACTGAAAAGCTGCCGCTGATGGTAATGGAAAATTCAAAATATAGTGCAGTTCTGACAATGGCTAAACACCATCCATGCAGTGTGAGGCTAACAAACTTAGATGATCTCTAGAAATTGAAGCATGGATCAGGAAAGTGAGCAAAATACATCAAAGGAAGAGAAGGAATATTATCAAACTGTTGACTCTAAAGAGTTTGATGAATGTCTGTCTGCTCATTCAGTCGAATCTCTGAAGTCATATAGAAGCTCTAGAACTTCACACTTTAGCAGGGAAGCATGTTGAACTGTATGACAACATGGCATATTTGCCTGAAGACAGCACACTAAAGAGGAGAAAATTACTGAATCCTTCTAATGCTAACTCCCAACATTACTCAGTGGCTTTTATTGTACAAGATCAGGTATGAACAAATTGAAAAATAAAGACATTTGTCTTTATCTGTCTTTATATGCCAGCTGAGTTTGAATTTAATAGTTTTAATAAACCACTCCAGTAATCTAATCTAATCAAATTACTGTGAATGGAGAAGTCCCAGGTGGTTTTAGATTATTGAAATCCATAAAGTCAAATAATAAATAGACTGATAGAGTTAAAAATAAATATGTAACAATAAATATTAAATCATAAGTGTGAAATGCAGATAAATGGAGAGAGGAGAAAACACAAAGATTAAAGCAAAATAAGTAAAATTACAAATAAACTGTAAAATTGGTGTAACAAGTTCACTTTGATAAAACTAAAAATCAAGAGAATTAAAATGGACTGCCTACTTGCTATCATCATTGTACACAATCACATCATTATCAAAATTCAGGCAAAGCATTGTGGATGCTCGCAATCTGAAAACACAGAACGTGTTGGAGAAACGCAGCAGACCTGGGAGCATCTGTGGAAAGGAAAACAGAGTTAATGTTTTATGTTCAGTATGCCACCTTTGCATTGTCAAAGAACCATATTGAACCCAAAACATTAATTCTTTTTCTCTAAAGTCAGATTGAGTCCCATTTTCTTAAAGATTTTACATGGCTTAACAATATGGACATCAGTAAGGCGTTTGACAAGGTTCCCCATGGGAGACTGATTAGCAAGGTTAGATCTCATGGAATAAACGGAGAACTAGCCATTTGGATACAGAACTGGCTCAAAGGTAGAAGACAGACGGTCGTGGTGGAGGGTTGTTTTTCAGACTGGAGGCCTGTGACCAGTGGAGTACCACAAGGATCGGTGCTGGGTCCTCCACTTTTTGTCATTTACATAAATGATTTGGATGCAAGCATAAGAGGTACAGTTAGTAAGTTTGCAGATGACACCAAAATTGGAGGTGTAGTGGACAGTGAAGAGGGTTACCTCAGATTACAACAGGATCTGGACCAGATGGGCCAATGGGCTGAGAAGTGGCAGATGGAGTTTAATTCAGATAACTGCGAAGTGCTGCATTTTGGGAAAGCAAATCTTAGCACGAAATATACACTTAATGGTAAGGTCCTAGGGAGTGTTGCTGAACAAAGAGACCTTGGAGTGCAGGTTCATAGCTCCTTGAAAGTGGGTGGCAGGTAGATAGGATAGTGAAGAAGGTGTTTGGTATGCTTTCCTTTGTTGGTCAGAATACTGAGTACAGGAGTTGGGAGGTCATATAGCAGCTGTACAGGACATTGGTTAGGCCACTGTTGGAATATTGTGTGCAATTCTGGTCTCCTTCCTATCAGAAAAGGTGTTGTAAAACTTGAAAAGGTTCAGAAAAGATTTACAAGGATGTTGCCGGGGTTGGAGGATTTGAGCTGTAGGGAGAGGCTGAACAGGCTGGAGCTGTTTTCTCGGGAGCATTGGAGACTGAGGAGTGACCTTATAGAAGTTTACAAAATTATGAGGGGCATGGATAGGATAAATAGACAAAGTCTTTTCCCGGGGTTGGGGGAGTCCAGAACTAAAGGCCATCAGTTTAGGGTGAGAGGGGAAAGATATAATGGGCAACTTTTTCACGCAGAGGGTGGTACGTGTATGGAATGAGCTGCCAGAGGAAGTGGTGGAGGCTGGTACAATTGCAACATCTAAAAGGCATTTGGATGGGTATATGAATAGGAAGGGCTTGGAGGGATATGGGCTGGGTGCTGGCTGGTGGGACTAGATTGGGTTGGGATATCTGGTCAGCGTGGACGGGTTGGACTGAAGGGTCTGTTTCCATGCTGTACATCTCTATGACTCTATGAGGTAATAAATCTGACATTTGATTAGTTTAATTACTAGAGCAGTTTGATTTTCCTGTGACTCACAGCTGTCCAGTATTGAAACAGAAAGATGTGTGAAAACACCAAAGGCATACCTATTAAAGTTTCAATACATTGTTCATTTGTCAGTGAGTCATTATTAATACCATATAAATTGCAGGTCTTTGGTAATTGGCTTTAATTAATGTGCTTTAATGTGTTTAAATGTGCCTATAAGCAGAAGTTTTTCAATTACCTCTAAAAGAATTATCTTATGTTTAGCTTATAAAAACAACTATCATTTTTGTCTCTGTTTAAAACCAGAATTTGCAGTTTTGATATTGTACACTCTTCCATATTAAATGTTTACTTAAATGCCAATGTTATCAAATTTCCTAAAAATATCCTTTTGGTGAACTTGGACAACTATTGTAGTGAACAGTACTTTCTTCATTGTAATCCACACTATGATAGTGCATGAAGAGAAATAGTTGGCTTGTTTCATTGCACAATCTCAGTATTGTTGTCTGGTTTCTGTGAATTAAACTTTCAAAAGACTTGTCGTGTTTCCAAAAGTATAAATGTGAATTGTGAATATGTTCCAGTGCCTTTAAGTAAAATCAAAGTTGTTTAAAATTATCACAGCTTGAAGTTTTTTTTTATTGAACAATGTTCTGCAATGATAATTATCTATAATTAGCAGATAAAGGTCTGATTTGGAAAATGCTGATGGTGTGATGTCGATCACAGGTCCTCAGGAAACAGTTTAAAAAGCTGATGGACAGGGATAACTCACTTCAGAATAAAATTTTCAGCCCATTTTGTGTAGCAAAATTGTAATAGTAAAGATAAATTGATAACTGCACAACAAAATTACTTTGCAGCTTTCATGTTGGGACTTAATAATGTTGAAAGGTATTTGTCCATGATCAGTAACAATGAAGAAAGGCTTACATTTATATAACCTTTCTTGACTTTCGGGCATCCTGAATAATACTCTGCAGTTTTGCAGTGTAGTCTGATGTAGTAATGTAGCAGTTACTTGTCCACAACAAACTCCCATCAACAACAAAGAAAAAGGTGACAAGACTTTGTTTTAGCTGTTGGTCAAGGATTACTGTTGGCTAAGACAGAATTAAAACATTTCTACTCTTCATATATTAATGACTCGGATGAGGAAAGTGAATGTACAATAGCCAAGTTTGGAGATGACACAAAGATAGGTAGAAGACAAGAGTTGAAGATGACAAGAGTCTGCAGAGACATATAAACAGGTTAACTGAGTTGGGAAAATCTTGCCAGGTGGAATATAATGTGGGAAATGTGAGGTTATGCACTTCAGCAGCTGGAATAGAGGAGCTGATTTTTTAAATGGAGAACAACTGGAGAAAGTTACAGAACAAAAGAATTTGGGAACCCTCAAACATGAATCACAAAAAGTTAGTTTCTAACTTTAGTGCAGAATAAGAAGAGGAAATGGAATCATGGTCTTGATTTTAAAGAGAATGTAGTATAAAAGTAGTGAGGTTTTGCTAAAACTACCCGAGGCACTCGTCGGGCCACAACTGGCATAATGTGAACAGTTTTGGTTCCCTTATCTAAGGACAGATTGGAGGCAGTCCAGAGAAGATTCACTAGTTTGATATCAGGTATGTAGGGACTATTTTATGATGAGAGGTTGAGTAGATTGAGCCTGTACTCATTACAATTCAGTAGGATTATAAGAGACCTTATTGAAACTCTTAGGGGGCTTGACAGAGTAGATATAGAAAGGTTTCCCCTTGTGGGAGAATGTAGGAGCAGGTAAATTCGAAATAAGGGGATCTAGGACAGGGATGAGGAGAAATTCCTTCTCATGGAGGGTAGTGAAGTTATGGAATTGTTTGCCTCAGAAGACTGTGGAATTTGGATCATTAAATACATTCAAACTGAGTTAGATTTTTAATCAGTAAGGGAATCTAGGATTATGGGGAAAGGCAGGAAAGTGGAGTTGAAGGTTAGCAGATCAGCCATGATTTCATTGAATCATAGAGCAGACTCAATGAGCTCAATAGCCCACTTCTGCTCCTATGTCTTATAGTTTTCTAACTCATTCACAGAAGCACCGTTAATTTACATGCCCTGGCCAATGTCATAAGCATGTCCCTCAAAGCTATATTGCCTACTAACTGTGAGACACAACACAACATTCAAGTGAAAAAAAATCCTGAAGAGATTTATAGGCATCTATTATCAAGTTAATAAGTATACAAATAGTTAATACAGGGTTAAACACGATTCAGTGCATAATTCAATACATTTAGTAGGTTTAATAACACATCCTGATTGGATGATCATGTACACATCAGGAGAGAGATGTGTTATTCTCAATTGCTCCTGGTTAAGAAATTGCTGCAGTTATTGTCACTCAACATCACCACATAATTGTTGCTGTTGCTGCCGTTTTCCTTATCACTCTCTCTGTAAATGATTGGCATGTTGTATATTGGTTTAAACTGGCTTCGTGATGTAGTGTCATGATTTGTAATAACATCATATCATCTTGGATATTTGTGTGTTTTAGAAACCTTTGCTAATCTGCAGATATTTGTGATTAGATTTCTGATTTACACTCGCTGTCTAGTATGTAGTCATGGTAGTTCTCCACTGACTTGCTGGGCATAGATCTCTTTCATTCTCTTTGTCTTTTAAGAAGAAAGTCCTGTAGCTCTTTAATTCTCACCACCATGATGAGTTGAAAAGTGTGGTACTGGAAAAGCACAGCAGGCCAGGCAGCATCCGAGGAGCAGGAGAATCGACATTTCGGGCATAAGCCCTTCTTCAGGAAGAAGGGCTAATGCCCGAAACATCGATTCTCCTGGTCCTCAGATGCTGCCTGGCCTGCTGCGCTTTTCCAGCACCACACTTTTCAACTCTGGTCTCCAGCATCTGCAGTCCTCACTTTCTCCTCACCACCATGATGAGTCTGGCTTGAATCTTACTAGTTACTAAGCTTAGATCTGTGCATAACAGTAGCCCTGCCTCTGCTGGCATACCGGTATTTATGAGATAGAAGACTTTGGGAATTCAAGGGGACCTTGTAAATGGGCAATTCATAATCCTTTTTACAATTTAAAATGCTTTCTTGTAGGTTTACAATGAAGCTTCACTTGTTGGGGTACATGCCTTATAGAATGCATAGTGATAATATGTTGGCATTAGTTCCTATATGATTTTGCCTTCCAGGTTGTGTCAATCTGGCTTTTTGGCATATACAAGTGTTGATGTTTAAAGCTTTTACTTGCCTTGTACCATTGTCATGGTGTGGTAGATTAACAATAAGAAAATCATCACATATTTGATGTTGGCTTCCCATTATGACCTTATGCTGATACCCATTTCTTAGCAAGGTGTCAATGGTATGGTCCTTTCTCTTGCCTAGAAGATCTTTCCAAAAGGGCTTATTTTGGTGTAGAGCTAATTAATAATTCAGTTCGCACCTTTTCAGAGAAATCACCATGCCCTTTGCTGTGGCATATTGTGACAAATTCATCTAAACTTACCATCTGCAACATGATTTGGAGAATGTTAATCTGAAAATTGTTTCTTACCTTAAACTCATCTTCAAATATTGTCCTCTGAAAGACTGAATGCATTTATTCTGTGAAACCTGTCCTTGTCACTAAAAAATAAACTTTCAGCAATCTCCTCTTCGGACCATTTATTGCTTGATCAGTGAACTACACTTGCATATATATTGCTCAAAAAGCTGTAACTCACTGAAGGTGTCACTCATTGCCCAATTAATTATTAAATGTTGGCCTTCTATCTCCTGTTGAATGTCCATAGTTTTTTTTAATAAAAAATTGAAATATAGTGCAGAGAATATTTGTTCCTTCATTTTACTTGATTTGCCATTGTGCCCTTTTATTTTTTTCTTCTATTTTCTTTATTTTGCAGTATTATAATCCATTTATTATGTAAAATATTGTGCAGCTGTATGTTTAAGAGATACAAGCCAGGAGTAAAAGGATTCAGCCTCACCGCAGGAAATTCACACTAAATAAGGAGCTTTGGCACCAAATCTAAAAAAAACTTGTTCCCACTTTTCTCCCATATTCTTTAACCTCTTTAGCCCCAGGTGCTGGCTCCAACTCCTTGAAATCAAAATAAACAATATTGTTTTGGCTTCAACTGTTTTCTATGATAGCAAAGATGAAGAAATATCTTCCCATTCCAGTTCTAAATGTTAGTCTTTATCCTTAGTTTGTGACTCCTTGCTCTGTACTCCCCTGCTCCTGGGTACATCCTTTCTGCATAAACCCTGTCTAGTCTTGTTGGAATTTTATAGGATTCCGTGAAATCCCTCCTCATTCTTCTGAACACTAGTGAATATAATCCTAACTAAGTCAATCTCTGCTCATATGTCAGTCCTGCCATTCCAGGAATTAGTCAGGTAAACCTTCACTGCACTCCCTCTAAAGCAAGAGTATCCTTCCTCAGGTAAGACCAAAACTGCACACAATATTCCTGATGTGGTCTCATCAGGGCTCTATATAACTACAGCAAGACATCCTTGCTTCTGTACTTGAATTTGCTCGCTATGAAGGACACCAAGCCATTTGCCTTCTTTACTGCCTGCTGCACTTGCATGCTTACCTTCAGCAGCTAGTGTAGAGATCAACCAGGTCACATTGCAAATTCCTCTCTCTCAATTTATAGCCATTCAGATAATAATCCATTTTCCTGTTTTGGCTTCCAAAATCACAATTGCAATCAATTACAAGCACAAGAATTCAAAGCAGCGCCAACCTGAAATGTTAATTGCCTCTACGTGCTCTATCAGCCTGTCACATTCCAGATTCAGCCCGATGGAAGCTGAGACCTTTATACCATCATGTCTCATGCCATGACATGATGATAACATCATGAGCATGTTCTGTAAAGCTATGTTGCACACTGGCTGTCAGATATAACACAGTAGAGTGGTGAGTAAGAGTGAGACGGCAAGGGAGGAGATAAGGGTGAGGTGAGGGAACAGTAACAAAGTGGAAGAAAGAGAGTGAGGCAAAAGGAAGAAGAGAATGCAAAATGAATGTGGATGAATGAAAGGGAAGGAAGCTAAGAGAGAGGAGGAGGAGAAAGGGGGGAGGGAGGGAAGGCAAAGGGAAAAGGGAAAGGAATAGCATTTGGCAGGTGGGAATGGGTAGAAGATCGTAAGGCTTTTCAATGCTGAAAGCATGTTTACCTCAAAATCAACAGCTCTGCATTGGAGTCACATCTCTTAAATATGGAAGATCAAAGAATTCAGTTTTCAAGGAACCTGATTTCCAACAACAGCACAATTCTTGAAAATGAAGAAGAGATAAAAGACAAAATGTCCAGTTCGCCATTTGAGTCAGAGGAAGAAAGTTTGCCATCAATCATCTGCCACATCATAACCACTGCTCAGTTTCCTCTTTATGCCAAATGAATATGCAGGAGCTGCACTTAATTCCTTCCAGCCTACGTGAAACAGTTATCACAAAACGTACAGAAAAAGGAAGCATAGCTGATTTACAACTCCTTCTGGCATTGCAATTCTCTCTTAATAAATGTGGAATATTACACAGAATAATGTAAAGTAAACTCAGTTATAAATACAGAAAACAAAGTAAACTTGGTAGGTGTGTGTATGTGTGTCAGAGAGAGAGAGAAAGACAGAGAGAGAAAGATGGTCATGGGGAATCAATTGATCATTCCTTGAGTACTACAAACAAAATAATTCTCCCTTTCTTAGCCAGACAGCAATGAGCCTTCCATTACATTTGGCAAGGGATCGGGACTCCCATGGTCTGTTCAGCCTAGCCCATTATATGGAGAGTGCAGCATCAAACAAGGAGTTTTCCCCACCCTGTTTCATCAGACTAGCTTTATCCTCAGTTCTCCTTTTTTTCCTCCCAAAGGCTTTTGTCTGTGCTGTGTTATAGTTCCACAGTAACTGGTGTCAATGTCCATATGTACACAGCTCTAGATGCAGTGTATAGATAGCATATCAACAGCAGAGAATTGAAGCATGTTTTAAATACCAGCACAACAACAGTTCTGCTCTGAAAGATATAAAGACTTGATTTTACTGTTTCCCACACAGAACCACACAGTACCTCTTCATAGAATTGCTAAGAGCCCATGAATCTAATAATGTTGCTCTGTTTGTAGCAAGGCATCATCAACACCAAAATGTGAGAGATAATGCATAATATGGTTGGGCGATGTTGAGAAAATCCTGGACACATGCACATGAGTATCTTGTCAGACATTTCAATTGTCCCTCTGCCCATAAAGAGTTCAGCCCCCGCCTTTCAAAAGATTACAAGATCTGAGCTCATGTCCAGCATACAGAAAACCACCTGCGATTTTTTTTCTCAATTATGCCTGTCCCTAGTGCCATCACAATTTGGTTTAATCTTTCTGTAGATCATACATTTTGAAATCATGCTGTCAGTTCCATGCACTGTGCTATCTCTGATCAACATCTGTCCTTTTAATCACAAAAAAACTCTACACCTTTAATCATTATAATTACTATAGGTTCATACTCAGTGCATCCTGTCCCTGAAGAATAGAACACAAATAGAATGAAGTGATAAATTTTATGATGATTCACTGTTCAAACAGTAACATATTTTTCAGATGGCACAAAATATCATTGAACATTTTGTGCTATTGGCTCCTCATTCATCTATATATTTATGCTTACAGTAACATCTTTATTGTCCAAACAGTAACATGTTAAAGCAGGTGCACAATCTATTTCAACATAAAGAGGAACATTTAAAGTTCCTCTACATTTTTAGACTGGTAATTTATACATTTCAGAGTCACCAGATTGAGATAGAGTCATAGAGATGTACAGCATGGAAATAGACCCTTAGATCAAACTTGTCTGTGCCAACCAAATACCCTCAATTAATCTCCTCCCATTTGCCAGCAATTGGCCCTTTAAACAGAACCAGGAATAATAGATTGATATTGAAAAAGGAACGGATTTCTTTATATGGGTAACAACAGCCTATGAGGAGCAACATCACTCTTTTCTGACTGAGCTAAAGATATTACCCGATCCAAATGCTAGCAACAGAGAGGAAGAAACAGACTAACTTTCTCTGCATCATTTAGTTTAATGCACAACCCTTTAGTAATCACTGCTGATCTGCTGGAAGATGCAATATGATAATTGTGGAAAATTTGAACACTCATATTATGATTTCTTGCATTTTTCCATATGCTTGGGATCTTTAACTGTTTGGCAGATAGGAAAAGCCTTCAGGCACACAATGGTTTTAAACATTCCACAGTCAAAACATACAATTTCCTTAATGGATGAAGGTGAATAGAGAGACAGATTTGTCATGCTACACTACACACATTGGAATATAATTCATCCAGCTGGAGATGTAATTCCTCAGTTAGAATAGAAGCTATTTCACAGAGGATTAATTCTACCTCTCTGAGATGTTGTGTACAGCCAGGATGAGAGGAGGATGCACAGGTTCAAAGATTAAAGGGCAAACAAATATCTTGAAAGGGTTCTAATGCAGCCCTAAAGCCCATACACAACATTTGATACTGGGATCCTTGTTAATTGTCTGGTCACTTCCATCCCAAGTGATAATGCTGTCTGACACCAGGATCCCTATTGCCTTCATTAACTTCTACCTTTTGATTATAATTGTGATCTTCACTTTTGCCAATCCACCTCAGTGATAATTCTGCAAATTTCTAAAGTTGCAGCTACTTATATGCTTTCACAAAGCATTTCTGAAGCAGGCAAACAGTGGCATTTTATATACAGAAGTTCGTATATAGAAATGCTGTAGCGAAGATGAAATTCTAATTGTGCTGCTAATTATCACAAAATATCTAGTAACTGGTCATTAAGTTCAGTGATGTTGGAAGTGAACAGGCCAAGTTCTATATTATATCCTATATGCTCATCATAAATTTCAGAGACATAATTTATGGCCACAGAGATCCACACTTAGCAAAGTTGCTAATATGCCAGCTGTCATAAGTAAAACAAAATTCCATTTATAATATTTTGGAAGTTGTATAAATTAGGTTTGTGAAGTAAATAGTAATTTATGGAATGTAGATATTAATATAAATAATACAGAACAGTGAGCCAAAGAAATCACTGCAGCAACTGGAGGAACTCATGTTTAAATGTAAGAGTCACTTGGATCATTTCCTCTGGATGTGGTATTTTTTTAAACATGTGAAGTTTCAGTTAAAAGAAAGATTGGTTTGTGGTTGTGAAGACATATATTCTAAGTAATGCAAATTTCAAATAAATATAGCTGTAATAAATAATTCAACATTCAACAAAGTGCTTGTTGTATCAATTTTTATGACTCTATTTTACCAATCATATAGCAGTTAACCTGAAACTAGAAACTTAGATCTGAAACTTTTCCAACATAAAGGAACAAAAACATTCATCTGAATCTATCAACTTATTAGAAATCTACTAATTAGATTACACTCTGCCTATTTCCAAAGAGTGCTTCCTGAACTAATTGCTAAGTAGGGAATTTATTGCAATTGTGAAGTTGGTACTTACTTTTTTACTGTTGTTTTTGTTTTGCTCCAGTTGCTGATGTCCTTCTTTATTTTCCAAGCTAGTGACTGAAATTTGTCGTTATACTACTTAACTCACTAACCAAATAAGTAAGATTAGGCAGACATTACAGAGAAGGTAGTATGCCCTAACTGCAACATGTGGGAATGTGTGGAATTCTTTGCACCCCCCTGACAACCGAACTTGAGCAACTCTGCCTCAGAATGGATGAGTGGGGAGTCAAAGTTGCGAACAATCATTAGGAAGGAGTGGACTTACCTGGACACTTTGCTCCAGGAGGCATTCATACCCCTTATGTTCAGATGTGGTATCACCAGCTCCTTGTACCGTTGCAGTAACACTTCCCTATTCTTCTACTTTAACCCCCTTGAAACAAGGGCCAACATTCTATTAGTCTTCATGATTATTCACTTCATCTGTGTGCTAGCTTTGCCGTGTTTCATGGACAAGTAACCCCAAGGCCTTGTGTTACACCTTTCTGCAGTTTTTTCCAATTTAAATAATATTCTGTTCTTCCAAAATAAACTTCACATTTTACCCACATTATCCTCCATTTGTAAAATATTTGCCCGCTTAATCCATCAATATCTCTCAGTAAAGTTTGTTCCCCTCTCACAACCTACCTTTCCACTTATTGTTGTTATGTGCAAATTGGGCTGCTATACATTCACTTCCTTCCTCCAAGTCATTAACATAAATTGTAAACAGTTGCAGTCCCAGCGCTGATCTCTGTGGAACCCCACTGGGTACTGGTTGCCAACCTGAAAAACAACCCCTTATCCCCACTTGCTATTTCCTGCTCATGAGCCAATTCTACACCCATGTTAATATACTACCTCTAACACCAGGGGCTCTCATCTTATGAGTTAATGTCTTGAGAGGTACCTTGTCAAACAACGTCTACTGGTTTCCCTCTACCAACTTTGTTAAGACTTTCCTCGAAAATCCTTAATAAATTAGTCAGATGTGGTTTCTCTTTCATGAGTCCATGCTGACTTTGCTTGATTAGAATATCATTTTCCAAATGTTCTATTCGCATGGAATACAGGGAGAACTAGCCATTTGGATATAGAACTGACTCAAAGGTAGAGGACAGAGAGTGGTGTTGGAGCGCCACAGGGATTGGTGCTGAGCACTCTACTTTTTGTCATGTACATAAATGACTTGGATGCGATGACTTGGATAGGAAGTACAATTAGTAAGTTTGCAGATGACACCAAAATTGGAGGTGTAGTGGACAGCGAAGAGGGTTATCTCAGATTACAACAGGATCTGAACCAGATGGGCCAATGGGCTGAGAAGTGGCAGATGGAGTTTAATTCAGATAAATGCGAATTGCTGTATTTTGGGAAAGCAAATCTTTGCATGACTTATACACTTAATGGTAAGGCCCTAGGGAGTGTTGCTGAACAAAGAGACCTTGGAGTACAGGTTCATAGCTCCTTGAAAGTGGGTGGCAGGTAGATAGGATAGTGAAGAAGGCGTTTGGTATGCTTTCCTTTATTGGTCAGAATACTGAGTACAGGAGTTGGGAGATCATGTTGCAGCTGTACAGGACATTGGTTAGGCCACTGTTGGAATATTGCGTGCAATTAGATTAGATTACTTACAGTGTGGAAACAGGCCCTTCGGCCCAACAAGTCCACACCGACCCGCCGAAGCGACAACCCACCCATACCCCTACATATACCCCTTACCTAACACTACGGGCAATTTAGCATGGCCAATTCACCTGACCCGCACATCTTTGGACTGTGGGAGGAAACCGGAGCACCCGGAGGAAACCCACACAGACACGGGGAGAACGTGCAAACTCCACACAGTCAGTCGCCTGAGGCGGGAATCGAACCCAGGTCCCTGGCGCTGTGAGGCAGCAGTGCTAACCACTGTGCCACCGTGCCGCCCAAATTCTGGTCTCCTTCCTATCAGAAAAGGTGTTGTAAAACTTGAAAAGGTTCAGAATAGATTTACAAGGATGTTGCTGGGTTTGGAGGATTTGAGCTATAGGGAGAGACTGAACAGGCTGGGACTGTTTTCTCTGGAGCATCGGAGGCTGAGGGGTGACCTTATAGAAGTTTACAAAATTATGAGGGGCATGGATAGGACAAATAGACAAAGTCTTTTCCCTGGGGCTGAGGAGTCCACAACTAGAGTGCATAGGTTTAGGGTGAGAGGGGAAAGACATAAAAGAGACCTAAGGGGCAACTTTTTCACGCAGAGGGTGGTACGTGTATGGAATGAGCTGCCAGAGGAAGTGGTGGAGGCTGGTACAATTGCAACATTTAAGAGGCATTTGGATGGGTATATGAATAGGAAGGGTTTGGAGGGATATGGGCCGGATGCTGGCAGGTGGGACTAGATTGGGTTGGGATATCTGGTTGGCTTGGACGAGTTGGACTGAAGGGTCTGTTTCCATGCTGTACATCTCTATGACTCTGTGACTCTAATGAACTATTCTCTCGAAACTAAATGCTAGGTGATGTTTCATCAGTTTGTGGAAGAAAATGTTACATCCAAACTACTCGAATTATTTTCTAACATTCATTTCAGAGTACGTTTAAATTAGTGCCATTGTTATAACCTCACTGATCAGCATAAATAATTCATCACTGTACAGACCAAAATAACCTTAACGATCTCCATTATGTCACTCCATGAAGTTCACATTTTTCTGAATTGTAATTCCACATTATGGTAACATGCAAGTAAATCAATCTTACACTTCTTCAGATGCTGTTATGTTTATGTTTTACAAGATATTGTAAATAACGTACTACTAAGGAACATACACAAAATTACTTTTTCATCTTGAGTTGTTATATTGATTCTGTGGCTCCAGAAACAAAATCAGGAGACCATGGCATAGTGGCAACATCAGTGCCTAGTTCCTCAGACACTTAGGCTAATGGTCTGGGAATTTAAATTTATTCTATATTAAAAAAATCAAGCATCAGTAATGGTAACCATGAAACGACAAAATGTGGTAAAAACCCGTGTGATTCACTAATGTACTTTAAAGAAAGACATCTGCTGACCTTACCAAATGAGGAGAACAGCAGCAATATGGTTGCGTCTCAATGATCTCTCAAGGGCAAATCAGACAGGTCATTGCTTGTGATATCCATATCTCATAAACAAATTAAAAAAGCACCACTGCTCAGTAATTACTGCCTTTCCCTGTTCTTACTCAAAATTTCATCATCTTCTACACTGAATTGCAGGTGCCACTTATCTGCTCAATCAGCTAATGTTTCCATGCACTCCTGCAGTCTTTATCAAAATTTTAAATTTTCTATTATTCATTTTAAAGCTTACTACAAAATGAATAGTGTGCATCAGTATTAAATAACGAGTGAAGTTGTCTTCATGTTGTCGCAGTAACTGTAGACTGGTTTTGCATTTATCTATTTCAAAATGGATAGCGGTGCCACTGTTTAAGGATGGTAAGGACAAGCCAGGGATCTATAGATCAGTGACCCTGATGTCAGTGCTGGGCAAGTTGTTGGAGGGAATCCTGAGGGATAGGATGTACATGTATTTGGAAAGGCAAGGACTGATTAGGGATAGTCAACATGACTTTATACGTGGGAAATCATGTCTCACAAACTTGATTGAATTTTTTGAAGAAGTAACAAAGAGGACTGATCAGGTCAGAGTGGTAGATGTGATCTATATGGACTTCAGTAAGACATTCCACAAGGTTCCCCATGGGGGACTGGTGAGTCAGGTTAGATCCCATGGAATAAAGGGAGACCTCACCATTTGGATACAGAACTGGCTCAAAGGTAGAAGACAGTGGGAGGTGGTGGAGGGTTATTTTTTGGACTGGAGGCTTGTGACCAGTGGAGTGCCACAAGGATTGGTGCTGGGTCCACTACTTTTCATCATTTATATAAATGATTTGGATGTGTGAATAACAGGTACAGTTAGTAAGTTTGCAGATGACATCAAAATTGGAGGTGTAGCGGACAGCGAAGAAGGTTACCTTAGATTATAACAGGATCTTGATCATACGGGCCAATGGGCTGAGAAGTGGCAGATGGAGTTTAATTTAGATAAATGTGAGGTGCTGTATTTTGGGAAAGCAAATCTTAACAGGGCTTATACACTTAATGGTAAGGTCCTAGGGAGTGTTGCTGAATAAAGAGACCTTGGAGTGCAGGTTCATAGCTCCTTGAAAGTGGAGTTGCAGGTAGATAGGACAGTGAAGAAGGCATTTGTTATGCTTTCCTTTTTTGGTTAGAGTATTGAGTACAGACATTGGGAGGTCATGTTACGGCTGTACGGGACATTAGTTAGGCCACTGGTGGAATATTGCATCCAGTTCTGGTCTCCTTCCTAGTGGAAAGATGTTGTGAAACTTGAAAGGGTTCAGAAAAGATTTACAAGGATGTTGCCAAGGTTGGAGGACTTGATTTATAGGGAGAGGTTGAATGGGCTATGGCTGTTTTCCCTGGAATGTCAGAGGCTGAGGGGTATCCTTAAAGAGGTTTATAAAATCATGAGGGGCATGGATAGGGTAAATGGACAAAATCATTTCCCTGGAGTGGGGAAGTCCAGAACTAGAAGGCATAGGTTTAGAGTGAGAGGGGAAAGATGGACAAGTTGGGCTGAAGGGTCTATTTCCGTGCTGTACATCTCTATGACTCTATTAGTCTATGACTTAAGAATTGGTCAATGGCCAGGGACAGGGATGTGACTTAGAGTCAAGAAGCTGTTGGGATCCAGCAGGTGGTGACTTTGCCGGAGTGGCAGAATCTATTTAGAATGGTGGGTGGATGAGCAAATTGGTCTTAGCATCATGATGGGGGTTTCCATTCAACGGCGGGGGGGTGTGGGGGGTGGGGGGGGGGGGGATGGTGCGGGAAGACTGGAAAGCATTTAATAGTGACAGAGGACGGTGCAGTAAAGGGATGGATACAGTTCTCTCCAGTCTCAACTATTGTGTTGCCTTCCTGTTGCCAGGATTAAAGACATTTCTTCATGGGTGGGGACAAATGTTGAGTATGAGTGGGAAGATGCATGTAGGAATCAATGACACGGGTGGAACTAGGAATACTGTCCTGTTCAGGGAGGTGTGAGAAGTTAGGGGTGGAATTAAAATGCAGAACCACAAAGGTAATAATTTCTGGTTTGTTAGATGAGATATACTGTAATCAATTTAGAACCAAAGTGCGGCTAAACAATGGTGTGGGTTGAAAGGGTTTTATTCATGGGATACTGGCCATTGTCTCTTGGAAAGAGGAAACTGTTACTTTGGAATGGACTGTACATAAACTGGGCTGGGATCAGTGCACACACGAATTTTATTAAAAGCAGGAATTGGAATAGTAGAGTGCACAGGCAAAGGAAGATTTGTAACTCTCCAGAGAAAAGTTAAAACAGCAGAACTTTGTAGTGATTGGAGTAAAGGCAAGCTGAGTGAGACTGTAAAGACAAAGAGTTGAACAGTAGTGGAACATCAGTGTATAAGGTACATGTAAATAATAGGAGAATAACATAAAATTAAAGGTTGTTTCACAAAAAGTATGAAGCTTTTCCAGGAAGGTGGATAAATTCATGGTTTGAATAGATTTAGAGAGGAAGCTCAATTATCTGGCATTCAATTAACCAAATAAGGTCGCAAGGTCCCAATGCTCGGCTAACTCAGTTATCCAGAATTCAATTAACCGAATGAAGTACTCACTGCCCATGTCCATCTGAAAATCGAGGTTCCTCTGTAAATGATTTTAATCGAACATCATTACAAATACATGGGCTGGATGGCTGATGGGCAGTTTATAGATTCATAGAGTCATAGCAATGTTCAGCACGGAAACAGCTCCTTCGGTCCAACTTGTCCATGCTGACCAGATACCTTAATAAACCTAGTCCCATTTGCCAGAATTTTGTTTACATCCCTGAAACCCTTCGTATTCATATAACCACCCAGATGCCTTTGAAACGTTGCAATTGTACCAGTCTCCAGCACTTCCTCTGGCAGCTCATTCCACACACGCACCACCCTCTGTGTGAAAACGTTGCCCCTTTTAAATCTTACCCTTCTCATCTTAAACCTATGCCTTCTAGTTAACTTCCCCACTCCAGGGAAGAGACTTTGTCTATTTACCCTATTCATGCCTTTCATGATTTTATAAACCTTAAAGATCACCCCTCAGCTCCAACGCTCCAGGTAAACAACCTAGCCTATTCAACCTCTCCCTCTAGCTCAAACCATTCTACCCTGGCAACATCCTTGTAAATCTTTTCTGAACCCTTTCAAGTTTTACAATATCTTTCCTACAGCAGGGAGACCAGAATTGTATGCAGTATTCCAATAGTGACCAAACCAATGTCCTATATAGCTGCAATATGACCTCCCAACTCCTATACCCAATGTACTGACCAATAAGGGTTAGCACTCCCAATGCCTTCTTCACTATCCTATATGCCTGTGACTCCACTTTCAAGGAACAATGAACCTGCACTCCAAGGTCTCTTCATTCAGCAACATTCCCCAGGATCTTACCATTAAGTGTATTAGTCTTGTCCGATTTGCCTTTCCAAAATGCAGCACCTCACATTTATCTAAATTGAACTCCATCTGCCATTCTTGGGCTCATTGGCCCTTCTGATCAAGATCCCATTGTACTCTGAGGTAACCCTCTTCGCTGTCCATTGCACCTCCAATTTTGGTGTCAATTGCAAACTTACTAACCATAGTCCACATCAAATCATTGATATAAAATGACAAAAAGCAGTGGGCTCAGCACCAATCCTTGTGGCATACTGCTGGTCACAAGTCTCCAGCGTGAAAAGCAACCCTCCACCACCACCCTCTGTCATCTACCTTTGAGCTGGTTTTGTACCCAATAACTAGTTCTCCCTGTTCCTTGTGATCTAACATTGTTAACCAGTCTACCATGAGGAACCTTATCAAATGCCTTACTGAAGTCCATATAGATCACGTCCACTGCTCTGCCCTCATCAATCCTTTTTGTTACTTCTTCAAAAAATTCAATCAAGTTAATGAGACATGATTTCCCACGCACAAAGCCATGTTGACTATCCATAATCAGTCCTTGCCTTTCCAAATACATATAAATCCTGTCCCTCAGGATTCCCTCCAACAACTTGCTCACCACCAATTCCAGGCTCACTGCTCTACAGGTTCCATAACTTTGCGTTACCACCTTTCTTAAATAGTGGAACCACGTCAGCCAACCTCTCGTCTTCCAGCATCTCACCTGTAGTTACCAATGATACAAACATCTCAGCAAGGGGCCCAGAAATCACTTCCTTATCTTCTAACTTCCCACAGAGTTCTAGGGTATACTTATCAGGTCCTGCGGATATATCCACCTTAATGCATTTTTAGATGTCCAGCACTATTTACTCCCCATGTTCTATACCTTTCATATCCTTTTCGACAGTAAATACTGATGTAAAATACTCATTTAGTATCTCTCCACAACACAGGGCTGTAAAATTGGGCATGTCATCAATGCTGTCCCTGCTGAAATTATACCTATGTTGGTAAGATTTCAGGAAGCCTTCCTGCTTGTGGACCAACTGAGGGCTTTAAATGATTAATTATGTAGACACTTAAGGGCCTCTTCTCACTATCACTGGGACTTTATCCATGCACACAACTACATAACTGGCACTAATTCTTGAATCATAAACAGTGCAGTCAAATCACCCCTCCCAAATCCTACCTTTACCCTCCTGGGATCTCATTACCATAACATGAGAACTCCCTCTGAGGCTACGAAGCATACCTAATACACAGGACAGATTTGCTGTGGACCTGCCATCAGGAACATTAGGCATACAGTTTCTAAGGTTGTGTGTTTTCACATCTCCTTTGTTACTAAGGAAAATAATTAGTGCATGAAAGTGTAATAAAAAACCGTCTGATGAAGAATGATGCAGCAAATCTTTGAGATCTTCTCTTGCTGGCATTTCTTTGTAAACAAAAGTTTTAGAAAGGTTTGTATTAATTGGTTGCAGGCCTGCATGTGGGACAATTGGATCGGTCCTTCTCCTCCCTTTCTCTTTCACGCTGCCTCTTCTGTCCATCGCAAAGGCCTCGATAGTGTTCCTGATGAAACATATGGCCTCTCCATACTGGCAACACATAGGGACTTCTTCAGGGGGTCTTTACAAAGTTTGTGTGTGACCCCTTTATTCAGTTTGAGATTCAGAAGGTACCTTGAGACTTTGCTGTTCTGCTTGATTTGTCCGAACTGATTTTTGTGAAACTGCTTTACCATGACAAATGAGCATCCATGTTTTGCAAGGATTTTCCAAAGTCTCTCTCTGGTCACAGTGTAATATGCCATGGTGAGGTTACAAAGGTGGCATACAAATGTTTCTTTTGCTTGAAACATTTTTATTTTATTTGTCAGAGTACAAATACCATTTCAGTTGTAACTCTGTTGGCTTTGAGACACATTGGCTTTCTGTGATTATAGATACGTGCCTGCTCAGTGGTATTCTAGATCTTGCCACAATAGAAAGGAAGGTGATCCCAAAATAGTTAGAACAATCTGATTTTTGCTTTTTTGTACAAGGTGATGCTAACTACATCACAAAGATCCTATGGCATCCTACTGTGTTCTCAAGAGGTGACAGAAAACTTCTGAAGATGGAAGTGTAGGGTAGGTCAACAATGTTTCAGCTGGAATTCTATCTTCTCCAGAGGCTTTGTTGCTCTTCATCTGTTTGATTGTGGTCTCAGGTTCCGACAGATATAGATTCTCATTCAATTTTTTTTTGACGGGCTGTTGATGAGTGCAGCTGTTGACTCCATCATGTATGTCCACTTGACACTGAGCAGTGTTTTAAAGTAGGAGAAACTGTGGATTGCAGCTGCTGAAGATCAGAGTCAAGAATGTGGTGCTGGACAAGCACAGCCAGACAGGCAGCATCCGTGGAGCAGGAGAATTGATGTTTCGAACATAAGCCCTTCATCAGGAATGAGGCTTGTGGGCCGGAGGTGCTGAGAGATAAATGGAAAGGGGGTTGGGGCTGGGGGAGAAGGTAGCTGAGACCGCGATAGGTGGATGAAGGTGGGCATAAAGGTGATAGGTCAGAGAGGAGTGTGGAGCGGATAGGTGGGAAGGAGGATGGACAGGTGGGACAGGTCAAGGGGGCGGTGCTGAGTTGGAAGGCTGGATCTGGGATAAGGTGGGAGGGGGGTGAGGGAAATGAGGAAACTGATGAAATCCACACTGATCCTATGTGATTGGAAGGTCCCAAGGTGCAAGTGTTCAAGTGCTCCAATGAATGATCCAGGAGTGACTCCTTGATGGTATGTAGTATGTTATTATTGGTGCTCCTAAGGGTTTTTTCTGGGGATTGATGTGCAGGTACATGGTCAGATTTTAGTACTTCTTATGTCAACAGTTTCAGTGTCTAGTTGAGCATTTTCTGCAAATATGATTCACCAGTCACTTTGGGTGCTCCTCAGTGTGAAGAATAATCATTTACTTTTGAGACTGGATTTTTAACTAGTGACATATATGTTCTCTGTGTGTTTGAAGGTGTTCCACCAAGTATTTCTGTAGCTATGGTAATTTATTTAAATATGTGTTTGGAGAACTAACCTTCAGGAACTAACAGATCTTTGACTGAATTGGAAGAGTTTATGGGAAAACAAAATATTCAGTGTGGACACCAAGCTTTCTGATTGAAGATTTTAGAGATTTTTAGGTTTCAGGGGAACGCTGACAGCTTCAAGAGAGGCTTTCAGTTTTAGTTTTAGTTTGGGGCAGTTCTGCAGTGTTCTCAGCTAAAGATGGATGTGGTTAAGCAATTATTCCTGAGAAACAGAAGATAGTTTAGATTTAGTGAAAATAGATTACCCCAGAGTAAGGAGTTTAATAATAATTTCAGACCAGGAGTATTTGGGTAAAACCCTGAAGGGGTGACTTGAAACTAAGAAAGTTTAAACTTAGGGCTCTGGCAAAGGCTAAAAGATTCTCCAGACTGGGAGGTGAAGTCACAGTTTAATTATGCCTCTGGAAGTCACAGAGAAGGAGATTCGCTCTGTTATGATCACTGTAAAGGATGGTTTTGGGATCTGTAACCAAATATTTTGGGGATCTATAAATGACTGTTTGGGGGACTAAAAGACTAATACTTTTGCTGCAAGTTTCAAAATTTTCACATGTGAGTTGTGTATAAATAATTTGGTTTATTCTATTTTATTACATTGAGGGCCGAAGGGTCTGTACTGCGCTGCAAATGCTTTATGTTCTGTATTTCCATTTCTTTTGTGAAATTGACTTCTGGTTAAATTTAAAAAATTCAAATCTTCAATATTGAATGCTCATTTTTCTATGAGAGATTACCGAATTAAAATCACAAAAAAAATGCAAATTATAATCTATCAAGTCATATTTCTGTCTAGGATCTGATTTAGATTCATAGATTTAGATTCAAAGGCCCTTTGGCCTATCAAGTCTGTACTGACATAACTACCATTAAAGGCACACTAAACCTAATTGGCTGTACTTGTCCCCTATCCTTAAATGTTATGATATTTGAAGTACATATCCAAATATCTTCAAAAGTTGTAAGGTTCCCAGGCATTTTATTCCAGATTCCCATCACCCACTGAGTGAAAATATTTTCTTCCCAACTCCCCTCTAAATTTCTTGCCCTTACCCTAAAACAATGCCCGTTCATGTTTGATCCCTCAACTGAGTGGAACAGCTGCTCTCTATTCACCTTGTTCATACCCTCCAAACTCTTATACACTTCAATCATGTCCGCCTCAGTTTTCTCTGCTGTAGAGAAAACAATCAAAGCCTATCTAGTCTCTCCTTATAGCTCAATTTCTCAAGTTCATCAGGCAATATCCTGATGAACTGCCTCTATACCCTCTCTATGCTATCACATTCTCCTGTCCTATTCACAAGGCAGTTTCTGATCCAACTCACCAAGTTTCCTTCAATTTCATGGGCTTTACCTTTCTCAGTCAGTCTCCATTGTGGGACCTTGTGAAAAGCTTTGCTAAACTCCATACAAACTACATCAACTGAACATCCCTCACCCACACACTTGATCACATTTTCAAAACATTCTAACAAATTTGTTAGGCATGAAATTTAAGTCCCGGCTATTTTCATGGTCTGGTGAAGGCGTGTGAAATTCTAAAATGCTGTCGAGAACTCTGCAGGCCCTCTGTGCTGTAGTTTCTGCTGGTACTCGGAAAATAATCTATTAAAGCCACAACAATGATCTGTTGGGTTTTAATATCTTCTTAGTACATTATTTCAACAAGTCACTGATATTACAATGTCCTGACCAGACAAGCAAGCTAACATTCAGCCTTGTGCAGTTATTGGCAGTCAAGAAAAGTCACCTGATCTCTCAATTCCACCTTATTTTAAAGCAGATTGAAATGGACAAAGAGAACATTTTGTGTGGAATATGTGGGTATCACTGTATTGATGTGACAAAGGAATGGGACTCTACATGTGTGAAAGTTGCAAAAGAAACTTAGAAAGAATATTTCCTGGGGTGCTATAGATCACATAAATGCCACAGCTTCACACCATTTTGTTTCTGTTCCATTGTTTTGTTTCATGGTAATCTCTCAGTATGACCTGCCTTCTGGAAAATCAGCACAACTCAGATAGCAACACTTTGATACCTGCATTTAACTGCACTCACTGGGAGTTGCTGGCACATTCAGTCCTTTAAAAACCTAGCCATTCTTATTGTCTTATCTACCTGAAGTGACAGAGCTAATTCTGGCATACTCAACATTTACAGAACCAGGTCCACTTTCAGTTTCACTGAAAACATGCAAGCATTGCCCTAAGCAGCACTGTGACTAAGAGGTCTGGAAAATATCATAATGAAAGTAAAAATACAGGTAAAAGGTAAGAGACAGTGAATGACTAGAAGGAGAGAGAATCTAAAAAAAGACATCTATGTCTAACTCTTGTTAGCATTTAGCTGGGGGATTGTGGGCAGTAAATGATTGTCTGAGAACACCCACAGCTCTCAGTCACTACATCATTGAATGGCCTTGGTGATTTCAGAAAAATAACTTTTTAATTGCAGGAATAACATCCTCATAAGCAGAACAAAATATAATGAGGGCCATCATGATGAGAAATAAATCTGCATTGCGATAACTTTAAAGTACAGCATTCTTCAGATGATTGAATTAACATTTTATTTCGACAGAAGTTCAGCAGAGGAGTTCTTAGACTGTGCAGGGGCATATTGCCATCTGGTGGCTGAACAATGCGAGTGACCATTCGCACAATTGTTTGTGACATTATAATCACGAATTATTTATTGCACTGAAGAAGCAAACTGAGAGTACAAAGAAAGAAGTAACACCTGAATATTATTGCTCCCATAAAATTGCTTTCAGGAAATTCCCAACATCGTTTTTAGTCTCTGTAGAATAGACTTCTGTCAAATTGTAATAATAGAAAACGTAGGGGCATGTCTTCTGCTGAACCAGTCATTGGCTGTCTCTTCGCCAGCTAATTCCAACCTTTTCATCTCAAAGGAGTTGAGGAGCTTAAAGTTCACCACCTTGCCATTGGTATTGGCCCTCTTGTGCTGGATGTGAGGTATTTATCCATGGAATGACACGAGAGGAGTGAGTGAGAATGATGGAAGTGGATGGCAGACGATCTATTGGTGCTGCAGGGGCAGGACAGATGATGAGGTGTCAAGATTAGAATGGTGCTGGAAAAGCACAGCAGGTCAGGCAGCACCCAAGGAACAGGAAAATCGACATTTCGGGTAAAAGCCTTTCATCAGAAATGCTCATTCTTGATGAAGGGCTTTTGCCCAAAACATCAATTTTCTTGTTCCTCAGATGCTGCCTGACCTGCTGTGTCTTTCCAGCACCATTCTGATCTGCAGGACCCACCTTCACCTAGATTATGAGGTGCACCCAGTGAATGAGTTGGAGATGCAGAAAGGAGCAAAGGTATTCAATTTTGGAAGATAGTTGGGTGAGAGCCATTGAGTAGATATTCGATAGCAAGAGTTGTAGTGCCTGAGTCTTGGTGAGAGATGTGCATGGTGGAAGAATTACAGTGAGTAGTGATGGCCTGTGACTGTGAAGTGGCAGAGATAAAATGGCAGCACTTAGTCTTAAGGAGTGCAGAAGGTCACTAACTATTTGCCATCATTGCTGGACATTGTGTTTGACACTGGATATCACATAGACGTGACCCACTTTCTCAAAATCATCTGTCTAATAGGATTCCCAAGTCAGTGTCTGTGAAATCAGTACTGTGCCATTTGCTCAGTCCTAGCAGTGCAAGACCACTATGTTCAGGTCAGTTCCAGTTTTGTAGCATCTGAAGTGCAGAGGAGTTGGTGTTCAAATATAGTATTAATAGAGTGAACGTTGCAAAGTCCATTATTTCTGGTTAGCTCAGTGAGCTGGATGACTGCTTTGAAATGCAGAGTGATGCCAACACTGTCATCTTGGGTTGGGTGAGGAAGAAATTGTGACACAGAAAAGAGAAGTTTGGAAAGGGAAGTCGAGAGTTTCTGATCTCGGTAGCTGACAGCAAGACACAGTAAAATGATTTAAATTGTGGAGTTTTAAGAAACCAATGTTGAAGAAGAGCCTGATTCCATTCTTACCTACCTTCTTCACATGCAATAGATTCACTTCCCACTCCTACAGCACCACCTTTGTTGTTCCTCAGCAAATCTGTCTATCCAGAGAAGAATTCACAGCCAAATACAAGATGACACTGAAAGGACTAGAGCACAACTGTACTGGAAGGTCACAAAACAGCTCTTAAACAGTAACTCTCAGATTATAATGAGCCAACCTCATAAAACAGGCTGAATACTCAAAAGAAAGAGAATAACATCGGCCTGCCCAGTGAGGATTTGGATGTTACCTTCTTTCCCACATATTTAACCACCTATATGAGTTTTTGTGTCATTATATGAGGCTAAGTTGTTCCTATTGAGCCAAGTGAATCTGTTCATAACTATTGTTTTGTCCTCTTGTTCATAGATTTGAAGAACAACAAATATAAAAGAAATGTTTAATCCACTCGAAAGTATTAGTGTTTAGTCATTGTGTTACACTACAAGTAGGTATAGCTAATGTGAGCTAATTCCCATGTAAAGTGGGATGTCTAAGCTGTTTATTGAAATAGCAAACATTATTGAGCCTGGAAAGTCACTTACTGATAGGACTTAAACTTTTAGATCATTTATTACAATGGGAAAAAAGCTTTTAATATTGTGAATAAACACAGTGATCTAATTAATTGTTGCTGTCAATTTTAATAAGGGGTAAACATCCCTATAGATGTAAATTACTGGGAATTACAATGCCTAGTTACATATAAATATTTACGATGAAACCATAAATCATTTATTATTCTGATTCATGTCCTAATTAATGCTGTTTCTCGTGACTTTTTTAATTTCTATGCATTTTCAGATAATTAAAATAGACATCTTCTTGAATGGTAATAGGTACTGATTGGGAAATCTTTCTGTAACCCATTTGTCTTTTACTAAAATTTATGTTTAGTCTTAGACATGTAAGTGAAGCCAAAGTTCAGATTTTCAGCTAGTGAATTCCTTGTATTCGCATTGGAATTTACAGAATTGGAAAAGTTCCTCCAACCTTTTTCAAAGCATCATGTTGTTTCTTATCCCAACAAGTGGTTCCATCATCCAGATCATGACACTCTTCTTGAATCTATTGCCATTACCACCATATTTTCACTACAAAATAAAGCTTTTTTTAAAAAAACTTATGTACTACAGGGGTTAAAAAATGTTTATGCACTGCAAATGCACATTAGAAATTTATGTAGGACCAACATTCGAATAGACAGAAAACCTCAAGTCCTTCCCCACATAATTCCCAATGTGGGCTCCAGCTTGGGACCAAAGCAGAAGAACATTTACTCTAGAATTTAAAGAGGCTGAGTATCTACAGTGTCAGACAATTTCCCAAGAAAGGAACAATGACAGATCAGGAGAATCCTGAAGCCATTGTATAGAACAACTTTGATTATCCAAACCAGACGGGTGGATAGTATTTTGCTCAGATAACTGATTGTTAGGATAATTGATCTGATCGTAAACAAAGGAAGCCATATTGAGACCTTTAGATCTTGTTTGGATAGTGACTGACTTCAAGGCTCACTCCAGCAACACCCTCCAAACTACTCCAGGATTAAAACAAACAGTATTCACATGCATGTGTCCTGAACTATCAAGATAAAGTAAAAAAGGTTTGTGATGCCAAGAATCAATGATGGTACATAGATAGCGTAATTGAGCAGTTCATAAATCCACAACAAGAAAGTAACAATTGGTTGAATTTTGTCAAAAATCAGCTAAGCATCATTTAGGGCAATTTCATGGAGCATTTCTCTCCAATAGCTCGAGTGAGTTATCTCAAGCAATTTCTCCACAATTCACAACAATATACATGTACTACACCTTTACGGCTGCCCATTCTCATGCTGTTATGTGGTCATCACTAGTGGCAGAATTACATTATGCTGTCAGGGCCTAGCAGGATTCCCAGAGCTTGTGCTATATTTAAAGATCAGTTGTGCTTCAGTTTAAATGCTGCCAGGTTGAAGCTATCCTTCACAGTGCACACAGTAGGAGTGGAATAGAAAAGCGATGTTTCTGAGGGAATGTAGCTAGCTGGCAGCTAGTAATATAAGCTCACATTCATAAATATATTACAATTTTACACCATAACTAGCCTGAAGGACTGTCGCTATAACTGCACAATACCATCTGACGATATTATGTAAAGGAGTGCTACTGTTGCCTCAGCGCCCAGTATAGATAACATCCCTAATTTCAGTGAAGGAGCATCATACACAGGAATGCCTTTGAAAGTTGAAAATGTTCAGTTTTATAGAATACAGCAAAAATGAAGAACAAAAACAACAAAATAAAAGAGTCATATATGGTACTGGGAACAATCACGGACTACTTGCCCTTTGAGCAACAACAAAGTTACAGTCAAGAAGTTATCAATACACTCAATCCTATTAGAACCGGGTTTCAGTTAAGATCTTTTTAGATGCTGTGTCTGATACCACACTGTTCTGTTATGCTAAAGCGATGCTCTCCAGCTCAATGTCCTCATATTCTTCCTTGCTAGACTCCCACAGCTCTCCCAGGATGCTGTATGGTCCTACAGCTTGGTTATGTCTGCTCCCCTCCCCACCTTAACCAAGATGGTTGTGACTGGCGATGATCTCCACACCTGTTCTAGAATGTACTATTGTCTCTTTCCCCTTTATAAATTGGGTTTTCTCTCATCACAATTATTGCCCCCTTTGCATCCCAGAATGTCGTCTCCAATCTCCACAATTGACTTCCCTGCATTCCGAACCACAACAGTGGTCCCGAACAGCACTTAGATTTTTATTAAGCAGATCTCCCAGGATTGACCATACTACACTCAAATGACCAACTTGGTGAGATAGGCCTGAATAATAAGTGAATCAGTCAAGTCAGGGTACTTGACTGATCTACAATGAATTTCCAAACTGATTGAAATGTACATGCAGGACTAGCTATGGGGTCACTCGCTGGAACGTAGTAATACAGAACCATTGACCCTGACACCCCAAGCTCTGGTGGACCATATCCGAGTCCCTGGACTGACATTAGACATTGCCCTTGACTGACTATACTCCTTAGACTTTGAGACACGGCTGTTTGAGTAAAGCAAGTGAAGTAAATTTGTTGTGTAAGCTTCTAGTACATGCTATTAATGTCACCTTGACATAGCACAGTGTGCCGCAGCATCATGTCCACCCTATTAACTAATCACTGCTGACAACTGTGACAAGCTGCTGGCTTTCTGATTGCACAAAACAGCAAAGCAAAACAGCAAAGCAAGACAGAAATATTGTAAGCCTTTAAAGTTCTGAATATAACAGTAAACAGCAAAAAGACAAAGCAAGGAAAGGGTGCTATGAGTATCCAAGGAGACACAGAATGCGTATGCACTGAGAGAGCAAGCAAGGAATCCTGACATGCATCTTGTTCCAGTCCATAAGATTGGTGCTCATCCCTGTCCACACAATAGCCTCACAGCAGCATTAATATTGGTGCAGAGATCAGGGTTAAGGTTAGAATCTTCCTATTCTATCTAGTTCAACACTATAACACAGATTGTAGTGAGTCAGGTAAATACAGCATCAGTGAATGGATTTACTGTGACTAAAACCACACAGGAGAAAACCTGAATTATTGGATTGAATTTTCTCAGCCCTGGATGTGGAAAATTCGGTAAAATCAGAAAAATGAGTTTCTTGACATTGTGGACAAAAACGCTTGAGCAGTGAGACAAGAATCTTGCTAGTGAGAGGCCTACTCACCTGTTATTAGTACCTAATCTTGCCAAATATACATACTGTTTCACATTCTCTTATGCAGCAGTGAGAACTCAATGTAACAACTACCAATGTGAAAATTAATGTGGTATCTCGCAGCTTCATCTTGTCGTTTCTTCCTTTGAGCCTTTGTATTGGACAGCAGTCCGCAGAATCTCAGGGAATACTCCATGGGCTGTGACCGCCTGCACACACTGCACAAAGGAGATCGGCATCAGATATGAACCACCCTCACCACAGTCTCAGGCACATCTCACAATACGGCTCTCCACTTCAATGCTGAGATGAGCAGGCAGTCACAAGTACTGAAATGAGTGTGAGAGAGGTGAACTTTTAGCCAGTCACCAGCAACTAATAGAGCACTAGAGAGAAAGACCCATAGACAACCACAAGTAGGACCAGACAGCTGATAAAAAGCGCCCAAAGAGAAAGAAGTCTTAGGATTATATCGTGAGTTGTTAGATTGTTAAGCAACTGCTGCTGGGGACTGTTTCAACACAAGTAACTTTGGAAAAAGTACATTTCTAAACTGGCACGGGGAAGAAAGAAATTATAATACAGAAGAGGGAGCTGATGGGCAAAGAATTTCACTTCACTTCAACTCTGATGAAGAGTCATCTAAACTCTCACTCTCCATGGATGCTGCCTGACCCATTGTGATCTCCAGCCTTTGTTGTTTTCAGCAAAATATTTCTACTTTCTACCAATCTCCAATTTTCAGTCATTATAACATAGTAATGTTCATGTAAGTTAAAGTAATTAAAGTTATAGTAAATTAAGAAACCTAAAATTATAAATTAAAGGTATGTTAGGCCAGATCAGCCAAGGAACCATTTTGTAGCATGTGGGGAGTTGTGGACGCCTCTCGCGACCTAGACAAGCTCATGGACAGCAAGTGTCACCCAAGCTTGAGCTCAGGTTTCAGAGTTTGATCAATGGTTGGAGTTACTGAATTGCATCTGTACAGTAAACAGCTACATGGATAGAATGTTCAGATAGCAGGTGATCAGGCAAGTGTGTACAATAACTGGAAGATAAGACACATTGGGCACATTGGATGCATGGTTGGAAAAATGGTGCATTAAAGAGGGCTTTAGATTCCTGAGATTCTAGGACCGGGTCTGGGGAATATAGCCTGTAGAAGCCAAAGACATTGTACCTGACTAGAGCTGGGACTGAGTTCCTTGTAGGATGGCAGCATCCTAGGCCATGGATGAAAGTCAGTAGAAGGATTTTAAATTGACAAGGAGGAGGCACTGGATATGCTGGTAATACTTAAAGTTGAGAAGGAATCAGGGCCAGATAGGGTGCAAATAAGGATCCTGAAAGGAAGGAAGTGGATATTACAATGGTACTGCAATAATTGTTTCAATCTTTCTTAGATTCGAGAAATACTCTGCACTCAGGCCAGTATCTGGGGTTTGCCGATTATTGTGGTGGTCTCTCTCCAGCCAGCTCTGAAACTTCAAAGACCCGGGATGCCGCACTAGGGCAACTCCGCTGGAGAGAGAGACAGAGAGAGCGCTGTACTGAACTCACTGTTTATAGCCTGACAGCGAGTCGGAACTTCTCTCCACACAGTAATCATGACCACCACCAATGCCTGGAAGATTCCCTCTCTAGTTGGTGGGACAACATCCACCTGGTATCTACCCACTCGGGCAGTACCTCCAAGACAGAGAAAATGAGAGATCAAACTGCTTTACCGAGGCCAGCAATCCCCCTGGAGCGGGCGGTTCACCCTTCTTGACACTGGAATTCTAGTCTGGAATCTGCGTGAACTCAGCTGGGATTGGTGTCCCCTGAGGAACACTGACAGACTCAAATAGGAGTTCAAAATTACCAGTGAACTTTATTACAGAAAAAAAATTCAGCATGCCCATTCCATACAATACATCAATGAAACTTATATTTTATATCATAGTACAGAGTATAAGAACTGGCACAGACCCAACATAAATCTTTAACCTTACACAATTTACAGGGTATTTATACTTACACAACCGCCTCCCCAGAGTGAGAGTGTAAGAACAATGACTGCAGATGCTGGAAACCAGATTCTGGATCAGTGGTGCTGGAAGAGCACAGCAGTTCAGGCAGCATCCAAAGTGCAGCGAAATCGACGTTTTGGGCAAAAGCCCTTCATCAGGAAAAAAGGCAGCGAGCCTGAAGCATGGAGAGACAAGCTAGAGGAGGGTGGGGGTGGGGAGAGTGTCCCAGGCCTGAAAAGGGTCCTTATGGTCTCAGAGGGACTTGCTGCTTGTCCAGTGATGCTCCCTCTCTGCCTTGGGTGTTGTTGCAGACTTCCGAAGTCCGAGGTCGCAGACAGGGTCGGTATCTTCAGCCCCAAAAGATTGGTGTCGGGAGATGCGGCGAGCTCAGAGCGAGGAGAGTGAAAAGGAGAAGAACCCCGATAGCTGCCCTGCTGGACCTTCCCACCTTTATCCTGTGATTCCACCCCTCCCTCCCCCTTACCCTGTGATTCCACACCCCCTCCCCATTTACCCTTTGATTTCACCCCCCCTTTACCCTGTGATTCCACCCCCTTTACTCTGTGATTCCACCCCCTCCCCCTTTATCCTGTGATTCCACCCCCCCTTTACCATGTGATTCCACCCCCCTTTACCCTGTCATTGCAGCCCCCCCTCCTTCCCCCTTGTGATTCCAACCCCTTCCCCTTCCCCTTGCCCTTGTGATTCCACCCCCTCCTCTTTACCCTTACCCTGTGATTCCACCTTCTCCCCCTTGCCCTTGCGATTCCACCCCCTCCCCCTCCCCCGCCCACTCGTGATTCCATCCACTTCTCCTTACCCTTGTGATTCCACCCCCTCCCCCTTACCATTCCACCCCTCCCCCTTACGATTCCAGCCCCTCCACCTTACCCTTGTGATTCCTCCCCCTCCCCCTTGTGGTTCCTCCCCCTCTCCCTCACCCTTGTGATTCGACCCCCTCCCCCTTAAGATTCCACCCCATCCCCTTACCCTTTCGATTCCACCCCCTCCGCCTTACCCTTGTGATTCCTCCCCCTCCCCCTTGTGATTCCACCGCTCCCCCTTACCCTTGTGATTCCTTCCCCTTACTCTTGTGATTCCACCCCTCCCCCTTACCCTCCCCCTTGTGATTCCACCCCCTCCCCCCCTTGTGATTCCTCCCCCTTACCCTTGTGATTCCACCCCTCCCCCTTCCCCTTACCCTTGTGATTCCACACCCTCCCCCTTGTGATTCCAGCCCCTCCCCCTCCTCCTTGTGATTCCACCACCACCCTCCTCCCCCTTGTGATTCCTCCCCCTCCCCCTTGTGATTCCTCCCCCTCACCCTCCGCCTTACCATTCCACCGCCTCCCCCCTCACCCTTACGATTCCACCCCCTCCGCCTTACCCTTGTGATTCCTCCCCCTTACCCTTGTGATTCCTCCCCCTCCCCCTTACTCTCGTGATTCCTCCTCCTCCCCCTCCCCGTCCCCCTCGTGATTCCTCCCCCTTCCCCTTGTGATTTCTCCCCCTTCCCCTCGCCCCCGTGATTCCACCCCCTTCCCCTCCCCCTTGTTATTCCACCACCTCCCCCTTCCCCTTACTCTTGTGATTCCACCCATCCCCCTTGTGATTCCACCCCTTCCCCTTGTGATTCCACACCCTCCCCCTCCCCTTCCCCCTTGTAATTCCTCCCCCTCCACCTCCCCCTCCCCCTCCCCCTCTCCCCTTGTTATTCCACACCCTTCCCCCTCCCCTTCCCCCTCACCCTTGTAATTCCACCCCCTCCACCCTCCCATCCTCCCCACCCCCTTCCCCTTCCCCTCTCTCCCCTTCTTCCTCCCTCCCCCTCCCCACGCCTCTCGCCCTCCCACCCTCCCTGCCCCTCTCCCCTTCCCTCCTCCAGCCCACGCCTCTCCCCCTCCCACCCTCCCTGTCCCTCTCCCCCTTCCCCCCTCCACCTCACGCCTCTCCCCCTCCCACCCTCCCTGCCCCTCTCCCCCTTCCCCCCCCCCCCCTCACGCCTCTCCCCCTCCACCCCTCTCCCCCCCCCTCCCCCCTCCCCCCTCCCCCTCCGCCTCCCCCCACCTCCCCTCCCCCCACCTCCCCTTCCCCCTCCCCCCACCTCCCCTTCCCCTCCCCCCACCTCCCCTTCCCCCTCCCCCCACCTCCCCTTCCCCTCCCCCCACCTCCCCTTCCCCCTCCCCCCACCTCCCCTTCCCCCTCCGCCTCCCCTTCCCCCTCCACCTCCCCTTCCCCTTCCCCCTCCACCTCCCCTTCCCCTTCCCCCTCCACCTCCCCTTCCCCCTCCACCTCCCCTTCCCCTTCCCCTTCCTCCCCTCCGCCTCCCCCTTCCCCTTCCCCTTGTGATTCCACCCCCTCACCCCTACCCTTACCCTTGTGATTCCAAAGGGCTGACTTGCTCTGCCCCTCAGGCAACTCCAATTCACAAAGCCTCTCCGGTGATTGCTGGGGCTGGGTTTTTTATCATCATTTGTGGAAACAAAAGGGTAGATACGCCCCCCCCCACCCCCCCAAATTTATTTAACTGAAGTTTTGATGATTTCATGGAGCCTCCCCAATTGTTTTCGATTAGAATAAATTGTTATCCCATGAACTAGATTGGCTCCATTGTGCACAGTTTCAGGATTCATTACCATTTCCATGCCATTTCTATCACTTGCTATGATGCCTGGCAGGTGCCGATTTGTTGGCCGAGTTGTATTGATTAGATTATTTACAGTATGGAAACTGGCCCTTTGGGCCAACAAGTCCACACCAACCCAGACCCATTGCCTTACACTTGCCCCTTCACCTAACACTACAGGTAATTTAGCATGGCCAATTCACCTAACCTGCACATTTTTGGACTGTGGGAGGAAACCGGAGCACCCAGAGGAAACCCACACAGACACGGGGAGAATGTGCAAACTCCACACAGACAGTTGCCTGAGGCAGGAATTGAACCCAGATCCCTGGCGCTGTGAGGCAGCAGTGCTAACCACTGTGCCATCATGCCACCCATACCTCTGAGGATTTCTGCCCCCAGAAGAAGATGTGTCCGTATTTTGGCAAGCCTGCTAGGAAATCCTGCCTGTACATATGCCAGGTTGAAAATGTGTTGCTGGAAAAGCGCAGCAGGTCAGGCAGCATCCAAGGAACAGGAGATTCGATATTTCGGGCATAAACCTATGCCAGGTTGACCAGTCTTTCTCAAAAGGCTATTTTCTTTCAGTCTTTCCTTTTAAAACAGGGCATTGCTTTGAAACTGCTTCAGATGATGCTGGAGGATTAGAGTTTTGTTCAAAAGCTTTGTAAAGAAAAGCTCATTGGTTATAGACCAGTCAGTAAACTTTGGTGGTGGGAAACCTCCAGAAACTATTACTTGGGATAGAATTAATAGTCACGTGTTCATTTGAGCAATAGATATGTAGAGGGAAAATCTTGACTACTAACTTGCTGGAATTGTTTTGAAATCGCAGAGGAAGTTGGTGAGGGCAAGACTTTTGTGATTGTTGATATATAAGTTGATGCAGTACCCGGACTCCTCAAAAGCACTCAATACAGTGCTTCAACATACGAGAAAATGATAGGTCATGGTAGAAAAGGCACAGTGGTAGTGCAGATTAAAAACAAAGTTGAAGGATAGCGGACAGACAGCAAGGTTAAAGAGTATTTTTGGGGTTGGAGGAGGGACAGTGCAAGTCTCGAAACAGACATTAACAAGTTAGAGGAGTGGACAGTGAGATGGTAGATGATGGTCAGTGCAGAAAAACGTGAGGTACAAAAACCATAGAGAGACAGTTATAAACAAAAAAGGATTGATTTGATTGAAATTTTAAAAAACATGAGGGATCTCAACAGAGTGGATAGGGAGAAACTGGTCATACTATTTTCACACAGCCATTGCTTGGATTTGGAATGCATTGCCTGCAAGTGTAGTGCAAGCAGGCTCAATTGAGGCATTAAAGACATTATTGGATGTTTATTTAAATAGAAATCATGTGCAGGATTATGGGGAAAAGGCAAGAGATTGGCACTAAGTTAAGATGCTCAAAGAACCAGTACAGACATGTGCTAAACATTCAAATATCCCCTATTTATGCAACAAAAACAGGATGTCACAAGGTGCATTTTAACATGCATTAAGC
The DNA here is from genome assembly GCF_020745735.1 of Hemiscyllium ocellatum. Lineage (NCBI taxonomy): Eukaryota > Metazoa > Chordata > Chondrichthyes > Orectolobiformes > Hemiscylliidae > Hemiscyllium > Hemiscyllium ocellatum. The sequence goes on along the minus strand of NC_083413.1, from coordinate 44,204,905 downwards.
ATTTGGTGGCAAACAGAACTGACACAGCATCACAAGAGTTGCAGAATTAGTAAAACTTATTCTAGGGAAAGTGTTAATGTTTGATCACTGGGAAAGTATCAAACTTTTAGCAGTACCGTGCTCTGAATTGCAATTGGCACCTTTACTGCATTGAAGAATTTGGGCTTTTCATATACAGCTTATTAGTTTACATTATGGGAAAGCCATTGTTATTGCGGTTAGATTATTGGTTTCAATCTTTCATGCAGAACCAAGCAAGTCATGAAGAGGTAATAAGGGCTCTTGATGTTGAAGTGGGTTTTAAAATGTAAAAACATTGAGCAGTTTTCTGAAAGTGATGTTCTCTCAGGTGCTCTCTAGCTGCTGTTGCTGTCATTTGTTTTGATGTCCTTCCTTCATGTGATTCTCAGCAGAGGTTTTCCTGGTGTTACAATGCTGTTCACAAATATGCAAGAAACAGACTCTTAGCCTACACAGCATGTAAGCTGGGAAAGATCTGCTGCATTCTATTCAGGCATCCCTATCTGCTGCTTGTCCTGCATCCTTAGGCTTGCTCGTGAAGAAGAATAGTAGTCAGAGCAAATGTCAATTCTTTGACCAGGTTACGCAAGAGGAATATAATCAGGAGAAAGTAAGCTCCAAGCTCATAACTTCCTTGGAAATTCATCAGTGACAGATGGAGTTTAATTTAGATAAATGTGAGGTGCTGCCTTTTGGGAAAGCATCTCTTAGCAGGACTTATCCACTTAATGGTAAGATCCTAGGGAGTGTTGCTGAACAAAGAGACCTTGGAGTACAGGTTCATAGCTCCCTGAAAATGGAGTCACAGGTCGATAAGATAGTGAAGAAAGCGTTTGGTGTACTTTCCTTTATTAGTCAGAGTATTGAGTACAGGAGTTGGGAGGTCATGTTGCAGCTGTACAGGATGTTGGTTAGGCCACTTTTGGAATACTGCATGCAATTCTGGTCTCCTTCCTATTGGAAGGATGTTGTGAAACTTGTAAGGGTTCAGAAAAGATTGACAAGAATGTTGCCATTGTTGGAGGATTTGAGCTATAGGGAGAGGTTGAATAGGCTGTGACTGTTTTCCCTGGAGCATCGGAGGCTGAGGGATGACCTTATAGAGTTTTATAAAATCATGAGGGCATTGATAGGATAAATGGGCAAAGTATTTTCATGGGTGGGTGAGTCCAGAACTAGAGGGCATAAGTTTAGAGTGAAAGGGGAAAGATATAAAAGAGACCTAAAGGGCAACATTTTCACGCGAAGAGTGGTACGTGAATGGAATGAGCTGCCAGAGAAAGTGGTGGCAGCTGGCACAACTGCAATATTTAAAAGGCATCTGAATGGGTAGATGAATAGGAAGGGTTTGGAGGGATATGGGCCAGGTGCAGGCAGGTGGGACTAGATTGGGTTGGGATATCTGGTCAACATGGACGAGTCGGACCAAAGGGTCTGTTTCTGTGCTGTACATCTCTATGACTCTATGAACAGAAAGATCTTATTGAACTGAGTGGATGAGAATCGATACTCCTTCAAATGCCGCTTCCTGTCGTGGTTACCTTTGGTGCATAGCAAGTGCAAAGTGCAAGTATAGAAAATTAAGCATAACATGCAGAAAAAGTTTATAGACAGAAAAATGAGATTGGTATAGTTAATCAATGCTATTTGTATATTTTTCTATCCTATTATTTAATATAGAAAGACACAAGATGAATCTAATATACAGACTTAAAATGCTAGAATTACTCAGCAGGTCTGACAGTGCCTGTGGAGAGTGAGCAACAAAGTTAACGTTTCAGATCAATGACCTTTCATTGGAACATGACAAATCTGATCTCTGGTTGCAGTGAACAGTGACTTTATTAGTCAATCCATCAACCTTTATTTAACACACTTTTCACAAATTCATTGTCTGGTGCATCTCAATCTGCTGGACCGATTCCAATCCATACATCCAATTTCACTAACATATTGAACTGGGACTTATAAACAGAACAGAAATCAGAAATGATAAACTAGGAGATGAGGACAACATAACATTTGATATGAAATAACCACAAGTGACTTAATTCTGAAAATGTGGCAGTATCTTATCTGTGATAGTCTTAATTTCATTATTTTATAACCAGTCATAATATCTACTGTTAAACATGTAATTAAGTCAGTAGAATGTGGAAAATCCATAAATCAAACTGTCAGATTGTGTTTTAACAAAGACTTGGAACAATCTATCTAAATTATTGTCCATCTGCTGAAGCTTTTCAGTTTGGCTGTTATCAGTACACATACATTTTATATTTCTGCTTTTGTTTTTTTTAAAATGTATTTTCAAACACATAAATTTCCATGCATATTTTTATTTGAATATATTATAGAATCCTTGATAGGAAGAACCAGTTCATGTTTTTCTACTTTACAAACTTCCTCTTGAATGTAACCAATAAAATTAACACCCAGTTATATTTGAGATTCAGTAGAAAAGTAATTCTGGCTCACCACTGGCAATAAACACTAGCATTATCAAAAACAGCTGTTTTATACCGACAATGGAAACACACTATTGCATATATACATGCATTTATCAGCAATGATTTTCAGACATTTCAACAGTCAGTAAAGAATAATACAATAATGACCACTGCTGATGGAAAAGTTGGTGACAGATATACAGACAGGCAACACATTAAGGGCTATTTGTGAAATTCTTGACTGAATATGTTATGTAGCCACGACAAAACTGCATGGAAGTTCTTCAGTGGCTTCTGAACAGGAGTGACACTAATTGTGATACCGTAGGGAAGACTTTCATCTTCACCATCCGGGCAGTAATCTACCCAACAGATTCTAGAACCCACCTTGTATTTATTCCACTGATTATCAGGTGGTTTCATTTTTCAGTACATCTGTACAAAAATATCAATCCTGGACTCCCACAGCAGTTCGCAGATTTGCCAACATACATTTTGGTGGGATTTCATCTTGAATCCCGAATAAATACATTAATGGTTGATCCAATGCCAAAGTAGGTCAAATGGCAGCCACTTTGGAAGTTGAGGGTGTTATTCTTTAAAACTATTTCAGTTACTTATTGGATGATTGCACTATGATGTGGTTCTTAATCATGACCATCTGTAAATTCCCATATTTGATCTCTGGTCTATCCTATTTAGATCATTAGAGTACAATTGTCTCCAGGATTCCCAGACTAAGGAGCAGAAAAGGAAATTGTTAAAGTTCCTGCTGCAGACTGTATGTACTAGATAAGGACTTGTTCTTTTTGCTATGCTCCCTAAAAGGGATTATCTGAGCAACAGCCAATTTTAGCAATTAGATATAAACATATGATTACTTGGAGCAACTTTGCAGAAAAAGGGAATACCTGTAGTATAGAACCATCTCAATTCACTGCTTCCAGGAGATGTAAGCAAGAGAAATTTAATGCCAAACTTCAAAAATCACTTGGCAGTGTTTTACTCTGTGGTATATATGATGTTTGTCACATTTTTTGCTTTCATGACATTAAGTTGAGCACAAGGTTGGGGCTTCAAACTATGTTGTATCTGGAGTTTGGAAGTAGTCCTTTTGGATTACTTCTTGAAAGTAAAGGTATCTCTTTACTTAAAAGATTATGAAACAAATTATTGGAAAACTTGACAGGAGCATACAGCACTATCAACAGTTTATAATAAGACTTGAAGATATAGGAGCAGAATTCGGTCATTTGGCATATCGAATCTGGTCTGCCATTTGATCATGATTGAAATACTTCTCAACTCCATTCCCTGCCTACTGCCTGTATCCCTTGATCCCTTTATTAATCAAGAACTTTTGTCTCTCTGACCTAAATTCACTCAGTGACTTCGTCTCAACAGACTTGTATAGCAATGATTTCCACAGATTAACTATCATCTGGCTGCAGAAATTCCTCCTCATCTCAGTTCCAAAGGGTTATTTCTTTGTCCCTGTGCCATCAGGTCCTAGTCTCTCTTACTCGTGGAAACATCTTCTTTACATCTACTCTTTCCAGGTGCCTCAGTATGCTATAAGTTTCAATCAGATTCCGCGTCATCATTCTAAATTCCACTGAGTACAGATCCAGATACCATAACTGCTCCTGAGATCCCTTAATCCCTGGGATCATTCTTCATTAGATACGAGGACCAAAACTGCTCACAATATTCCAAATGTGGTCTGACCAGTGCCTTATACAACCTCAGCAGCACACCTCTGCTCTTGAATTATAGTCCAATTGAAATGAATGCAAACATTGCATTTGCCTTCCGAACTACCAACTGAACTTGTATGTTAACCACCAATGATTACTACCAATGCATCGACAGTCTTCAGTTATCTCCTTCAAAACCTTGGAGTGTAGACCATCCAGTTCAGGGAATTTATCCACATTTAGATCTTTCAGATATCCCAGCTCCTTCTCCTTGGTGATGGCCACCACACTTACCTCTGCTCCCAGTTCTCTTGATCATCTAATAAAGCATACATACATTGATGTCTTTTACATGAGAGCAACTTAATCCATACCTTTTGGAGTGAATAGGAGCGAGTGCTATTATGGGGCAATACAGTTTTGCTGACTTCTCCCAGCTTCACGTTACAATTGATAGCATTCACTTGGCACTGAGTGAACCATAAACATTTACTCAGGCATTTCAACAGAATAAAATTACTCCCTCAGTGTCCACATACCAAATCACTCTAATTAGTGGATCCTCTATGTTTGGAAAAATGTAACTGTACGACGTGCACTGACTAACCTTGCTGCAGTCATGTGACCACTATGGTCAGTGTCATTGTGTGCAATCTGTGATAGACTTTAAACATACAAGACTTAAGACACTCCATCAGTTTCTGATGTGTAGTTAATTATTTAGATGCCTTTATCCTTGATTGCTTGTCTTTCTCTGACCTCTTCACAAACAAAAATTATACTGACAGGTAGTGTCAGGGTTATAAAGTATATCTCCTTCTTGCATGGCTCACTGCAACACAGCAGCATGACAAAAGACACCAATAATCACTAGGCTGGTAATAGAAGTGCCACTGAATTGTTGGAAGGAAGGTTTTGCTGCATGGTGAGATGGATGGGGGTGGGGGGGGAGGGGGTAGGGGTAGATGAGGACCTGCCATTTGTTCTAGTTTTGATGTTTAATACAGTTCTCATGCATTGTGCTCTTGAGAACAAAGCAGTTCAGGTGAGGATATACTTCCATGTGAATTACAAGTATCATTCTGGTGAAAGTTATTAGACATCAGACAAACAGTTTAACATGAATACAATGGTGTCCTGTCTGACTATTGGAGCTTTACTAACAGATCACTTTAAGAATCTCCCCCTTGTGCAATTCAATCTGTCCTTAAAATCTCCCTCCAACACAGAGTCGATGAGCTGGAGTCTGAGTTTCAAACACTCTGACACATCAGATAGGGGGAGAGTTACCTATATGCTGTGTACCTCGCGAATTACTACCATGAATTCGATTACTGGTTAGGGATAGTACAGTGTGACCAGGAGTGAGACAGCTAGAAGGATTCAGGAAATACTGTAGAAAGAGCCTCAGCCCTTGAGCTTGTCTAATATGTTTGAGATTCTTGTTCCCAGTGTCAATGAGAGTGGGGGCTCTGGAGTGGATGAGCAAACTGACCATAGCACCATGGTACACGGAGCCATTCAAGAGGGAGCAGAAAAAAGAAATCTATTTACAATTGGGGATAATGCAGTCAGGAGAATAGATACAGTTCTCTGGCCAGGATCGAGAGTCCTGAATGCTGTGTTGCCTACCAGGTCACCTGGTTCAGGATATCTCATCTGGGCTGCAGAGGAACTTGGGAGTGGAATGGGAAAGAGTCAGTTGTGGTCCACGTAGGAATTAATGATATAAGTAGAAAGAGGAAAAATGATCCTGCTGAGAGAATATCAGCAGCTGGGGATAAATTGGAAAGCAGAGATCAAAAGGTAACAATCTCTGGATTACTACCTGAGCCCTGAGCAAATTGGCATAGGGCCAACAAAATTAAAGAGATAAATGCACGGCTGAGAGATTGGTGTGGGAGAATTGGATTTGAATTCATAGGTATTGACAACAGTACTGTGGAAGGACGAAGCTGTTCTGATGGGTCAGACTTAATCTGAATCATGCTGGGAGCAGAGTTCTGAGGAATTGCAGGATTGGGGCTGAGATAAGGCTTTAAACGACATATTTGGGGGAAGTTAATTTGCATGGAAAGTTCTAGAAAAAGTTAAAGGCAGTGGAGGGCTCAGCAGAGGTTATTAAAGTTTCCAGGTCAAGTAATACAACAGGGAGCATGGAAAGGGTCAGAAATCTAACTTCAGGCACAACAGATAATGGAATAGCTATGAGAAAGGGATCAAACATCGCAGGACAGAGAATGTTGCACTTTAATGCACACAGTATACAAAACAATGTAAGTGAGCTTTTGGTGCAGACCGAAGTTGTTGGGTACAACGCTGTGAGTCTCACAGAGACATGGCTACAAAGGGATCAGGGCTGGGAAATAAATATCCATGGATACACCTTTTATTGAAAGTACAGGCTGATAGGTAGAGGGGGAGTGGTTGCCATATTAGCAAGAAATGAAATTAAATTGATAGCAGGAAGTGATATCGAAATAGAAAGTATAGAATCTGTGTGGGAAAAGATGACGAACTGCAAAGGGGTAAAAAGATGCTGATGGGAGTTTAGAGGAGGCCTCCTAGCAGTAGTCAGGATATGGGGCAGAAAATGGGGCACCCGGACCAACCGACCCAACCACCCCCTGGCTCAACACTTCAACTCCCCCTCCCAATCCACCAAGGACATGCAGGTCCTTGGACTCCTCTATCGTCAGAGCATAGCAACACTATGGCTGGAGGAAGAGCGCCTCATCTTCCGCCTAGGAACCCTCCAACCACAAGGGATGAACTCAGATTTCTCCAGTTTCCTCATTTCCCCTCCCCCCACCTTGTCTCAGTCCCAACCCTCGAACTCAGCACCACCTTCCTAACCTGCAATCTTCTTCCTGACCTCTCCGCCCCCACACCCACTCCGGCCTATCACCTTCACCTTAACCTCCTTCCATCTATCACATTTCCAACGCCCCTCCCCCAAGTCCCTCCTCCCTACCTTTTATCTTAGCCTGCTTGGTACGCTTTCCTCACTCCTGAAGAAAGGCTCATGCCTGAAACATTGATTCTCCTGCTCTTTGGATGCTGCGCTTTCCCAGCAATACATTTTCAGCTCTGATCTCCAGCATCTGCAGTCCTCACTTTGTCCTACCAGAGAATGATGACTGTGCACTTTTTACTGTCTCATGTATTCCTGTGCTTGAGTACACATGACAATAACATTTAACTCTAAGTCTAATTCTAATTCCATGTGCTATGCAAGCTCATCCTTCATAACAGATTCGAGAATCTTATGAATGACCGAGGACAGGCTAACTGGTCTATAATTTCCTGCTTTCTGTCATCCTCCCTTCTTAAACAGCAGTGCTACATTAGCCATTTTCCAGTCCTCTCTGACCTACCCCGACACCAGTGATTTAAGTTTCAAGATCAATACCAATGTTTTGACAATCTTTTCAGCAATCTCCTTCACAACTTTGGGGTTAGTCCATCTTGTCCGAATGATTTATCCAATTTCAGATCATACAGTCAAAGATAAGTTTTGCCTACCATAAATAAGTGATTTGATTTTTGAATTTTGGTGCTAGTATGACAGCATGTATTTAGGCTCTCTCTCTCATGACTGCATCAAATAACATGTCACATTGAGCTTTTGCAGTGGGCAACATGTTTAGTCAGCCACGTACCTATAAAAACTCAGAAGGTCTGGCAGCATCTATGGAGAGAGAGCAGAGTTAACATTTCAGGTCCAGTGACCCTTCTCCAAGGGTCAGCCAACTCATGTTTGCAAGCCTCAAATGTGTACCACATTTGGACATGATTCTGCTGTTGGAAATCATTCATTAAGAAATTGAATCCACGCTAAGAGTTGCACTGGAAGTTAATTTAAGATTATCGGCAGATTCGTGGTGTGATGTGTTTGCTTGCAATAGAAGCCACATATATTCATTCATAGGATGCTGTTTTATGTAGGCATGAGGAATTTATGTACATGTTGCATCTTTTACAACAAGAGGTCATACAGGCTGCCAATCTCTGCTGCCTTCCCTTGGTCACACATTGACCAGAGTCCAGCTGCCTAGTCTGAGAATGGAAATTGACAGTTAACCTTTGATAGTGCAACTCATCAGCATCTTCATGCTATATAAATTAATCTCCCTTTTGTTCAAATCTGTTCCTTTTTTCCTCACCTTGATAAGTGTAAGATTAAAAACTTGTACATCCTGCTCTTTTTTAGCAAAGTATAGATTAATTGCTTACCCGCATAGAAGTAAATAGGGAGGATCTGACAGTCTTACAGCTACAAGGCTTGGGAACTGAATACTCAAGGGTATCTGACATTTTGAAAGGAAGGAGAGAAAGACAAAGGAGGTGGGTCAACTCTGCCAATAAAGGTTGAAATCAGTATAGCTATAAAAAATTATCTTGGCTGGGAAGATCAAGATGAATTGGAAGGGGAATAATTCACCAGTGGGACTAGTTCATCGATCATGTAACAACAGTTAACGTTCTGGTACAGACTATAAACCAAGAAATAATCGGGGTTTGTATGATAGGTACTGTAATAATTGTGGATGATTTTAATCTTCATGTTGACTGAACACATTATATTGAGGATGTGTTCGTAGAGTATATAATGCACTCAAGCAGAGCAAGTTATTTTAGAACTGATAATGTTGAATCAGATGGGAAAAATTATCTTAGATTAAAGGACCCTGAAATGAAGAGTGATCATGACATGACAGGATTTCACAACCAAATGGATCAGAAAATTGCATTGAAGTTAATATCCTAATTTTAAATATAAACAATTACAAAACTATGAAGGTAGAATTCAGGCAGACTATTATGTTGGAGAGGTGGGAGAATGGGGTATTACGGATGTAGGAAAGTCAATAGCCATTTGACTAACTGATTTGAAACCTGTTCTGCAGCTTTTGTAAACTGCGTGTGGGCTAACTTGTTGCAGAGTAGGATTTTCACACCTCAGTGAGAGGAACTCCCGGTCTCTGGAGCAGCTGATCAATATCATTGGCTGGCAGCTCCAACTATCCTGTGAGTGTCATATCTCACACTGTTGATGCTGCTCGGACTGCAGGTTGGCCCAAATTGAAGGTTCCAATGGATCCCAGACCTAAGAAAATCAGGAGGCATCAGCAGGAAGGATTAGAACATCTTGGAAAGTGCAGGAACTAGGACCTTTTTAATAAATTATGATTAGATTAGATTAGATTACTTAGATTAGATTAGATTACTTACAGTGTGGAGAGAGGCCGTTCAGCCCAACAAGTCCGCACCGACCCTCCGAAGAGCAACCCACCCAAACTCATTCCCCTACACCTAACACTATGGGCAATTTTGCATGGCCAATTCACCTACCCTGCACATTTTTGAACTGTGGGAGGAAACTGGAGCACCTGGAGGAAACCCACGCAGACACGGGGAGAATGTGCAAACTCCACACAGATAGTTGCCTGAGACAGGAATTGAACCCGGGTCTCTTGCGCTGTGAGGCAGCAGTGCTAACCACTGTGCTTTATAAATGTTGATGGGCACAGCATAAGGCCACAGATAATCTGTTTTTTTTTCTCTCTCTCTGGAAACAGTCAATGAAAACATCTGTGTCTATATAATGTAAAGCTATATTTATAATGTAGTGAAATGGATTTTAGGATAACACCTTAATATTGTCTCTGTACTGCGTATGCTCTAGTTACAGTTATACTTCCTCCAGACATACCCACATAGGCCTTTATTCTCCAATTGTTGACCTAGTGCCCCCTTGAGGTTGTAACAAGTTATTTCAGTATCCCCTGTTTCAGTCATCAACAATGATGTCCCTAAGTTGAGAGGACGGTATCCTGCCTACTATCATATCCATGCCAGTGTTTAGAAGGGCGCAGGAAATGACCCTCAGTATGATTTAAACTAAAAAGCTGACACTAAACTGAGTGATGGACAGTGGGAGCAGTGACTATCCTGTCATGTTGGGGAGCTATCTTGTATTAATTGATTAGAAAGGTTCAAACAAATGTTTGACATAGACTAAACTACCAATCCTTAGAAGTAAAGCACATTGATAAATCCTCATTGAGTGGTTGTGCCCATAGACAGCTGTTTTCTTCAGATCTTAGAGTGACCAGGAAAGATGAGGAAATCTAAGGGAAGAGTTCACGAACGTTTTGGCTACAAAACAAAATATTGCCAAATATTTCCATCATTAGTGATTGAGATCACCACACCAGAAAATAATCTCTTTGGACATTAGACCAGGTCCCAGTTATTTTCTAATCTGCTCATTTTGAATTTTCTTTGAAGGTGTAACAACTAAAATTGAAATAAAACTTTTAAATAGTAAAATCTGGTTGAGCTGAATTAACTTGTTACAACCTCAAGGGGGCACTAAGTCAACACTTGGAAAAAAATGGCCCAAGTGTATTTGTGTAGCCTGAGCATAACTATACCTCGAGCACATACAGAGATAGTATTAAAAATCTTGAGCTAAAATCCACTTTTCTGTATTATAATTATAGCTTTACATCATATATACGTCACAATTATAGCAGGAGACTGAATTTTCATTGTTTAAGGACTGCTTCTGTATTAAAGTAACAGCCTGAAAGGATTAATAAAGGATAAATATCTGTTTCAGTTGCTAAGACTTCATTGAAGAGAAAATATTGTGACAGCTTCCGTAGATCAATAATCCACCCCAATCCCCTGTTCTGCAGTTTGACCTCTTGAACATTGGGAAGCAAGTTTTGATGCAGGAAACTCATTTTCAATGAGAAATGGGCCAGCCAGTCTCCACATGTCTATCAGAGGAGTTCACTAACAATTCAGACAGTCTAAATCCCACCCCTTTAGATTAACACAACAGTGTTGTTCGGGCTAAGTTGCCCTTAAAAGACAGGGACTCTCTCAGGAACGATTCGTATTCTTGATTGCAACTGCCATGCACTGTGTCTGACACCAATTTGGCAACTTAAGAAAAAGATGAAAACATCTTAGTCTATTTGATAAAATAGAGCAGGTTTAAGGTCACTATATCGTTCTTAGTCTTAAGACAGCAGAGTGATTAGGAACGGAAAACATTATTATTTCACATTAAATTAACCCACAGAGGAAGTGAGAAGTATTAACAATAGGTGACTGACGACGGACTGATGATAAAAGTCAGCTTTATCGATGGTAGGAAATTCAGACTTATGTCAGTGGAAATAATAAAAGGGAAAAGGAAAAGCTTGAACTTTTTAAATAAATTAAAATGGCAGAATAGCCATTTATAATCAGAATGTACAAAACACAGTATTTTAGAATTAAACAAATAGTTCTACAAAGCAGAATAATTCAAAATAAATCAGAGCACATGAAAACACTTTGGAAAATGTATTTGCTTCAGAAATATTCACAGCAATTTACACAATACATTCTTGCATTTCTGTCGACCTTGCCCACTAGATGGAAACAGCAATTGAGGACAATGGAAATGACCCCAGAAACTGAACCACCAATGTCCCACAGTGATTTCATAGGAATCTCCCTTCTGCCTCACCACATGGATACTGTGACTAAAACAGATGATAACATTTGTTCTCAGTTCTGGGATTTCCTTTCACTACTGCATTAAATCCTGAGATCGCTCTTGCAACAAAACTTCCCTCTTCAGCCTAGCTGCAATTTTATACCATAAGCCAAATGTTGTAGGTACTAGGCCCCATTACCTAAATGAATAATAATAATATTTAATACTGACATTTAGAAAGATGGCATTGATCTATTTACTAACTATGCATTGGCAAATGGTATTTTACCCATGCTTATCTCTGAATATAAAATACTGCAATAATGTTGGTTAAAATAAAGATATAAAAACATTAATCAATCAATCAACAGAAATTTTCAAAGTTGGCAGCAGAAAAAATAGACCTTTTTCAAGTTTCCTCAATTTGAAAAGACAGAAAATACTGAACTGAAATGCTGCATGTTTTTGACATTTTGGCCCATATAACACATTACACAGATCGGCACATTTTTCTTGCATCAGATATCTTATGTTGATTTACAATCCCAGCTATTTACAAGGCTGCGATAATGTGTAGACTATATTTACACGCATAGTTTGGGTTCTCAGCTTATTGATATTAATGTATATTACAAATACAACTGACTAACTCCACTAATTCCACTACATAGACAGAGAGAGGGAAAGAGAGAGATTGAAGGCAAGGTTTACACTGGAATGTCATATGTCATGTAACTGAATTATAGTTACTGGACTGTCTGGTTTGCAATTTGTGCCATAATACAGCAATTAGATTAGTGATTATCTTTAAGAACATTTGCTCTTTGATCATATCCCTCCTCAAGAAAGCTGTTGCTTGAGTTCCCTTGGCATCCTAAGACTCCAAGGAAAGTAAAGAACATTGACAAATTATGGGGAGGACTTTTATTTTCCAAAAGCTTGTGAGTATTTATTTCAAAGACACAAAGGGCGAGGAAACATGGCAAAAAATCTATACCACCCAGTCCCTGCTCCTTTTAGTTTACCCCAAGACTGAGGTAAATGGCTCAAACAACATAGAAGTGAAAATATGGCAATATGGCAAGAGGATTAAAATTTCTCTTTGTATTTGTTTCCTGCATTAAAATAGGAAATTCCACCAAGTAGTTAATTGGTTTTGAAACACTTTTGGGCAGGATGAGGAAAACGCTATATAAATACATAATTCTTTCTTCTTCCTTCTCATTTTCACTGATGTCAGAGAGAGACCTTATTTGGATGGGTGCCCATCAGAAGTGAGCCTTTGACCCTCAACCAACCTTTCTCTGATTAAAGGATTTGGGTGAGCCATATGAGGCAGACCCAGCCAGAGCATAAATTCCTCCTTTTTGTCAGTTTTTAAATAGAATTACTGTAAAATGGTGTTCTGTTTGCTGCATTTTGGCAGTAGTTCGAGGCGTGACAAATAATAACAATTAGTTCTGACAGTATCTCCTTTCATCCTCTAATCTGGGCACAGATACTTGCCAATAGAAGAGGTAGAGACATGCTGAAAAATGGGGAATGTTGTGTCAGCATAATATTACCCTGAAGTTAGCAAAACAGGTACATTCACATTGCAGATGGAGTACATCTTTATTGTGCTTCACTTGCCTGTTGCTCAGGCAAGGGTGTGCAAAGCGAACTTAGCTCATATATTCCATGTGAAGTTTAAAAATAATAGCTCACTGATTTCTGAATTCTTTAAGCAGTACTATGTGCCCCTCCCCATAAGCTAAGACACAGTATAAACGATGTCATAACAGAACTGGTAATCATTCCAAAATAACATTGACAATTATGTGAGTGTTAGAATACCAAGTGTCTTGAATACAAACTTGTTATTTATCTTTATTTAGAATGTGAAGACACAAATATAATTTAACCATCATTAAGTAGCTTGAATCTGTGAATTTTTCTCCTTATCTGAATAAATATAGTGGCTTTACGATTAAAATACTTAGATAAACATTGAAGAACTCAGTACTTGTAGTAAAAAGATGTACATCTAAACTATAATCAAGTTTCTAAGTTTTCTGAGTAAGTACTTTTGAATAAGAGAATGAGCAAATGACAAGATTGAGGGTTTTCCGATGTACCATTAAAATTGGAAACACAATCATCAGAGTTATGCTGTTCAAATGAATGGAATGCTTCTTTATGACTGTCATCCCATTTCAAATGGATTACAGTTTTCCATTTAGATTCAGATTAGTTATTCTTGTATTTTTTAAAATGTCCAACCTCCAGTCTTCTGGCACCTCATCTGTGATTATCGATGATACAAGTATCCCATCAAGAGGCCCAGCAATCACTTCTCTAGCTTCCCACAGAGTTCTAGGTTACACCTGATCAGGTCCTGGGGATTTATCCACCTTTATGCGTTCCAAGACATCCAGCACTTCCTCCTCTGTAAAATGGCCATTTCCAAAGTGTCACCATCTATTTCCCTACATTCTATATCTTCCATTTTCTTTTCCACAGTAAATACTGATGCAAAATACTCATTTAGTATCTCCCTCATTTTCTGCGGCTCCATGGAAAAGGATAGACCAGATCTAAAAGTTGATGTTCTAAATTGGAGACAGGCCAATTTTGACAGTATTAGGCAAGAACCTTCAACAGCTGATTGGGGGCAGATGTTCGCAGGTAAAGGGCGGCTGGAAAATGGGAAGCCTTCAGAAATGCAATAACGAGAATCCCAAGAAAGCATATTCCTGTAAGGGTGAAAGGAAAGGCTGGTAGGTATAGGGAATGCTGGATGACTAAAGGAATTGAGAGCATGGTTAAGAAAAAGAAGGCAGCATATATAAGGTAGAGACAGGTTAGATCGAGTGAATCCTTAGAAGAGTATAAAGGCAGTAGGAGTATACTTAAGAGGGAAACCAAGAGGGCAAAAAGAGGACATGAGATATGGCAGACCTGTTTACCTATCTCCAGCATTTGTCATCTAGCTAGACCCATTTCATACTATTACCCTCTCTTGATATTTCATTACGATCCACCAAATATAACATTAGCTGCCTCGATTCTTATGTTCCCCACACTTTCTGCAGTCTGTATGCCTCAGAATTTGCTGCATTTGCTGTCTCAAATACAAATAAACTTGTAGGCCACATTAACAGTTTTCATTCTTCCCAGCCAGGTCAAAGTACAGGCTCTGTAAATCTTCCTTGAATGGAAATCCAACCAGTTCTAATCTACCAGCATCAACCTCCACCCAGTTCTTGTTCTCACAATGAACATCTTTCTCTTTAACTACCCTAATTTCCTCCAAAGGTGTTGTTAAGCATGTATTATGCCTGTCTTTTTGTGGAATATGTGTAGAATGTTTATTCCAATCCTACTCAGACTTTCTCCCACAATATGTCAGGTGATGAATCAGTGCAGTTTCCTACTCTCATCTGAATGGAAAAATTACATGAACTATGTTTCCAATTTCCCCCCTTCTCTCACTCTTATATGGTTCATTTCTAATTCTTCTGTTTTTCAACTTTTTTGGCTTCATGTCCTGGGATATGTTATCATCAGATATTCACCATATATTGATGGACTTTCATAATTACCTTGATGACACTTGCTTGCAGCTGCTTCCTGTATTGACTGCTCTATTCGCCTAAGTCACTCTGTCTCCATCACAGTTGTTTTGATGACTTAGACTTCCATTTCCCTCAACCAAGGATTTGTCACCACTTTGATTGTCAGGTCACTCAATTGTATTCCATCCATTTAACACACTTCTCCTCTCACTCTTTGAATTACAAAAGGGTGTGGTCCACAGCACCATCCTCAACAGTCTCCTGCATGACAATACCATGACATAAACATCTTGCTTTCCACTCATTTTCCAGCATTCTGAACATACATATCCCTCCACAACGGCCTGGCCCACTCCTCTGTTATTCCAAATATTGCTCCCACTTCACACAGAACTTTTCCATGTAAGCACACAAGATTTGCACAAGATTTTCAATTTTCCATCTATTTCCTCAGTCTCTAAGGCCCCAAACAACTCCCTCCAGGTAAAGCCAAAAATTTATTTGTACTTCTTTCAATTTCATACTGACTGCTCAGAATGTAGTCTACTGTACAATGAGGAAACCAAATACAGATTGGATTATTACATTGTGGAACACCTCCACTCAGTCCACAAACATAACACCAAGCTTCCAATATCCTCTCATTTTAATTTTCCACCCTTTGCTCTCACACGAGTCTATCATTGGTCTCCCATAACATTCTAATGAAATTCAGTGCAAACTGAAGAATAACTTCTCATCTTTTGCTTAGATGAATTATAGCCATTCAGACCCAAACTGAGTACAGGTATTTCACACTGTCATAGAGATGTACAGCACGGAAACAGACCCTTTGGTCCAACTTGTCCATGCCAAGCAGATAGCCTAACCTAATCTTTTCCCATTTACCAGCACTTGGCCCAGATCACTCTAAATGCTTCCTATTCACATTCCCATCCAGATGTCTTTTAAATGCTGTAAATTGTAACCACCTCCATCCCTTCCTTTGGCAGCGCATTCTATACATGCACCACCCTCGACATGAAAGAATTGCCCATGAGATCTCTTTTAAATGTTTACCCTCTCACCCTAAACCTATGCCCTCTAATTCTGGACTCCCCCATCCCAATCAAAATACTTTGTCTATTTACTCTATCCATGCCCCTCAATTTTATAAACCTCTATAAGGTCACCCCTCAGCTGCCGATGCTCCAAGGAAATCAGCCCCAGCCTGTTCAGCCTCTCCCTATAGCTCATATCCTCCAGCCCTGGCAACAACCTTGTAAATCTTTTCTGAATCCTTTCAAGTTTCATAACATCCTTCCGATAGGAGGAGAACCAGAATTGCACACAATATTCCAAAAGTGGCCAAACCAATGTCCTGTACAGCTGCAACATGACCTCCCAGCTCCTTAAAACAATGCTCTGTCCAATAAAAGAAAGCATACCAAACACCTTCTTCACTATCCTATCCACCTATGGTCACTGTCTCCATGTGCTTGGTTTTCTTTCGTTTTGCAATTGGATGCAGCGTTTCTTTATTCTGCCATTCGCATCTCCTCTAGGCACTTCTTTCATTTCTTTGCTTCTCACATTACCATTCCCTTTGATCATGCCGCCACCAATTCTTTATTCATTTCATTTGTGCTGTCTTTGACCCTATCACAAACAATTCTTTTGGTCTCTGATGACTTATTTAAAATCGATGGAGTGAGTGCTCTCAATGCCTTGTGAAAGGATGCCACCGTTAAGAATGGCCACCATGATCCATCAGTACATGTGCAGTGGCATATTACTTCTGCTTAGAAAATATTGCATCCTTCACTGTCAACTGGACTAACTCATAATCAGAAGGGGAAAAAAAATCTCTATTCTTGTGTGTGTTCTTTTACTATGCACCTTAGATTGCAAGAACATGCAATGAAGACAACTGAAGTTTCACTCAGTGGGAACTTTGCCAATCTTCAAGACTAGAACATCTCCTCACACACTATCAATTTAACCTGCTAGGCCTTTGGCTACATAGTGGCTTCTTTACTGTTGGTTGACTTTAAAACTTTGCCCATTAGTTCTGTTTCTCACTCAACAGATGCTGCCAGAGTATTTCCAGCATTTTCTGATTTGACTTAGAGTCATAGAGATGTACAGCATGGAAACAGACCCTTCGGTCCAACCTGTCCATGCCGACCAGATATCCCAATCCAATCTAGTCCCATCTGCCAGCACCCGACCCTTATCCTTCCAAACCCTTCCTATTCATATACCCATCCAAATGCCTCTTAAATGTTGCAATTGTACCAGCCTCCACCACATCCTCTGGCAGCTCATTCCATACACGTACCATCTTCTGCGTGAAAAAGTTGCCGCTTAGGTCTCTTTTACATCTTTCCCCTCTCACCCTAAACCTATACCCTTTAGTTCTGGACTCCCTGACCCCAGGGAAAAGATTCTGTCTACTGAAGATATGCTTCAATTTGCAGAGGACCCACCAGATGCTGAAGGTCGTACATTAAAAAAAATGGCAGTTAAATTCCAGAAAAGTCAAATAATTCTGAGAGTAAGGTATTTGTGAAGTGTGGCTCCTTTGTACAAGATTAATTGCTTAGATGTATCATACATTTATTGAAGTGCCAGTCATTTAAATAATTTCATACCATGCTCTTTAATGACTCTCATAAATTAGATCTTTGTGTACATATGTAATACCAGCATATCTGTGCTGCAAATGTGGTATGGCAGAATATGGTACTAAACGATTTTGCTTTCTGTTCTTGGCAATAATGCCTCATAAGTTCATACATTCTTTAAAAGTTCTTTCTCACTTTTGTGATAGAATACAGATTCCTCTGTCATTTTTTCAATACGTCCTACATTCTGTTTGAAATGTAGATTAGGAAAATAGTTATAAAAGAACAAAAAGAGTACTCACCTACATTAGCATGCTACAGGCTATTTTTCAACCACTTTGCTGATTGTATCAGAAGCCCTCCAGCATACTTATTTTATCCTGAAAAAGGCGGGTACAGGAAGTATAATTTTTGTAATTACCATATGTAATTACTATCTTGTGCTAGTCTGTAGTGAAGCTATTAACCTGTGGGATTGATTATGCCATAACTCACCCCTTATATCCAAACTGATGTGATGGATTGTTCTCTCTTATTTATTACCAGTGAAGTGAAAACTTATTCATGATTTTTCTTTTATTCTCCTAAAACGTAGCTCCTAATATGATTTTTCTACCTACTGCAGAAGTCTCATTCTCTTTATTCACTTTTTAAATCTTTGGTGGGAGTTTTGTGGCAGAGGATAAGGTGGATAGCAAATCCCTTCACAGCATAATGCCTAGGAGAGAGTGAGTATAACTCTCCTGCCTGAACCTATTGGTTACAACAGGCAGCTAGTTGGTGCCAGCATGATTTAATTAGGCCACTGTGGTACCTCAAGGTACAGACCCCATCACTCAGGGCTTAGGAAGGGGTGTGGGGCCCTGAAATTGGCAAGGTGGGGATGCCTGTAGGTTTTACCTGTGCCCATAGGAACAAGAAACAAGAAAGGAACTCAGCGTCCTGAGCATCTCTAGTTTCTCCTATTGCCATGTTGGCCTGGCAGTCTGGTCTCAGTTTAAAATTGCATTCGGAGCCAAACAATATCATCACATTAATAGAAAGCCACTTGACATGAAATGTTAACTCTGATTTCTCTCCAGAGATGCTGCGAGGCCAGCTGAGCTTTTCCAGCAATTTCTGTTTTTGTTTCTAATATCATCACGGCCAGATTGCATAATTAAATGGGGTCTAAAACATATCTGAGGTGCTGAGATAACCAATCTCTACCAAGAAATTGATTGAGACATAAAATTAGCTTCAGTGGCGCAGCAAGGACAATGTTTTTAAAAATTGATTAAAATTCTCAATTATCATCAGATAACCCTTGCTGGACTGTGATTTGTATGTGGAGAAAAGATTTCCAATGGTTAAACAAACACAAAATCATTGAAGCATGCATGACAAAGGTATGTTTTTCTGGCCTATTCGACAGTGAAGTGTAAAAATGGTACTGAGTATCTAATTTACAGCTGCATCATTGGTTGACCCTGAGATGTGTGTCTATATAGAATGAGGTCACTTCATGATCTTTTCCTAACCAACCTATTCAGAGATATTATAATATATCTCTGGGCCAAATGAGTCTTGATCCTACGTCTCCTGGCTCAGAGGCAGAGACACTATCACTGCACCACAATGCATTACTTTCTAAACCTGCTACCTCTACCATTTAAAAACATGAGGGCAACAGATGAGTGGAAGCACTATCACCTGCATGCTAGGTCATACACCATCCTGACTTCAAACTAGTTTGCCATTCAATTTCTATCATTGCATCAAAATCCTGGAATTCACTGCCAAACAACACTGTGGGTACACTGATACCAAATGGACTGCAATGGTTCAGGTAGATGGCTCACCATCACCTTCTCAAGACCATTTTGGGTTACAAAAAAAATGCTGGCCTTGGCAGCAATGTCATCCCAGGAAAGAATTTTTTAAAACATGGAACACTGATTACAATTTTAAGTTACAAAAAGGCAGAACATTTGTCAAATCCAATCTGTTCATTTGTACCAAATAACATTGGGAAAGAAAAGAAAACAGTGAAAGTCTTCCTTTCTCAGCACCAATTGTTGGAGAAGCAACTCAATAATAGCACAATTCATATCATTAAAGGTAATTTTCTCCCATTACTTTAGGCATTTATTGTTCATTAGTGACAGAAGCAATTCCAATTGTGTGATCTATCTGGGTGCAAGTATTTCAAATATAATACAACTCTTCAGTTTGAGTATTATGACATTAAAAGTTAGGTAATTAACTTTCAAATGCATAAATCGTACAATTCAGAATCAAATGAGAACTATGTTGATGTTTCACCACTGCAGTGCCAAGCACATATTTTAATAATTTGTAAAGCTAATGCTTATAATTTTAAATATAAATATATGTGGAATTGTTTTTCCCCAATACATCGATAATTGCATGACTTAGATAATCTTCATAACTTTTAATGTACTGATAACAAACCAAACCAATCAATTTTCCTTTAAAGCCCATACTTGACAAAACTAGAATCAGAAGGACATGAGCACTGAAGGAGTTGCATGTACTTTGTTATAAACTGAACTGCTTATTTGATTGTGCAGTTCTGTTCAGCACAATGATTTAACGGGAAGCTGAAATTTCAAGTCCTGCCAGGAATCAGAGTTGCAGTTAAACTATGTTTAAAATACCAGCATCAACCTGCATACTCCATTCCCAAAACCATTACAGGCCAACCTTCTTTCATAGAAATAAACTCACCACCAAATAACTGAGTACAAACATTGCCCACCAGGAACAATGGATAACAATCAATGTTAATAAGGTGATGGGAGGATAATCACAAGATCCAATCCAACGTATTATAAAGATCAATTAAGATTGTTAAATGAGATCCTATAAGGGAAATGCTGTATTGTTATGGGGTATGTGTGGTGCAGTGGTAGCGTCTCCATTTCAGGGTCAGATGGATAGACTCAATTTCCACCTACTACAGAGGTGTATAAATAACATCTCATCACAGATTGATCAGAACATATTTTATCTGGGATAGATCAGCAGATTGCTGTTAGATACAGAGTGAGGAGCTAAGTGAGGCAAGTACAGGGAATTAAAGGGTTTTTTGTGAAAGAATGAATGACACAGAGAAGGGCTTCAGCTTTGAGAGACAATCGCCAGTGGTTATATAGTCACCACTAGACTAACCTTTTACTTAAATTGAATTCAAATTTCATTGTCTGCTATGGTGGGATTCAAAGCCAGGTCTTCAGAACATTTGCCAAGGATTCTGGATTCTGGATATTATCGCTAAGTCATTCCCCTCCACAATGGTGTCATTCGCTAAGTGTAGGAAGAGTAGCCTTTGTCTCTGAGTAGCAGTGACACCCTCATTCAATGAACGCAAAAAAACCCTCCCCCTACCACCTGGGTGAATGTGAAAGCCGTGCAGTCAGTAAAAACATAGTGGAGTAGATCATGGGTGTCCTCAAACGACAGCCTTACTGCAACCCATTTATGCCAGTGCCAGATAAATGATAATGATACTTCATTATTGTCAGAACGTTGCTTTCTGTCTTTCGTATATGAAAGCTATGTCTGGGTAGGCAACAATTCTCAAGTATCAGAAAGCAGAAAATCAAAAGGAAAGGTTAGAATGAGGGAAAGCTAATATATTATAAAACAAGATGTCCATAGTGACACCATCTGCTAAACTGCAGGATTAAGGTAAGGTAGAAGCGGAGGGGGAGCATTAGGTGTACCATTACATTACTGATAATGGTTTTAGTGACAGTGGATGCAATGAGCTTCGTTGCAGCAGGACCCATGATGTGAAAACCCATTTCCTCTGTATGACTCAAGGATGCTTGTGCTGTGCCATTTTTTTCCTTTGTGTTAGATTATCCTGCAAGAAAGGGGATAAAATGCCACGAATTGTGTTGCTCGCTGTTTTGGGAAAGTGCCTGCAGAGGCTGAATGGCTACAGTTATATGAAAACAAGTGAACCTGGCATCATTGACTATTTTGTGAGGTGGCATATCTAAATGTTAGGCCAGAGTCCTGACTGTAAATGGCTGCTGACAGTGGGTTGATTAGAGTATGATGCATGAGCAGATTGACAGGTTGATTATGAAATGTCAGCTGGAACTGTATTCACTAAATCTGACCACTCCTCTGAAGTATTTGGGCTTATTTTTCTGTTATTCTGCCAAATTGTTAAGGCCAGATTCCTTGCATTTCTCTCCTTAGCTTTTTGTTCCAATATTGGCTCCAATTCTGAGCATACCTTGGGGACTTTCTAGCATAGCACCAGCCTCAATGCTTGGGGAAATAAAATCCCTCTCTTCTGTGACAATAGGCTCAAAAACCATGTCCATAAATTTTTAAACTGAGTATTTCTCCACTCATGTTGAAACATTTACAATGTATGTAGTTTTGATGTTTTGTAAAGATATAAGTTTAAACTTTAACTGTATCATGCCAAATCAACTTTGATCTCAAACCATTAAGAACAAACTATTTTGCAATAATTTTAAATGAGATTTGACATGATTCAGTATGTACTCATTGTTTATTACACTGGAATTATAAATAAATGATTGAGGTTTGATAATCTTACATTTTTTTGCTTAAGTCCAAGATGCGTTGAGTAGTTTTTTTGAGGCATTTTCACCACAAGGTCTAACGACTGCTGTCACTGTACCTCAACAAACTTGAGCTGAAAATGTGTTGCTGGAAAAGCGCAGCAGGTCAGGCAGCGTCCAAGGAGCAGGAGAATCGACGTTTCGGGCATGAGCGCTTCTTCAGGAATTCTGAAGAAGGGCTCATGCCCGAAACGTCGATTCTCCTGCTCCTTGGATGCTGCCTAACCTGCTGCACTTTTCCAGCAACACATTTTCAGCTCTAATCTCCAGCATCTGCAGTCCTCACTTTCTCCTCAATAAACTTGACCCATGAACCACCTACCTCACTTCCATGTTGTCTCTCACATCCAAATCCAGCCTTATCTTACCACGTGCTATTCCTGGAAGAACTCTCCAGGACAACTGTCAGTCCAAGACAGCCTTGCACTATTCCGCACATAGTAGTTCAGGATGTCTTGGCCTCAGTTGGTAGTGAGGGAACTAGACGTGCTCAGGATGAGGTCGTACAGAGGTGGGGCTTCCTCTTCCCACATGATCAGCAGTGGAATCCATAATACCCCAGACTATGCCAGCCTAGTCTGTGGTTGCCACCCAAGGCTAAAGCAGTCTCTGCCATCTGGAACAATATAGGAAGAACAACCTGTACCAAAAGTACTAGTTGTGCCACCCACTTTCATCACCCAAATACCTTCCCCTGTCTCATTCCAGGAGAGGAGTAACTGTCAGAAGGACAGAAAGATAGTAGCTTGGGGGAGGACTATCCGACGTTTGGATCATTAAGTTGTCAGCATCCTGACTCCGAACAATGAGCAGCTGACTGACTGTCCAAATCCATGAACCGGTATGAGGTGCTGCCCTTGAGTCACTGTACTAGGATTTCCTGTCCAAAGGCTACTGCCCTTGTCATGACTGAGGCCTGCTGATAACCATGACAAGAGTTCTGGCTTTCAGTCTAAGCTAAGCAAGAAGTCACAACAAAAGTAGTATGAGGCTGGTATTTCTGGCTTAAGGGTTAAAACAGAAAATCTAAGCAAGGCAAGGCTGCTGTAAACATCCAAGTATGGTCAAAGTAAGTAACTGCTATGACAATAAAGGAAGACTGTGCAGATGCAGTCTGAGCACATACTGCCTGAGGTGCAGTATCTCCTTAATCCAGAAAGTCATTTTCTTTGTTATCACAGGTCCCAGAGTGCAGGAGATAGTGAAGCTTTATCATCTATGGATCATTTAGTAACATGCAGCTCGTGAGTGAAAGAAAATGTCAGGATTTTCAGAGAAAGTGTAAGAGAATCAGATGGGAAGAAGTGAACAGAAAATGTTCACAGAATACAACACTGTTAGAACCAATGTTATGGAGCCCACAAAACAGGAATTGGCAACTGAATTATTCCTGGCCATTTACAGAGGCCTGATGCACCACAATTGTCACGGTACTACTGCCATGTACGTGCTGGAAGGGTGCAGAATGGACCATTGTGATGTCAAATAGCATGTGATTTGGTGCCTGACATACCATTTTGGCCATTATAGTTTCTGTTACACACTTTCTTCAAAACTGTCAGCTGAGCATACATTCAAATACAAGAGAGTCTCAAGCATTAGCCCTATTTAAAGACATCAGCATGGGACTTGAGGATGGGCACAGTTATTTTGCCATTGCACATGGATTGACAGTGCTGCAGGGCTAAGTATTTGTGAAGGAGGTGGGAAGAAGGGTTTGAGATTTTGTTCAGGTTAGGAACCTACATCCAGTTGGAAATTGATTAACCCCTAATTTTAAGGGAGTGAGCTGTTAACTTGTACATTTCTGTTTTCTTTCAATGTGAGCCAGTTGGGTTGGAAATGGAGAACGGTTGGTGTGGGGGTGATTTATTAGTCCTACTGCAGACCTCACTGAACCTGCTGGTTGTCCTAAGTGTAAAATCTGCAGTGCCAAAGCCTTCCACATAGAGAGAAGTGAGAAAGGATAGTGCAATTGAAGATTTGGTAGGGCATCCCCTTACTTCATCTATGCTGACCTCAATCTAATGTTGAAGGCCATGAGGGGAAAACCTACTGTTCTCAGTCTTGACAAGGCTGTATCAGTCATGAATTGAATGTACTGTCCCACTCTTGTGAAAAGGGCATCAGTGCAAGATGCAGAGGTGTACTGCCATTTGCAAGATGTCATCAAGGAAACAGAAGCAAAGAGGTTCAAGGTCACAGTGACTTTGATACTTATTGGCAAGGCATGGTGAGCAGTCTGTATTTTGTACAGTCTTCAACAACAAGAGCAGAAATAACTCTTTCTTGACTGTTGTAGTCTCCTATAGCTCAGATTCAGTCACATTTGGAGAAAGAATCGTGTGATGGGATTAAAGTAGAGGCCAGGTCTGTAAGGGAAACCAGTAAGGTTTAGTTGAATACTTAGAGTAAAAAATGAGGTCTGCAGATGCTGGAGATCACAGCTGCAAATGTGTTGCTGGTCAAAGCACAGCAGGTTAGGCAGCATCTCAGGAATAGAGAATTCGACGTTTCGAGCATAAGCCCTTCATCAGTTGAATACTTAGCCTGGTAATAAGAAAGGACCAAAAGAGGGTGTGCTAAGTGAAATGAGTTTGTTGCCATTATTGTTATGTAATTGCTGTATTAAGTATTAAGATGAAGGGCTTATGCCCGAAACGTCGAATTTCCTATTCCTTGGATGCTGCCTAACCTGCTGTGCTTTAACCAGCAACACATTTTCAACAATGTTCAATGTTGTCTACTGCTTTTTTCACTGTCAGATTCTGATTCTTCTTCTACTAATCCTTCTGGGGCTGATTGTGCACTCAAGCCATTCTGCATAGATAATTTGTCCAAAGAACTTGATTTGTTTTAATATTGTTGAGGAATTGTCTTGTTCTTTTGGCCTTTTTCAGTACTTCTTCATTCATTCTTTTCTTCACTCTGCTTACTCTTTTGTTTTTTAAGCACAAAATTCCAAAGCTGCTGATATTATTTATGTTCTTTCACAAAGTTCCAAGACTCACACCATAATCATTACTAGCTATATGTAATATTTTAGTACTTGAATTTCCTATGCGTTAAATTGCAGTAAAATGTATTTCATTTTGCATTTTCTTTACTTATTTATAGGCTGTCAAGTTAAACAAGTTAATGATTTTATATCTGGCTTTCTTTCACTCAGATGTTAATAATTGTGAAATACTGTTAACATGAATAACATGTGTGATAGATACAATTGTCAATTCATGAAAGATAGTCTGATTGTTCATCTATCAAAATTATACAATATTTAAAAGAAAATGCTCTCATGATGAGAATACCATTAACAAGAGTACATTTCCTGTCATGCTTATGTACTTTCCTGCAAAAAGTAGTCATGGGGTTTTCAGCTTGAATCACAGTAGGTGGTGATCATGCTCCAATAGTAGCTTTAAAAAGGGAATTGCAGATTAGTAACAATAAAAAAAATTATAATATTTGTCCAAGTCAGGTTGAGTCTGTAATATGGAGGAGAAGTCAGAGCTTACAAAGTTCGCACACAATAGCTGCTTGTGTCATTTTTAGTGGCAGAGGTCACAGGTGAGGTGGTGCTGCTGAATTAACTTGCATTGTATCCTACAGACATTAGTCCTGTAGACATGACAGTGATGTGCCAGCATTTGTCATCATTACTCTATGAAACTGACAGTAACACTTGGTGTCTGGACATGCACTGCTAAACGTGGAAATCTAGAAATTGTTGTCAGTGATTCCTAGTCTTAGCAGACGATTGGCTGTTGAGGTGCCACAGACAGCAATCAATCGAAATTATTGAACCTGAGAGAACTTATATTCAGACATAATGAAGGCTGAATTTTGTATGAAAGCTGCCGGTTCTGGCTAGCAGCACTGGAAGTAGGTGACTCCTCCATTTGAACAATATGTCGCAGGCTGAATGTGGTTAGAGCTGCTGGAGCCAAAACAAAGAGAAAAAACATAGGCATCGAGGGATATCTCCACTGAGATTCATTTTCAGATTCCAGGAACAAGTTGTGTGAAGAACCCGCAAAGTACATAGGAACACAGTATTTGCAAGTCAAACAGGTCAGCAATAATTTTATTTAATGCTGGAGCAGACTTGAAGGGCTAACATCTGCCCCTAATTGGTCTGTTCACATTCTCATGTTTATATATCTTTACCTCAGAGATATTCTTACAGGAATGTAGTTTTTCAGAATATTCTGAAATATTTACTGAATTGCTTGCCACTGCATCTTCACTGATCTAGCCTGTAACCTAATTTCCCAGTTCACTTTAGCCAGCTCTGGCCTCATGCACTTATAATTGCCATTTTTTAGGTTCAAAATACCAGTGAGAGGACTCACTGGGGTATCGCACTGCAAATCAGGCCCCAATATTCCTGGATTGTGGCTAATGTTAAGGCTTAATCAAACTGACAAAATTCACAATTTGTCTATGACAGACATCCACCAGGCAAAAATCAAACCACACCCTGTTCCTTCCTCACTAGCAAAGAAAAATAACTATTTATTGTAATACACTTACATTTAACATGAACAGTAAATGAACTGGTGTTAAGTGTCCACTGATCATCATTGCTGTCAGCCTGAATAACATAGAAATCAATGACTCCAACTCTGAAGATTCTGTGGTGACGCTGCACATCTGAAATGATTGAACCATTTACAGGACGGTCTCTCCTCGACACAGTTATTCCTAATGCAGGGAACAGTTGATACATCCCTTTTGCTCTCTTACCTGGCATTCTGGTTAAGAGGCTGGCCCTTTGCTGCTCCTGATATTCCTGCTGAATAGTTTAAGAACATGCCAATTAGATCCAGTCCTATTCCTCCGTGTTCTTTGCAGTCCAAGATTCCCTGGACCATTGCTGGATAATGATTTGGAAACAATTGCCATTGGTCCTTTTCTGACAATTGCAGCACATCCTGTCCATCAGTGTTGGGACCTTTGCACTCCTGTTGCTGTCATCAGGCAGTGCCCTACATTCATCACCCTCTCTTCCACTCTTCTCTTTGTCTGTTTTTTTTAAATAGAAGCAGCATTGAACCCTTGTCTTGTTGCAGTTTCTTGTAAGCAATTGAGGCTCTGAAATCTCATGATTCCTGTGCTCTGTTGGAACATACATAAAGGTATCAAATAGCTATTTTCACTACCTTTGCTGAGGACACAACACGTCACTATGAGCTATCCACCTTCTATAGTTCCCACTACAAATAAAATTTGGAATTTGGTGCCAGATTTGCAGCTGAATATATCTTTCCTACATTATAGGCATTGCTGAGCTCAATCTCAGTGGCTCAGTGAGCCTCTGTGTCATTGCTAATCCATTGAACAAGTTATATCTTGATAAGTAGGACATTACTCGGATTCTAATAGCATGCTTAATTCATTATTACTGTACAGCAACAATAATGGCCCTGAAAGATTAACTTTCTAATTGTTGAATGTTAGATTTATCCAACATAAGATATTCCATGGCTTTTTATTTTAAAAAATCTTCTTTTAGCTTAATTGAACATTCTCACCAATCCAAAATCTAACTACTTGCATGCTGCAAGTACATGTCATGGTGATAGAGCAATTGAATATCATGTGCAGTATCAAATGAGCTTCTCTGTCCAAGACAGCAGCCTGCCTTCTGTGGTTACAGCTACCCAGACAAATGGTGAGTGTTCCAAGACACTTTTGCTTGATTCTTTTAGGGTAGAAAAACATTGAGGAATCAGGTTGTGAGCATCATGTCACTGACAGGTGCCCTGACTTCCTGACCATGGCATTAATATGGATGCTCAAGTCAAACATTTGTCATCACATAATCTTCTCAACTACTTCAATTTACCGATCAAGGGAAATGTGGCAATGTTGAAGGTCAATGTGAGTTGACTGTTCCTTCCTTTGTTGTAGATGGTCATGACTTGGCATTCATTTCTTCTTCTTCATTAATGGGATGTCAGTGTCACTGGCTAGGCTAGCAAGTATTGCTCATCCCAAATTGTTGAGAGAGGAGTTAACCACATTATTGTAGGTATGGAGCCATATATGGTAAAACAAAGTAAAGTTGGTAGAATTCCTTCCTTAAAGGACTTTACTTCCTTCCTTAAAGTCAACAAGCAGTTACATAGTCACCATTAGGCCTGTATGTTAATCCAGCTTTAATTGAATTCATGTCTCAGTCTGCCATGGTGAGATGTAAATGCATGCCCCAGCATGAGGTCCTAGATTACTTGTCCATTGACATTAACACTTGGTCATTGCCTCCTCACACTGGTCATCTACTGCTTGCCAGTCAAAACCTATAATTGGCTCCATAGACTTTTACAGCTTGTTTCATTATCAGATAAACATGGAAATATATTGGCTGCAAAAAAAAACTCTTGATCATGAGGTAAGTAGATTAGTTTATGAAAGTGACCTAAGACAATATCTAAGGCTGGCATAAAATGTGACTTACAAAAAGCAGATTAAAATTAATACTGATAAAGATCTCTCTCTCCTGGGAACTGTAATCAAATCCAGTTAAGAATAATGAGATGAAAACACTTTAAAGCGCAATCAATATTTGTTCACTGCAAAGTAAACTGTACAAACTTGGCACAAGTTGGGGTCAAACATGGCAATCTGACTCAGAGACGCACACGATATCTGCTGAGGTTGGCATTCAGATTGCTGGGACATAGAAATATAAGCTCCAGTTATTCCTTACTCAATTTCACTGACCAGAAGATACTGTTCACATTTAGTAACAAAAATAGAGAATGTGCCATTTCCCAGAAGAAAACCTTTTCTTACAATTATTAAAAGGAGAGTCAAAGGATTATTGATCATTGTCCCCACCACTGATACCACTCACATATAAAGTGAACAACTGCCTACACCTCGCATGAAGCATTTTCCATCACCAGATGAATTGATTACAAAGATATCCCTTGGAACGAATTGTGTTTGCTGGCTATTCCAATTCAATAAACGTTTTGCATTTGGCTAAAATGCAATTTTCTTCATTACTTAAGCTCTTTACTATTGTAATTGGAATAATATGGAGCTAATATTATAAAAAAAGAAAATAGAAATTTGTAGAAAATTAAATCATTAAAAAAGAAACTTTAGCAAATTAAATAATAATCCTCATTTTGGCCAAACATTCCAGTTTTGTGCCTATTGGTCATGAGAGGCTCCTTTTACAGTTACAATTTCCATCGATTCAGATAAATTATAGTGGTAACTAAATATTTTTCACTTGTTTCGCTTCTATGCAGAGACTTCTTGTCTCAATGCAATTGTGGTCAGATAATATCATATAGGGAGCTTAGTGAAATGGTGGCCAGCAATAGGGTTTACAGATTATTGAGGCCTAAGTTTTGTTATCCTGATTTTACTTTTTACAGTTTTGGCATTGTTGGAAAATATTGTCAGGATCAAACTCTGGGTTAAGCACCTGACCTTTCTGGATGCTGTCTTCATTCTGCACTTCTCGGTTTCAGCATTCATCGCTTCTCATGAACAGTCATAAAAGTGCCAAAGCACATAGAGCCATGCAACATAGAATCAGCCCCTTTGACCCACTTTGCAACGTGCAACAAGTACTGAACTGAATTTTAAAAAAGTTATTTCTTAACATCTGCTCTTGCCATTAGCTACTCAGAATTTTTGAGCTGTAAGAATGTATTAGTTATGTAGAGTATGACTCGAATGGTATATTTTATGCAAAGCATGCAACCAGTAAAACATATTGTGAATATTTATGTTATGCAGAGATGAAGTGGTAGATGAATTCATACTGTGGGAGGTGCAATCAGTAGTCATGGATCACAATGTGTAAATCAGGGAGATGTGTAAGATGAAAATAGAAAGGTTAAAATAAGAATGAATGAAGCAAAAACATAAATCACATAACTAGCGCCATAGATAAGGCTTTAAACTAAATAGTGGGGGAAGGGATTCAGTTGCATGGAAAATTAAAATTGGAGTCTAGTGATGAAGCTGATTGTTACCAGAAAATAAAAGGAAAGGGCAGAATGTGTCAATGTCATATTGTACCAAGAAAACAAAAAATTTTAGGGAAATTCCAAAATACAACAAACTTGAGGACTTTGTATCTTCACACATGAAACATTCAGAATAAGGTAGTTGAACTGACAGTGCAAATGGAGATTAATGAATATGATCTTACAGTCATTACAGAAACATGGTTGCAAGGAGATCAAAACTAGGAACTTAACATTCAGGGATTTTTAACATTTTGGAGAGACAGGAAGGATGGGAAAGGTGGTGGAGTAGCACAACTAATGAGAGATGAAATGAGGACAGTTGTGAGAGATGAACCTGGCTTGGATGGTATAGAATTCATTAAGGCAGAAGTAAGAAATAGCAAGGGAAAGAAGCCATTGGTAGGAGTAAGTATACAGACCTCCCCCCAACCTCCCCTAGGAAGAGTACCCACTAGGAATGGCTATAAATTAATAAATCTGATGGAAAAGCAATACAGCAGTAAGTAATTCATGACTCTCAACAAGAGCATATCCCAGTCAGGAGGAAAGATTCTAAGAGAGAGAGAAACAAACCATAGCTAACCAAGAAGTAAAAGAGAGTATAACATTGAATGAAATAGTATATAAGGATGCCAAAGTTAAATGATAGCCCTGAAGACTGGGACAAATTCAGAATCCAGCAAAGGAGGAGTAAAAAGATAATAAAGACCAAGAAAATAAATTACAAAGGAAAACCAGGGAGAACTATAAAAACTTACAATAAGAACTTCTTCACATGTATAAAAAGGAAGAGAGTGGTCAAAGTGAACATAGGCCCTTTAGAAAATGAATATGAGGAGATAGTTAAGTGGGGCAAGGAAATGACAGAGGAGCTAACCAGATATTTTGAATCAGTCTTTGCATTATAAGATGCTTCAAACGTCTCTTTGATACTAACGAGTATGGCCTGGAGCCTGACGGGGTAGTCCCCCAGTGTGTTGGTCTTGTCCCATCGTGGAGACCTTCTTCGGTGGCAGCTCCGTGTGAAGGTCTAGACCCGGCATGGAGATCTCATCTTGGTGTAGATGTCTCATCCTTGCTCAGAGGCGGCTTCTGGGTCTTTCAACGGCCCAGTGTGGAGGTTTACTCCTGGCATGGAGATCTCATCTCAGAGTGGCAGTCCCTACCTGGCCTTGCCTGGCAATTTCAGGTTGGTTTTCCAACATACCTTGAACCCAGAAGTGGTAAATTGAACTGTGATAAACTTTAACTTTTTTTTGTTCTTATTTATGACTTCTGTCATTAACTTTGGTGCCCTGGTATGCTTACTTTTAAAACTCTTCACTTCTTTTTTGTAAAAATAAGTTTGTGAAAATATATTGCTATTCTATTCTAAGTACCATTACCAACACTAAGGGAGTAATATTAGACAAACCAATGGGGCTAAAAGCAGATAAATCACCTGGCTTGCATCCTTAGATCCTAAAAGTGGTAACTACAGCGATAGTGGATGGATTGGATGGAATTTTCCAAAAAGTACCAGCAAATTGGAAAATAGCTAATGTCACACCCCTATTCAAAAAGGAGGAAGACAATAAGTGGGATACTATAGGCTGATTACCCTCACATTTATTGTTGGAAAATATTGGAATCGATTATTAAGGATATAATAGCAAAGCACTTAGAAAATCATAATATAACCGAACAAAGTCAGCATAGCTTCATAAGAGGGAAATCATGTCGGACTAACTTATTGGAGTTTTTCTAGGAAGTCTTAACCAGATTGGATAGAGGGGGACAAGTAAATGTGTTATTTCAGAAGGTGTTTGACAAGATGCCTTAAAAAGGTTAGGTCATAAGACAAGAGTGCACAGCCATGGAGGCAGTATATTGGCATGGATAGGGAATTGATTCATCGGCAGGAAGCAGCAAGTAGCTTATAGTGGCCTGCTACTAGTGGGGTTTCCACAGGGATCAGTGCTGAGAAGGCAAATGTTTACAATACATATTAATGACTTGGATTAAGGAAGTGAATGCACTGTCACCAAAGTTGAAGACAACACTAAAGTAAGTGGAAAGGGAGGTTGTGGGAAGGATTCAAATAGTTTACATGGAGATATTGATGGGTTAAGTGGAAAAGATGCTGGCAAACACAAAAAACAGGCACACAGGTGCAGCAGATAATCGGGAAGGCTAATGGCATGTTGGCCCTTAACAGATATTCATGAAAGTGAGAGGTAATCCCCATTAAAACATGTAGGATTCTTAAGGGTTTGGAAGGGTAAATGCAGAGAATGCTTTTCCCCCTCAATGGAGAGTTCAGGATCAAGGGGAATGGTCGCTGCATAGAGGGTCAACAAGTTAAGACTGAGATGAAGAGGAAGTACAAAAGGACTTAAGAGCTCTAGCTCAGGATTCTTTTGACAGGAAGGAAAGCAGATGCAATGTCAGATTTCATTTTGAGAGGGTTAGAATAAAGGGCAAGGATGTACTGCTGAGTACGACAGTACAAGGCTGTGGTCAGGCTGCATTTGGAATATTGTGAGCAATATTGGGCCCTGTATGTAAGGAAGGCATTAGAGGGGGTCCAGAGGAGGATTGCAGGAATGATCCTGGGGAAGGTGGGCTTGTTTTATGAGAAGCGGTTGAGGATTTTGGGTCTGCACTCAATAGAATTTACAAGGAGGAAGGGGGATCTTTTTGAAACTTACAGAATACTGAGACGCCTGGATAGAGTGTATATGGTGAGAATAGGAGAGACTGGGACCTGATAGCACAGCCTTAGAGTGAAGGGATGACTCTTCAGAACTGAAATGAGGAGGAATTTCTTCAGCCAGAAGGTTGTGAATCCGTGGAACTAATTGCCACAGAATACAATGGAGGCCAACTCACTGAGTGGATTTAAGGCAGAGATTGATAGGTTCTTGATTTGTAAGGAGATCAAAGGTTATGGGGTGAAGGCAGAAGAGTGGTGTTGAGGAATATGTCAGCTATGTTTGAATTGCAGAACAAATTTAACGGGCTGAATTGCCTAATTCTGCTCCTATATTTTATGGTCTTCTGGTCACTGTGAGAATTTTGAGAGTTTGAAATTCCTTGCCACAGAGAGCTGAATGGGCAGAGTTCTTGTGTATACTTAAGGTTGAGATGGGCATATTCTCAATCAGTAAGGAAATCGAGGGTGATGGGGTAAATACAAGAAAGTGGATATGAGGACTGTCAGATCAGCCATGATGCTATTGAATGGTGGAGCAGGCTCAAGGGGCAAAATGGCCTAATCTGTTTCGATTGTCTATGGTCTTAAAAATGAGTAAGTAAAATGCAGCGAGACCAGACAAAACAAATGTAAAAATAATAGCTACACCAGTAAACAGACTGAAGTGTCAAAAGGTTGGACCAAGCCCATTACTATTCCAAAATAAAATTAATAGGGTTGTGGATGAGTTTTAATAACCATTAACGTTGGTCAAGTATATGCTGACATAACATTATAAAATGAAATAACTGTTCTTTTCCAATGCCAATATTTAAATGTTATTTAACTTGATCACGTATAAGGAAAACTAACAGTTTAGTTAATCGTAAAAGAACGTGTCATTGTTAGATTTCTGTAATGAAAACATAATGAAATCATAATAGATGTATACACATCGATTTTACAAGGCCTTCCTTATGGTTGGATTGAGTAATTAGTAAATGAGGAATCAATTTCTTGAAAAAAAAATTTTGTTGAAAATTCAACAAAAGTTTTCCATTTCTGAGAATATCATTTTTGTCCCAAAGGCTGTTCAACTTGACTATGTATATTTCAAAGCATTATTAATTCCACAAAACAGATAAGCAAGGTTCTGTGTACACACAGACTTAAAAGTTTGATCCACCACAGAATGATTTTTTATCTTTTTTTTAGCTTTGAGTAGTTAATTTTGCCCAAAATTCATACAATTCTAATATCAGTAGTTAATTTTAGGCCAATAAACAATATTATGAGATTGAATTCCATACCTAGTTTGTTTGAGTTTCAAAGGTAGTTTGTGCAGTCTTCAGTGTTAGATGTTGCTAAGCACATGCATGCTCCTAGCAGCATTAAAACCATTTTTAAAAAATGACCTCACCATCTAGAATTAAATCTGAATGTTTTATTAAAGGATGCAGTCTCCTGCTACACTTCCTTTGAGTTTAGTCTCTGTTCCCCAACGGAAGGCACTTTCCTTTCCAGGATCTCAACCTATGAGTTTCCTGATAGGAGCCCAGCCCATTCAGTCCCTTGGCACAGCGGGGTATAACAAGAATATGCCTTGCCTCTTCACAGGCTCAGGCGAACCTTTCCAATGACCTTCCTGCCAAGTCAGAGAGACAGTTGCTACTGTGCTGAGGTCTGTGAATCCATCATTCACAGGCCACCCTGGGGAGGGACACACTTTCATTTTCACATCTAACATGACAGTTGAGTGATGAAGAAACAGTTAAGTGGGTCTAAAACAAAGAGCTCTGTCAAAGGTCAACCGGGGTCAATGTGCACATTTCAGTGCAATTGTTATTGAGTCAACTGAAGACAGAAGGATGCTTAAATAGTTTGCATGTTTGTATGAACAACTATTGTCTAATCTTCAGTTGCTAACAGTTTTTTGTATTTTTCTTCCACTGAGCCAGGAAAAGTTTTAATTTATTTTTAACAGTCTGTCTTCTGACTTAAAATCTCCTGGTGATTTCAAAATGTCAGAGGACTCATGCCTGGTTTGTAGAAACTGACAGTCAACATAAACTCAGACTTGCCTCATGCTATTCTCTCAGTGTGAACCGCTCTGGGGATTGATCGACTGAATGCTTGATGTTTAAAAATCTTGTGATAATGCAATTTAAATCATAGATTGCATATATAAATGCCACCCATCGGCAAACTTATGTGAATTTAAATCCCAATTAATTTAAAAATGTAGCTATTTCAAAAGTTATGGCTCCACATGAAGTGATTTTATTTCTGGTCTCAGAGAATATATGTTCCCACCCTGCCCCTCTGTTAAGGTATCCTCATTGTTACCCTTACAAAAATATAAATAGCTGATTGACACAGATGATTATTAAGATGTTTGGAGGGACTTGGCAATTAACTTGCTCTTCAATTTTGTTCTTAATTTTGACAGATATTTTTCTGGCACCTTTGGACCACAGGACTTAAGCTGTAATATTCATGTTTAGAAGGCTAACATTTTATTGTGTTATTTCCTCAAGTGATCCTATTATTATCCTCTCATGTGCTTGATTGTAGATTTCAACAATAAAGGTGCAAAAGAACAAAAAATGCTGAAAATGTTTAACAGGTTCAAAAAGATCTTTGGGGTGAGAAACAATGTTTACATTGTGATCTTGAATCAGAACTGGAAAAGGTAGAAAAATCATTGGTCCTAAAGAAACAATATTTAATGTGGAATATGGTTGGAAAAATGAATAAAAAAGTGATGATCTATCATAAGGCAGAAGATGGGAAATAATAAATAACAATATTGGTGGGAACAGCCAAAGTGATTGGTAATAGGATAAGTAAATGTACCATTTACACGATGCACTGCAGAAATTTCACCAGAGATCACCAATGATCCTTAAACAGCACCTTCCAAACTCACATTATCTACCATCCTGAAGGACACGGGCAACATTTACATGGGAATAACCCCGTCTGCAAGTTCCACTCCAAACCACTCACCGTCCTGTCTTGGAAGTAAACCACCATTCCTTCAGTGTCACCGAGTCAGAATCCTGGAATTCCTTCCTTCATGGTATTGTTCACAACATTATTGGCCCATCTACAGCACATGTATTGTGGTGGTTTAAGAAGGCAGCTCACCACCTCCTTCTCAAGGGCATGGAGGGAGATGGACAATAAACCCTGACCCAGTGAGCGGCAGCCATGCCCATGAATGAATTTAAAAAAGGGTTCAGAAGAAGCGTAAATGGCATAATGATGAAGGACTGCCATCTGAAACTAAAATTGAGCAAAACAGGATTAAGAATGAAACTTGTAAAGAAAAGCATACAAAATGGAGTAGGGTGAGATTCAGAAGTTATGACCTGGATAGTTGGATCCAGAAAGTTGCAATGTACCTAAGTGGAATATGATATGTTGTTCCTCTGTCTGAGTGAACTTCAAATGAAACACCATAATATACCGAGGACAGAGATGTCAGCATGAAATAAGACGAATATTTTAAAAAGCAGTCACTGGAAGTATAACATTATGTTTACAGATTGAGCAGATGTACGTGACAATCTCCAAAGAGATCAATAACCTTTCAAAACAAATGTCTAGTTAATAGGACATGTTAAGGATTGCACAAGAAGGCTTTATGAGACTTTTAATGCTAAGGTTTTTACTGTACCAAAAGATTAAAAACACAATTCGCTAAACACTGAGATGAATTTGATCTTAAATTAGTGTCAATTTTGTTGAGTTTCATAATGAGTTTCTCTCAGTGAGGTCTAGTCAGAATTCATCATACTCTATTATCTGAAATTTGTCTCATGACCTATGCACCACTGCTCTACATTGCCCTGCTTGTCATATCCTCCCTCTTGTTACAGGTAAAAGTACTCACCTCCCAAGAATCCCGGCCCCAGTGGCATCTTTAAAGACCAGCCATATACCAGGTCAAGTGCTGTCAGCAGGAGTTGCCCTTCACTGTCCACATGAGAAAATGCAACTAATAACAAATACTTCTTCTTTACACATGAGAGTGCACTTGCACACATCTATTGCTATGCAATAATAAACTATACCATTTACATGTCCTTAGCTTAATCCCATTTTACCACTTTATCTAAGGGAGTGCTAATCTTGCCCTAATTCCCAATGTAGTCCAATATCCTCTAATTGTTAGATCATCACACTGTGAAAAGCCTTCAAAGGGTTGAAAACATTCATATTTATTCAGCAATAGCTATTGCAAACAATAGATAAACAAATAGAAGGTTTGTTTGCTTCTGGAAATGAATAGGGATTGATTGTCTTTTGACTCACATACACTTACAGTCAATGCTTGATCATGGCACCCAGCTTGAAGAGTGTGGTGCTGGAAAAGTACAGTCAGTCAGGAAGCATCTGACGAGCAGGAGAAGTGATGTTTTGAGCATAAGCTCTTCTTCAGCAGGAGAATCGATGGCACCTAGCAGTCAATTAAGTTTCCATCTGGCTTGCTGTGCCTGATGCTGTAGTACTATATCATATAGAAGAGTGATGTTCCTCCAGTTCAATGCCCTCATCTTCACCTGTAGAAGACTGATGCTGCTCTCCCAGGTACTCAGACTCCATCAAATGCCCTTCTTACTTGCTGCTGATGTGCAGAGCACAGTATGCTAGGATGTGCAATACATTATGTCCAGAGTGAAATGAAAGGATCTCTCAGGGTGATCCAAGCATTGGAATCTCAGCTTCAGTAAGACCATAATTTGCTTCACCACGGCTCTGCTAAAAGAATGGGCTGTGTTCTATCTATGATCATTCTCGATCATGAGGTTGCATAGCAGAATCATCAGCCATATTCACACAGAATTCCTACTCCTAGAACTTTGGATCCTTCAATCTTTAGACCTCAGTCAGAAAGGAGAGATCACACTGGGAGTGAGGCACTACCTGAGTGAGTATGCAGTTTGGGGAATTTGGAGGCAACGTGCGAACTCAGTGAGGCAGGGAAGAGGTGCTTTTTGCTTACTTCTTTTGGCACATCATTTGTAATTTTTTTTAAACCGGATAAATTGAAGTCCAGGACCAGGGGCCCAGCACAAAAGAGTGATGTAACAGTAAACAAAATTTGAGATTACAGATTACGATTAGATCGAAAATAAATAGGGGAAATATTTACAAGCTAAAACAAAGTGCTTAAAAATCAAATTAATAACTAAGTAACTAAAATACGATGATGTGTTGTAATTGCATGATGTGGGCCCCCATTGTGGTTCGTAGTGACCGCTCTGTAGCAAGTGTTGGTTGCTTGAGGAATTCCAGCTCAGAATTAACTAGAACCTGAACTTTGAACATTGTGACACATCAGGGAGGGGGAAGCGTTACCTGAATGCTGTGTTTCAGGAGGCAGTCACACCCCTTAAATACCTCAAATACAAGCAGTGGTCAGGGACAGGAGGGTATGACTACGGGTGAGGCAGGTAGAGGGATCTTGGAGGTCCTGTTGAAAGAGCCTGAGCTCTTCAACTTGTCTAACAGTTTGAGATTCTTGGTTCCTATGTGAATGAGATTCAGGATAATGAGCAAACTGACCATAGGACTGTGTTAAAGGGAACCATTCAAGGGGAAGAAAAGAGGAATATAGTCAGGGGAATAGAGATTGTTCTCTGTGTCCAGTATCAAAAGTTCCGAAGGCTGTGTTGCTGATGCCTGCTTTCAGTATATCTCATTGAGGCTGCAGAGACTTAGAGTGGGAGGGGAAAGATCTAGTTGTCATGGTCCATGGCAATACTAACGATATAGGGAGAAAGAGGAAAGACGTTCTGCTGAGGGAATATGAATAGTTAGGGATTAAATTAAAAAGCAGTATCGAAAGGATATTAATACTTGGCCACAGGCTAATTGGCAAATGAAAGATTAGGAATGTAAATGCGTGGCTCAAAGACTGGTGTGGGAAAAACAGGTTTGGATTCATAGGACATTGGCAACCGTACTGGGGGAGCAGGGATTTGTTCCAATGTGACAAACTCTACCTGAATCGTACTGAGAGCAAAGTCCTGAGAATTTGATAACGTGGGCTGTGGATAGGGCTTTAAACTAAATAGTATTGTGGGAGGGGCTTAGGGGAAAATGTTAAAGAGGTGGAGGGCTCAGCAGAGGGTATTAAAGTTTCCAGAACAAGTAATAGGACAGAGAGTATGGAAAGAATCAGGAATCTAACTTCAGGCACCACAGATAAGGAGACAGCTATGAGAAGGGGTCAGTCAGTGCATAACTGAGGGTGTTGTACTTAAATGAATATAATATATTAAATAAGGTAAATGAGCTTGTAGCGCAGTTTGAAATTGTAGAGATGTGGCAGTTAGGGGATCAGGATTGGGAACTAAATATCCAAGGATACATGTCCTACTGAAAGGACAGGCTGATAGCCAGAAGGAGATTGTTTGTCTTGTTAGTAAGAAATTAAACTAAATTGATAGCTAGGAGTGATATAGAGTTGAAAGGTATAGAATCTACAAAGGAAAGAAGATCTTTATGAGTGTTATGTACAGGTTTCATTGCAGTGGTTGGGCAAAAAGATAAATCAGGAGATAGCAAAGGCATGTAAGAAAGGCACTTTTACAATAAGCCTGGGGGACTTCGACATGTAGATGGACTGGAAAAGTCAAGTTGGTAGCAGATCTCAAAAAAATGTATTTGTGGAACGTCTATGAGATGTTTTTTTTTAGAGCAATTTGTGGGAGAGCCCACGAGAGAACAGGCAATTCTGGATTTGGTGCTGTGAAATAAGGCAGACTTGATTAGGGAGCTTAAGGTGAAAGAACCACAAGAGGGCAGTGACCATAATATGATAGAATTCATGTGCAGTTTGACAGGGAGAAGCTGAAATCAGGTGTAATGGTATTTTAACTGAGTAAAGGTGACCACAAAAACATGACAGAGGAGCTGGCCAGAGTTAATTGGAAGGGATCCTAGCAAGGAAGACAGTAGAGCAGCAATGGCAGGAATTTCTGAAGGTAATTCACGAGTCATAGCAGAAATTCATTCCAAGGGGCACATGAGGCAACCATACTGACAAGGGAATTCAAGATCAGCATAAAAGCAAAAAAAGCATACAATGTGGTGAAGATTAGTGAGAAACCAAACGTTTAGGAAGCCTTTTAAAACTAGTAAAGGGTAAGTTAAAAAAAAAACAGTAAGTGGAAGAAGATGGAATATGAGAGAAAGCTAACTAGTAATGTGAAAGAAGCTGGCAACATTTTTTCTAGATATCTAAAAGGTAAGAAAGAGGAAAGAGAGGTCATCCAACTGCTGGAAAAGTAGTAATGGGGAGCAAAGACGTGGTAGAGGAAGTGAATACGTATTTAGCGTGAGTTTTCACAGTGGAAGACACCAGCAGCACAGCAGAAGAGAGTCAGGGGAGTAGAGATGAGTGTAGTGGCCATCACTATGCAGAAACTGCTGGGAAAGCTGAATGTGGATACATCACTCAGCCCAGATGGACTAAAACCCAGAGTTCTGAAGGAGATAGCTGAGGAGATTGTGGAGGCATTGGTAGTGATCTTTTAGAATCACTGGAGTCACGGAGGGTCCCAGTGGACTGGAAAATGGCCAATGTGACACCTCTGTTTAAAAAAGGAGAGAGGCAGAAGACAGGGCGGTTTGCCTGACCTCATTCATTGGTCAGATTTGTGAGCCCATTATTAAGAATGAGATTGCAGAGTTCTCAGAAGTGCACATTAAGGGGAGGTGATGCCTGACAAATCTCTTAGAATTCTTCGAGGAGGTAACGAGCAAAACAAAGGAGAGCCAGTAATTGTGATTTATTTGGATTTCCAGAAAGCCTTTGACAAGGTGCCACACAGGAGGGTGCTAAGTAAGATGAAAGCCCATGGTTCAGGGGCATGCCCATGGCATGGAT
Organism: Hemiscyllium ocellatum; assembly: GCF_020745735.1. Classification (NCBI taxonomy): domain Eukaryota; kingdom Metazoa; phylum Chordata; class Chondrichthyes; order Orectolobiformes; family Hemiscylliidae; genus Hemiscyllium; species Hemiscyllium ocellatum. The sequence goes on along the minus strand of NC_083413.1, from coordinate 44,163,889 downwards.
AAGCTGACTGACAGAAGGCAGAGAGTCAGGATAAAGGGATCTTTTTCAGGATGACATTCGGTGACTCGTGGATTTCTATAGGGGTCAGTGTTGAGACTATAACTATTCACGTTATACATAAACGATCTGGATGAAGGAACCGAGGGCATTGTTACTCATTTTACAGATGACACAAAGATAGGTGGAGGGATAGGTCATGTTGAGGAAGTGGGGAGGTTGTAGAAGGATTTAGACAGGCAAAGAAGTGGCAAATGGAATACAATGTGACAAACTATGAGGCTATGCACTACATTTGGAAGAATAGAGGTGTTGACTATTTTCTATACTGAAAAGCTTCAGAAATTTGAAGCACAAACAGACTTGAGAGCCCTACTTCAGGGTTCTCTTAAGGTTAATATGCAGGTCAGTTGGCGGTTAGGAAAGCAAATACAATGTCACCATTCATTCCAATAGGACTAAAATACAAGAGTAGAGATATATAGACTCCATATTCTTTGGGCATACTGTATTTGGAATATGATGGCATTGCCGGGGTCTGGAGAAGATTTACAAGAATGAGCCCGGGGATTACGGGCTTGTGATCTGAGGAGCAGTTGAGGACTCTGGGACCTCAATGGAGTTTACAACATTGAGGAGGATCTGATTAAAACTTACAGAATGCTAGAGACCTGGATAAAGCGGATGTGGAGGAGATATTTCTACAAGTAGGACAGAGTAGGACTCTTTTGAACTGACAGGAATTTCTTCAGGCAGAGGGTGGCATTAATCTGTGGTACTCATTGCTGCAGAGGACAGTGGAGGTCATTGAGTGCATTTAATACAGAAATAGATAGATACGTGTTGGTAAGGAGTCAAGGGTTACAGGGAGAGGGCAGGACAGTGTGGTTATGAAACATATCAGTCATGTTGAATAGCAAAGCAGACTCAATGGGCTGACTGGCCTAATTTTATTGCTATGTCTTATGGTCTTATGGTCTATTTTGTGGCATCTGGCTCTTTATAGTTGTTTGCTCCTCTATTCAAAGGGGCATAGAGCTGACTCTGACAAGCAGAGTCTATGGATTTAAGAGGGGCATTTTGTCCTGTTTTTTATGAAGAAAGGTTAAGACAGTGGTGATGAGCAGTCTGCTAAGGCCAATAAAGTTTACAGCTTGTGAAGCCTTGTGTTTTCTTTAAAGTTGGAACAATAGAAGCAATAGAAGGGGTGGCACGGTGGCTCAGTGGTTAGCACTGCTGTCTCACAGCGTCAGGGACCCGGGTACAATCCCCACCTCAGGCAACAGTTTGTGTGGAGTTTGCACATCCCTGTGTCTGTGACCCACAGTCCAAAGACGTGCAGATTAGGTGAATTGGCCATGCTAAATTGCCCATAGTGTTAGGTGGATTAGTCAGGGGTAAATACAGGGGGGTGGGTTTCTCTTTGGAAGGTTGGTATGGACTTGATGGGCCAAAGGGCCTGTTTCCACACTGTAGATAATCTAATCAACCTGAATGGTTCCCACAGAACCAGGAGTTTTAGTTTTAGCTTTCAGCAGTTTCTGGGGTCTTGAAGTTGGATGTGGAAGCTCTTATTCCTCTTTCTGTTACAGCTGAAAGCTGGGGTTCTTTTCCTGCTGCTGGAGTTGCATATGAGACAGTCTGTTTTACTAAATTTGCCTTTGCCAAGGGTGTGTTTATGGGATGTTACTGTATTGGAACAGTTAATTAGTAGTAGTAGTTAATATATCTATTATTTTGTTAAGCATTTTGTTAGAATTATAGTTAAGCCAATTCTTTTATTTTTATTTTCTCCGTATATTGACTGGAATATAAAAATAAAGCTTGTTTTGCTTGACATCAAGTAGTATGGCCAATTGAATTGTACTGGAACACAACACCCTACAATTGCCATTAAATAAGAAAGTAATTATAGTTTAGACTATCTTCTTTATATATTTTGAGGGGGTTTGGTCTGAACCATAACACAGGTCTTCGAATTCCTGTTCATAGTCCTTTGACTTAAGCCATGTCACACAAGGACAACAGGGAATTGCAAGTGCTGGATAAGTACTTAAAGCTTGTCCTCTCACTTCCACATCACTCAAGAAGTGCACCATTACATATAACAGCATACTGGAGAATATTTCAATTTAACGTAAGAGGAAGTCATTTTCGTGCTCTTATACAGCTGATGACATCTTACGTCGTCTTTGTAAGTTGTGGCTCACAAGCATATCTTTAAAGATCCCTGTGATTATTTCTGTTTCAATCTGCAATGATCAATGGCTTGTTCAAGATTGTCTCCATGATTTATACCCAACACAACTGGATATTGGACACGTTTCCCATGCAGGGTACTTTGAATGCAGATTACTTGAACCTGTACGGTAAAAGTCTTTGATTAATGCAATTGTCACAGTAGTCACAGGCTTAGCCTGGCCATTAAGAGCCTCCCAGCATCCTAAACCTTCATATTCCTTTTTTCCCTGACACCCCCTGTAAAGCTCCGTGGTACTGAGCATCCAAACATTGCCAAATATCACTTAGAGTTACAAATTCATCTCTCAACTTCATCTCTCAAGCCGTGGCCCTACAATTTTGTCATAGCAACCATTGTACTGCACTGTCCTGTCCACAAAGTCTTTATCATGCTTCACTGCAACATTGTAGCCACAAACCCCATACAGGACTTCTTAGGCAATTGCTTTCAATGGGATTGAATTGGGTGAAGCCATTGTTCTTTACTTGTAAGTATATTGATACTCGAGATGTTTAATCTCAGCTGCAAATAGAACTTGCTGGCTTGTTCTTTCTTTGTTTTTCCTATTGTTTAATAAAAGAACATTATGAAATGATGGAATCTTTCATAACATCTGATTCTCCCTATTCAATTGGGACAAGATTTCTTGCTTGTTTAGATGCCACTAGAAGGAAAGCTTCAGACAGGGTTAGAAAATCATGTGGTGTTAAGGATGATTAGCCTCCCTAATGTCATTTATTATTGTCACAACAAAAATGACAGCTGCCCACATAGCTGATGATGAAAAGTGAACACAAATTTACAAATGGGATAATGTAATTATAATGAAGTTTCATTTCCACCTTTGTGCCCTCAGAAAGTGTTCCTTTTTTCTTTCCCTCCCACTATTTCTAGATGAAGTGCTGGGATTCAAAACTGGAGCAAGGGGAGCCTTCTGTGTTGAACCTATTGACCTTGGAGTTATGAGTGGGCGAACCTGGGAGTATTTGGGAAAAATGCCTAGACATGCTGAAGATGTCCTACCAGGTGCAGGTTCACCTTCTTTGGCTTGAAATTCCACTAGATTGAGGATCGCAGGCAGGGTGGGGGGGCCTCTGGAGTGTAATGAGGGGACATTTCTGGGGTATCAGGTTTGTGCTTCCTCCTCTGGCTATGTGCCTAAATGCACCACTCCACCCCGTTGTGATGAGGGGGAACCTGAAGGAAGCTCAAAGTCACTGTCTCCTGTTGCCATACTCAGCAGACACTGAGTATGTTGGATCTGGCTCTCCATGGCAATCGTCAATCTGTCCATAGAGACAGGCAGATGTTCCCGTGGTGGTGTCAGCACAATACAGATGACATAGGTAGGATCCTCCAACCTTCAATCCAGTTTGCTGAACGATTCCGACAAAACTGCCTGCTGATCCTATGTCGGCTTGTGCATTTTGATGAAGCGATTAATAGCCAATAATATGGGCATCATCTCCTGCCTATGTTTGGACAGGTACCTGGTCTCCACCAGTCCTGTGTGACAGAAACCTTGTGTGTTTCTTCCTCAAATAGCTGCAGAATCCTGCCAGTGATACACTGCCCAAAGTGTGCTCCTGACTCTAATCTCAATCAAGTAACTACTGATGTCAAAGTATCCAAGGTGATGGAAGGAGTGGAAGATAGCCTTGCTGGTGCATCTTCTGAGCGGTGTGTCTTCTTTTTTAAAAATTTGTTCATGGAATCTAGATGTAGCTGACTGAGCCAGCATTTATTTCTCAGCCCTAATTGCTGCTTGAACTGACTGACTTGTTAGAATCATTTCAGAGCGCCATTAAAAGTGAACCACATCTGGATCACACATGGGTCTGGGTCAGACCAGGTAAAGATGGCAGATTTCCTTCAGTAAAGGACATTAGTGAACCACATTGGCTCCTATAACAATTAACAGTGGTTACATAATCACAATTCCAGATTTCTACTGATTCAAATGTCAGCATTTACCATGTTGGGACTTAACCCCAGAGTATTAGCCTGGGTCTCTGGATTAATAGCCTAGTGACAGTACCACTATGCCTTCACCTCCCTCTTCCTCAGAAGTGAACAAGGAGATGATGGCCAAAGGGGCAACTCGATTCAGAGTGAGGTTGTGTGGACACCACTCATGCCTGCTGAAAACAAGAGAAGGAATGAGTATGAAATAAAGGATGAATCTTGGGCATGTTAAGAATACATTCACAGTGGCATTTATGAGATACCAGCATACCACTTGGCAAAAATTCTTACTTGATTGTTGAGACATGGAGGTCTTGGCCATACCACATGACAGGCTACAGTCATTGCCTGCTAAGTCAAGCATTCTCTTGCACCACTTGTCTTGGCCCTGTCTGACTTGTTGTAGGCCATTTTCTCTAGGAATGAAACAAGGGCAGGGATTAAGTAAAAGTAAGTGGTTGGCAGATCTCAGTATTAGTGAATGTTGATGAAAGGCACTGAGGCGCCCCGTGTGAGTGCGTAGGAAGGGAGAGGACCAGATGCATTAAGGGCCTGAGGGTTTGAGGTAGATAAGAGCCATTGAGTAAAGGTGCTCCAAGCAACAGTAGGAGTGGTAGACCATGAGCCTTTGTCAGAGGTGGGTCCATTGCCAGAGTTAGACTGAATGTTATTTATAGAGCAAAGATGATGGTACTTACCTGTGTGGAACACAGGTCATTAATATGCTTGCTGTATTGTTGGCTATTCCGCCAGACCATGGACAAAGCACTTACCTGGCCGCAACTTCAGACCAGGCTGGTAGGGCCTGGTGCTGTAATGTCTTTTGGCAGGAAACAGGATGGCCCTCCTGCCCATCACCCCAAGCAGGAAATCTGGATGATCCCAGCAATAGTGAGCACTTCTGCTGCTGGTGATAACAGGAGAGTGCTGTCGTGGTGGCATGGTGAATACATAATGAGGTAAGAACAGTAAAATTGCATAAGAAAACCCCCGAGACTCATGGTGACAAATATTGACACTTTGTCCAATTTTGGAAAAGTTTAGCCTAATAAATGTTTCTACTGTGATCAAATTTTGTTAAGTAGAAAGCCAAAAACAGAATATGTAAATACATCGCTAAATGCTCAAGCCCAGTTGTGTCTCCTGTGTTGCATATGTACTGAAAACTAGACAGAGGCAATGGGAATATAATTAATCTGTGGACTTCTCATTAGTGAGAGAAGATCCATCTGCTTAAACAAACCTCCTCATTCTCTTTTCTCTCATTAGCCAGATGAATGTAATGCTATAAAAATGATTATAACTGTACATGTCAGCTAAGAATTCTGATATTCTTTGCCAAGCCATATTCTGATATGTTTCTTTTCTCTTATATGTACTGGTAGTTACTGTGCTGAAATTCACAAGGAAAACAGTTGGATATATATTTCATAATGTGGTAGTTATAAAGGTAAGTGTGGCTAACACAGCACAGGTACTTTGGTGCTTCAGAATTTGCCAGAGGATGGTGCAGCATATACGTTATTATAGGATTATATAGATGTATCGATCTGTACAGATCCATTGTATCATCTGTGTAACCATGGCATGCCATATCTATGCACCCTGTCCCATCTGGCTAAATGGCTCTTCCTCCAGCAATAATATTGTGTTAATCTATTAAGTCTACGAGGAGAATGCTTGTAGCTGGAAATTTCCAAAAAATTATGGAGCTATGCATTCAAAATACAGCAGTACATTTTTGATAGATTTTACCAATGGAACTGGCTGGTTAATGGTAAAGTTGTAGCTGCTGTGGGAATTATGGAATTCACTGTGTGCTTAAATTTTCTAGTTTGTGAATGTTATGCCATTGACTGATATGAAATTATCTTAGAATCAAATCATCTTATTCTATAGCTGGTAATTTTTACTCACTGATGTAAATATTTAATCATTATGCTTTGTATATTTCATTAGAAGTCATTGAACATTTAAGCCACAGGATTGGCGTACCTCTATGATGCAGTTTACATTTGGAATCAGTCATTTTCTATTAAATTTTAATAACAGTTTCTCTATCCAGTTTGTTAATGTGGAATGTAACCATTTCATATCCTTTCACTGCTTAACCATTTATGGTGGAAACCTACTAAAAGTTTAAGTTCTGAGCTGTGAAGAGATTTATTTGAAAATGAAGCATGGCTCACACTGTGATACAATTTGTAAGATATAAAAATCAACACATACTATGTTATGAATGGTTCCAAGAGATCCTACTGTCTAGTTTTCTTTCAACATTTAAATAGGATATCCTCATTAAAATAGTTATCAAAATTAATTAATGTACAACAAATGTATACTTTGAAACATTGTTACATGGAACAAAAACATTTGATGCCATTTGTTTTTATTGGCAGAACAGCTATTCATGAATTCCCATTGCTCAGTACACTCAGCAGTTAATGTCAGATATAAAAGACATTGACAGCATTAAATGCGTTTTCTTAATGAATAAAGCTATTGTGTGTGAGGTCAAACTTGCCAGTTTTTAATCAAGCGACAGAGGCCCAATTACTGAATCAGTATCCAGGCAAACAAGACCTAATTATTACCAAGACTGCAAAATCTTCTTTCTCAAGAGAAAATTGCATATCCTTTACATTGTGTTTAGCATTCCTAAGAGAGAAAAGTTACTCTTTAGCCTTTGATATTAAATGGTTTGTGTTAGAGGTTATGTTCATGCATCAAAATTCTGCTAATGGGGCAAATTTTCTTTTGACAATTTTGTGGCAAAATATTGCAAGGGACTATTTCAAGGGAAAGCCATTTTGACACGGCCTGTTAGCTTAGCTGTTTGAGAGAATTGTAGCTAAGACCAGGAAGATCTAATACTAGTTTGTGCCGATTTATCTGCCAGGATGATAGCCCCAATGTGCTTCATTGGAGAGGAGGAGATATCAGCAAAGATTGGCAAGTGACCTTGCTACAAGTTCATCTGCATGTGTGTCTGATGAGGGCAAGATCAAAATTGTTCTGATTCCCCCTAATTGCTGGATTGCTGTTACAGTATCAAAGACCACACATAAGAAATTCCTTCAATACGGAACTGGCAAATATCCATTATCATAAGGAAAAAAAGTTGGTGTAAAGCACTGGGAACAAAACTTAAGTACTTTGCTTCACATAAAAAAATGCATGTACTTCATGTTCATTTTACAGAATACATTAACCCAATATCTTCCAAACTAACTTAGGTAATAACAGATTTGTACAGAAATTTGGTAATTTCTTAATATTAGCCATCTGGTCTCTATCATGTAGCTCCTCATTGCTTCTCATGTTCCATTAAGGATTAGTTTTGTTGCCTCATGAGTTTTGATTTTTGATTGGTCAGTTCGCTATCTGGTAAAATCATAAGACCATAATAATATCAAAAGATCATAATAAAGTTATCACAGATGTCAGCTGATCTTCAATGTTCCATGTTTTGTTTTTGTTTTTTTTAAGTTTTATATTTCCACATTACTAGTCTTGTGAAAATGCATGAATTGCAAGTTTAAAAACCTCACTGTATACAGTACAGATCAACTTAAAATCTATAAAAAGAGAATACTAAACTTTTTCTGTTTACCATTAACAGGAATTGCATTTTTCAATGTTTGCCATGTTACAATATTAGAGGAAGTACAAGAACTTTATTTAGGAAGTGTGTCTTACACTGCAGAGTTAATCTGTTCAACTATCTGACTGAAAAGCAACTATCTGACTGAAAATTTAGACATTACATTTGTTGGTCAGCTTGGCAATCTTTTACCATTTTGAATTGCTGAGATGCGATCCACCAAGTTAGAAAAAAAATGCAAAAAGGGAGTATGATATTCAACTTATTTTCAGCAGTAATATTTGGTATACATGTAAAGAGAGATTTAAAAGTAGATACAACCTAAATATCATATATCAGAGATTCTTTTTGTCATAGTTTTAGGCCTATACAAGCAAGAAGGAAAATTGTTAAGCTCAGAAACAGTATTCACGTGGATTTAAACTATAGTCCACAACTGGTTGAGAAGTTCCTTTGTCAGTTTTCTTCTGTTAAAGGCACCCATTCCTCCATAGAGGGTCTGCTTGAGCTCCTGTTCTCTGTATACTCCCTCATTATTGCTACTTCCGTGGGAGGTCTCATTACATGCTTCCATCAAGCATTCCTAATGAAGGGCTTTTGCCTGAAATGTTGATTTTCCTGTTCCTTGGATGCTGTCTGACCTGCTGTGCTTTTCCAGCACCACACTCTCGACTCTAAACTCCAGCATCTGCAGTACTCACTTTCACCTCATTATACGCTTGTCTGGTTCAGGCTTACTATCATGGCAACAACACAGCAAGCAGTGACTATTTACTAAGCATTTTTGCGGGATGACAATTGTGGCACCATTCTTTTGTTGTATCACCGAGCTGAACAAATGACAAGGGTTGGGATTATATGCAGTGTTTGTTTGGGAGGGCCTTCATGGCGTCTATCTGTACTGGATCCATCTTCCATGCCAGATCACCCACATCATGGTCTAGGTTGGTCAGGTGTTCAGGAATCATATGGTCAGCATTATTTGTTGCTTCATTTGCCCCTTCGGCAAGTGATTCGTAAGTTGTCTTCCTGGCTTTAATAGGCCTTCCCACACTGGATACAATCCCCTCAATTTACAAAACACACCACTCCAGAATCCCTCAACATTATCTGCCTTCACTTGAGCTATTGCACATTGACATTTCAAGTTCTGTAATAGAACTCAATGAGCTACCTGCCTCCATATTATCCACCACACTTTTGGGTGCACGCAAGGCCCTTTTGTGAACCATTTTCTGAGGTTGCTCCCCAGCTACCAGTACAAAACCAAAAAATGTCTGGCCACCTGTTTCCAGCGACTTGATGATTCTGAGGGGGTTCAAGGTCTCAAACATCCTGTACCTTATTCCTATATTCCAGTTGAGAAGGAATCCTCTTACATCAATTGGAAAGTTACTCCTGTCAGCCAACCGATCATTCAACCTTTTTTCTTGGACAACATCTCAAATGCCCAGATTAGCCTCATGATGTTCAGCTATCTAATCACTAATCTAGCCATCCCATCAGCAGGAAATGGACCACTGGATGAAATACGTTTTGTCCAAAGAGCTGTGGAAAATAGCTTGTGGATGAGTATGGGGTACTATATTAAGAATAACCAAGTTCTGGGAGATAATTACATCATTTTTGATTATTCTCAGGAAATAATGGTGGTCATACAGAATACGGTTGGATCATTCATGGTATCTCACAGCACCCTCTGGAAAATAAGGGTGCTGTGAGTCTTGGCAATGCCCATAGATCTTGCAAAGTTCCTGCAGGATTTGTCTCTCAAAGTTGTGCCCTTGATTACTTGAATCCAACCCAGAACACCAAAACAATCAATCACAATTGGCCAAAGCAATCACATACTGACACTTAGGCTGTATTTGAGGCGTTTTAGTTATGGGTAGGAATAGCCATGTGAACTTGGTGGAAACCTATGTGAATATGTGAATGTGCACAGTACCATTACTGCTGCAACCAAGGAATGTAAAATCCATTACAAAGAGCTCTATACATGTCTTGCTGACCAAGGATCCCATAGTGGGATGAAATTGCTTCCCTGCTTTGGCCAAAATACACATCTCATAGTTTCAACATTAGTCATCAATATCAGCAGCCACCTCAGACCAATAACATGACTCTCTGATCAGCACAATGCCTTTTCAGTCCCTTGGTGTCCTGCTTGATCATGAACTGCTACCAACAGTTGATGTGAAAGGTTTACCTGGAGTGGATTTCTTAAAATGCACCCAGGAGAGCTTCTTAAGCCAATATGTAGAAGTCCCTACAAGAGAAGGGCCTTGCATTTAAATTTAGCTGAGGAAGTTATGGGTTTCTTCGCTTTCTTCGTCTCATGAAAATTATAAGACGAAAAGACATAGTAGCAGAAACTAGCACATTTAGCCCATTGAGTCTGCTCCACCATTCAATCATGGTTTCTCAACCCCATTTTCCTTCCTTCTCCCCATAACCCTTTATTCCCTTGATACTCTAACCTATTTATCTTAGTCTTAAATATACTCAATGATTTGGCCTCAACAGACTTCTGTGGCAATGAATTCCATAGATTCTGGTTGAAGAAGTTTCTCCTTATCTCCATTCCAAAAGGTCTTCCCTTTACTCTAAGACTGTGCCTTCAGGTCTTAGTCTCTCCTACCAATGGAAACATCTTCCCAATATCCATTCTTCCAGGCCATTCAGTATTCTGTATGTTTCAGTTAGATCCCCCCACCACCATCATTCTCATCTCTATCAAGTATAGACCCAGAGCCCTCAACCGTTCCTCATATGTTAAGCTTTTCATTGCTGGGACCATTCTCATGAACCTCTTCTGAACACACTCCAGGGTCAGTACATTCTTCTTCTTGAAACATGGCGCCCAAAACTGTGCAAAATACTCCATATGTGGTCTGTTCAAAGCCTTATGGATCCTCTAAGCACATTGCTGCTTTTATGTTCAAGTCCTCTCAAAATAAATGCCATAATTGCACTTGCCTTCCTAACTACTGACTCAACCTGCAAGTTTACCTTGAGAGAATCCTGGACTAAAACTCCCAAGTCTCTTTGCACTTCAGATTTCTGAATTTTCCTCCATTTAGAAAATAGTCCATGCCTCTATTCTTCCTACCAAAGTGCATGACCTCACACTTTCCCACGTTGTACTCTATCTGCTGCTTCTTTGTCCACTGTTCAAATCTGTCCAAATCCTTCTGCAGCCTCCCTGTCCTCAATGTTATCAACCCTCTACCCAACTTTCTACCATCTGCCAACTTAGCTGGAATGCCCTTAATATGATTCTATGAATTCTTTCATCTAGATTGTTAATGTATAAATTCACCCCAACTAATTACCGCCTCAAAGGACAGAATGTTTTTTTTCCCATTAGATAAGAAATACTATTTTCTCTCTGCTTCTCCCACACACTCACATCATCTGCCTCAGTGCAACTTCCTCCTTAAGCTTTCCCTTTCTTTCTCTTTCGAGCTCTGCCTCCTTATTTTCAAACCTATCAAACCACATCTTCCTGGTCAACTCATAATCTCTCCATTTATAACTCTGTGTCCAATTCTTCATTTGTTTCTACTTTATATATTATTAAAACGTGATATAAATGGAAGTAATTAATGCTCCACCAGCCTTCAGCCTGCTCAGGAAAAAGAAGCAAAGGTAGCAGGATTGTTTATTAAGTAACTTGTTAAATTCTTTAGCAAAAAAAACCTGCTTCTAGCACTTGGAGCTTTTGTATCAGATTTGAGAATGACCTGGAGTTTTAAGTAACCAGCACTCCTTCCCTCTCTGAAAATAACTCATATTTTTGGATGAGTTAAAACTCTGGAAGTCATTGATTTTCACGCTATGTTAGAAATCGGTTTGTTTTTTTATGTTGCTATTATTGTTTTAAAACAAACCCAGTTAACAATATCTAGTTGACACATTGATCAAGAATTATTCAAAAGAAAGCTGGACTGGCTAAACTGAGAAAATATAAAGAAAACAGATTCCCAGTGATCAGCTTTTTGAAATCATTCATGGGATATTGTCATCACTGGGTGGGCCAGAATTTGTTGCCCTTCCCAGTTGCCCTTGAGAAGGTGATGGTGAGCTGGCTTCTTGAACCTGCAGTCTACATAGCCGACTCACAATGCCATAGAGAAGAAATTCCAGAATTTTGACCCAATACAATATCCAATACTTCAATGATAAAATGCATAAAATAACATTTTAAACAAAAATAAAGATTTGACCAAAATAATATTAATAAAATAAAGTTGGTGGGGAGAGGAGAATTGGGGATGATTGGTAGATTTAGCACTGTTCGTAAAAAGTTCTGAAAAGCAGCAGAAGTGCAAACTCTTTAAATATTCCTTCCAATTGATTTTGTTTATATAGACTGCAGAAATTCATGGAGCTCACAGATATGATTTCTTCAAGCTGCATTACTACAGTATTTGCTTGTACAGATCAAACAGCACAACTAACTGTGAAAGAGGAAAGACAGTGCAGCCAAAGGAATTCCCCTTTTGGCAACTGAACTCTTTCAAAATTTGGATTTGTGATTGAGAGTCTGTAAAATAACTAACACAAGATCAATAACTTATGAAAATTAACCTGCTGCCGATCCCTGTTTTATTATCCTGGAAAAAATATTTGTGGAACATTTACCACATTCCTCTGAAATGCTTGCCAGAACTGAGTTGCTATAAATGCACTCAATGCAGATCATATATTCCATATTAATGCTTCTAATGTTCTAAGTTTAGAACCACAAAGTTGCCTACATAAAATAACATCAACATTTGCATGTGTTATATGGTAGTTCTCAGGAGCTGTCCATTGAATGAACAATATTTCTAAGGCAATATTTGAAATGCATTTTCAGTGTTGACTTATAAATTGATAAGCAAAATGTCTTTAAAGTCAATTAAAATAATCTTCTTTTTCCCAAAATAAAAGCAATATTTGAATCTTCCCAAGACGAAAATGTTGGTACCAACCAGAAGCAAAGTTGGTAGGATAACGAAGACCTGCAATAAGCTATATGGGATCAGAAAATACAAAAGAATAGAGAGTTGAAGATGGTGAGATAAATTACTTCCTCAGTTCCCCCAGCTAGTTGACAAATGGAATTTCCCATTCAACTTCAGAGGAAAAGAGCAACATAGCAAAATACAGCAGAGGACACTGTCTAAGATTAAAAAAAAATTCAAGCAGCATAGTGTTACACAAACATCTTAACCAGAGACAGAGCCTCCGTGATGTTATATTGCACTTAACTTAGCTCAAGCCAGATTTCTTGCATCAGGACAGTCACATCTTTAACTACAAATGTTCAGTGTAACATAAAAGATTATTTTTGATTTTTTTTACTGTAAAAAGAAAATTATTTACTGGTAGAAAAGTTATTGCCATAGTTTTAAGTAAAAAATGTAAGAGTGTGCAATTATATAGAGATGTCATGTCTCACTTTACAAAAAGCAGTCATTAAATGAATGTATGCCAAAACATAAAAGGGGAAGTTCAAAGGGATGATTGAAAGCTTGCCCAAAATGAGAAGTGGAAAGATAAAAAAAATTAGGGAAAGAACTACAGAGAGTTGGACCAAAATGACTAAAAGCTTTTGAAGAGGAATATGATGGGGAGGACTGTTTGATGAAAGACAAAACAGCAAAAAAATGTGCTTTGCAAGAGGAGGAATAACTGGACGACATTGCGCTGATCCTCAAATCCTTGTGCATATAAAGCAATCACCCTTCTGACTTCTCTGTACGGCTCTGAAATTTTGAAAATATATAGATGCTACCTCAAGGCTCTTGAGAAGTCCCATTAACATTGGTTTAGATGGATTATCCACATTGGCTGGGAGAACGGGCATATTAGCATCAGCATCTTTGAAGCAGCCAATAGCACCAGCATCAAGTGAAAGACAATTTAAAACAGGGGCTACAATTCTAAAGAGGATGCAGGAGCAGAGAAACTTGGTGTATATGTGCAAAGATCACTGAAGGTGGCAAAACAAGTGGAGACAGCAATTAGCAAAGCATACAGTATCCTCAGATGTAACAATAGAGGCATAGAGTACAAAGCAAAGGAGTGATTTTGAACTTGAATGAGACATTTGTCAGTACAAAATCCTTTCATGATTCCAGTATAAATTTCCATATCGAGTAATGCTAGAGATGGCATACTAATCAAAGCCTGCTCAATCTGCATACATGCCTTTACCAGATCATCCAGATCTAATGCCTTTATTGGTTGGGGAATTGAATACTAGCATCAGGATGTTATATTGTAGCTTTTTAAGACTTTGGTTTGGCCACACATAAAGTGTTGCATTCAATTCTGGTTGCCACTTTACAGGAAAGAAATGGAAGCTTTGGAGAGGGTGCAGAAGATGTTTACCAGGATGCTGCCTGGATTAGAGGATATGAGCTATAAGAGAGGCCAGAAAACTTCTGGTTGTTTTCCCTGGAGTGGTAGGGGCTGAGGGGAAACTTGATTGAAGTCTAAAACATTATGAGTGCATAGACAGGGTTGACAGTCAGAATTTATTCCTAGAATTGAAATGTCAAACCATTGGGGGCATGCATTTAAGGTGAGAGGGGGAAAGTTCAAAGGAAATATGAGGGGAACCTTTTTTACAGAGTTGTAGGAATTTGGAACGTGTTGCCAGGGGTTGTGATGGAGGCAAATATGACTGGGGTGTTTGAGACTTTAGACATGCACATGAATATGCAAGGAATGGAGCGAAATGGACCAAGGGCACGCAGAAAGGAAATTTGGAGTCTGTTCGGCACAACATTGTGGGCCGAAGGACCTAGTCCTGTGCTGTACTGTTTTATGTTCCCCTAGACTCCATCAATTCTAAGAGAGAAGTTCTGCCTTAAACAGATGGTGTATGAATTTTACCAATGATGTGAAGTCACAGATAAAATTCTATTAACAATTAAAGTATCCTAAGGCTTTTCTATCTCTACTTACATTTATGGGTTAGGGCGTATTACAATTCTGATACATATACACCAGGTTTCTCAACTTCTGCACCCCCTTTAGAATTGTATCCCCTGTTTTAAATTGTCTTTCGCTTGATGCTGGTGCTATTGGCTGCTTCAAAGATGCTGATGCTAATATGCCTATTCTCCCACCTGATGTGGATAATCCATCTAAAACAATGTTAATGGGTCTTCTCAAGAGCCTTGAGGTGGCGTCAATGCATTTTCAAAATTTCAGAGCTGTACAGAGAAGTCAAGAGGATGATGGCTTTATATACAAGGTTCTGGGTATGAGCGCAACATTGTCCAGTTATTCCTCCTCTTGTAAAGGACTTCTTTAGCTGTTTTTGTCTTTCATCAATTGCCTGACATATTCTTTGGCAGATGTTTGTCTTTGGTATTGGACAACTGTGCCATTTTAAGAATATCTTAAAGTCCATGTCAAGACTCAGGCTAATGCTCTGCAATATTCAGCATCAATCCTACGTGCTATCAGGATCTTGTCTACACTAAATAAACCAAAATAAACTAGGTCCATCAGTGCAAAGACCTTCCTAATCATGTGACAGGATGGATACAAACTAATGCTGTGGGCTGCTGGTCCAAAATATTGTTTTTCCCTACAGTGAAGAAAAACTTCATCTGTGATTCTGGGATTAAAAGTGAAACAGTTGGTGGTGTCTAAAATTGTACATTTACTATTGTCTGGGTTTAATATATTAAAAAATTTGTGGGCAATGGGATGTAATTATTCCAACCTGTATAATCAATTGTCAATCTATGACTTTTGTCAGGTTTCAGGACTGGCTATAGAGTTATGGGAGGATATTTTTTGTAATATCCCTCTCTCTAGTAGCTTTTTAAAACTGTTTTCTCAACAGTTTGTTATGACCAGATCCTGAATGAAGTTCCTCAATTCATTCTGGTTAACACTCAGAATACCCGGCTATTCCATTGGAGCTTTTTCTTTCAACTGTACAATTTGAAAATTAACCATATTGCTGAGAAATCAAGTGATTGCAGACATCTTGTCCAGAACTTAAAAGGAACCCAGTTAGATTTGGTGTAGAGGTGATGTCTAACTCAACATCAATTCCTCTTTGGAAAATTCAACTCATGTTCTTTTGCTGTGGATTGTCTCAAAAACGTAGTCAATAGGCACTTGGAGGTGCTGTCTGACTAACCTGAATTGGGGGTCAGTTAACCCTGAAGATAATTCCTAACTTGAAGTTGCCTTTTATAAATTTGCAGAACTTTTTTGGATCTTTCTAATCACATATTGAAATGCCAGATGTGTTAATTCTGTAAAAGCTCTCTTTGCCAATGGCAAATTTAGTTTTTCAAACAGGACTATCTATCAATTTATCTGTAAAATAGAGCTGTTCTGCATTGTTTGCACTTCGTAATTCATTAAAGGTATCACTTGTTATCCCAGTCCATCACTTAGTGTTTGCTTTCATATATTTTTCAGGGATTTCCTCCTTTTTAGAAGTAAATACAGTTCAATGTTTGTCATTTGTTTCCCTACATGGACTGCAGCTGTTGTACTAGAATTTGTGTACCCTGATGCACTCCAGCAAGGTTTTGTTCCCAATTAGCCACTGACTAATTTTGTTCCACAAATTGCTTTGAGTTGTTCAATTCTTGTTGGCTTTGCTTCACATGATCGTTGAGTTTCATTTTGAAACTTTTGATCTTACACCCTGGATTATTTTAATTATGTCAAAATTTTAGTCTTCTCTTAGTCCAGTATGTTTTCTCATTCCTACTCCATTGTAATAAATTTTTAATCTCTTCAGCTTTGTTTTCTTTGAAGTCGGGGCTCTTTCTATTTGCTGTTCCAAGCGTTGTTTGGTTTTCTCTAAATCCTACTTGCATTCTTTCATTAGTGCATCATTGCTGGCATTTATTTCTGAAAGACCTGTCACATGAGTGATTTGCATCATCTTGTGTGTGCTGTGCATTTTCACCTGTTTTTACAGGTCTGTCATTTTATCCGGCATCACTTTTGTGCTCAAGCTAATGTTTCTATCACTCTTATACTAAACATTTTTTAGTGGGAGTTGGTTCAGATCTTCCTGTAACACTGTAATATGTCCAATTTTTATTGGATTGATGATATCGAGTTTGTGCTTCATTCTGCTCCCCATTTTTTTTCTATTTCTTCATTTATCCTTGTGAGTGAAGCAGAAGTAGCCCCTAAATAGCTCATCTCACAGATGATATTCTCAAGTTTGGATTTATCCTGAGCTAATTGATCAGCCTTTCCTCTTGAACTTGCATTTCTTTCAATCTCAGACAGCTGAGATTTTAGCTCCACTAACTCAGCAGAAGTGAAATGTTCCATTCATCTTTCGTATTCAGTTCCTCAAGAGTTTCTTGAGTAATCTGCTGCAGTTTCTGTTGTGTCTCTAATGTTGGATTAATTCAATGGATAGTGATGAGTGGGTTAAGGTATGCTGTGAGCCTGCTATTGCTGATTCAGCAATGTCTACAATATCGATCTTTGCAATGTCGAGATGATCACAACGTATTTGCACAGTAGCACTATTGATACTATACATGGAATTGGAATGTTGAATGTTCTAAATTCATAGGCTCTATCATGGATTCCAATGCCTGTGGGCACATTTTTGTTTAATTTGCATAGGTACAGTATTTAACTTCGAACAGTTTGTTGAGATCGATGTTTTCCATGGGAATGACAGTATGGAACATGTGTTCATCACTGTGTGTCTTCTCATGTGCATCGCCAGATTCTGGATTGTTTACCACTTCATTCACATTCCTCTGATGGGATGCTAGATGGTCTTGAAAGTACTCCTTATGTATAATCATTTGTCCTGTGCCCAGCTCTTTTGTAGCTGTGCCACTGATTCTTCTTGTGTCATGCTCTATAAAACTGCTCCAAAACTAAGTGTTTTGTCGGTGCATTGAGAAAGCCACTATTGCCATAAGTTTGGCTTTCTCAACGCACCGACAAAACACTCTGTATACAACATTCAACATTGAGATTGAAAGAAATGCAAGCTCAAGAGGAAAAGGCTGATCAATTAGCTCAGGATAAATCCAAACTTGAGAATATCATCTGTGAGATGAGCTATTTAGGGGCTTCTTCTGCTTCACTCACAAGGATAAATGAAGAAATAGAAAAAAATGGGGAGCAGAATGAAGCACAAACCCGATATCATCAATCCAATGAAAATTGGACGTATTACAGGATTACAGAAAGATCTGAACCAACTCCCACATAAAAATATTTAGTATAAGACTGACAGAAACATTAGCTTGAGCACAAAAGTGATGCCGGATAAAATGACAGACCTGTAAAAACAGGTGAAAATGCACTGTGGTTGGGTGCTCCAATTTTAGATTAGATTAGATTGCTTACAATGTGGAAACAGGCCCTTCAGCCCAACAAGTCCACATCGACCCGCCGAAGTGCAACTCACCCAGACCCATTCCCCTACATTTACCCCTTCACCTAACACTACAGGCAATTTCGCGTGGCCAGTTCACCTAACCTGCACATTTTTGGATTGTGGGAGGAAATCGGAGCACCAGGAGGAAACCCACACAGACACGGGAAGAATGTGCAAACTCCACACAGAGAGTCGCCTGAGGCGGGTCTCTGGTGCTGTGAGGCAGCAGTGCTAACCACTGTGCCACCGTGCCAGAATTATGGTCGCTGGCTCCAAAGTGCTCCCCCACTGACACCTGCCTTATTTCCCAAGAGTAGGTCAAGTTTTGCACTTTCTCTAGTAGATACATCCACGGAGATTATTTACTTACAGTGTGGAAACAGGCCCTTTGGCCCAACAAATCCACACCGACCCACCGAAGCGCAACCCACCCAGACCCATTCCCCTACATTTACCCCTTCACCTAAAACTACGGGCAATTTAGCATGGCCAATTCACCGAACATGCACATTTTTGGACTGTGGTAGGAAACCGGAGCACTCGGAGGAAACCTACACAGACACGGGGAGAATGTGCAAACTCTACACAGTCGCCTGAGGCGGGAGTTGAACCCAGGTCTCCGGCACTGTGAGGCAGCAGTGCTAACCACTGTGCCAATTATTGTGTCAAATGTGAAATTTGCACTTAGGACTTGGAAACTCCATCAACATGTGTAGCTCACTTCAGATTTATGTCCGTCCTTTGGTAATTATTCAATGCTATGTTTTCACTTTGTCTAGCAAAACTTTCTGGAAAGCTATCATGGGACAATGCTACCACTGGCGAAACAATTCATTTTGATATCTCCCCTTTTGAAGTTCATAATGAACTCTTTGCTTTGCAACCGCTCATGAACAGAACCATAAATTCCATAGGCTTCTGTTTAAACGGTATGAATTCTAATTGATGAACATGGAAGTTAGTCTTATAATGAAGTCTTTTTCAGAATCTTTTAGCTCTGTTAATCCTAATATTAAGTTTGTGCAGTCCATTGTTCCCAATTAACAAGTGAACCTTAGTAGCTTGTTTTTGTTTCCGCATGAGACACACCTGAATCTAGAAAGCATGTTTCTGCAAACATTTTAAATTCTGTTAGAAGATGTGCTGTGCCCCAACTGAATGAGAACATTTTGTGGACTTTCTGACAATATTCTTTTGGTCTTTTCTTTCATGCTACCATCTGACACACACCCTGATCACTTTCTCAGGTAATTAAACTGACCTCTCAATGATGATTTGTTTGTTTTCAATATTCTCTGGCAGTGTAATGAACAAGGCCATTGAGAGTTTCTCATATATTTCAGCAAAATGCAGGACTGTTGACCACGTGTCTTACTTATGGATTAACCTGCTCGCTGGTGCATGATACACCTCACCTGCATGGTGCCTTCCAGCATGGTTTACCATGTCATTTTATTGATAATGACTTAATAATCAATCCATTACCTAGCCAGCAGATGCTCAATATTGTACCCACATAGCACATATAGTACTTAAAACTGAATTCTCTTAAAGACAAGGTACCACATACTTGGGCTACCCTGAGGTTCACTCTCTGAATTTGGGTCTGTCATGACTGGAGTTTAGTTTAATTTGACGTCATTTTCTTCAGGTAAAGCAGGAGACGTCTGTTTCCCATACAACCATTCTTATTCCTTAGTTGAATAGGAAGTAGACCTCTCTTATTTGCCCTATGGTCATTCCTTATCTCACCTGGTTTATTTTGAGAGCTGTAGCATTCCCTGGTTATCCAAGGAACCATGATTCTGGTGTTGACATAATCTTTAGTTACTTTACCCATTACCTTGTTCTTTGGTTTCAAATTAGTGCACCAGCTTCTCATCCCAAATGCCAATTTCCATATCTAATATGCGGTAAAGTAAATTACTCATGTGTCACCTGACATTTGAAGCAATACCAGTGACTAAGCCTTGAAGATTGAACTGTTGTGGTGAACAGCGATCATTTTCAAGTTTGCATGAGGCAAGAAAGCAACAATTCTATTTAAGCATATGAACATATGAAAGGAAGAAGATCATTTTGGTTATCCAGAAGAATTTCAAAAATGCAGAGATTTTCAGTGCGTATTTTATGAGGGTGTGGGGCAAACTCCTTATGTATATTTAAACACAAGAGATAGATAGATAGATAGATAGATAAATAGATAGATAGATAGATAGATAGATAGATAGATAGATAGATAGATAGATAGATAGACTGACAGACTGATTGACAGATTGATTGATTCGTGATCAATAGAGGAATCAAGGGTTGTGGGAAAAGGGCAGGGACATGTGGGATCAGCCATGATTCCTTTGAATGGCGAAGTAGGCTTGAGGGACTGAATAGCCTACTTCTGTTCCTATTTCTTACAGCCTTAAGTTTTGCATTATACTGACCCAGCAATACATTTAGGAGACAGTGAGGATTGCAGATGCTGGCGATCAGAGTTGAGAGTGTGATGCTGGAAAAGCACAGCAGGTCAGGCAGCATCTGAGGAACACGAGAGTCAATATTTCAGGCATAAGCCCTTCTGCCTGAAATATTGATTCACCTGCTCCTTGGATGCTGCCTGACCCGCTGTGTTTTTCCAGCACCACACTCTCGACCCAGCAGTACATTTGAACATACTGTTTGCTTCCCTTATGACAATGTGATATTGTTTGTATAACTTCAATATTTCATCATTATGGTACAGATCGTTCTGTTATAATGCGCATTTCGTCAACACTAATTTGCTGTGACATGATTGAATTGTGGGTGCCGTTTCGAAAGTGTGAAATTTTAAAATGTGTGTTGGCTGTAATGAGATTACAGTGCCAACACTTTAAGTGCAGTTTCTAAAGCATGACTTTTCTAACATGCATAGTTGCACGAGAACG
Organism: Hemiscyllium ocellatum; assembly: GCF_020745735.1. Classification (NCBI taxonomy): domain Eukaryota; kingdom Metazoa; phylum Chordata; class Chondrichthyes; order Orectolobiformes; family Hemiscylliidae; genus Hemiscyllium; species Hemiscyllium ocellatum. Next base: position 44,142,764 of record NC_083413.1, on the reverse strand, counting down.
CAACTATCGCGTTATAGAAGAACTGACTGTACTGAACTCCCACTCCTATTTTGTAATCATATTCTTGCATGGACACATTGAAATTTTTGTTGTATTTACTCTGAAAAGAGCTGGATGCTTGCTTTTTTATTCTCATTCTCTTTTAGCATAGATATAAAATACAAGGGCGGAGAAGATTGTAAAAGTTTGGGGTAAAGTTGGTATTTGCTGTCAATATAAATTTCCCTGCTTAAATAGTGAGTATGGGGGGGAAAAAAATACTACCGCAAAGGATAGATTGTTTTTAGAGGGTTAAGGTTTCATTTGTTTATCAGTGTGCAAAGCCACCCACAGGCTGAGCAAAACTTAAAGATGTGACCTGGATGGCCTGGTTATCCATCAGTGCAATGTGGCATATTTATCATTGCAGTCTTCTGTTTTTGTACAACAGATTATGAGCTCAGGGTTACTACGAATGTTATAAGCCCAATAAGTCCTGAAAGTGTCCTGCCTTGAAAGTGCAACTCGTCAGCATACTGCACTTTCTTGAAATGAATAGAAACCTATTTGTCTCGTCTGAATTGAAAAGAAGGTACAAACACTGATAAAGAGAAGTTGGATTTGTCTATGAATTAAGACACTCTGAAGTGTTTTGCTGTTTGATGTGTCTAACACTGACAATCCCCAGAACATACACTAAAAGTATGCTGTTTAAAAGGTTTCCAGCACAAAAATTGGCACTTTGTAACTGTTCCAAATGACTGTTGGAACTGTGCTAAATTCCTAACCATGCAGCCATTCTGTCTCCATCTGTGAACTCTCAACTTTCCTGATCAACTGCTTACTTGCAGAGAATTATCAAACCTGTCATAATGCTTTGGATTCTTTAATTCAGTTGTACTTCAGGTAGATGTGAAATGTTTTTTTCTTTACATATACCTGCAAGAAAGGATTGTATAGGATTGAATTGAAAAAATGCCATTAAATTATTTTTCCAGTGAACTGCTCAGGAGTAATATCATCTTTTATCAGTTTGCATTGTTTGATAAAAATCTTCTATTGAATGATAATGTACAATTAAAATGCAGTGCAGCTATGATTAACAAAACATTCTTTTCCCTCTGATAATAATCCAAAGTGTTACAGTTACACACATTCCCAAAAGACAATTTTACATGACATAACCAACATTTGACACCCATTTTGGCAAGGATTCTTGAGACTGTGTGGGAACTGTGAGCTTCTAACTTGTGCATTGGAACTCTAGTGAGGTTGCTGTTGAAACACAGTCACTATTTATGTAAAAAATATGGTTGTTGCTTTTTATTTCACACGATTAAATGTAGGTTATATGCAGATTGATTCTAGTCAGTTGAAATAGAATGACCATAATCTGGCATGTTCTTTGTAAACCAAAGAGAATCATCTTAAGGGGCAGTAAATTGTTACATTAGGGAACGGAAAGTTAGCTGAACACTTTTTTTTTAGATTACTTACAGTGTGGAAACAGGCCCTTCGGCCCAACAAGTCCACACCGACCCGCCGAAGCGCAACCCACCCATACCCCTACATATACCCCTTACCTAACACTACGGGCAATTTAGCATGGCCAATTCACCTGACCAGCACATCTTTGGACTGTGGGAGGAAACCGGAGCACCCGGAGGAAACCCACGCAGACACGGGGAGAACGTGCAAACTCCACACAGTCAGTCGCCTGAGGCAGGAATTGAACCCAGGTCCCTGGCGCTGTGAGGCAGCAGTGCTAACCACTGTGCCACCGTGCCGCCCCCCTAACTTCTCCACACCTCTCAGATGAAGCAATTCAAAATTGGGCTGTGATCAGGGATAGAGTGATGTGACTGTAGTGAAAGCAGGTCTGAGGCCCTAGGTTAAATTTGAAGAGCATCAGCCCATTTACAAATGTCCAACAGTCACAAGGTTCTCGCAAGATGTGCGGGTGAGAATGGGGACTGCAGATGATGGGCAGAATGACCACAGCACCATGATATAGGGAATGGGGAATGAAAGAGGAATGTGGTTGGACAAGGGACAGTATAATTAGGAGGTAGTTACTGTTCCTTGCAGCTGTGAGTGGGGGAGGGGGGGGGGGAGTTTACAAAGATTGTGTTGTTGGCTCAACACCAAGCTGAAGGACATCTCTATGAGGCTGGGAAAAAAATTGGAGAGTGCTAGAAGGGATCGAGTTGTTGTTATCCACGTAAGTACCAACTACATTGATAGGACTAGAAAGGAGATTCTGTTGGAAGATTTTGAACAGTTAGGAGCTGAATTAAGTAGCAGAACCTCCAAGGTAATAATCTCTAACTTACTATCTGAGGCAAGGGTAAATTGGGATCGTGTAAATAAAATTAAGGACTTAGATGCATGGCTGTAAAATTGGAGTGGGCGGAATGGGTTTCAGTTCATTGGGTACTGCTAAGCGAGTGGGCAAAAACTTGGCAGATGGGATATAATGAGGGAAAGTGTGAGGTTATGTACTGTGGCAGAAACAATATTGTTTAAATGGAGAAAGCCTGCAGAAAGCTGCAGAACAAAACAATTGGGGAGTTCTCATCTATAAACCACAAAAGCTAGCATCCATGTTCAGTGATTAATAGGGACAAATGGATGGTTGGCCTTTTTATCAAAAAGGAATGGAGTATAAAAGTAGGAAGATTTCACTAAAACTACACACAGTACAAGTCAGACCATAGCTGGAATGCTTATCTAAGGAAATCAGACATTGGGGCATTGGGGCAATCAGGGGAAGGTTCACTAGGCTGAAGGCTGAAGGAGGGACCATCTTACAAGGAGAAGTTGAGTAGGTTCACCCTGTAATCACTGAAGTTTAGAAAACTGACAGGCAACCTTATTAAACACAAGATTCTAAGGATAATTTGGAGATGCTGGTGTTCGACTGGAGTATACAAAGTTAAAACACCAGGTTATAGTCCAACAAGTTTATTTGGAAGCACTAGCTTTCAGAGAGCTGCTCCTTCATCAGGTGGTTGTGGAGTATAAGATCATAAGAGACAGAATTCTAAGGGCACTTGACAAAGACGCCTAATGAAAAGTTGTTTCTCATTGAGGGGGAATCTAGGATCAGAGGGCATAATCTCCAAGGGATTGCCCATTTAAGTCAATGTTGAATAGGAATTTCTTCTTTCAGAAGGTAGTGTATCTGTGGAAACCTTTACAACAGAGGGCAATTTCTGTTGAGTCATTAAGTTTTTTCAAGGCTGAGATAGACAGACAGATTTTAATCAGTAAGGGAATCCAGGACTATGGGGAAAAGATAGGAAAGTAGAGTTAAGGATTATTGGAGAAAGTGAGGACTGCAGATGCTGGACATCAGAGTCGAAGAGTGTGGTGCTGGAAAAGCACAGTCGGTCAGACAGCATCCAAGGAGCAGGAGAGTTGATATTTCGAGCATAAGCTCTTCATCAGGATTATTCTCCCTGGTGAAGAGCATATGCTCGAAGCATTGATTCTCCTGCGCCTTGGATGCTGCCTGACCAGATGTGCTTTTCCAGGAGCACACTTTTAAGGTTTTTTGGAACAGCAATGATTCAGTTGAATGGTAGAGCAGAGTTAACGGCTGAAAAGCCATCTTCTGCTCTTAAATCTTCATGGTCTTATGACCATTAAATTAGGATCAATGTAATTTCTGGCAATCTTCACGCAACATCTATGCAGTGATGTCTGAAGCTTCCTCCAATTTGCCCATTGAGTCACCAGCTAACCTATTTTACCATATAGTAAAGTTGGCCAGTGCTGCCATAAGCCCATATTTTATCATTTTCAATATGCAAATGATTTGAGTTAAACTGCTTCAGAGATATAAGTTGGAACTGCTGACAGGGTTAGCTGAGAAAGGTGAAAATATGGAGATTTTGAGAGGTGATTATTGCAGCTGGAAGAATGTTTTGGCATTCTGCCTACCCAACCTTGGAATTCCTTTTGAATGTTTCAGTGTGGAATCACTAGGAGGTTTTGGGTATCCCACTTGCAGCCTTGCTTCTCTACCTCAAACCCTGCAGTGATAAGTGTTTCTCAGGTGCAGATAAAACATTTCCACATTGCACTATACACTATACACACACACAGACACTCCTACACACACACACACACACACATACACTCCTATACATACAGACACATGTATACACAGACACGCACAGACACACACACCCTTACAGACACACACACTCCCACACTCCCACACTCACACACGCACCCCCTCACAGACTTAGACACTCTACACTCACATACACACATATATACACTCTCTCACACTCACAACCTCCCCCACCCCAGATAGACACACACACCCCACATGCACACATGTCCATATATGTTTGTGGGGTGAATTTGTAATTGCAGAGTTACATTGTACTTTGCTCAAAAACTGCATGAATTCATGTAAGATTCTGTTAACTCACTTTTTAGATTAGAATCAGTCTGAACATTATGGCACAGACAGGGAACACAAGGGGCTAACACCTTCAACATATTGTCTGGCTAACACCAATTGTTACAGTTAACCTGAGAATGTAATCTTTAAGAAAAAGTTTTGTGATTTACATATGAAAGAAGTGAAACTATCATGGTATTCAAACAGATGAAAGACGCAACAAACAATCAAGGTATTTTTCAATGTATAATTTGAGTTACATCACACTGTAAACTTTTGTTGTAAATTCTGTGTCTTACAATTGTGTACTCTACAACCACCTGAAGAAGGAGCGGCATTCTGAAAGCTAGTGCTTCCAATTAAACCTGTTCGGCTATAGCCTGGTGTTGTGTGATTTTAAACTTTGTACACTCCAGTCCAACACCGGCATTTCCAAATCATTTCCACATTGACTTTCGTTAGAAGGAAGAACAGAGAATTGAGGAAAACAGTGTCACATATTAGCTCCCCCCCTTTAAATAACACATATTCTAACTGCATCTCACTCCAGAGATGTTGATTAATAAAATGTGCTCCATAATTTAATGAAATTCCTAGGCGTCCTCTGCTATAGTCATTTCTCCAATCTTCCTTGTACACAGAGCAACATTTAGGAACAGCATTCCTGATTCACCAAATACATTGTCTGAACTAATATCATTTGCTCAGTGCCTCCATGATGATGATACACAATTAAGGCTATGATCCCAGCATTTAATTTCCAAGTGAATGTACCCATTTCGCTATTGCATAGTCAGTACTCTCTGGGAAGATACCCTATGTGATGAACTTGTTTGATTGTATGCAGTCATATTTCCCTTAAGTAAATAGTTGCCAACCATCTCTTCCTTTGCAGGGAGCAAAAACAATATTACGGATATGTGAGTCTGCACCCTGTCTGAACAACCTATCTAAGTCTCCATAGCTCTGTTCCCAATAACACTGGACACCCACATCCTGTCACTATCCAGTAGGGAATATCACATATCGGCAAGGAAGTGGACAATGAAAACTGCTATTCTGCATTCTAAGATGGTCTACAGGAAGTGAGTGTCAATCATGTCCAGCCCGGCTTGTAGTGCACAATGCATCTGAGCTATGCCGTGATCAAGGAGAGCTTCCTCATCCCCATTGCCCTCGTTCTCCTCCTTGGAATACTGCTTCTGCTCCCCAAAAGAGTCAGCCTCAATCAGACCACCTTGTTGCCTGCTCCAGTTGTGCAGAGAACAGCAGGATAATGAGGCACATACCAGCCCTCCCCACAGACTGAACCAAGCAGCAGAATGTTAACCTTGAGCAGTGCTCTTGTCAGCTCCATCATGGCCTCAGCATTGCACCTGTGCTCCACTTCAGTTGGGGATGGGGGGAAGGGGTTACACAATCATGTTATTCGCAATGGTTGCATTGGGTAACCCTTCTTCTTCCCAGTAACCAGCATGTGAATGCTCAAACACAGCTCGCCTGAATATTAATTCAGCAAATCTTTTCTTCTTGCTGAATTCTGCAGTGTTTTGATATAGCCTTCTCAGTGCCACATGTGTACAGTCGATGAGACCCTGCACTTCAGAAAACCAGCTACATTCCCAAATCTTACTGCCCAAGCTCCAACTGACCTCATTAATGGGGAACAAAATGAATCAGAATGGCCTTGCACAGAAGGCACTGGCCACTTTCCTGACACTGCACACAGCAGTGAGATCCCGCGCAGGTTACCCATCACTCCCTGAAGTGAATAGAAACTCACTGACATTCAAAGCAGCTGTCAGCCTCCCACTCCTGCAGCCCTCAGGTCCCACTCCAGTATCCAACATATTTCAGTCTCAGTGTCCCAGATCATACAGAACCTGCACCAACTGTTCATCTTGCTCATCCTGAGGAATTGGAATCGGTGGTGAAACATTCTGGGCCATCTGTGATCTCCCTGAATCCTGAGGGGCCCCTGTGCATGCGATCTCTCCCTGAGCAGGCTGCCCCTTCACCTGTGCAGCACTATGTGTTGTACGGCACTATTGCTGTGGTAAATGTGATAGATTCAGGACTAATTCTACCCCTCAAAACTGAGCATCCTTGTGGATCATCAGCAGCAACAGAATCGATTCCACCACAATCTACATCTTCATGGCCAACCGTAAGTCCTGTCCTAACTCTGAATCAATGTGATCCGCTGGAGAATACGCCAAAATGAGTAGAACTAAGAACTGTTAAACTGATGAAGCTATTAAAAGGAACTACACGCATGCTAAATAGTGGAAGTCATGTACAACAGACAAAACTACATTATTCTACAACAAAATTACAGAGTTCCAGACCTGCCAGACCTGGTTGTGAGTGGTGATGGACAATTAAACAATTTACCCGAGGAGCCACAAAGTACACCCCAAAGAATGGTCCAGCATATCAGAACAAAAGGCAATGCCAACCTCAGCCAGAATTGTTGAATCAATGATCCATTTCACATTCTCCTCTGACTGCTAGCATCACAGATGCTAATCTGTACCCAATCTGATTCACTTCACATACTATCCAGAACCAGTGTAATGCATTAGGAAGAGTAACATAAATGGGCACTGACAACATTTTGGCAAAACTAATGGAATTTTGTACTCCATAACTACCTGCACTCATAGCCAAACTATTCTAATTCAGTTATAATACTTGCATCCACTTAACAATGTGGAAATATTGCTTATTTATGTTCTACACAAAAGGCAGGACAATTCCAATCCGATCAATTATTGCCCAATCAATCTATTCTCAATCATTTGCAAAATAATGGAAAGTGTCTCAAACAGTGCAATCAAACATGATTTATTTCCAAGAACCTTATCACCTATGCTCGGCTTGTGTTACCTGAAGATAACTTGGCTCCTATACTTATTACAGCTTTATTCCAAATAGGGACAGAAGAGCTGAATGCAAGAGGAGGGTAGCTACTGTTGACAACAAGGCAGTTTTTCACTTTTCTCAAAACCTAGTGTAAAATCAAGTAACTTTAGCAAAATTTAAATCAATTCTGTCAGGGTAACAATAGCTATTCAGGGCATCATAGCTAGTGTGCAGGAAAATGGTTGTGGTTGTTGAAGGATCACCATCTCAGGCCAAGGATGTCACTATAGTGGTTCCTAGGTCCAACTATCTTCAGCTGCTTCACCAATGACCTTCCCTTGAACATAAAGATGATAAACCAATGTTTCAGAGTTGGGTCCCTTGCTGTTAGTAGTGTACATTAATGAGGATAACAGGCAAGGGAGAACACCACCACCTCCACGTTCTCCTCCCCCTCACATACAATCCTGGTTTGGCTGCTTATACTGGCTCAAAGGTTTGGAACTCTCTTCTTAGAACAAACATGAGAGCACTTGCATCATATGGACTGCAGCGGCTCAAGAAAGTAGCTTAGCACTACCTTCTCAAGAGGAACCAGGAACAGTCAATAAATGCTAATCTTGCCAACAATGCCCTTGTCTTATGAATGACAATATTTTAAATTGAAGTGTAACAAAAGTAAATTCCAACATTGAAATTGTCAAATATGAGCAGCAATCAAATGTTTGATGACAATAATTGCTTTCAAAAAGCTACTAAAGAAGTTGGGTGGGTGGGAAGAAAACTTTAGAGGTGGAATTTCAAAGATTGTGACCTAGGCAGCCAAAGATATGACCATAAATTGGGACAGCATGGTGGCTTATTGGTTAGCACTGCTGCCTTACAATATTCGGACCCGGGTCCAATTCTAGCCTTAGGTGACAGTATGGAGTTTGTACAGTCTCCCCCTGTCTGCATGGGTTTCCACCAGATGCTCTGATTTCCTCTCACAGTCCAAAGATGCACAGGTTAGGTGGATTAGCCATGACTAATTACCCATAGTGTCACAGGGATGTGTGGGTTAGCCATGGGGTTGGGTTTGTGTAGGATGCTCTTTGGAGCTTCAGTGCAGACTCGATGGACTAAATGACCTGTTGTAGGAATTCTATGATTCTGTAAATGGCCATAAGACAAAGGAGGGTTGTGTGTCAGTGAAACAAAGAGCTTGTCGGATATTGGGATTGGCTGTTGTCCTTGGTAGTGGGGGCAGAGTGAGATTTAAAAGACGAAGACAAGGATTTTAGAAGACAGGACTCTAGGGGAGGGAGTGAAACCAGTTTGGATGGGTTAGTGCAGCATAGCTTTAGAGGGTGAGTGAGGTAGCCAGTCTGAAAAGCGTTGAAATGATTGAGCCGAGGTGGTAACAAGGGGACAACCGACAGCATCAGAGATAGACTCATAAGGAGTTGAGACAAGTGATGCCATTGAAGCAAAGTTATGTAGTGATTAAAGGGATAGGAAACACTAATTTTGCATTGACTACATTTTATCTTTTTCTAGTAGCTTACTAGCATGATAAAGGCATGTGCTTTTTTAAAAAAAACAATTGCAGTTTTGATATTTATATGTTGTACATATTCCAAAGAAAGTCTTTGATATTGCTAAGCATGAATGTCCATGACTTAATTTTTCTTGGAACAAAATGTACATATAAAACCTTAAACACATGCAGTAAACAATTCACTGATCCTTAGAGATTTCAGAGGAAACACAAGAATGATTTAAAAATATTACCCCATTAAAACAATATTCTGAACAAAAGAAATCTTTGCTTTCATATTACAAAACCATGGAAAGATATTTGAAAAGATGGCTTATTAACATACTTATCATAATCAGGCAGGCCTTCTTTGTTGTAACATCTACAAAGATTCGACTCATAAATGGCATCATAGTTAATCATGTTGTCATGATGTTCAGTGAAAACCACCTCTGAGTCAATAGTTGCTGCTTAAAGTTAGCCAGTATTATCCAAAGCAGCTTCACATCTCTCATGTTAATGTAAACAACATTCATCATCTATTCAGTCTTGTTCAATTCTCACACATTCCTTCTAGTTTCTGCCAAAGCCCAAATGTCTTGTTTTTAATCTGTCTTTTATTTAGTTTCAAGTCACAGCATTTCATAGAACAGAGGGAGGCTAGTTGACTCATCATGCCTTTGCCAGTTCTTTCAAAGAGTTCTCCATTCTGCCATTCCTCCCCGATATCCCTGGAAGTTTTTCCTTCTCAAGTATATATCCAATTTCCTATTCAAAATTACAGTTGTATCTGCTTCTTCTGCCTTTTCAGACAGTGCATTATTATTTTGTCCCCTTTTCATACATAAAATAAGCAGGATCCAGTAAGGGTTCAGGAGCTTTGTACAAATTCCCTTGCCACCTAATTAACTCAAAAGTACTTAATGGTGTTGTTGGGAAAGTGTTTTAGTTGAAGTACTTGAAATTGTCATATTTTCCATGGCAGTTCATGTTTTTGCATTGAAAATAGTGGTAAAGGATATTCACCAGAATTATATCAAGGTCAAGGAACCTCAGTTATGTGGAAAAACCAAAAAAGACGGAATTGCTGTCCTTAGACCAGCCTCCTTAAAACCCTGCAACAGACCAGAGCAACTTTCTACACAAAAAAATCTCATCTCCCCTCAGATTCTTTTGTCAATTATATTAAAACAATCTATTTTGCTTGATAACACACTTGCCAGTGGATACAGTTTCTCCTTTTTTTTAAACTCATCAATGAAATGAGAGTGTCAATAACCAGACCAACATTTCCTGCCCATCATTTCCATCCCTAATTGCCCAGAGGGCAGTCAAGAGTCAACTGCTGTGGGTCTGGAGTCACATGTTATCTAGACAAGGTAAGGATGATGGATTTTCTTCCTTAAAGCAAATTAGTGAACTAGATACATTTTAAGACAATCAACAATGATTACATGGTGGCAATTAGGATAGCTTTTACTTACAGATTTGTTTTCTACTGAATTCAAATTTCACCATTTGCCATGGTGATATTCAAATTCATTTCTTCAGAATATTACCTTGGGGTTCTTATTTACAAAATCAGTGAAATCCCCACTATAGCACTGCCTCTTTAAAACCCTGCACAATAGTTAAATGTTAATTCTCCCCTTAACCTTCTCTGGTCTAAGGACAGCAATTCCATCTTTTTTGGTTTTTCCACATAACTGAGGTTCCTTGACCTTGATATAATTCTGGTGAATATCCTTTTCACTATTTTCAATGCAAAAACATAGACTACCATGGAAAATGTGACAATTTCAAGTACTTCAACTAAAATACTTTCCCAACAACACCATTAAGTACTTTTGAGCTCATTAGGTGGCAATGGAATTTGTATAAAGCTCCTGAACCCTTACTGGATCCTGCTTATTGTATGTATGAAAAAGGAACAAAATAATAAAAGTAAACACAAAACAAAGGCCTTTATTAATTTTCTATTTCTGTTCATTAAATTTATCAATTTTTTCTTGATTGGATTCTTGGACAATTTACCGATTATTTAAAGATACCCTGCAGTGCTCAAAAATGAGACTCAGATAATCTACCGTTGTCTTCAGAATCATCCTGAGTTTTATTATAATTACTACCACAAGGTTTCTTACTGTAGGTGCAGTGTTTGCAAGCCATAACATGTATTAAGTTGAAAAGAAAGCCTGGGGATATTGTGAGACAAATGGTTACCTGATACAAACATTATTATACATTAAAATCTGCTTGCATGGACTCTTGTGCATGCATGCCTTTATCTGCAATGTAACAGTAAATTATACATGCCTGGAAAAGATCTTAGACACAAAAATGCTACATTTCCTTTAATTCAATCAGACTTACATACTTTTCCCCACTTAGTTCATGGGTTTTCTTTACCTATGAAATGCTCTAATAGAAATTTTCCTTGGGGTTTTTAAAAAATTCTTTCATATGAATGTACCAATTAGGAGCAGCATTAGGCCATTTGTCTCTTTGAATTTGCCCTTGCTGAAACTGACCATCACCTCATTGTCCTTGTGTGTTGTTGTCCATGCAATGTCGGTATATCCAAAGTGATGCCAGATAGGAAGTTCTATGATTTTGACACAGTGACACTGAAGGGCTCATGAATTTGCAGATGAAGGAGGAGAAGCCTTGGTAAACTGCTGTCTCAGTGGATTAGGAACCAATCAAACAGGTTTTGTCAGCTTCCTGAGTGTAGTTTGAGCTTCACTCATCCAGACAAGTGAAGAGTACTCCATCACTCTCCTCACTTGGTGCCTTTTTAATAATGGATAGGCTTTGAGGAGTTGGGAGGTGAGTTACTCACTCAAGTATTCCCAACCTCTGACCTATTCTTGTAGCTACAGCATTTATATAACTGATCCAGTGAAGTTTCTGGTTAATGGTGATGGCCTAGAATGTTGGTACTGGGGAATTCAATAATGGTAATGTCCTTGAATGTCAAGGGAAGATGGTTAAATTCTCTCCTGTCAGAAAAGGCCATTGCCTGTCGTTTTTGTGATGTGGAGATGCTGGTGTTGGACTGGGATGCTGGTCAAAGCACAGCAGGTTAGGCAGCATCTCAGGAATAGAGAATTCGACGTTTCGAGCATAAGCCCTTCATCAGGAATAAGAGAGAGAGAGCCAAGCCGGCTGAGATAAAAGGTAGGGAGGAGGGACTAGGGGGAGGGGCGATGGAGGTGGGATAGGTGGAAGGAGGTCAAGGTGAGGGTGATAGGCCGGAGTGGGGTGGGGGCGGAGAGGTCAGGAAGAGGATTGCAGGTTAGGAGGGCGGTGCTGAGTTGAGGGAACCGACTGAGACAAGGTGGGGGGAGGGGAAATGAGGAAGCTGGAGAAATCTGAATTCATACCTTGTGGTTGGAGGGTTCCCAGGCGGAAGATGAGGCGCTCCTCCTCCAGCCGTCGTGTAGTTGTGTTCTGCCGGTGGAGGAGTCCAAGGACCTGCATGTCCTCGGTGGAGTGGGAGGGGGAGTTAAAGTGTTGAGCCACGGGGTGATTGGGTTGGTTGGTTCGGGCGGCCCAGAGGTGTTCTCTGAAGCGTTCCGCAAGTAAGCGGCCTGTCTCACCAATATAGAGGAGGCCACATCGGGTGCAGCGGATGCAATAGATGATGTGTGTGGAGGTACAGGTGAACTTGTGGCGGATATGGAAGGATCCCTTGGGGCCTTGGAGGGAAGTGAGTGTGGAGGTGTGGGCGCAAGTTTTACATTTCCTGCGGTTGCAGGGGAAGGTGCCGGGGGTGGAGGTTGGGTTGGTGGGGGGTGTGGATCTGACAAGGGAGTCACGAAGGGAGTGGTCCTTGCGGAACGCTGATAGGGGAGGGGAGGGAAATATATCCTTGGTGGTGGGGTCCGTTTGGAGGTGGCGGAAATGGCGGCGGATAATACGTTGTATGCGCAGGTTGGTGGGGTGGTAGGTGAGAACCAGTGGGGTTCTGTCTTGGTGGCGGTTGGAGGAGCGGGGCTCAAGGGCGGAGGAGCGGGAAGTGGAGGAGATGCGGTGGAGGGCATCGTCGATCACGTCTGGGGGGAATCTGCGGTCCTTGAAGAAGGAGGCCATCTGGGTTGTGCGGTGTTGGAATTGGTCCTCCTGGGAGCAGATGCGGCGGAGACGAAGGAATTGGGAATATGGGATGGCGTTTTTACAGGGGGCAGGGTGGGAGGAGGTGTAGTCCAGGTAGCTGTGGGAGTCAGTCGGTTTATAATAGATGTCTGTGTTGAGTCGGTCGCCCGAGATAGAAATGGAAAGGTCTAGGAAGGGGAGGGAGGAGTCTGAGACAGTCCAGGTGAATTTCAGGTCGGGATGGAAGGTGTTAGTAAAGTTGATGAACTGTTCAACCTCCTCGTGGGAGCACGAGGCAGCGCCGATACAGTCATCGATGTAGCGGAGGAAAAGGTGGGGGGTGGTGCCAGTGTAGTTGCGGAAGATGGACTGTTCCACATATCCTACAAAGAGGCAGGCATAGCTGGGGCCCATGCGGGTGCCCATGGCAACTCCTTTAGTTTGGAGGAAGTGGGAGGATTGAAAAGAGAAGTTATTCAGGGTGAGGACCAGTTCAGTCAGTCGAAGGAGGGTGTCAGTGGAAGGGTACTGGTTAGTGCGGCGGGAAAGGAAGAAGCGGAGGGCTTTGAGTCCTTCGTGATGGGGGATGGAGGTGTACAGGGACTGGATGTCCATAGTGAAAATAAGGCGTTGGGGACCGGGGAAGCGAAAATCCTGGAGGAGGTGGAGGGCGTGGGTGGTGTCCCGAACGTAGGTGGGGAGTTCTCCATCTTCCGCAACTACACTGGCACCACCCCCCACCTTTTCCTCCGCTACATCGATGACTGTATCGGCGCTGCCTCGTGCTCCCACGAGGAGGTTGAACAGTTCATCAACTTTACTAACACCTTCCATCCCGACCTGAAATTCACCTGGACTGTCTCAGACTCCTCCCTCCCCTTCCTAGACCTTTCCATTTCTATCTCGGGCGACCGACTCAACACAGACATCTATTATAAACCGACTGACTCCCACAGCTACCTGGACTACACCTCCTCCCACCCTGCCCCCTGTAAAAACGCCATCCCATATTCCCAATTCCTTCGTCTCCGCCGCATCTGCTCCCAGGAGGACCAATTCCAACACCGCACAACCCAGATGGCCTCCTTCTTCAAGGACCGCAGATTCCCCCCAGACGTGATCGACGATGCCCTCCACCGCATCTCCTCCACTTCCCGCTCCTCCGCCCTTGAGCCCCGCTCCTCCAACCGCCACCAAGACAGAACCCCACTGGTTCTCACCTACCACCCCACCAACCTGCGCATACAACGTATTATCCGCCGCCATTTCCGCCACCTCCAAACGGACCCCACCACCAAGGATATATTTCCCTCCCCTCCCCTATCAGCGTTCCGCAAGGACCACTCCCTTCGTGACTCCCTTGTCAGATCCACACCCCCCACCAACCCAACCTCCACCCCCGGCACCTTCCCCTGCAACCGCAGGAAATGTAAAACTTGCGCCCACACCTCCACACTCACTTCCCTCCAAGGCCCCAAGGGATCCTTCCATATCCGCCACAAGTTCACCTGTACCTCCACACACATCATCTATTGCATCCGCTGCACCCGATGTGGCCTCCTCTATATTGGTGAGACAGGCCGCTTACTTGCGGAACGCTTCAGAGAACACCTCTGGGCCGCCCGAACCAACCAACCCAATCACCCCGTGGCTCAACACTTTAACTCCCCCTCCCACTCCACCGAGGACATGCAGGTCCTTGGACTCCTCCACCGGCAGAACACAACTACACGACGGCTGGAGGAGGAGCGCCTCATCTTCCGCCTGGGAACCCTCCAACCACAAGGTATGAATTCAGATTTCTCCAGCTTCCTCATTTCCCCTCCCCCCACCTTGTCTCAGTCGGTTCCCTCAACTCAGCACCGCCCTCCTAACCTGCAATCCTCTTCCTGACCTCTCCGCCCCCACCCCACTCCGGCCTATCACCCTCACCTTGACCTCCTTCCACCTATCCCACCTCCATCGCCCCTCCCCCTAGTCCCTCCTCCCTACCTTTTATCTCAGCCGGCTTGGCTCTCTCTCTCTTATTCCTGATGAAGGGCTTATGCTCGAAACGTCGAATTCTCTATTCCTGAGATGCTGCCTAACCTGCTGTGCTTTGACCAGCAACACATTTGCAGCTGTGATCTCCAGCATCTGCAGACCTCATTTTTTACTCGTTGGACTGGGATGGACAAAGTTAAAAATCAATCAACACCAGGTCATAGTCCAACAGGTTTATTTGGAACTACAAGCTTTCGGAGCACTGCTCCTTTGTCAGGTATCTAGCTTTAACATGGTGTTGTATGATTTTTAACTTTGTCTTTTTGTAACAAAAATATTACTTGCTCCTTATCAGCCTAGACCTGAATGTGGTCCGAATCGTGTGTTTTGGATTCCCTCTATATTTTTGATCCATTCTTGGTCAGTTGTAACAATTAGCATGTGGCTATCCCAGATCAATTAAAGTTAGTTAGCCAGATCAAAAATGAAGGACAGCCAATTTTAGTGTTTTCCTGAGTTAAAGAGAGTGGAGCTGTATTCCCTATTATTACTATTTGGAAAAAAAACACCACTGTGAAGGTTTATAATAAAGAATTATTACTGGATAACTTAGGCTGGAAGGTGGAAGAATAATAGATTTTTGTTTTTCAATTTTTTGAAGATCTAATTTTTTTAAGGTCAGAATATCATTTTGAACATTGATTTCACAACAACATTTACAAGAAACAATATGGTTTCAGCTAAATGATTTAAAAAAAAGCCAAATGGGGACATAATTGCTCAGATATTTGTTGATTTGTTGATCAGAGACAGAAAAAAGGAATAGGCCATTCATGCAGAGGGAAGAGTCCCAGAACAGAAAGATGCTGTTATTAGCAACCTTCAAGCAGTCAGGGTTGAGGAGAAGTCCTGAAAAGGTTAAAAGTCAGCAAGAAGAAAGCTCCAGATGCTGTGGACGTGTCAGAAAGAATAAAAAGCTACAATGTTGCTGAACATGTACTTGGGGAATGCCCGTTAAGCAATTATTGGGGTGAATTAGCAGATCATTTCAAGAGAGTTGGAAGAGACATTTACTAAAAGAAGCTGTCTAGTGAATACACAAATATTTTCCAGAAGGAAACTTATTACAGTATGCCAACGGTGCAAGAAACTTTAATGTTAAGATACTAGTGACTGTTCACTAAGATTTAAGTGTATGTAAGCATATTATTGGGGTAAAAAGAATGCCTTTTTTATATTTGTCACCAGAACATTCTAACTATTCGTGTACAGTGCATGTTTTTGCCTAATCCATTTTTATGTTTGTTTGTTAGTTACATTATGAGCCCCTTGTGAATATGCTTCATGGCTGACCTCTGTTGTAAACAAAAATAAAAGTTATGGTCTTTCAAACCTAATTCCACTAGGGATCTGATTACCATCTGAAATGATTTTTAAAAATGTTGGGCCTTTTTGCAATATCCAAATCCCTTGAATTTAAAAAGGAACTATGAATCTTCATTGTTGTGCAAATGGAAGTGGTGGACTAGAAACAGGACAGTTGTTCTGAAGTAAATTACAGGTATCAGAATTATAAATTAATTTTGATTGTTTCTGTAAAAAGAAGATATAGGAGTGCATTATTTAAAATCTTTAGCTAAAGTTGAGAGAATTGACAGGTAAGTTGGAGGTAGAAATAAAAGTAGGATTTAATAAGGATGGAATGCTCAAAGTTGTTACATATCATTTCGAGGTAAATGGAGGGAAACCTGAACTTGATGAAATCAGTTGAGGAAATTTGATGAAATCAATCTGAAATCAGTTAGAAATAAAAGTCCTAAGTTAGAAGAAAACGAGTGAAGAAATACAGGAGAAAATAAAACAAACTGAAATGCACAAGAGAAGAAAAAGAACGAAAGGAGAAGTAGAAAAGGTACAGAATGAAACAAACGGAAACAAAGAGATACAAATAAGGCTTGAATTAGCAAGAGAAGAGAGGAAAAAGAAAGGGAAGCAAAATTGAATTTATAAAGCTTGAACTTGAAAGAGACAGGGAAATCAGACAACATGACTTGACAAAAGAAAAGCTTAGAAAAAAGAAAAAGGAACCTCAATTCAGAGGATGAATCCAATTTTACTGAGACATTTGACATCGCTTGAAATTGGCATTTAATGTCTAACTTTACAGAGGATGGCACTGAAAGATTTTCATCTCATTTGAAAAGATAGCTGTGAAGTTGATGTGGCCTAACAATGCTTGGACCATAATATTACAGGGTCTCCTGAAAGGTGCAGCTATAAATGTATACGCTATTCAGAAGAGCAGTCTGCAGCCAATGAAACTCTTTAAGGAGTAATATCCAATATTTATGAACTTGTCTTTGAAGCTTTATCAATTCAAATTTAGGACAATGAGAAAGAAACCTTATCAGACACTTGTAGAATTTTTAAGTGAAAAACAAATGCTGTAGGATTAGTGGTTTTGATTCCGGATGTTTGAATAAACAAAGAGAACATGAGAGAATCATGATCGTGGCAGATTTCTGAATTAGTGTTCCTATTTAAGTGAGCATCAAATATCAAAGATCCAAGTTGCAATAGTTCTGAAAGCTAGTAATGAGCATGCACATCAACAGCTACATGTTGGGAAATGGTCATAAGGCAATCATTAAGGAAATTGGAGTAGTAGAAAATCTAGGGATGGAAACGGTATTTGTTTTAGGGAACAAACTGAAGTGTGTCAAAATAATAAAGGAGAAAGGTTAGAACCTAAATGTGGTATAAAGAAAATAATATGCTTCAACTGGAATTAATCTGTGCATCCTAATTGCTGTAAATTAAATGGGAGATCTATCAGTGTAGCAGAAACAACTAAGGAGTCCTCAGAAAAGGGTGTACCAGGAAAGGGAATGGTATTAAAACTGCAGAATAGGTGTAGGTAGAGCTTGTTCCCTCAGAACGTACTAGAATCATACAGCACGGAAACAGGTCATTTAGTCCATTTTGGGGTGGCACGGTGGCTCAGTGGTTAGCACTGCTGCTTCACAGCACCAGGGACCTGGGTTTGATTCCAGCCTCGGGTGACTGTCAATGTGGAATTGCATGTTCTCTCCGTGTCTGCATGGGTTTTCTCCGGATGCTCCGGTTTCCTCCCACAATCCAAAGATGTGCAGGTCAGATGAATTGGCCATGCTAAATTGTGTTAAGTGCATTAGTCAGGGGTAAATATAGGGTAGGGGAATGGGTTTAGGTGGGTTACTCTTCAGAGAGTCGGTGTGGACTTGTTGGGCTGAAGGGCCTGTTTCCATACTGTAGAGAATCTAATCAAGACATCAAGACTAAACTAGTTCCCACCTGCCTGCACTTGGCCCATACCCCTCCAAACCTTTCCTATTCATGTACTTATCCAAAAGTCTTTTCAATATTGTAATTGTATCTGCACCCATCATTTCCACCTGCTGTTCATTCACATCCTAACCATTCTTGGTGTAAAACGTTGCCCCTCATGTCTTTTTTAAATCTTTTTACTCTTAAAAATAATGCCCCCTAGTCTTGAACTCTCCCACTTTAGAGAAAAGACCGTTGCCATTCACTTTATCTGTGCCCCTCATTATTTTATAAATCTCTATAAAGTCACCTCTCAACCTCCTACACTCTAATGAAAGAGATCCCAGCCTATATAGCCTATGTTTCTTACTCAAGCCCTCTATTCCTAGCAACATCCTGGTAAATCTTTTCTGAACCCTCTCCAGTTTGATAAATCCCCTTCTATAACAGGTGACCAGAATCAGAAAGGTCTCACCAACATTCTCTACAACTTCAACATGACATCCCAACTCAAAGGTCTGACCAATGAAGGCAAGCATGCTAAGTGCCTTCCTAATCACCCTGTCTACCTGTGATGCAAAATGAATTGTGTACATGAGCACCTACGTCTCTCTATTCTACAACACGCCCCAAGCCCTTCCATTAATTGTATAAGTCCATGCCCTTATTTGTTTTACCAAAATGCAATACCTTGTATTTATTCAAATTAAACTCCATCTGCCATAACTCAGCCCATTCGCCCAATTGATGAAGATCTCTTTTTAATCTTAGATAACCTTCTTCACTGTCCACTATACCACCAATCTTGGTGTCATCTGCAAACTAACAAACCATACCTTCTATATTCTCATTCAAACTACTTATATAAATGACAAACAAAAGTGGAGCCAATACCGATCCGTTGGAATACACTGGTCAGTCCTTCAGTCTGACAGCAACCCTTCGCCCTCACCTTTTGCCTCCTACCGTGAAGCAATTTTGTATCCAACTGGCAAGCACTCCCTGAATCTTATGTGATCAAACTTTACTGGTTAATCTACCATGTGGATCCTTATCAAATGATTTACTAAAGTCTAAGTAAACAACGCATGCTGCCCTGCCCTCATCAATCTTTTTGGTTACTTCCTCAAAAATCTCAAGTTTGTGAAACACGACTTCCCTCAGACAAAACCATGCTCACTATCTCTAATCAGTCCTTGCCTCTCCAAATACATGTAAATCCTATCTTTCAGAATCACCTCCAACAACTTACCCACCACCAATGTCAGACTCTCGGGTCTGTAGTTCCCACGCTTCTCCTTATAGCCTTTCATAAATAAAGATATAACATTAGCCACCTTCTAGTCATCCTGCACTTCACCCCTGGTTATTGATGATACAAACATTTCTGTCAGAGGCCCCGCAATTTCTTCTATAACTTCCCACAATGTCGTGGGATTCTTACAATGATCAGGTCCCAGAGATTTATCCACTTTTATGTTATCTTTTATGAAATCTCCAGCACTTCCTTTTCTGTAATGTAAACTGTATTCAGAACATCAATATTTATTTCCCAGAGTTCTCTTGCCTCCATTTCTTTATTCACAGTAAAAACTGATGTGAAATATTCATTTAATATCTCTTCCATCTCCTGAGGTTCAACACAAAGACAACCCCATTGATTTTAAGGGGTCCTCCTCTCTCTTTCTAGTTGCTCTTTTGTCTTAATGTATTTGTAGAATTGTCTTTGGATTGTCTTTAATCTTAACTGCCAAGGCTATTTCATATCCCCTCTTTGTCTTCTTGATTTCTCTCTTAAGAATGCCCTTATACTCTTTATCATAGAATAACAGAATAGCTACAGTGTGGAAACAGGCCATTTGGCCCAACACATTCACACCGACCCTCTGAATGATATCCCACCCAGAGCCATTCCCCTACACTATTACTCTATATTTCCCTTGACTAATGCCCCTAACCTACATATCCCTGAACACAAGGGCAATTAAGTATGGCCAATTCACCTAACCTGCTCATCTTTGGACTGTGGGTGGAAACCAGAGCACCAATAAGAAACCCATGCAGACATGGGGAAAATGTGAAAACTCCATACAGACAGTCACCCAAGGCTGGATTCGAACCTGGGTCCCTATTTGTACCCAGTTTCCTATATATAATATATCATTGCTTTTTATCCTTGACTAGAACCTCAATAGAGTCATAGGAGTCTACTGCATGGAAACAGGCTCTTCAGCCCAACTCGACCATGCCACCCAGTTTTCACAATTAAACTAGTCCCATTTGTTTGCATTTGGTCCATATCCCTCCATACCTATCCCATCCATGTACCTATCCAAATGATGAAATTGTACTCATACTGTGCCCCTCTGGATCCTTTTGTATTTCTCCCCTCTCACCTTAAGCTGGTATCCTCCAGTTTATACTCCCCTTCTATGGGGGAAAAAAAAACTGTTGGCTATCTACCATATGTATGCTTCTCATGATTTTATAGAACTCTGTAAGGCCACCCCTCAATCTCCCATGCTCCGGGAAAAAAAAAGTCCCAGCTAATCCAACCTCTCCTAATAACTCAAATCTTCCAGGTAGCATCCTAGCAAATCTTTTCTGTAGTCTTTCTAGTTTAATAATATACTTTCTTCAGTATAGAAATGCCTATCAAGATCTAATGATTTGTATATAAAACCAGAAGTGGGAAGCAATACAGCTTAACAATTAGGTTTGTTCCAACAGTATTTTCTGAAGCAGTTTTTTTTAGGGGAAATTATGGCAAAAATTGTAATGGCGATGTTCATTTTTCTTAACAAAATATGGATTACCTAGGAAAATAAATTCAATCAAGGTCCAAAATTTATGTCACAGATATTCAATGGAATTAATTAATATTTTAGGAACAAAGCATTCTGCATCTCCAGCTTATGCACACTTACAAAATATTAGCATATTAAACTTTAAAGACCATGTTTAGAGCCAATTGTCAGCAATACCCTATTTATGAGGACTTCGTTATTGTTTGTCTCCAGGGATGCCCCTAATGAATCCACATGATGGAATACTTTTGAATTGATACATGAACATCAAGTGAAAGGACATCTTCAATATTTAAAGAAAATATTATAACTTATGAACAGAGACAACACTTTCACCAAATGTTTTGAGTTACTGAAAAAAATTAACCAAAGTATGTTCATTGACCAAAAAGCAATTGAAGATTGTCAACTAGAAAAGAAATTTAAAGCAAATAACACTAATGAAGCATGCAATTTTGTCTTTGGACACAATATGTTTGTGCCATTAACTGTCCCTGGGGAAACATGGAAAGTAAGATTCACTGGACCTTAGCAAATCGAAAAGAAACACTATGATACAAATTCATGTACTGGGTACTCCAGACAAGAGAACCTTGATGAGTGTGTCAATTTACTATGTTAGAATGATACACTCCACAAGTTGGGGTCATACCTGGCACAAAGAAGGATAATTATGGTTGCTTGAAATTCAATCAACTCAGCTCCAGGATATCACTACAGGAGTTCCTGATGGTAATGTCCTTAGCACAACCATCCTCAGCTGCTTCATCACTTTCCCTTCAACATAAGGTCTGAAGTGGACATGTTTGCTAATGTTTGCACAATGTTTGACACTGTTTATGACACCTTAGATACCTAAGCAGTCTGTATCCAGCAAGACCTGGACAAGATCCAGAATTGGGCTGATAAGTGGAAAATAGCAAAGGCACCAAACAATGACCACCTCCAACAAGTGAGAACCTAATGTGCATCCCTTAATACTCAATGGCATTACCATTATGGAATCCAGCACTATTAAAATCTGGGGCTGCCATCCATGAGAAACGGAACTGAACTGGCCATATAAACACAATGGCTGCAGCATCAGATTAGGAATTCTGCAGTAAGCAACTCACCTCCTGTCTCCCACTCTCTATCCATCATTTACAAGGTATAAATCAGGACTGTGATTGAATATTCACCAATTGTCTGGATGAGTACAGCTCCAAAAACACTCAAGAAGTCCGACACAATCCAGGACAAAGAACCCCAATTGATTGGCACCCGATCCACCAACTTTACAATTCATTGCCATATTACCAATGCACAGTGGCAGCAGTGTTTCCCATCCACATGATACACTTTAGTAACTCACCAAGGCTTCCAAGTCCAATGCTTTTGTTCTGAACTTAGTACAGAGATAATAACCTCACTGGTGAATAATTAAGTTTATTTTTAATCACGTGACTTCTTACATTTGTTTAATGGAGGATACTTTAAGCTAGAATATGAAAAATGTGAGAAGTTTTGAATTTGAAACAAGTAGGGTATAAAACAAAGCATCTTATTCCTTACAGGCAAATCAAAATGACAACAGCAATGAACTAACAATTTTATTGGATAAAAATATCAATTTTTTAAAAATGACAATCTGATCTAAATTCACCTTACAAACAATCTATTTTTGGAAATTTTAAGAGGTTGATCTGCGGTTGTTCTGCAGATTCTGACAATCTGGACTGTTATCTGGACTCAGGCGACTGACTGTGTGGAGTTTGCACGTTCTCCCCGTGTCTGCGTGGGTTTCCTCCGGGTGCTCCGGTTTCCTCCCACAGTCCAAAGATGTGCGGGTCAGGTGAATTGGCTAAGCTAAATTGCCCGTAGTGTTAGGTAAGGGGTAAATGTAGGGGTATGGGTGGGTTGCGCTTCGGCGGGTCGGTGTGGACTTGTTGGGCCGAAGGGCCTGTTTCCACACTGTAAGTCTAATCTAATCTAATCTATGTGGATGTTGAAATGTCAGTTTAGTTGGTACTACAAGACAACAGGGTGAATATATTCTTCTTTTCATGTTAAGGCCCTTGCAGAAAATGCAAGCAGAATTTTCTACCTTATTAAGATGCAACTCTTGGTTGTGAAACAAATACTTATAATGGATTAAAAAGATTTCTAACCAATTGTTATTCTTCAAGCACCTTAATTTCATTAACTCATAAAGCTGGCTTCTCGTGTAGATGCTATGATTTTAAGATGTGTATTTTTACCTTGTTTTTATTATGAAGACAGGTTGAGACAGAGGTATCAAGAGATCCACTCAAAGCCAATAAAGTAAAAAGCTTGTGAGGTATTTTTTAAAAGTTGGAACAACAGAAGCAGCCTGAATAGGTGAGGTCAAGCTCCCACAAAACCCAGATTTTTAATTTAGCTTTCAGTAGCAATTACTGGGGCTTTGAAGCTGGGTGTGGAAGCTCTCTTTCCTCTCTCTGTTATAGCTAAAAGCTGAGGTTCTCTTCCTGCTACTAGAATTGCATGTGAGACGATCTATTTTACTGAATTTGCCTTTGCCAAGGGTGTGCTATCTATTGAAACGGTTAATGGGTAGCTTAATATTTTGTTAACTGTTTTGATAGAGTTACAGTTAAGCCAATTTGTTTATTTTCATTGTGTCTGTATTTTAACTATCGTGTATGAATAAAGTATGTTTTACTTCAAACCTGATATATCCAATAGAATTGCAACTAGAATGCAATGCCTGGCACTTGCCTTTAAAATAAGGGAAAAAAAGGGTCTAGGCTGTCTCCATGATGTGTTTTGAGGCAGTTTGATCTGGTCCATAACATTGTCCTAACAAACTCTGTAAAGAGCCAAAGACCATGCCACAGCAAATTAGAAATGAACAAAAATGCAATAACAGATGGCCGGATGATGCACTTTGTTGTGAAAGGGGCTGATAGCAGGTAGGTCAGAATCCAAAATGCCACCACTTGGTCTAATCTAAGACAGACTGTTGAAGAAAAGGACACTTTTGAGTACTGAGGAAGTATAAAACACAATGAATTAATCAAGTCATTTCTCAAAAACCTTTGATAGTTTCTTATAAAGATGAATCAATATGTTTGTAAAATTGTGGTTTGTGGTGAGGGATAATTAGAAAACTAATTTAATATATCAGGAAATAAATGCAATTGGAATATTTAATTTTACAATGATCACATATTTTCTGCACACTAGAAGTACCAGTACTGTTCCATATCAGGTCTCGTTTACAATTATATCTTTGAACAAGGATTAATTTTGTTTCCTTGTGTCCCCCAGTCATTTTGCCTCTGTCATTATCTGTAAATAAAGCACATGATGAAATTGTTTCCTGTTTGGCTTTTTTCTTCCACTGAATTTGCTAAAACTTATAGAAGATAATGGAATATAGTGAAATATGTTGAATATGTATGTATGAAATGTTAGATTAATGCACAGACAATTAAAATATCATTTGATTAACTGATCTCAAATTAAAGCCATTGCATTTTTTTCATGGAAAAGAATTTTGGTAAAATATTATAATTGACATCTCTCACATGTTTCTATGTGGTAATGAATAGAATAGATGTCTTTAGGGACATTTGATGGCAGTCATCATTTCATGAGTGATTGCACATTTTAGCTCCAGGAAAGTATCTGTATCATTTATCCAACTGATGAAGCAAAAAAAAATTGCATTTGTAAAACCAGAATTGACCTCCATTGTAACTGAGATTCTGGTAATTACATGACCAAAACTTAATGGTGTAAAACGAGATCAATACCATTGCAATCAAAATACTTTATCCAAGATTTGAATCTCTACATCAAATATGGAAGAAAACTTCAGTACCTTAACTTCAGTAGGTTGCATTTCAAAATGTGTTTTTTGTTGAGCAATCCAATTAAAGTTAAAAGTTTAAAATGTAAGTTTAAAATCACAAACTATTTTTTAGAATAACAGTAGAAACAAATGGGTACAACTGTAAAATAGGCCAAGACTATAGTGTTGCAAAGTTTTCAACTAAAAGCCAGAAATTTCACTGTGACATTAAACATAAATTTATAGAAATGTGTCCAGAAATGGACATACAATTAATTGTACAAAACAATAAACCTTGGGAGCATGTAGAAGCAATAGTAACACCTGTCAATAAGTTATGACATAAAAAAAACTACCAGAAGTATCAAACATATTATTGTTGGGAATTAAAGAGTTAATCTAAATACTTCCTTAAAATACTTAATCTATATTATAATTTGTCCATTATTTTTAAGTCCCATTTGTAAACATAGCAATTTAATGTCAATACACACAGCCATGCAGTCAAGCCATTACTTTCCATCATCAATGTAAAATCATATACTTTGCTGAACATATAAACAGTTGGTTGACAAGTCACTGATGATTAGCTAGCATTGATAAGCTTCAGAGTTTGCATTATTGTTCAGAATGATGCCTAAATTGGAACCAATCTGAATACTGCCTGCAACATAAATATACAAGTGAGAGGATTTGGGGAAAATTGTGATGAAATTATTTATTTCTACCTTATACTCTTTTCTTAGCCCTGCTATATTCTAACAAATATTGTTTTAAAGATGGTGCTGTTAGAATTGGAAACATCCCATCTCATCTTATTTGATTTTCCAGTTGATAGCACTATCCAAGTGTATGTTGCTTTGAAGTAATTTTCTTCCCACTAAAGTATAGCCCTTAGCATTTGCATATTGCCGTATATATCTCTTTCGTTTAGAACTAACAAGTTCATCGACATGAGACATGTATGGATAGACAAGGCTAGAAGGCGAACTTACAACCTCCGGTTCAGAATCTCTCTCTTCTCTTTCACCTGAGCCATTTTGATCTATTGCATTTGGTGGGAAAATACAAAAAAAAGTAAGAAAAATGCTAAACAACTTTTACTGGAAAGGAGGAAATCGCTAAAAGACTGAAGAAAATGTCTAGAGAAAGGGGGTGGGGAAGAGGATTAAGAAATAATGGAGTGCAATGTTCCTGTGGTTAGATCTACCTACATTTTAGTTACTGTTAAAATAAGATCAGCTATGTGCGGTATTAAGCTCAGGAAAAGAAGTAATTATTATTTATGATTAAATTATTGTTTGATCATTGTTCTCATATGCATGGTCCAAAGCTGACTGCTGTTATGAACTAAATTGTTACTGATTTAAATATGTGAATTTGTTTACCATTAAAACATATGATAGCTTTCAGTAAAGCTTGTGGTAATTACAAAGCAGGAAAAGGATATAGATAATGCAAAGTATGGTATTTATTAGAAGTGTTCTCTAACGATGTTTTCTTTTCAAATCCCAATCCATACTGAAGAGGAGCCAAGATACTGACATTCTCGTGAGCAAAGTATAGGTAGATCTAAGCCAATATAAAGAAACCAGAATTGTTAGAAAAATGTTTTAAATTACATATTTACAAACTAAGAAAATTGTATTAGAAAATCCATTACTATTTTAATATCCCATTGTGATCTGTCTCGAGTGCTTTGTGGTGGCCAGAACATGATCTGTAAAACATAAAACATAAAAAACAACCCTGTCTGAGGTTTCCCGGAAGCTTAACCCAGAAGCTTTTTGATAAAGCTGACTTATATCTTCACAAATCACTCTAATTAATGTTAGTAGACAAGCAGTCTGACTGTGACCTGCAGCTATTGAGACCCTCTGCCAAGAAATGGGCTCTGTTCCAAATAGTCCATACTGGTGCATTGCACATATTGGTAATTAGCATTGCATGCACATTGATCTGCCAGACTACTCATATTACAGAATCACTTTTAGTGCTTTCAGTAGTCTTTGGAGTTTTAAAAGCATGCAACTGTGATGAATTACAGAATAATGAAACCACACACATTTATACATTTTTATAAATTTTGCATTAAAGTCCTTCTTTAACAATAAAGTTTCTTACAGTCTGCTCACTTGTCTTTAACGTTAGAGCTGTACTAAGTCCTCTTGAAATTAGGTGAAAGATTATTACACAATTTAACCTTTTTCAAAGTTTGCAAATGTAAATCAAATTCAAGTTATATTTCAACTGTGTGGTTTATTTTAGCTGCTTGCTTGTTACAGAAATGCCATTTCAATCTCTTTGAAATTAATGGAATGAAAATCCATCTTGTTTTACACAGGATGTGTGATAAGCTCCAACAGAAGCAATGAAGGAAAAGGAATCTACCCAAAGGTATTTACAGAGGAACTAAAAGAATATTGTTTGTACAGAAATCTAAAATGTACCAAATTTCAAAATTTCAGCTCATTTGAAGTTCCTCAAAATAAAGCTTTCTTCCTTGCATTCCTTAGTTGGTGTTGCTCTTGTTTCTTGTACACAGAGCTTTGGCAGTTATTTAAAATAACAGCTGCTCAATGGGAGTTACGGACTATTAATGACTTTGCTACTGTGATACATAAAGGTCCTCTACTTTTCATATAGGGCTTTTACCAAAAATCAGCTAAGTATCACTTATGTGGACTTTTGTGGAGAATTTCTCTCTGTGAACTCTAGTGAGTTATCTCATGCAATTTTATACTCCTCACCTCACTATATACCACACCTCTCTCATTATTTTGCACTTGCCAATGGCGGAGGTACTTGCATTATGCCGGGAGCTTGAGGGACTTGCACCACTGGTATCATATATAAAGTCCAGTTGTACATCAGGACAATTGCTAGCTATACATAACTCTTCATAATAAACTTAGTGGGACGAAAATGAAAAAGAACAAATGTACGATGAGGGCTCATATCTGTCACAGATGACACTTCTTTGCAAATGCAAACTCACATCCGTAAATGCATTGCTTATACATCAGCACCTGTCTGATTAGCAGCCATCTTAACTGCAGCTATAAGCTGTGCAGGCTACTTGCTCTTAGCATCATGCCATTACAGAACTCTTTTTAAGGCAGTCCTACTCTTTCTCTAATGCCCAGTGTATCAAAGCATCTTGTCATTGTTCATTGTAGGGATGAAAAATTTCAGAATATCCTCAATCAATTGAAAATGTGAACCTTTAATGAACAATATAAAATTGATGTAGGTGATGTAGCGAGCCTGCTGCATGTCTGAACCTTCTTTCACTCTGAGTGTTGATGGCTACTATCCATGGAGCATACCTTGAGACATCTGGCCAAGATGGAGCTCTTTGAATGATTGTGCCAGCATTCATGTAAATGTGTCTTTACAACATTATCCCATCATGCTCCATGGCCACCATCTCCTTTGTCCCTTTTTTCCACACAATGCAGCATTGGCAAACCACCAATTTCAGAACATTATCATACTTGCTCTCAGTTCAACTCTCCTATGAGTTCAGTCCTTTAGGACATGACTTTGTAGCTCAGGGACATCTGTGACTACCATGTATCTGCCAGATCGTTTTTGATACCTGGACCACTCCAGTGGAACCTTGACCGAGAACCCAAAATGGATGTCCCACATCATTGTAGCATGCGGTGTTCCTTCACAAATGGAGCTAACGAAGGGGAAGGCCCTGAATGCTGATGAATTGTGGAGTTGATAGTAATCCTCTCAGGATGAAAATGAGGAGCAGGTGGGCTGTCCAACATGACAGAGCAATGCATATCAAGCCTAAGTTGCCAGAAATAACCTAACTGAAACCCAATTCCAGGTAAATGGCCTGTGTTCGACTATGTTTAATTGGTTAACATTGTGCTAGTTATATGTTAACCCTTGCTGAGTGCAAAGGACATGTGGACCGTGTTACTTATTGCAATCCTTGACATTGTGTTGATTAAATTTCTTATTCAACAGATTATACACTTGATATCTTTGAACAACCCCTCGGCTGTTATCTGCAGATTACATATTCTACTGACTGTTAGTGGCAAAGCAACAATGAGAAAATGCACCAGCACTTAAATTAGATAGATCCTAATTCTTTCATCAGGTTATGACATCTAAGTGTTATCCAGTGAATTTCTCATAACAAACAGCGTATGTTGAGAGAAATCTACTTTTGACCTTCCATCATCAGTTACTTTTCAATGTATAAGATTTTGTGTAGACTGCAAAGATGGCCTGATATAGTTGAGCATACTCTAATACAACACTGAGCATCTAAAAGGCAGCATTTTATGCAGCTTCTCCCAGCAGACCAATGTACAATGAGGGAGTGTTGAAACGTACGTTGTTCATTGTATATCTCTGAGCCTTGAATTCAAGTGTGTTCCCTTGAAAAGCTAATTCATTGAATGAACCATCTCCTTCAGAGATGTGTGGCATCATCACTGATTCTGTATCACTAGCCAGGCCAGCATTTATTGCCTGTCCGTAATTGCCAAGGGGGCAGATATAAGTTGTGGTTCACGTAGCTCAGATTGACAGTTCCTTTCCCTAAATGGCTTGTTTGAACTAATGGTGGTTTTTAATCCAACCCACCACCCGCTCTCCAGTAATCACCAATGGTTCCAAGGTCACAATTGGACTCTTCATTTCAGATTTGTATTGAATTTCAATTCGACCATCTGCCATGGCAGGATTCGAATCAAAGGCCCTAGCACCTGAGTCTCTGGAATAATAGTCCAGCAATAATTTTATTAGGCCATTGCCTTCCAATAAGTTCTGTTCAAAATATAAATTCATTTGATATAGGTGAAAAGTTTCGACAAGGAAACTACAACATTCTTTGTATGTTAAGCTTGTTGTGATCAACCAGGAGGTCTGGTGAATTAAGGAGAGCCAGTTAATTTCCTCCTCAGCAGCTTGACAATTTGAAATTTCCTGTCTGGGACCATGATAACTTGGGGAACTTTGCCCAGAGTCTGGTTGAAACAAATGCTTAACCATTGTAAGTTCTTTCATCCTTGGAATGTCTGAAAAGGCTATCCCCTGCTTGCTTGGGTTGAACATAACCAGATCTGAAACTGAAAACACCAGACATTTTAACAGTGCAAGTGAATGCATATTTATAAAAGTAAATGGATATTTAAATAAAGTTGCATCTGTACTGGCTATGTGCCTGGAGTAAGTTGATTTTAAGTAAGTTTACTGACTAACTGTGACAAACCTGCCTGATATTCCTGCACCTGTCTGTGCACTTGATGAAGTCATTAATGGCTGAAAACATGGGATAGTTTTACAGTTGGGGCTAAGAGATTGCCCAGTCTTCTGAGTGCCAGAGACCTTCTCTACCCAGTTGCAGGTTTGTTAGTGATGTGCTCACTAGATTGTGGTCCCAGCTCTAAACTGGATAGAGTTCACACTTCGATGAAAGTTTCTAAGTTAGTGGTGGGTGCAGGTGAAACTCTTACTAGTGCATCCTCTGAGGTTTCAATAGCTTCCTCCTCAAAAGTGGAGGCGGAACTGGAGCTGATGATTTCCAGTGCTGGCCTCGTTGCCAAGGTTTGCTGGTTGTAATCATTTCCTGCATGTTAGATGAGAGGGAAATACTTGGATAAACAGGATGAAGGTTTGCAGATTAAGCATGTGTTGGCACTGGTGGTAATTGGACGGTAATACAACACAGCCTAATGAAGCTCAGGGGGTTGGTTATACCCTGAGATCTTTCTGTACCCAAATGGAGCAGTCATGTTCTTCTCCAGCCAAATCAGTAGTTTCACCTTTTGAACATCTCCCTCTCAAAAATTTGAACATCTCCCTCTCGACCACCCCTTACACCAAAACCTCCAAGTAATTATACGCAACATGGGGAGTGAGCTTCCCTTTCTTCTGAGCCTTGTTCTGAATGTAGAGGCTTTAGATATGGCACCTGTGACATGAAAACAGGGAGGCCAGGTTGACTTCATAGAATATGGATACCCTGATTGGGGTTGTCAATCTGGTCCAATCAGTGAGCCCTGACTGACAGGTATAAACAGAAGTGTCAGAAATTCTGTTCACTCTGAGAGCTGGATCTGAAGGAGTTGGATCAGTGACAGATAGTGTGCACATGTAAATAAAGGGTGACTTGGTGACAGGATACCAGCCTCTGTGGAGTTATTTCAGTGAGAACATCATCCTCTCCAATCACATGATACTCCAAGAAAGGAACCCAGGAACCTGTTTGTATAAATAATAATATTTAATAAAGATCAGAAAATTGTGTGAGAAAAGTCATTTTTAGTGATGAATCTCATTTGACATAATAGTTTCACTGAAAATGGGAAAATTCCACTGAATATTCTGAGTTTTGCAAGCGTGGGCTGGTTGAATATAGTCAGTTGTCTTCCTATTGTGAAATGCTGAAAGGACATGCTGTTTACTTTGATCTACCAGTCCCTGGCATCACACTGACACTGACATTCTGATACAATCTTACCCAATGACTGGAGAATGGATATCTCCCTCAGCAATTCAAAATAAACAGAGTATTAACTGTTTATAGCCAGCCGGCCTGTGTTTGCAAACTTCAGAAGATACAATCTAATGTTAGATGTGATTCGACATTTGGACAGCACATTCTGAACAATCCCAAGCATGCTAAGCATTATATTAATTATTTATTTAAAATTATTAGTTGGGCTCATAATGTGGCTTAATTCTTCCTTTAAAAGTTTTTGTCTCTCATTTTTCATAATCTTCTTATGGTTTTATTTAATTGGTTTCCACTTTCGAACTTGTACTATTTTGGAATCCTTTTGATCAGACCCAGAAAAGAACTCTAGCTCCATTGCACATTTGTATGGAGTAAATTAATTTCAATGGTATAGTGATGAGAATGCAACCAATGATAACGGCATTCAGTTCAATTCTGATTCTCCTCACATGTCAAAAAATCAGTATTTCAGTTCAAACATGATGAGTGGCTATTTAAGTGAGGTGCTATTTAATTACAAATGGCCATGGTACAGTATTGAGCATTTGAGATTATTTTCCTTCAGTGAACCTCTCACGCCTATTAGTTACAGCATATATTTAAATGTCCAACTGAATTGTACTTGAATTTGGATTAGTTCCTTGATGTGTAATGACCATTCATCATAAGACAATCCATGAACATATCAACATTTTAATTATAACATATATTTTTAAAAAGAGGACTACTGCAGTCACACAATTGACTATTGACATAAGTTTAGTTGCTGTCTGGAAAGAGAAAGAGAGAGAGAGAGAGAGAAACCCTGGAATGTCATATTCCATGAGGTGCCAAGGATGCTTCAAAAGGGATGAAGCTAAAATTGAGAAAATGCAGTACTAAAAAAGCTGTAATCTCTTGGGAGTTATAGTAGACTGTGAATATGATAGGAGAAAAGACATAACTCTGGCTGAGATATATGTTTTGTGCCTTCCCTTTTCAAGAATGCACAAGAAAGGTTTAAAAGCTAGATCAACCCTTCTCTGTGAGCACTAGTGGGAGAAGCTATGATAGCGAGCTGAGCTACTCGTGTAAAAATTTAGGTTGGAGTGCTAGTGTGCTTTCAAGGTCACAGCTAATGAATGATTCACTAGCCAGCCTTGTGTTGCAAATATACAGCTCTCTCACTGAGTGCTGCCATCCAACCACTGTGAAAGGAATAAGGACAAAAGTATTTCAATAAACCTACAAAACAAACAAAATCTCAAATCAGCTGCTCAACTATTATAATTAATGCTCCTGGAATTATCCACTGCAACAGACAGAATGTGATATTATCTATTCTCCAGAAATGACCCAGAGACTGATCTGTACTTTTTAAACATTTTTTTTTGGATTTCTTGTTTCTAATCGGTTTGCATGAGTATTGGGTTATTATTTTGCATTGTGTTTAGCAGCAAATAATCTTACTCTTCTGTTAACTCAAGATAGCCTGGTTAAATCTGACTTCTTTAAAAACATAAATACATTTAGCTTAGAGAAAGTTAGTCACGAGGGAGAGGATCATTTGTAAATTCACTTTATTGCAATCAATTGTGGGGGCAGGTTAATAAAGAAGGAGGACCCACTCTATTCCTGACAAATTGAGGTATTCTGTCTGGAACAGAAATAACTTGGGGTTCTTCTTGTGGTCTGATCATAACAAACTGGTTACTGATGGCTGTGATTTTAACCCACAAATAAAAATAAAGATTTAGACTACTTTGATACCAATTTTTTAAAAAATGCCAAAGGCTCATTTGGATTTGCATTGCTATGGTATGGAGTTGGCTGCAGAATTGGGAAAGTTAGTTTTGGAAGATCTAAAAGTTCTACCTCTCAAATACACCCATCCCATACTATATACAGATTCACTACATGCAGATGCATGTACTCATGTGCAACTTACCCTCAAAGCTGCGCAGTTGACTCTCTGATGTTCCTTGCATGATGATCAACATTGACCAGTGGTTCTGGAAGATGTTGCCATGCACGGGCCTCGCTACCAGTAAAGAAGTTAGAGGGAATGCTACTCATGAAGTCAGCCCCAGATCTGATTTTATTTTTCCTAACTGAAGATTCCAGTAGGTAACATGATCCTTCATGGTGACAGCGCTAGGAATTTCTAGGAAGCACTTTTTTAGTGTTATCTGTGGGAGGTTTATGACCCTATCCCCTATGGATAACAATGATTTGGCTAGGTAAAAGATCTGTCAGGCACTTAGGATTGGATATTCCCCTGAAAGCCAGAAAATCTGGAATAATAAAAGGAATCGCCAAAAGGAGTTATGGGTACTGCTGAGTACAGTGAAATGGATGAGTCTTTGAGAGATGAAAATTGAATGAGCATAAATTAGAATTTCAAGCAAGAGAAAAGGAAAGACAAACAGAGAGAATAGAAGAGGGAGAAAGGGAGCAAGAAATGGGACCTAAATTGGGATCAGATGTTCTCAGGGAAATGCACAACAGAAATTTGGAGGTTATTCAGGGAACATTTGCTGATCATGCTGGATAGGTTTGTCCCACTTAGGCAAAGAAGGGATGGTAGGATGAAGGAACGTTGGGTGACAGGGGATGTAGAACATCTAGTCAAGAGGAAGAAGGAACTTACTTAAGGTTGAGGAGGCAAGGATCAGTCAGGGCTCTTCAAAGTTAGCCAGAAAAGGACTGAAGAAGGGACTTAGGAGAGCTAGATGTGGCATGAAAAAGCTTTAACGGGTCGGATTAAGGAAACCCTTAAGGCATTCTACACTAATGTGAAGTACAAGAGGATGGCTAGAGTGAGAGTAAGAGTGATCAGGAAGAGTAGAGGGAACTTGTGCCTGGAGTTAAAGGTGGCCGGGGAGGTCCAAAATGAACACATTGCTTCAGTATTCATGACTGAGAGGGACCTTGACATTTCTGAGGACAACATGAAATAGACTGATATGCTAGAACAGGCTGATGCTAAGGTGGATGTACTGAACATTTTGATAAACATAAGGATAGATAAGTCCCTTGGGCCAAATAGGATATTACCAAGGTTTCTATAGAAAGCAAGGGAACAGATTGCTGGGGTTTTGGCAATGATCTTTGTGTCCTCACTGTCCACTGGAGTAGTGCCAGATGATTGGAGGGTAGCAAATATTATATCCTTGTTCAAGAAAGGGAATAAGGATAATCCTGGGAATTACAGACCAGTCAGTCTTACGTCAGTGGTAGGCAAATTATTGGAGAGGTTCTGACAGACAGGATTTATGACGACCATAGCTTGATTAGAGATCATCAGCATGGCTTTGTGAGGGGCAGGTCATACCTCACAAGCCTTATTGAATTCTTTGAGGATGTGACAAAACACATTGGTGAAGGTAGAGTAGTGGATGTGGTGTTCATGAATTTTAGCAAGGCATTGATAAGAATTGGCTGACTCATAGAAGATAGAGGGTGATAGTACTTGGAATGTGTTCAGCCTGGAGCTCAGTGACCAGTAGTGTTCCACAGTGATCTGTTTTGGAACCTCTGCTCTTTGTGATCTTTATAAATGATTAGGATAAGGAAGTAGAAGGGTGAGTTCGTAAGTTTGCTGATGACGCAAAGGTTGGTGGATAATGTGGAGGACTGCTGTACGTTGCAATGGGACATTGACAAGATGCAGAACTGGGCTGAGAAGTGGCAGATAGAGTGCAACCTGGAAAAGTGTGAAGTGATTCATTTTGGAAGGATGGATTTGAATGCAGAATACAAGATTACAGGCAGGATTCTTGGCAGTGTGGAGGAATAGAGCGATCTTGGTATCCATGTCAATAGATCCCTCAAAGTTGCTACCCAAGTTGAGAAGGTTGTTAAGAAGACATATGGTGTGTTGGCTTTCATTAACAGGCGGATTGAGTTTAAGAACTGCGAGGTTGTGCTGTAGCTCTATAGACCACATTTTGAATATTGTGTTCAGTTCTGGTTGCTTCATTGTAGGCAGGATGTGGAAGCTTTAGAGAAGGTGC
Organism: Hemiscyllium ocellatum; assembly: GCF_020745735.1. NCBI lineage: Eukaryota > Metazoa > Chordata > Chondrichthyes > Orectolobiformes > Hemiscylliidae > Hemiscyllium > Hemiscyllium ocellatum. The sequence goes on along the minus strand of NC_083413.1, from coordinate 44,107,488 downwards.
AAAGGAGATTTACCAGGATGCCGCCTGGACTGGAGGGCATGTCTTATGAAGGAAGGTTGAAGGAGCTAGGGTTTTTCTCACTGGAACAAAGAAGATTGAGAGGTGATTTGATAGAGGTGTACAAGATAATGAGAGGCAGGGAGAGAGCGAATAGTCCAAGATTTTTCCCAGGGTAGAAATGACTATCATGAGGGGGCATAATTTTAAGTTGATTGGAGTTAAGTTTAGGGGAGATGTCAGAGGTTGGTTCTTTACTCAGAGAGTGGTGGCTGCGTGGAATGCACTGTCAGCAGTGGCAGTAGAGTCAGATACATTCGGGACATTTAAGCAACTCTTGGATAGGCACATGGATGACAGTGAAATAGAGGGAAATGTAGGTTAGTTTGATCTTAGAGTAGGATAAAAGGTTGGGACAACATTGAGGGCCGAAGGGCATGTACTGTGCTGTACTGTTCTATGTTCTATGTTCCATGTAAATGGAAAAGAGAGAGAAGAGCAAGGGGAAGAAAAGGGACAATTTCAGCAAAAATGGCAAAATGAGGAATTTTACTAAAACAACTCAAGCTGAGGAACAGGAAGCCCGTATGCCATGAACACACAGATGCTTAAGACTTGAGGGTGGAGGCAACTGTTAACTCATTTATTTCCTAAGTTTGAGAAGGTGGTGGTGCAAACTTTCCTAATCTCTTTTGAATGGATAGTAAACAGTTGAAGTGAGCAGTCCAACATTGATGCTTATTGTTGCAGAGCAAGCTTTCAAGGGAAAGCTCATGAGATTTATTCCCTCTTGCCTAAAGAAAGTATCACTGATTACAAAGCAATAAAAAGGTTTACCCTCAAGAGAGTTCCAGTTAGTGCTGGAGGTCTGCCTTCAAAACTTCCATTACCCCCAGGAAATGGCCTGACCAGATGTATCTGGAATTTGAAAGGCTTAATCAGCTTGCTTTTGACCAGTTGGTAGAAGCACTTAACACAGAAATCACTTATGAATACCTTTGTGGAAGAATTCTCCTTTCAAAATTAGAAAAAAAAACTCCATCCCCTTTCCAATACAAATGCACCTAGAGGTACAGAATGTGATGACTGATGATTGTGGGCTGATCCACAAACCGCTGTTCCAGAAGAAACCCTTCCTTTAACATCTCCAACCAACTGGAAAGCACAGAGGTAGGAAGAATGACAGAAAACTTAACACCTTTGAAAGACAGTGAAATGCTGCAGCAGAATGGATAGCGCTGAACTGAAAAGTGAGGCCAAGAAGCTTGTTTTAATTATTGGAGGATAAAGCATACCAGGGCTACAGAGAAATAACAGCGGGATTTATCAGGGTACATGCACACAGTGCAGAAAATGAGAGCCAGTTAGGGAGCATGGCAGACCAGGCTATCTCTCTGATTGTAGCTGAGAATCCCTGTAAAGGCACTTGTGGAATCTGAGTGTTGTTAAATGAAGGACTTGAGGGATATTTTCTCATCAAGTTGTTCTGAGAAGGTATGATACACCGCTGGAGAAGGTGGGACTTACACTGAGATTTTGTATCCAGCATGATTGTGGCCAAATGTCATCAAGAAGAGGCAAGCAAGCCTGTAATGATACTAAGGATGCAAGGGCCATTGTGCTCGGGGAAAAGACATGGTGTTTGTGCCATAGTGCTGATAAGAAGGATAGAAGTAGGGTACATGCCAATTCACCTGGGTGTATCTGGACTGTGACCTTGTAACAGGACCAGTGACTGTGGAGGTCATCCTCACTATTCCTGTGGATGGAATTGACCTGCTCCTCAATGAATGAGCTGGCAGGATCAAAAGTTATAGCAACCTCAGAAGTCTCCAAGAAGCCTGTTAAGGTCAGAGAGACCGAACAGCTGCAAGAGAAAATGCCAGGCATTTTCCCTCACTTTTTTGAACACAGGGTCTATAGCGAAACAAGTGGACAGATAGTGCAGGTGAAGACGGCATTGCAAACAGATGCCCTTTCAGTCTATCTGACTTTGTTGGAAATGTGTAAGACACAAGGAGGAAATAAATAGAAATTCCCATTGTTAAAACCACCAGCTTAGAGTGTTCACACTGAAGCTGAAGCAGTCAAAGTGTAATACATTAAAAATGAGTTGCTAATGAGGAAATCGAGGTCCTCAGACTTGCTAACGAGGAGTCGACAGTGACAGTGGTGGAGCTGAGATACCATAGGGAAATATTGTGGCAAGCTCATTAAATTCTGATGGCTGCGCAAACCAGAACAGAGCAGAGACTATGGATCATATTAACAAATGTCTGCAAATGTAAGCTTATTGGCTATATGGGGTGAGGGAGAGATAGACTCTGGTAAGGTATCAAAGAAGCCTCAAAGGGGTTGACAGAAAAGAGAGAAAATGTGCTACAACTGCTGTGGAACTGTCATCTACCATGAGTTATCTCAGACTGTGAACATGAAGAGAAAAGATATCAGTCTGGTTGAGAGATATAATTTATACCCTCCCCTTTAATAAATGCACAGAAATAGGAGCTAAAAGGAGGTTCAGCTTGGTCTGTGCGCTAACAGAACAAGATGTGTGAGCAAGCTGAGGTACTGATATGTACTAGCCTGGTTCGAGCTCTAACCTAAATTAACTTGTTAACTCAAGAATGCCTGGCTAAATTGGCTTCTTTTAAAACATAAATTTATTTGGTATGTGAGAAAGTTATCCACAGGGAGGGGATTCTTTATAAATTAAACTTGTTATGACGGACTGAGGGGATGGGTGGATAAAGAAGGGGAGCCAGTTCAGCCTGAATTATTGGGAAACCTGATTATTTGGAATATCCTGTCGGGAACTGTAATAAATTGGGAAACCTCTCCTGGAGTCTGATTGTAAAAGGCATCAGTACTCAAGTTGGAAATTCTTAAATCGTAACCCATTTTATTCTGTAACTGAACAAATATACCAGATTGGGAAAGGTAAGTTGTGTATTATTGCAGATCTTAAAAATTTCAATGCTACACATTTTCATCAGAAAATTCATACTAATATTCACATGTTGTGCTTTCTACATAAAGACATAGGATGTAGATGGATTGGTAGTCATGTGCTGTGCCATTGTAAAAACTGCTACACAAAATCACATATATAATAATTCCACAGGAATATCATGGATTGGTATAGTTATAGTAATCCAGTCCAAGGTCTCACTATATTTTCACAAATCTGCTTTACAGAAGCTCCATTACCTCTTCCTTGACTGTTGATGACAGAAAGGCAATGTGAATAAGTGATGATCTGTGATGACTTTGTCGGAAGTTCTTCAGGACTAGGCACTGTGTCAGTTGGGGTTGACATCAGGGGAGCTGACCCTGTATAGGTAAGATGAGTATTGCTTACCCCATCCAGTTGAATAGAAGATTTCCCACTGCCTAGGGATGTGTACCAGGATAAAGTTGTTTCTGGACACTCACCTTTGGAGCTACTCACCATCACTATTTGATACCGAGTAACTTCAATCAGTTTGGTATCCCATGTAATTGTTGAGTTGAGGTGGTATCAGCAAACCCTGCTGTTCCCACCTGGCACTTGGAGGCTTGTACATGTTTGCAAAATGGAAACACCAACCTGAACTGTGACACAGGGTGTTTTGATGAGCAAAAGCTGCATCTGCAATGTCAGGTCACACATTGGTGGCACAAAATTAATCAAGTAGCACAGTGGATTAAAGTATTAGATGTAATAGCAACTGATTCTTCAGTTCCAATGCAGGTCTCTTGTCAACAATTGATGTTGATGGAGTGTTGTATGACAAGACATCCAATGACCTTTCATTTGGTGATCAATTGATCCTCAATATTAAATTATAAGATACGGAGAGCAAGTCCTAATGCCATAACCCCAGAGAGGTATTCAGTTTTGAAAGTGATGATTCTGGGGATACTGGGATACGCAAGGAAGCCATTTGGAAGCCTTTAGCTTTCTTTCTTGGAATTGGAATACACTGAACTGTAGGATCATTTGTATTCTGAGGGATGTCGAGGCACTCTCGAGGATTGGGCACAGCATGAGCATTGATCCATTGTCATCCTTTCAGCTGCTATCTAAAATAATTCCTTCTTGCTGGCCAGTACAAAAATGAAGCTTACCTTTCTGTAAATCTGAGAAAGTTAACAACATTTTCTAAACTTTACTGCGATTTGGCTGCTAAGGTATCAGCCTGCCAGTCTCTCAGGAAAGTGCAGAGAAAGCATGATATTGTTTCCTGTCACTTATAAAAAACATGTTCCCAGCTGTTTCATGCAGGTTCTTCTAACTCATTCCAGGGATTGCTCATGGAAACTCAACAAGGATCTGACATAATGACCCTCTGCTCTAATTTCTCCTGCCTCACATCTTGAATTAGGAGCTCATGCATGTTTTACTGAGGAATATCAGCCCATCTGTGTACAGGAGAGGAGTAAATGTGGAAAAGTCAAGTGTTAAAAGAGGGAATACAGCATTAGCATTGACAGCGTGCACTGGGTTTCATTTGTTATGTAATTACAGATGGGAAAAGTCCTGACTCCGTTTTTTGAGCAGCAGCTCATTGTGCATTATAAACAACTGATGGAAGATGATCATCATCCAAATTCAGATATTTTAACAAAAAGATGGTATCAGACTAAAAGGTGCACTAAGAAAACAGCAATATATTCAGTAATAACATGGGAGAAATTAAAATTTGAATTAAATGCCTTTTTGATCAGAAGACTGGCTTGTCATTATATCTATAGTTGCTTGTCACTATGCTTTCTTTGGTATGGAAATGTAGTGAACATAATGAGGTCAACTAGGTGGACCTCACAGAATATACTTTCTATGATTGGGGCTGTTAATCTGGTCCAGTCAAGGAGCCCTGGCTGGCAGATATAACCAGGAATGTTCTGCTCCTGGGCCTGGCCAAACTGGCCATAAACAGGTCCAGGCTGTGGGCGGTGGAGGGGGTCGTTAGGGCCGACTGCCTACCCCTCTTCCATGGTTACGTTAGAGCCCGGGTGTCCTTGGAGAAGGAGCACGCGGTGTCCACCACCCTGGGGTTGTTCAGGGAGAGGTGGGCGCCGGAGGGAGTGGAGTGCATTATTTCCCCCTCCAACTCTATTTTGGTTTAATCCCTGCCCTCCCCTTCACTGTTTGATCACACAGCATTGCCCATTGTGAAGGGCACTGCTTGTCACTGGCCACTCGGGTGTTTTCCTATCTTTCTGGTGGTGGAAATTGAATAAAGATTCATGCACCTTGTGTCTTTCACCTGCACGCACACAACATGGGTGCTGGGGAAAAAAATAAGCACTACCGCAGTTAGGTGGTAGTGTGGGGGTTAGGAAAAAAAAGAGAAAAAAAACCAGGAATGTTAGAGGTTCTGTTCACTCTGAGGAAGCTAGATCAGTGTCAAGGATGTTCCACATATAAATAAAGGGGGACTTGGTGATGGGATACCAGCCTCTGTGGAGTTATTTCAGTGGTAACGGGAGTGGGATTAATGATGCAACTGTGCAAAAGCACCTACTAGCTGAAGCCCAACTGGACTTCAAACAGACACTGCAATGGTTCTATCATTGGAAAATGTGGCAAGTGGAGCATGTAAGTTCCAGGATATTCTGATGGAAGTGGATACCCTAGCCAGTCCAACTGAGCTTGGGGAATACCACGTGATTGAGGGAAATTGAAAGCCTCACTCAGGACATATCCTGAACAGAGCAAGTCTAGGTCAGCCCATGGCAAAATCCCAAAACAAAGCAGGCCTTGGCCAAATGGTTAAAAACCTCTTCAGGATCTGGGCTGGCAACCGTTATAGTTGCTGCTGATGTGCAGAGTAGAGACAGCAGAAGAATCCCACCGGAACTAAATGGAGTAAGAGAACTCATAGGCTGGTACCCGGGAGAGTGCACACCCTGAAATGTGGGAGGTTATGTCTGGTGAACAAGATTGAATGCAGACATAGCTACATTGGTGGGGAAATTCTGGACTCAGTTGCACTTGAACTATGCAGGATTTTCATGGGCTCAATGTTCTTAGTCAATGTGGATGCCCACTGAAAGTGGCTGGATGTGCATAGAGTTCATATGTCCAACATGGGGCCAACTATAGAAAAACTGCTCACATCTTTTGCAATACACGGACTCACGGACGTGTGGGTCACAGATAATGGGCCATCGTTTACCAGCAGGGAATTTGAATATTTCCAAAAATTGAATGGTATTCATCATATGAGGTCAGCTCCATACTATCCATCATCCATGGTCTGGCAGAAAGAGCTGTCCAAACCTGAAGTCAGGCTTAAAGAAACAGCCTACAGCTTCACTAGATACCAAACTGTCCCAGTTACTATTCGATTGTAGGACCACCCCACATGCATCGACAGGGACAGCTCCAGCAGAGTTGCTAATGGGGAGAAGATAACACACCAGGTTAAATCTGATCTTTCCAGACCCGGGGGAAGGGTGAAATGTCCTTGGGAATGCCAATGCCAGACAAGCGAGAGAGACCTGTTTACTTCAGGGGATAAAGTTTGGTGTAGGAACCATAGGAATCGCCCTGCGTGGGTAAGAGGCATGGTTGACATGAGGTCAGGTCCAGTGATATATAAAGTTCAGGTGGCTGCAATGGTCCTGAATAAGCACGTGGACTACAGAGAGCTGAAAACTTGCAAATGTGCCCGGCTCATTGACAACCTTACTGACTATTCTGGAGGAAACTATATAACGGGCGGCACGGTGGCACAGTGGTCAGCACTGCTGCCTCACAGCGCCAGAGACCCGGGTTCAATTCCTGACTCAGGCGACTGACTGTGTGGAGTTTGCACATTCTCCCCGTGTCTGCGTGGGTTTCCTCTGGGTGCTCCGGTTTCCTCCCACAGTCCAAAGATGTGCAGGTCAGGTGAATTGGCCATGCTAAATTGCCCGTAGTGTTAGGTAAGGGGTAAATGTAGGGGAATGGGTGGGTTGCGCTTCGGTGGGTCGGTGTGGACTTGTTGGGCCTGTTTCCACACTGTAAGTACTCTAATCTAATCTAAGTAATCTAATCTAAGACAGGGGAAATTAACAAGACAGACCTCCAAAAAATGCAAGCTGAAGGATCCAACACACCCTGTTTCTATGGATTACTAAAGGTACATAAACAAGGGCCAACCCCCAGACCCATAGTCTCACTTCCCGATATACCGACATACAAACTAGCAAAGGAACTGCAACACAAACTGAAACACCTAGTAGAAGATGCAACTACTCTATTTACTCCACCCAGAAGTTCCTTAACATCATGAAAGACAACAAGGTAAAAGATGATGAGGTCATGGTTTCCTTTGTGATGGCCTTATTCACATCAGGGAGAAAGTGAGGTCTGCAGATGCTGGAGATCAGAGCTGAAAATGTGTTGCTGGAAAAGCACAGCAGGTCAGGCAGCATCCAAGGAACAGGAAATTCGACGTTTCGGGCATAAGCCCTTCATTCCTGAAGAAGGGCTTATGCCCGAAACGTCGAATTTCCTGTTCCTTGGATGCTGCCTGACCTGCTGCGCTTTTCCAGCAACACATTTTCAGCTTATTCACATCATTAAACATTTTCCTAGCCAAACAAATACTGGCCTCTCTACTGGATGAACCAATGTCACAAACATCTGAGAACACCAACTCCATCAGCAAGGACTGCATCCTCAAGCTAGTAGACCTGTGCCTCACAGCCCACACCTCACCTTCAACGACAAGATCTACAAACAAATCAATGAAATGCCTATGGGATCACCAATTTCAGAATTTTTAGCAGAAGCAGTTATGCAGAGGTTAGAACAAATAACCCTTTCCACGATCCAGCCCAAGCTTTGGGTCCACGACATGGATGATCCCTTTGTCATCATGAAACGCAACAAATTAGAAGAAACCCACAAGCATACAAACAACATCCTTGCCAGTATAAAGCTCACCAAAAAAGAAGAGAATAATAACAGACTCCCCTTCTTAGATTCCTAGAATGAAAAGCCAATGGAGAGCGGCAGACCAGCATCAACAGGAAAGCCATGGACACTGACCAGGTACTCAACTACAGGAGCAAACATCTCAACACCCACAAACAGAGCTGCATCAGGACATTATTTAAATGAGCCATAACACACTGCAGCAACCAGAAACTACAAGAAGTTGAGGAAAAACACCTATACAAAGTATTCAGGAACAATGGGTACCCAATAAGCACAGTCCGCCAAATCCTGCACAACAGACCTAAACAGGAAGACACAACACTCCCAGAGACTTTAGCCGCCCTGCCATACATCAAAGACATCTCAGAGTCGACGAATAGACTCCTCTGGCCCTAGGCGTCATGGCAGCCCACAAATGTACCACCACACTGAAACAGCTCCTAATGAATTTAAAGGAGTCCGTACCAACAACCAGATGGACAAACATCATATACAAAATACTCTGCAAGGACTGCAACAAACACTACATTGGACAAACAGGTAGGAAACTAGCCACCAGGATACATGAGCACCAACTAGCCACCAAAAGACATGACCAACTATCACTAGTATCCATGCACACAGATGAAGAGGGATACCAATTCAACTGGGACAATGTATCCATCCTGGGACAGGCTGAACAAAGACACGGGGATTCCTAGAGCCTAACATTCAAACCAGAACTCCCTCAACAAACATATAGATTGGGACCCCATTTACCAACCTCTCAGAAACAGAACCAGAAATGATATCACCTATCACAAAGAATCGAGGCAGATAAATACCAAGCGGGACAGAACATCAATGCTCATTGTTGAGGTTACCAATCATGGTGACAAAACATCTGGGAACAAATCTACCAGCACAATAAGCAAACTTACAACCTGTTCTGGAGTCCTGTGCATTCTCCCTCTCCATGAAATGTCAAAGGTATCTCAGAATCTGAGATGGGCACAGTGATGTCGCTGCTTCAATGCCTTTGCTGCGTGAAGAGGCGATGCTCTGGGCCCAAGAGGTGAGTTACTGTGTGTTACATACCGCCTGTATCACACGCAAAATTGATGGAACTTGACCAGGGGGTTCTAAAATGCCACGGGTGGACCTACAAATAAAAGAACTATGTCCCTTGACTGGGGCTGTTAACCTAGTCCTGTCAGGGAGTCCTGACTGACAGTTAGAAACAGGATGTTGGAGCTTCTGCTCACTCTGAGAGCTGGCTCTGAGGACACTGGTTTAGTGTCAAGGACTCTCCATATGTAAATAAAGGGTGACCTGGTGATGGGATACCAATCTCTGTGGAGCTATTTCAGGCAACAATACATTGATTTGCGATTATGGAAAGTAGGATTTGAGGAAAAGATTGATAATTTGAGCAAAATCAATATGTACATAGGTTTATACTAGAGTTTAGCAGTGGTGATTAGAAATATATTTTGATTGAAGAATCATTGATACTCTACTTATTTATTCTGATCCAAGATGGTGGCAGAATAGGCATCCTGAGCTGGAACTTGTCCGCTCTAATTGCTTTTCTTTCTTCATCTCTCATTTTATTCTTTCTTTTTTCAAGGTCTTTTTAGTTATTTTTTTCTCTACTTTCCTTCCTTCAGTCGTGGAGGCAGCGGTAGTGACAGCAGCAGCAGGGTACTCAGAGCAGGGACTTTGTTGGTCAGTCATGAGGCAGTTGCCATGCCCAGGCAGAACTCTGGCAGTCGGCAGCATTGTGGAAGCTGCTGAGGGCCTGGAGAGGCACCAGAGCTTGACTCTGGTAGCCTGAGGTGAGGCTGCTAGTGAGCCCAGATATCGGTGGGCAGCAAGACGGCAACAGACAGCCTCAGGGATCGAGAGATCGAGCTCAGCACGAAGGAGAGCTTGAGCCCTTGTGAGGAAAGCCCAACATGCAGTGACTGCAGGCCAATAGCTAAAGAAGGACTGTAATTTGGAACTTTAAACTTTATTTCTTATTTACTACTTTATATTGAGAAGAACTGTAATGTTGAACTTTTAACTTTATTTCTTTGTTTTTCCACTTTTTACCTAAGACTTTGTACCTAGATACGTTGTAGCTAAGATGGTGCCCTGAATGGTGACATTGCAAACTTTTCACTGTACTCCTGTATCCCTTTGCTTGTGTACACATGACAATAAAACATCATTATAATTCTAATTCTATTACCTTCATTATTTCTGAACTACTACAACATGAGTGCCTTTGATTTTCTTTATTAACAGAGAAATTCCCAAATCAATGCCCTTTGATAGACTGGATCAACAGAATGGAAATGAGACTTCAAATATTTGATGACCCTTTTATAATGTGTAATACAAATATGAGAACAAAGGTATCTTGTATTGTGTATTTAATTGAATTTAAAAAAATAACTTTAGAGAAGATTACACTTGCCAGCCATTTTAAAAACTCTGACTTGTAAATTCCAAATATTTATCCTAGGTTTTAAAGAAAACCTTGCTTAAAGGGTAAAGTTCAGGCGATATCATTTTGATGCCATTACTAGATGCCTACCTAATAGGTTACAGATACCCTTTCACACCATAGATTGGCCGTTAGGTTTCTTGCTGTGGTTACATCCCACTGGTGATTAATCAAAAACTTGGTTAGCCTTTGATTTTGACTTGAAACCTTGCAAATATCTTTTTCAAATTAAAACAAAGTGACAGGGAGAATTTAAAAAGAAGTAGGTAGTTCACAGTGGCAGTTGACCTGTAGGGACTTTGTATCTTCCCTAATGTTTGGAATTTGACCCGTTAAGTTACTTCTGTAGCTTTTGTCAACATAGATCATCAATTACAATATTTCTGGTTTGTGACTAATTTTTAAACTCCAATACTGTCTTGTACATTTTTCAATGATCTAAGTTAAAATATTACTTTGTAAGTGAGAGATCTTCTAAAAAATTCAATGCTGGCAATTTCTATTACAGAGAGTCGAATGTATATTAGCAGGTTCCCTTTCCTCCTTTAATGATGCATGCATTTGGTCTGTGAATTAGAATTGTTTGTTCTCATTGTACGTGAAAGCAAAAATGATGAAATCTGTTCATATTTCGGTTCCTATTTGAAAATATTTTTATGTGAAGTTGTTATTTTGAATCCTGTTAGTTCTCAGTCCACCACTATCATAAATAGACACCATCACTGTTGTTGGTTACAGCCCAAAATTGTGAACATGTTATCAGAACTGCCATCATTCACTCTTGCTTATTAACTGGCAATAGATCTTTAATACTTTTGCATGTAACATACTTATGTAAAACACAGCCACCTCTCCAATAGAATTGTGTTGTCTGTGACACAAAAAAATTACCTTAAACTGTTTCACAAAACTCTGCACTATTATCAATCCTTTGCTGTTAATTCTGGCTCTATTTTCCTTTGAAAGTTTTGTTATGGGAGGCTTTTTTTTCATTAGACTACTAATCTTGAACCAGCTGTCTCTTGCTCCTTGATGGCTTACAGTTGGTTCTCTAATGAGGAGACTTGAGATAATGGCTGGCTGCCAGCTTCAGAGCTGCAGAGCACTTACTAAGAAAAGCACTCATTCAGTCGAGACATTTGGTTTTATTCATCCTAACCTGGAGAGCAAGTCAGGATGTGCTGATGGATGGAGAGACTCAGAGAGAAACAAAATTCACCTGTTTTTTTAAAATAAAATCATGTATTTTTGAAAACTGATTGGGAATCATCCTGGTGAAAGTCCTTTTGTTTACATGTACCTCAATTTATTGCATTTTTAAAAGCTTTTACATCTATTACAAGTACAAAAATTTATCAATTGTGTACATGTCACTGTTAACACAAGTTACATCAGCCAATTTTTTTCAGTAGTAAATCTAGGTGTCATTTACCGCTCAAACCTTTATTTTCCAACTGAGATTCCTTTGTCAGATGAAAGTTGCAGCCATTTCTGGCTCTTAATGGTCTTAATGTAAGTGAAGAGGATTTCGGCAATCTCAGTAGATATGGTTTCACAGTGAAATCTGGCCATAATTCAATGCTAATTAACTTTAATTGGGCAATTGCTCTCAAGGAGACCAAAAGAACAGCTGATTGAGGCATTAGAAATATGTGAACATTTATAATCATTTAGTATTGGCAGCAAGATAATAGCACTATACTAACCTACTGCCAAATTCTTATTCTGTTTTGGCGCTGCAAGTGATGAAGTAGACATGAGGAGCTAGAGTTTGGTCTAATTCTGGCATATTTTTGCCTAGAGTTTTCATCCCTGTTTTAAACCTTGCCTGTTTTATTTTTGTCTGGTATTCTCAGACAAACCTGCTGACTCACAATGTCCCCATTTTGCGCTATTAGCATAAACCACTGGGATTTGATGGGGTATAATTTAAAGAATGCCAGCGGCCTTTTGGTAACGCAATCGATCCACTCTTGACTCTAAACCCATAACCATTCTTCATGTGGGATGCTATGTTGTTGTTCAGTTGATTCATAAAATGCTGAAAAATAATTGCTATAGGAACTTATATCCTGGGGAAGCACATTCACTGGCATATGACAGTCATGTGCTGAGTTATAATGTATCACTCTATTCAGTCAAGCAACCACGTGGAGAGCAGAAAGATGTACGCACAATAAAGCTCCAGTGTTTTGAACCTAATTATTTCTAACTTACAGAAACCAGAAGAGATAGCATGCTGGCAGCAGTTGTCTGTGAGCTAAAACCCAAAGAGTTAAATGAATTTAGATTGGAATTAGATTGAAAATTCAACCCAGATTAGTGGTAAAAACAGGGATAAAAACTTGAAAATGAAGTGGCTGCTGCAGAAATGACCTTGTGACTCCAGCTCAACATGTAATTGGGAACCTGGTGATGTCATTGAGGCATTTGAGAAGTGGAAGTAAAAGTGCAGGTGAACTTTCAGTAGCTTTCTGAAAGGCACCAGTGAAGAGGAAAGTTTGAGCTAAAGCTTTCTTTTGTGTGGGTAGGAGCAAAATGGGAGCTGAGTAAAAAAGATAGTAGAAAAATAGAGAAAGATAATATTGAAAAGTTCAGCACTTATCTCCAAACAAAATCAATTTGTAAGACCCAGAAATATAAATGCCATAGCCTGAGGCAAATATCAGGTGAATCTTCTGAAGATTTCATAATAAAACTGAAAAATGCCAAAAAATGTAAATTCCAGAACACAGATCAAAGATGACTAGTTCAGCTCACCTGGGGCTTTCAATGCCCTAAAGTATGATAAGTATTGATTGGAAAGAATAAACACAATATAGTAAGCTGTATATATACACTGTCAGAGCACATGAAGGCACAAGTAGATGAAAATGCTAGTTACCCAAATGATTGGCCTTTAGTTCACACAGGGAATAGGAGCAGGAGTAGATCATTTGACCATTTGAGCTTGCTCTGCCACCCAACTGGATCATGAATGATCATCTACCTCAACATAATTTTTCCGTGCAAGCCTTGTTTCTTGATTCCTTTAATATCTGGCCATCAATCAGTCTCTGGAATATACTCAGTGAAGGAGCCTGCACAAACATCTAGAGTAGAGATTCCAAAGATTCATCTCCCTCCATGAAGAAATACCTCCTCAACTTAGTCTGAAATGGCCTCTTATTTTGATCTGAGACTCATGCACAGGCAGCACCTCATCAAGACTGCAGAAAAAGTTAAAACTTACAAGAAACTCCTCAGTGTACTGCTTGGAACCTCATGAAGATTACAGGCTAAGACCCAAAGGACCTCTACTCTTGTAATTACATACTCACATAACCCAGTATGATGCCAGTATGTCTACTTCAACTTTATTGGCACGTAACTCAGCTTAACAGTGCTAATCATTATAGGTACACTTTCATCAATGCCCCCTTCTCCTTTACCTTCACCTTCCTTCCCTAATACCAAGGCTGTAATTACAATAGTGGTCTACTCCAACCTGTTTTATTCAATGACCACTTCAACTCACCAGCAGTACACCTTCCTTCACACAACCCTATATGTTTGAACACACCATATGAAGCAATAACTACTGAGGATCTATGACTGAAGATTTCACAAGAGAAAGTTTACCAGAATCTACTTTGTATTGTCGACCCTTGCTTAAGCACCTGAAATTGATCTCCCATGGTGACGTGGATTCCTTGTAAACTGTGCCTGACCTGTCAAAGGCCTTTGTGCACCAATTCAACATCAGTGACATCATCAAGATTATCCAGACTGCAACTGTGGTACACTCTAAACAATGGCTTGCTGAGGTGCACTTACTGAATAAACATGGGCTTAAAGATCATCATAAAGATATTGAAAAAGTTATTGCTTACCTCTATGATATGCAAAATTAACTAGTGAATAAATATAGAGTATAAATAATGAGTTTTTTTGGGGGTAGCTGAAAATGTGTTGCTGGAAAAGTGCAGCAGGTCAGGCAGCATCCAAGGCTCAGGAAATTCGACGATTCAGGCATAAGCCCTTCATCAGGAACCTGCCTGACCTGCTGCGCTTTTCCAGCAACACATTTTCAGCTCTGATCTCCAGCATCTGCAGACCTCACTTTCTTCTCGAAGATTTTTTTGGGGGTAGGTCATTATTTTCAGTAAAAGCTTTATGTGAGGATTTCTGTATCGATCTGTGCAGTTTACAGTTCTATGGCATGCAGAAAGGTTTACACTTAAATGAAGTGCCAGTATTTTGAGTCTAAAGTCTGATTATTTCTAAATTATGGGAACCAGAAGACATAACACGTAATACTTTGACATTGTGTGCCAGTAGGTGATTTGATGATTGGGCACACCATAAAGAATGTTGACCTTGCTGAGTATGAATGCATGTGCATTTTCAGTTGTGATTAAGCAGACAAACAGCTCCTTTAGATGATTCTTCTGCTTAACTCTGGGATGTCAATCCCAACTTTACCATGCAATGCCATGAAAATAATTAGTTCTTTGCATATTAAATATTGAACTAGTGATGTCCTGTAGGAAGTAGTATTTCAACAGTCTTTACTCATGGGATCAGTGGAGACCCCATTAAGTTTCCTGATTATAAGTGAAATTATAAAGTGATGGAAGGTGTTAGCAGCAGTGCTATCAAGCAGCACCTGCTCAGCAATAACCTGTCAAATAATGCCTAGTTTGGATTTCAGCAAAGCTACTCAGCTCCTGACATCATTACAGCCTTGGTTCAAACATGGACAAAATAACTGAATTACAGAGGTGAGGTGAGAGTGACAGCTGGTTGGAGTTATACCTGGCATTGAGGAAGATGGTTGTGGTCTTTGGAGGTCAGTCATCTCAGCTCAAGGACATCTCTGCAGGAATTTGTCAGGGTAGTCTCCTAAAGCCAAACATCTTCAGCTGCTTCATCAATGATCTTCTCTCCACCATACGGTCCAAATGGGGATGTTTGCTGACAATTACACAATGTTTACCACCAAGCACAATGCCTCAGATACTGAAGCAGTTCATGTTCCAATGTAACATGATTTGGATAATATCCAGGCTTGGGCTGAACAAGTGACAAGTGACACTTGATCACACAACTGCTAGGCAATGTCTATCTCCAATATGAGGTAAACTAATTGCCTAACCACCACCCCTTGACATTCAATGGTGTGACCATCACTGAATCTGACATTGTCAACATCCTGGGGCTTAGCATTGACTAGAAATACAACTAGACTCACCATTTAAACAAAGTGGCTACAAGAGCATATCAGAGTCTATGAATATTACAGCAAGTAACCCACTTCCTGACTCCACAAAGCCTGCCCACCATCCACATGACAAGGCATTGTGGCTCAGTTGTTATCACTGCTGCCTCACAGTGCTTGGGATCAGGTTCAATT
Source organism: Hemiscyllium ocellatum (assembly GCF_020745735.1). Lineage (NCBI taxonomy): Eukaryota > Metazoa > Chordata > Chondrichthyes > Orectolobiformes > Hemiscylliidae > Hemiscyllium > Hemiscyllium ocellatum. The sequence continues at coordinate 44,091,708 of NC_083413.1, read as the reverse complement.
CCACCCTTGGGAGACTGTGTAGAGTTTGCACATTCTCCCCAGGCCTGTGTGGGCTTCCTCTGGGTGTTCTGGTTTCCATCCACAGTCCAAAGATGTGCAGGTTAGGTGCACTGGCCATACTAAATTGCCTATAGTGCTCAGGAATGTGCAGGCTGGGTTGGTTAGCATGGGAACTGCAAGGTTACAGAGATTGGGTAGGATGTTGGGTAGGAGATTGTGTTGATATGGACTCGATGGGCTAAATGGCCTGCTTCCTCTCTGTAGGGATTCTACGATTCTATGAAGTCAGAAGTGTGATGGAATACCTCCCAATTACTTGGATGAGCGCAACTCCCAAGAAGCTCGAGACTATCCAGGAAAAAACAGCCCACTTGATTGGCATCACATCCACAATCATTCACTCCTTCTACCACCAATGCTCAGTAGCAGCATGTGTACTGTCTACAAGATGCACTGCAGAAATTCACCAAAGTAGCTTAGCCAGCACCTTGCAAGCTTAGGATCACTTCCATCTAAAAGGACAATGGCAGCAGATATGTGGGATCACCAGCGCCCACCAGTACCCCTCCAAGCCACTCACCATCCTGACTTTGAGATATATTGCCATTCCTTCATTGTCTCTGGATCAAAATCAAATTTTTATAGAATTAGCAACATAGATATCAGAAGCACAAATAGTAATCTTCCAAAAGATTGAGAAAATGTCCCAGAGGATTGATAAACTGTCAAAAATTGAGGGAGTCAAACAACTTGTAACTATAGGCTTAACTATTGATAACTACAACCATCTCTTAACATTTGCTTGGGGAAAATGTTAAAGTCTAACATCAAGGTTTTAATAGTATTCCACTTGCATAATAAAATCAAGCAGAATTAGCATGGCTTTATGAAGGGGTAATTATGCCTAACACATTTATTATTGATCTCTGAGGAAGTAGCAAGCACAATAGATGATGGAGATGCAATATTTTTGATTTTCAAATGGACATTCAATGAACAGTGGAGTAGTTAACTGATAAAAGACAGAGATTAGAGACAAGAGTAGCATTTTCAGGATTTCAACCTTCAACTAATTGAGTGCCACAGGGATCAGTGCTGGAAGCCTATTTATTTATAGTATATATTAATGATCAGGATGACGCTTTGGCAGGAATAAGAGAAGAGCTGAATAGTATTTAATCAGGGAAAGGCTGCAAAAAGCTTTAACTCAGAGGAATTTCTGGGTCTTTATACATGAATTACAACACACCACCATATAAGTACTTTTGGTAATAAGGAAAGTAAATGCATTGTTGGCTTTATTTCCAAGGAATGAAGTTTAAAAAGTTGAGATTTTACTAGAATTGTGAAAGGTACTAGTCAGAGCATGTGTGAAGTATTGTGAACTGTTTTGGTCCCTTTATCTAAAGTATGATGGATTGGCATCGGAGGGAATCCAGTGAAAGCTCACTATGTTGATTCCAGGTATGAAAGAATTTTCCTATGTAGAGGTTGAGTAGATTAGGCTTGTACTCGTTGCAGTTCAGAAGAATAAGAGAAGACTTGATTGAAATATACATGATTCCTGGAGCAGAGGTTGTTTCCCTTTGTGGGAAAATCTCTGACCAGAGGGCATCACCTTAAAGTAGGGGAATTTATTTGGGACAGGGTATCCAAATTATGGAATTCTTTACAACAGAGGGCTGTGAAGTTTGCACCATTAAGTACATTCAATGCCGATTTAGATTTTAAATCAGTAAGAGAATCAGGCTGTACAGGAATAAGGCAGTAAAGTGTTCCTGAGAATTATTAGATCAGCCATGATCTTATTGAATGGCAGTGCAAACTTAATGGCCCAAATGCCCTTGGTACTCTTGCCCTTAAGGTAGAGGAGGTTGAGCTAGTCATTTCACTGCAGTGCTTCTGGAGATACTGGTGGTACTTATAAAAGAGGGTAGGCGTCACAGTGAGTCATTAGCAGTGGTGTCTAATGACAGACTGACTGCAGGGTCACTGTGAAATTTGCAGTAGAATGAAGAGTCATACTTACATATCCAGAGAGACATGAATGTTTTGGCTTCGTCCATAGAAACAGTGCTGATCTTCTCTTGTAGATTCTGGGATTCCATCCTTATAGAGTGTATACTGTGAAAGACCCCTTCCCCTGTACTGACTCTCTGCCCTGTGATGGGCTGTTTTCTCTTGTGAAGAGAGCAAGGATGAAATTTCATGACGTGTGGCACAGATGTTAGCGCAGGTGCAATTGGGCAAAAGGTGGTGAAATCTCCGGAGTGAATGAGTAGACTGCACAGAGGCCATAGAAGGTTAATATTATGGGAGATTGGGAGTGGAATTAGTGGTGAAACTGAAAGTGGGATAATGTTGCAGGAATGAGAGTAGCAGATTATGAGCCATAATGGGAGGTTAGTGCAGTATTTGAGGTAAAGTGAATGTGTGGTAGCAGAGAGAAGAGTGTGGTACTTTGATAGAACAAAGAAGGTCATTGTCCTTCTATGGCACTGCTGGCCATTCCTCCCGTTCACAGAGACAGCGCTGACCCAGGTTCCTATCTCAGACCACATTTTCAGGATATGGCCTTCCCTGTGGTCCTAAGGGAAAAGCACACTTCTCCTTTGCACTACTGCTCCACCAGAATCACCAAGTCCCTGTCAAAGAACTGCGGTGCCACCTTCCCTTTCTCTGACATCTTCTTGAAACATCCTGGACCAAGCAGAACAGTTTCAGAATGCCAATGTTCACCTGGGTGCACAGCAACCTTTTAAAATGGTGCAGAAACAAGGATTGCTTTTTTTTGGTGGATATTTGCTGAATCAAACTGTTCTTGGAACAGCGCATTGTGAGATGGTGCTAGAATTAGATGCAAAAGGTGTAATTGGTCAGATTCACTGAGAAAACCAGCTGTACTTTGCAGTGAAAAACCTTCCAAAAAACTTAATGCAACTTACTCTTAACCAGAAAGATTAAGATTCAGCCCGTTAATTAGATGTTTTAGCAACTGAGTGAAATGGAATTTTATTAACAGCTTTCTTCAAAATAATGTTAAAATCAGTTTGCTGAGGGAACCATTATAACATAATGTCTCTTTTGTGCTGGCGATCTCCATTATGAGCCAATGAAATGTTCCTGGGTTTTCGTTGGCTTCAAACCCAGGAAAAATTGGATTGCAGACACTGTCAAAGACACACAATTTGTCTTTTTAGGGCACTTGCTGCCAATAACTCATTATCAATATAAATGTGCTGTACCAGAGAAAAGTTATTGCAGTAATTTACTTTGTTCATGCTGTTGGCAGGGAGCACCTCTTGCCATGAGTACATAATGAAAAACATACGCAGCACATGTCCAGAGCTCAAACTCAAAACATTACTTTCTCAGATTAGATGAAAACAGAATAAGTTAGTCAGGGTGAAATACCTGTTGTCTCTGACTGACTGGAGGGTTCTCACCTTTTATTTGCATCTTTTGCAGAATGCCTTAAATCTATGACTCTGGTTCTTGATCGTTTTATACGTGGGAACAGTTTCTCCCTGTCTACTTGGTATAGACCCCTCATGATTTTGAAATCTCTTCTCAACCTCTCCTTTCCAAGGAATACAGTCCCAACATCTCCAGTCTTTCTTCAGAACTGAAATTCCTCACCCCTAGATCCTTTCTCAAAAATCTCCCTGTACTTTCTCCAATGCACTCACATTTTTGTTAATATGTAACACCTTGCATGGTGCACAATGCTTCACCTAAGGTCTAACCTTGTATAGATTCAGGTTTACCTCTCTACTGTTGGAGTCTATGAACCTATCTTGATCAACAGTCATGAGGAGGATGTACCGGTGTTGAACTGGCGTGGACAAAGTTTAAAAATCACACAATACCAGGTTATAGTCCAACAGGTGTATTTGGAAATACAAGCTTTCAGTAGCTAGTGGAGCAGGACTGTATGATCTTTTGTGATAAATTCCTTGTCCTATGATTGCACTTTACTAGCTACCTGATGAAGGAGTCGTGCTCCGAAAGCTTGAACTTCCAAATAAACCTGTTGGACTATAGCCTAGTGTTGTGTGATTTTTAACTTTGATCAACTGGGCCAGTGGGCTGAGGAACATCAAACAGATTTTAATTTAGATAAATGCAAGTTTTTCCATTTTGGTAAGGCAAACAGGGCACGAATTATACAATCATTGACAGGGTCCTGGGGAGTGTAATAGAACAAAGGGATCTGGAGGAACAGGTTCATAGGTCATTGAAAATGGAGTCACAGGTAGACATGGTGGTGAAGAAGGCTTTCAGCATACTTGCCTTCATCAGTCAGAGCATTGAGTTTAAAATATGGGATGTCATGTTGCAGTTGTACAAGCCATTGATGCGGCCACATTTGGAGTATTGTGTGCAATTCTGGTCACCCTACTATAAAAAGTATTTTATTGAACTAGAACGAGTGCAGAAAAGATTTACTATGATGCTACCTGGACTGGGAGGTTTGAGTTATAAAGAGGTTGAATAGGTTGGGACATCTTTCCCTGGAGCATAGGAGACTGAGGAGTGGCCTTTTTGAGGCCTATAAAATCATGAGATGCATAAATAAGATAGATAGCTGAAAGCTTTTCCCCATGTTGGGGGAGTTTAAAACTAGAGGACATATATCTAAGGTGAGAGAGAGATATACAAAAGGATCCAGAGGGACAATATTTTCGCACAGAGGGTGGTGACAGTCTGGAATGGGCTATCAGAGGTAGTGGTAGAAATGCATACAGTTTCAGGTACTAAATGGGATAGGGATGGAGGGATATGGACTAAATGCAGGCAAATGGGATAAGTTTAATTGTGAAAACTGGGCAGCATGGACAAGTTGGGCCAAAGAACCTGTTTCCGTGCTGTAGACCTCTATGAATTTAATTATGTCTACAGTACTATAACATCATTAACAGCTCTCTCTAGCTGTCTGTCCCCCTTTTGGACTTAAGAACATATATCCAGGTCTCTCTGCTCCCTACACACTCAGCAATATAACATCCTTTATTGTATAGTGCTCTTTGTACCAAAATGTATGACCTCACAGTTCTTTGCATTGAATTTCATCTGCCACTCCCTCTGTGTTCATTCCTTGAATGTGAAAATATCCTTTTGAAGTTAGATAGTGTCATCCTTGCAGTTTATTATTCTCCAACATTTTGTGTCATCAATAAACTTTGACATTGTCCCTTCAAGATTGCAATCATTACTAAATGTCAAGGATCCCAATACTGACCCTTGGAGGACTCCATAAAAAAACCTTCCTCCAGCCTGAAAAATAACTATTTACCATAAATCTATTTCCTATCACTGAGCCAAATTTGCATTATTGTTGCTCCTGTCCCTTTTCATTCCATAGCCTGTAACAGTCCTCACAAGTTTGCTGTGGAGCCCTGTGAAAAATACCTTTTAAAAGCCCATACACACATCTACATCCTTGCCCTTATTAACCCTCTATGTTATCTCTTCAAAACCTCCAGCAAGTTAGGTAGACACAATGTTCCCTTTACTCCATGCTGGCTCTTCCAAATTAAGCCACATATTTTTTCATATGGCTGAATAATACTTCAGAGAAGTTTCCCACCTCTAAAGTTAAACTGATTGCTTTGTAAGCACTAGTCTTAACTTGACAACCTTTTTTGAACAAGGGTACAATGTTAGCAAATGTCCAGAAGTCTGACACCACCCCCAAATCTAGGGAAGACTTAAAGATTATGGCCAGTAATTTCCACTCTCACTTCCTTTAATATCCTTGGATGAATCCTATCCAGTCCCAGAGCTTTAATGATATCCCATTCTGTACTTCTTCCCTATTATTTTTAAATCCTTCTTGTGACTGAGTTTCCTCCTCTTTCTCCAGAGCCTACTTAAAATCTGCTTCACAATTTAGGACAGATGCAAAGTATTAATTTAACACCGCAACTATGCACCTTATTTACATGTATAAATTTCCATTTTGGTCCCTTCTCTTTCTTTTACCACACTACTATTGATGTGACACTGTTCATTGTCATGTTGTCCCAGTGAGTTACTATATTTATGTCGTAAAAGAAGAAAATGCTGGAAATACTAAGTTACAAAAAATGCACCTACCCAAAGATATTGGGTAATTTGTCTGGATTTATCCTGTTTTATTCCATTATAATCTTGATGCAAACAAGCACAGAATATCTCAATTCAAGAGAGGAGATAAAAGTTACTGTCCTTATCATTAAGGCTGAACTTGAATTAGTGCAGCATCAAGGAGCTCTAGCAATCTTTTTCTTTCGATTACTCAGAGGATGCAGGCATCACTGACTGGGCAACCATTTATTGTCTATTCTTTGTTGCCCTTGGGAAGGCAGTAGCGAGCTGCCTTCTTGAATTCTGCAATTTATTTGGTTAGGTACATCCACAATGTTATGAGAGAGGGAGTTCCAGGATTTTGACCCAATGGCACTGAAGGAACGGTGATATATTTCTGAGTTAAGATTGTGAGTGGCTTGGAGAGGAACTTGCAAGTGGTGGAATTCCCAAGTATCTGCTGTCCTTGTCCTTCCAGATGGTGTGGTCGTACGTTTGGAATGTGCTGTATAAGGAGTCTTGGTGAATTTCTGCAGTGCATCTTGTATGTTGCTGCACATTGCTGCTTTTAAACATGTGCTGGAGAGAATAAATGTTTATGGATGTACTAATTAAGTGGATCATATTGTCCTGGATAATGTCAAGTTTCTTGAGTATTGTTTGAGCTACACTTACACAGGCAAGTTGGGAATATTCCACTACACTCCTAATTTGGAGATGGGGGTCAAGCTTTGGGGAGTCAGGCTGTGAATTAGTCGCTGCAGCATTCCATGCCTCTGACTTGCACTTGTAGCCATTGTATTTATATACTTAGTCCAGTTCATTTTGGGTCAATGATAACCCTATTGATTGTGGGGGATTCAATGATAGTAACAATATTGAATATAAAAAGGAGATGGTTAATTTCCTTCTTATTGCCTGACAATTGTATAGCACAAATGTTAGTTGCCATTTGTCAAACCAAATCTAGATATTGTCCAGATCTTGCTGCATATGGACATGTATTGCTTCAGTATCTGAGGAATAATGAATGGCAATTATCACAGAATGTTGACACTTCTGATCTGATAAAGAGGGAAGATCATTGATGAAGCAGCTGAGAAACTCCTGCAGAAATGACTGATCTCCAACAATTTCAACCATCTTCCTTTGTGCTAGGTATGACTCCAACTAACAAAGAGTTTTCCCCTGAAACCCAATGACTTGAGTTTTAACAAAGGCTCCTATAAGCCACATTCGGTCAAATGCAGCCTGGATGTCAAGGACAGTCACTCTCGCTTCACCATGGGTGGCACGGTGGCACAGTGGTCAGCATTGCTGCTTTACAGCGCCAGAGACCCGGGTTCAATTCATGCCTCAGGCGACTCTCTGTGTGGAGTTTGCACATTCTCCCCGTGTCTGTGTGGGTTTCCTCCGGGTGCTCCGGTTTCCTCCCACAATCCAAAAATGTGGAGGTTAAGTGAATTGGCCATGTTAAATTGCCCGTAGTGTTAGGTGAAGGGGTAAATGTAGGAGAATGGGTCTGGGTGGGTTACGCTTCGGTGGGTTGGTGTGGACTTGCTGGGCCGAAGGGCCTGTTTCTACACTGTAGGTAACTAAAATCTAAAACCACTGGAATTCAGCTCTCTTGTTCACATTTGAACTAAGGCTGCAATGACATCAAGAGCTAAGTGGCCCTGGCGGATTCCAAACTGGGCATCACTGAGCAGATTACTGCTGAGGAAGTGCTACTTTATAGCACTGTTGATGCCATTTTCCATCACTTTACAGATGATTGAAAGTAGCCTGATAGAACAGTGTTTGATTAGATGGGTGTCTCCTGTTTTTTATATATAGGACACACCTGGACAGTTTTCCACATTGCTGGGTAAATGCCAGTGTTGTAGCTGTCATGTGTATGGTGTATGGTTCCACCAGTGAGCACTATATACAAGATACATTTTGGGAACTCACCAAGCTTCCTTTAAAGGCACCTACAACCTGGACAATGACAGTAGAAACACAGTGACACTTCTAATTAACCTGTGGGGTTTCTCCAGCTCCTTGTCTATGTTGAACCTTCAATCCATTCTTCCTGTCTTTATCGGCTCATCCCATAACAGCTACTCCTCCAGTGACTTTTCCATACTCTCTGAAAATCCAATTTTTCATTCTGTTTTTCTAGGTTTCTCTCTGTCCTAAGAAACTCAAAATAATCATTTTTTTAATCACACTTCTGACTGTCCCAGGGATCACAACCTTCTAATTATTTCTGTTCAGTCTTGATTGATGGCCCACTTCCCTGCCAAGCATTCTGAGATCTCTCTCTTTCTCTTTCTAAGTGCTGAGTTAGAAGGGGACACTGTTCTTATTTCAACTACTCCCAGTGTGATGGTAAAGTAGGAGAAAAAGTGCAAGCAACTAATGGTGGGCAACTGGCAGTTGGATTCAAGGGCAAAAGTTTAGGACTGATTTTTTCTTGCTAATCAGTATTTTACTTGTGTTTTCAACTCACCCTCAGTAACTTGAAAGCAGTATAGTTCACATGTTGATCAGCCATTCACCATGAACTTAGGCTTTCGAGTTGAGAAGATTAGGTTTGTCTGCACCCCCACGATCAGGTTGCTTTGTGAATTTGTTCATTTCACACTATGATGATTCCATGTCTGTATACTTTAGCATTACTAATATTGGTTATGTTCTGTTTTGATGTTACTTTTTGCAAAGTATGAAGCCCTATTTTTAGGTGCTCCTCAAGAATTTACCTGTATTTTCAGTACTTTTATTACATTGCACATAAAGTTTTGCTGTTGAAAGGGATTCAATGGTGACATTGTTCAGAAATTAATATCTTTAATATTTACCATCTGTATTAGGTGCTGTAGTTATATAGAGGCATAAAAGCAGAAATTACAAATTTTCTTGACAATGATTTGTCAAGTCTGAGTTATTTCAAGTGGCATTTGCTGGAGTCTGTTAAACATGTAACCACTTTATGTGATTTTTTTTCTGTTTAAAAAAAACACAGTTCTATTCATCTTACTGGCTTTGTAATCTGTCATTCTCTTCAATAGTCTGACTCCTGGCAATATTGAGACAATTAGAAATTAATAGTAGCAATTGCGAACAAAAGGTTCCTTTCACAGACAGGAGATGGGGAGAGAGAAGGCGTTAATTGGTGATTTCGATGGGAGGGTATATAATAGCTAGGGGGAGGAATGGGATTTGATAAACATGAGTGCTTTCTCCCCAATACCTACCATATTGGAAAGCTGTTGCAGGAAGCAGCTCTCAAATATCAACTCCATGTCCACCAGCTGTTCAAACAACTATGCTGTTTATATTGCAGAGCTGAATAGACCTTTGGCACTTTCATATTGTCATCAGAACCTCATGGAAGTCTCAAACCAGCACAACCTTCATGTGCTGCTCTCTTCTGTTTACCTCACTTCCTGCTGCTACTCCAATCATGCGACATTAGAATCAAGTCAATGATTTCCATAGTCAAGAAGAGGGAATCAAGCTCCATTAATTTAATTGAAGTGGATGCACATGGTTTTCACAATAGCAAAAGTACTGATGACATTGGCTTTTTGGAGTTAATATTCAGTATCATTTGTCTGCCATTGATAGGACTTATAGGTTGGCACCAAGATCAGTCCCGAGGGTAAGGTGAATCAGAGTATTAGTCCTGGGCCCCACTATTGGGCTACCTGGCACCGGCTCCACGAGCAACTGGAGAGAACCAGAAAAAAGCTGGAGAGCCATCTTGGGTGTAAGGAGTGAGGGGTGTAGACTGAAGAGAGGTCTTGCACAGTTTGATTGGCACAATATCCCAGAGACAGCTTTTTTTGCATCCCCTGATAAATACACCAAAGGATGCAACCTGTTCCAGAAGAAACCCTTCCCTCATCACACCCAATCTCCACAGGAAAGGATAGCACAAAAAGGGTGGTGCCAGATAAAATGTGAGGCAAAATAAGCCTCTGAGTTTTCTTTGTCATAGAAGAGGGCATGCCCAGGCTAACTTCTCACAGCTACAGGAGTAAAATTGTAGGAGTTATCAGGTCGCATGCATCCCATGCAGAAAATGGTAGTCAGTCGCAGACCAGACCAGGGTGAGGCAAGCAATAGTGAGAAATATTACGAACTGATAATCTCTACTGCTTGGAAAAGGAATGGCCTTTTCTGCATGTAGCAAGTGCCAAGGTGCTGGTAAAAGGAATGAAGGAGGGTACATGCCATCCCCTTTCCCAGCACATCTGGAATATGACCTGTGTAAAAACAACGACTGCAGATGCTGGAAACCAGATTCTGGATTAGTGGTGCTGGAAGAGCACAGCAGTTCAGGCTGCATCCGAGAAGCAGTAAAATCGATGTTTCGGGCAAAGGTCCTTCATCAGTATTACAGGCAGAGAGCCTGAAGGGTGGAGAGATAAGTGAGAGGAGGGTGGGGGTGGGGAGAAAGTAGCATAGAGTACAATAGGTGAATGGGGGAGGGGATGAAGGTGATAGGTCGGTGGGGGGGGGGGGGGAGAAGAGGGTGGAGTGGATAGGTGGAAAAGAAGATAGGCAAGTAGGACAAGTCATGGGGATGGTGCTGGAAGATTGGAACTGGGGTGAGGTGGGGGAAGGGGTAATGAAGAAACTGTTGAAGTCCAAATTGATGCCCTGGGGTGAAAGTGTTCTGAGGCGGAAGATGAGGCGATCTCTGTCAAGACATGTTATTATGGGTGTTATCCCCACTTTGCCTGGCCATAGGATTGACCTGCTCCTCAGCAATGCCCTCATGGGGTGCAAGATAATTACATTACTTGTGCTATATGAGAAACCTGTTGTAGTCAGGGAGAACAAATAGCTCAAGAGAGTATGCCAGGGATTTTCCCGAAATATGTGGTCACATAGTCAATGGCCAGACAAAAACAACCAGTGGAGCTTCAGAAGGTGCTGAAGGATGAAGACCTGGCACTCTGGTTATCTGTAATCTTTCTCAGAAGTCTATTAGGCTACAAAGAGCTAATGAAGTAGAATTTCCTTGTTAGCAACCCAACAAGGTGACCCATTGTTTAAAACATCAACTTAGACTGCTCACACTGAAGCTGAGGCACAAGCAGTCCCTGAATACAGCCATATTAAAAATGATAACTGATGAGGAGATGGAGGCCTTCTCGCAGACCTGTAAATGAGGAGTGGACAGAGATTCTCCCAGGTATTGAGGTATCTTAGAGAAATATTATGGCTAGCTCACAAAACGTCAGTATTTGCAAAATATAAGCCAGCATTTTAACAGGCCGTGGCTGCACAAGGATTGAGTAAGTCTTTGCAGAACCTGCCATACCTGCAAAGCTATGGGAAAGTCCTAAGCTGCAATAAGACCTGTTCCCATGATACATGTGCTGGTTTGGGGGAACTATTCAGCCAGGTGTTAGTAGATTGTGTGGGTCCCTGTGAGAGGGCTGTCACTACATTCTTACCATCTTGGACATGACCAACAATTTCTCAAAGGCAGTACCCCTGAGATTCAGCATGATCTGTCCACTGAGATGCAGTCAGACCAGGACTCAAATTATATGTCCAAAATGTTCCAGTAAGGCATGAATATATCGGGTTCTAGTTAGCAGAAGTCTTCAGCATACCACTGTAATCATAGGGAGCCCTTAAACTGAAACAGTAGAACCTAAAAAGATGGTAAGGCCATGCTGCCATGACGGGGAGGAAAGGCTGGAAATTTTCCAGTGTGCCACCAAGAATTCACCCAATGAAATCATTGGTTTTACTCCACTTAAATTAGTTTACAGTCACCAAGTGTAAGTGTCTCTGAAACTAATCTCAAGGTGATTGTAGAAAAGTAGGAGTGGAACTCTCATGGAACAAATGTCATATCCCTGCCTTCTGAGCCAGTAGAGCTGATTCAAGTCCCATCTGACACTCAGAGGTGGTGTCATAACGTGTCTAAACCGGTTGATTAAAAATGATCCAGAACAGCAGAAAGAAATCTCCATGTAAAGGCAAAGTTTTGTGAGTGAGTCAAGAAAATAATTGAAAATCTCCCAAGTATGAGACAAAAGGCAGACAGGCATGCCATGGCCCAAATGTTTCAGCCAGGATTCGGCAGGTTAGTTTTCCTACCAACAACAGGTGAACTGATTAAGGCCCAGTTCAATGGTCTATCACCAATAAGTGTAGGGAAGGGAATTATCCGATTGAGACCTCAGATCATGGTAAAAAGCAAAAGCTCGGTCTTGACAACATGGAAAATACATTCAACTGACCCAGTGGTCAATTTCACTAACAGTGAATTCACTAAGGCTGAAATTACCTCTCTAGGACACTAACTAGGTCAAGGCGAAGTATTGCCCAGGCCTGCAAAGGTAGAAGCAGTAGCGTGATGCCCACACTCTCACAACAAAATAGGAAATTATGACAATCTTGAGAATATTTGGATTCTACTGAACACTGACGCAAGCTTCAGCACCGTAGCCATGCTGCAGCCTTACTACAAAAAAAAGTAGTACAAATTAAGAAATGCCAACTTGTTGTGAATAACCAAACCCCAGTTTAATAATGAGCCTATATTTGTAGCTCCAAACTTTGGTCAAGCACTTAAAGAAGCTATTGATGTCAGTGACATTGGAGTAGGGTTGTTATCTCTTTGAGGAAGACCAATTGAGAATAGAGTCCAACTGCATGCTTTTTCAAAAACTAAGTAACCATCAGAAGTTCACAGTATGGAAGCAAAGTTCTACTTTATTGTTAGCTCTCAAATGCCTTGATGCATATGTCCAAAAGTAATACAGAGAGACTACATTCTATACTGATGACAACCTATTAAATTTTCTGGAGAAGTTTAAGATCCAAAATTCCAAATTAATATGTTGGAGCTTGTTCCTTAAATAAACCATTTGAAAGTCACTCACATTTCCAGGATTGAAGACACCCTTTGCAGAACTCAGAGAGAGCCAGTTAGAGTTGCAAAATAATTTTGACCAGAGGCTGAGAATGAAAATGGCCTATATATTTAATTATTTTTCACCTTTGTCACTGAATGAGAATGAATCTCACTCATTCATTTTGCTGGTCAAGTGTCAATGTGAAGAATCCGAACCATAAAATCGATCTTTTTTAACTGTTTTAACTCTTTTCTAAAAGAGGATGACGATAGCGAAATAAACAGGTTGTTTGCTTAAATTTGGCAACCCATGGGATTATGCACCTTCAACATTTCAGGAAATGTTCAGAGAGAGAGAGAGAGGTAACAGGCAGAGATAATACGGGAGTTGGATATCTATCCCTCTCTCAGCAGAAAATCACTTGTGCTTTGCCCTTCCAGCAACATTAAAAACAAGTTTAATAACTAACTGCAATCTTGGTCAGTATGTGCCAATAGGGGAAGTTGTACTAGTCAAAGTAAATGTGTTAGTGAGCAGATGTTCATGTATACAACCATGTGCTCAAAGGCTAATGTACTAATGAAAGACACAGTTGGAAGAGCCACCCACTAGACACCCCTGCTTTGCAGTTAAAATGGTAGATTACTTCTTTCTCTTTGAGTATTGGTAGTCAGTGTCTCAGTAAGCCAGTCAGAAGGAAACAAGACAAGAAAGACTCCCTTGCTCTTCGTGCTGGTACAGCTGTACAGTGCATTGGTAAGAACTCACCTGACATGCTGTGCACAGTTTGTTGCTCTTGAAGAGAAGAGTCTCCTTGCATTGGAGACTGTTTAAAGGAAGGTTCATCAATTTACTTCCAAAATGATGGAATAATCTTATGAGGATTGGTTGAGCAGATTGAACCTATGTTCAATAATATTTAGAGTATGAATAATGATTTTATTAAAGGAGACAATATACTATAGGAGATTACCACTATGTAAATAAGAGAATATTTCTCTATATGGGGGAATCTAGAACTAGAGAGAATTAATTCACAATAAAGGATCTTCCATTTAAGATTCAGATGAGGAGCTATGGTCATTGATCTTTGAAATTCTATATCTATTTTAGCTTTGAGTGGAGGTTGGATTATTGAATATATTCGAGGCTGCGATTAGCATATTTTGATCTTAGTCAAGTCAAATGTAATGGAGCAGGAAAAAATAGTTACGGCTCACAAATCAGATCCACAGTGATCTTATTGAATGGCAAAGCAAATTGAGAGGCCAATTCACCTATTCCTGTTGTTATTTCTTATGTTCTGATGACGAAGTGTCACAACAGTGGCTACTCGATAATAGTTAGAAGTAGGAAACTTGACTGACTTCTCCCTTCCTGGCCAGAGTTGAAGAAATGTAATATTCTCGCCATTAAGAGAAAGAAACTAAGCTCAGATCAAAGGTCAACTTGAAATCATCCTGGTTATAATATAAGGCAGTAAACTAAAGATTTGGGGATCTCCTTCCTGCTTTAAGTTATTTGAGACCGAATTGTACATTTCTTAGGTGACACCTTAACCTAACATGCATTGGCTTTGAGTATTTTTTTCTGACTTATTCTGAATAATAAGCATTAGAAAGTCACAGAGTCATACAGCATGGAAACAGACTCTTCAGTCCCACCATTCCACGCCAACCTTGTTCCAAAACTGAACTAGTCCTATCTGCTTGTGCTTGGCCCATGTCTCTCACTCATTGACATTTTTTTTTCAAGCTCTGCCAATTGTTCAATGGGATTGCAATTAAAAGTGCTATCAGGTGAAAATGGCTTGTCAGTTTTCCATGTCCCTGTCACCCATCTGCTGGCAATGTCACAGTTTTGGAATCAATTCCCTGTTCGATGGAAAGTTTACATTACACACACAGACCTCACAATCATCTAAAAATTCAAATTGTATGTCATTTAATCTGTATGTAACAATTTACCAAGTTGTCCAATTCACATAAAGAATTTACCAAAATGTTCGATCTTTCAGAGAGGCCAGTAACCCTATAAACATTTTCCTGATCAGGTATTTTCGCAAGAGTTGTACATTCCTAACTAGATAGAGGGACTGTCCCATTGTACCTCATGACTCCTTGTTCTGCTATAAACAAATTTCCACCGGTGATATCAATACTACGGAGTGAGAAAGTTACCAAGCCTTCCCTCTTTTTACTACAGGAGCAATACAGAATAGACAATGCCACCCGGCAGCAATCTAGAGCAATCTTACAAAACCCCTTGCATGTGAAGGGGCTGGGTAGTTAGTGTGGGCTAGTCAGAAAACGTTAAGAGGTTGTGAAGGATGTCTGCTTACGAGAACCCTGGCTCTATTTGCGTGGCAACAGACAAGGCCTAGTGTAGTGCCCAATCTTCCCGCTGTTAAAACAAGCATTATTAGAAGGGGATCCTGTTTGTGAAGTGTAAGGGTCAGTAAGAAATACTGTATACTTTGTAGGACAGACAGTGGGTCGAGATTAAAGTGTGATCTTGAGGCACAGTATGTTGCATCCATCTATAAGGTTAATGGCCAGACCATAGGAAATTGATCAACTGACCTTATCAGTTTAAGAACATAAGACTTAATAATTTCAGAAATAGCGGCATGAATAAATCACTTGCTTGTCTCATTTAAGATATTGATATAAATTATAAATAGTTGAGGGTCAAATACTGATCTTTGCAGTATCCAGCTGGTTACAATTTACCAATTCAAAAATGAACGCTTTATTCGTACTCTCTGTTAACCTATCCTTAATCTGCGCTTTTTTTTTACTCATGTAAACGCATTACTGGAGAGTTAGCAAATAGGATTTGCATCAGAAACTTATGGGTCTACAAAATGGTAACATTGCTAATGAATTTTGAGGTCTATGCTTTTTTTTAATGAAAGGTCAACTAAGCATAAGAAGAGTCAACAATCTGCTAATCATATTTTTGGAAAAGGTCTGGTTGGCTAAATATTCAAGTTGGATGAGACGTTTTACAAAGGAATACATTTATCTATTTTATTCATCTCTCAATTAAATAAATCGCTTTTTGGAGACTAGTTTTTCTTTCTTTGGGCGTACTATTTTTCTCATTGCCCAAAGTCATTTATGCAACAAATGTTTGTACTGCAGAATGGTTTGAAGCACCATAATGTAGTTGAGGAACAATGTAAATGCAATTCAAATTTCACAAAAAATACAAGAAATTCACAAAATTTGGGATCTCCATAATTCAATGCTTTGAGGTCCTTTTTGTTTTAAAACTTGTTGCAGTGCAGTGATAAGGAATCTTTGAAGCGATTTTAATTAGTGTTATGTTGATTATATTTTGCAGCTTTATGCAACTGTTTCTAAACCTTTCTGCTGTCATTTTATCACACGGAGTACTCTTTGGCCAGCCATGCTACTACTTTTTGTCATAGAGTCATAGAATCATAGAGATGTACAGCATGGAAACATACCCTTCAGTGCAACCTGTCCATGGCGAACAGATATCCCAACTCAATCTAGTCCCACCTGCCAGCACCCGGCCCATATCCCTTCCATTCAGGAAGACTTTGAGGACATCTATAAACATTTTCCATTGTTCTCCTTGGAGTCTCCAGCCATAATTGAATACCTCAGGAAACAGGTATTAGGCAACACAACAGTATGTTCTGTCCATCAAAGCCGATTTCAGTGAACAATACCACAAAATGAGGTATTCTGGCTCAGGGGAAACAATAGTAGTAATAATAATGTGGTCACATGCTTGGATTTTACAAGCCTGTAATTTTCAGGAATGAATTGTGCAGCTTGAGATCTTAGAAAGAACGAGCTAGCTAAATAGACTGCAAAATGTGTCTTAATTATGTCGGAAGAAAGAACAAGCACATTTGAAAATATGCAACAGTCTGAACACTCACGTGTTTGGTTAAAGATTAATTTCCCTGTAAACAATAATATAAACTTATTTTTTTCGCAAGGCATGAGTTAGGTGAGACTAGTAGAGTACATTTGTATGCTGAATAGTTTCATAAAACAGCAAACCATTTTATGCAATTTAAATGTAGGATTTCAATATATATTTGGATGCATTCCTGGAGATTTTATCACATTTTATTCCATTGCACTCTTTTCCCACCTATATTTGAATCAAATAATACATGAAACAAAAAGGGGGAGGCAATTTTATAAGTGTCTATAGTTTTTCCTCTTCATTCTCTGACAGCAGTGCCCAGGAAATGAATCTATAAATTCCTGTAGACACCACGACAACCCTTGAGAATTAATAACCTTAATTGTACCTGATTTCATAAGAGGAATTTTCCATTTTAAGTGCTAAAGCAGCAGGCTGTCAGAGACTGAATGTATCATTTACCAAAAACTGGGGCCGATTCAGGTTTTTCAAGATCAGACCCATACCCATAACGATTTCCACAGTGAAATGGAGGCTGCTCAGTTGGTGGAAATCCACTGACAAGAGCAAGCAGTTTTGGAGTTTTTAATACCTGTTATTTAAATATGTTATGATTATATTTTGATGATCATAAAAGGACAAATGGCTAAAACAAGGACCAAGTCAGCCCATTTTCTGAAATAATCTTAAATATTGTTTAATCTGAAATGCAAAAATCCCATGCCATTTTCTTTGCCTTCCTTAGAACGATCTTCTGTGGAAAAATCTGCATGCAACGTAAGTGATTACTGTCTCAAACTAAAAGGCCATCTGAAATCAGGTAATAATAACGTTAATGGTTTCATGATGTTAACCAGCACTAGCTAATGGTACACTGAATCAGTTGATTAGGTAAAGTATTCAAGCCACGAATAATTTTATCTTGCCCCAACTGAAGTTAAATCAGCTTTTTCTAGCTTTACATATTAAACATTGTAGTGATAGTAACAAGATCAGCCAGGTGGACATCATGAGTTCCCTGGTTGATGCAGTTAATCTGGGCCAATCAGAGAATCCTGGCTGACAGAGAGAAACAGGATTGTGATCACACAGCATTGCCATTTGATGTGAAGGGCACTGCTTGTCACTGGCCACCCTATCTTCCTATCTTCCTATCTTCCAGGTGGTGGAAATTGAATAAAGATTCGTGCACTTTGTGTCTCTCACTGTGTCTCACACCTGCACGCACACACCATGGGTGCTGGGGAAAAATAAGCACTAGCGCAGTTAGGCGGTAGTGTGGGGGTTAATTTAAAAAAAAACAAATGAACCGGAGCGTTCACAAAAAAAAGTAAAAAAAAACAGGATTGTCAACTGGAAGGGGCATGGGGTGGACCGAGAACCGGAAGGTGGATAGGGGTGGGCTACCTTAGAGTGGTCGGAAGGTGGAAGGGGTGGGGGCTTGCTGGGTCTGTATTGTCTGCACTTTATGTAACAGTATTGTCTAATGTACAAATGTCATTGTTGATGTCTCTTTATATTTTTATATGTGAAACTGGGATTTGAGGTTTGTCCTCCTGTCCCTGTAAACTGTTTGAACAGTAGGGTTTGGGGCCTGGCTTTGCTGCTCTCTCCCTTGTAAAATTGCTGTCTCTTGTATGCAGCTGTAAATGTAACTGTTTGTTGTAAACTGTTTTTGCAATTAGTTTAATAAAATAAAAAAAAAGAAACAGGATAGTCAGGGGTTCTGTTTACTCTAGGAGCCAGCTCCAAGTTAGCTGGGCCAAGGTCATGTATTGTGCACATGTAAATAAATGGTTACTTGGTGATGGGATACTGGCCATCATGGATTTATTTCAGACCTAATATTGGGATAACATTAAAGTTTTTTTCCCTTGTGAATGGAGTTTATTGATTACTCTGTCAAGCAGCTAATACCACTCTGCTTACTGCCTGCTTCCTCTTTATAGAGGTTTTTTTTTAGATCAGCCGATCTGGATATGTTCTGACACATCTTTGTGACAGATGGGACCTGAACCCAGACATATGAACACTACCATTGCACCATAAGAGCCTTAAGTAGTTCCTAAACCAGGATTTGAACCCCAGACCTGGATAGTACAATTCCATTGCTGTACCAACAGAACTAATCCAACTCAACAAGTTGAGTCACAGTTCCACCAACTGTTTTACTGGGATTTGATCCCATTCATCAGAGCATTAGCTTGGCTTCTCTATTGCTAGTCTAGTGATAGTACAATTGTACCACCATAGTACAAGTGCTTGCCCTTTATATTGACTCAGTTGCTTCATCAATCAATTATCCCCAGTTCGCAGCATTCAATCTTGTTACTGTGATGGTTCATAGTATTTATTTATAGCTATTTATTGTCAGTTGCATTTATGAAAATATAGTGAGATGTTTATAAGTCTCAGTGCCATTTTAATTACAGAAGTTATGAAAAGAAATACTTGAGGCAAAGTTAGGATAAGGTTCATATTTTGTTCCTGCCACAGCCCCTTGGTCTCTGGCATGGCATTGTGAAGTCACTGCTGAAGCTGCTCCTGAGGCCAACAAAGCACGGATTTCCGGACTGGACCCACCACTGAAGCCAACACTAAAGTCATGGATATGCTGCCATAGCAAGAAGAAACAGACTGGACCTACCATGTGACCAATGTTTAATTCGTCACTCAAGCAATCACCACTTCAGCCATCTCCCAAAGCCACCCTCTTCTCTTCAAACAAAACCTTTCAAAGACTTGCTAACAATCCTTAAAGAGAAACTGATTAGAAGTAAACAGTTTATAAAATTTTTGTACCTTCAATAATATAATCTTCCACAACACCCCCTGCCCCTCCCATTATTAAATGAAGCAAAAAGCATTATAACATGTTTAAAAGCAACATGAAGAAAAATCCTTAGTAGTTATATGAATTCTTCTTGTGATCAGATATCTCTTTTACACAATCTCTCAATAACTTTCTAGAACAAGCACATTGTTTTAAGAAACAGTGTAACAATTGATGACTAAGTATCCTTGAGGGAATATGGGAAAATCTTTCCAGAAAAGAAAATAAATCCGATATTTAGTCAGAGAAAAGTTGACTGCAGGCCCCTATGGTGTGACTGGAAAAATGTCTATGCTGCTATGTGTTTGTGACTGGTAGATTAAACATTGTACTCGAACCATTTTCATTTCCAAAGTATCTAGGATGAGCAAAAGCTTTTAATAACATCAGTTCAAAAAACACCAGCACCACATTTAGAAGCAAGTACAATTTATCTCTTAGAAAAACTTTAGAGAAGCTCAGGATCAAGTTCTTCAGAAACGGTTTGGTTTGTGAAATTTCCAAATCAATAGAGTCTGATTGTAAATTTATAGGTAATTTGAACTGTGAAAGTTTACACTCTTCAATTTGTCACAAAGCACATGTTGGCAAATTTGGAAACTTATTAAATTGGCTCCACCATCCAAGCAATGAAACTGATTAGATGACTTACAGTGTGGAAACGGGCCCTTCAACAAGTCCACACCAACCCTCCAAGGAACAACTCACCCAGATCCATTCCCCTACATCTAACACTACGGCAATTTAGCATGGCTAATTCATCTAACCTGTACATTTTTGGAATGTGGGAAGAAAGCGGAGCACCCGGAGGAAACCCACACAGACACGGGGAGAATGTGCAAGCTCCACACAGATAGACGCCTGAGGTGGGAATTGAACCCCTTTCTCTGGCACTGTGAGGCAGCAGTGCTAACCACTGTGTCAGCATGCCACCCACAGAACTGGGAACTGAGGCAGGAAAGGAATTTTTCTGGACTTGAGCCCCTGTAACTGATTGTGCCAGTGTTGAAACTTTGTGTCGCTGACCGTTTTAGATGTTGCTAACTTGGTTCTATATTTAGATTGATTTTTTTTATATTTCTTCAGTTGCATAATAAAATTCGGTCTGCTATTTAAGGATATATGTTGCCTCATATGAATATATCATCATGTTAGTCAACTTAAATGAAGCAATCACTAAAGCAGGTTTCATTTTGGAATCTGATTAGTCCAGTGGTACCATGAAGCAGGATCAAAATAGGGTTAATCATTAAACTCTGTAAGTGACATCTGTTGTCAGGTGTTCATTGACTCAAAATGAACAATTTCTTTTCAGATTGCACTTGTATAACATTTCTTTCAGTATATTAGACAAGTAAAGCTCTATACCTATTGCTTCAATTGGTGTCAGGGTTTCAGTACCTAAGGCATTAATTTCATTTTCTTGGCTTCCCAGGTAAACGTACAAGACTTATTATTCTTTTCCACCAGAACATGACATGGCCTGTCATTATTAGAAGTTTTAACATTTACATAAATGATTTGGATGCGAGCATAAGAGGTACAGTTAGTAAGTTTGCAGATGACACCAAAATTTGAGGTATAGTGGACATCAAAGAGGGTAACCTCAGATTACAACAGGATCTGGTCCAGATGGGCCAATGGGCTGAGAAGTGGCAGATGGAGTTCAATTCAGATAAATGCGAGGTGCTGCATTTTGGGAAAGCAAATCTTAGCAAGACTTATATACTTAACGATAAGATCCTAGGGAGTGTTGCTGAACAAAGAGACCTTGGAGTTCAGGCTCATAGCTCCTTGAAAGTGGAGTCGCAGGTAGATAGGATAGTGAAGAAGGCATTTGGTATACTTTCCTTTATTGGTCAGAGTATTGAGTACAGGAGTTGGAAGGTCATGTTGCGGCTGTACAGGACATTGGTTAGGCCTCTGTTGGAATATTGCATGCAATTCTGGTCTCCTTCCTATCGGAAAGATGTTGTGAAACTTGAAAGGGTTCAGAAAGGATTTACAAGGATGTTGCCAGGGTTGGAGGATCTGAGCTACAAGGAGAGGCTGAACAGGCTGGGGCTGTTTTCCCTGGAGCATCGGAGGCTGAGGGGTGACCTTATAGAGGTTTACAAAATTATGAGGGGCATAGATAGGATAAATAGGCAAAGTCTTTTCCCCAGGGTTAGGGAGTCCAGAACTAGAGTGCATAGGTTTAGGGTGAGAGGGGAAAGATATAAAAGAGACCTAAGGGGTAACTTTTTCACGCAGAAGATGGTACATGTATGGAATGAGCTGCCAGAGGATGTGGTGGAGGCTGGTACAATTGCAGCATTTAAGAGGCATTTAGATGGGTATATGAATAGGAAGGGTTTGGAGAGATATGGGCTGGGTGCTGGCAGGTGGGACTAGATTGGGTTGGTGTATCTGGTCGGCATGGACGGGTTGGACCGAAGGGTCTGTTTCCATACTGTATATCTCTATGACTCTAAGTTTAGTATGTGCATCATTACTAAAAAGGACTGTCTTTGTATGTCTGGTCATTCAAAGGAACAAACTGAATTCTTCTGAATTTAATTTCTTCGACATTTCATTTGCTCTTAAATCTTCCTTAACAGTAGTATGTTTCTTCATAGCACTCTAATACATCACAATGAAAATCAGGTTGTATATGAATGTCTAATCATTCTTCTTAAGCAAATTGTTTTCTTTTGTTGTATACAAAATAATTTTTCTTTGAGTGTTATGAAGGTGTACAAGTGCACTGTACCTTTAAGGGAGTGAAGGGCTTGGCAAGCACACAGAATACTGGAGACTGTACAATGTAACAGTTGGTTCAGAATAGATAGCACTGGCTGAGTTGCTATGAGATAAAAACAAATTCAAATTCAGTAATCAGTTTAAACTATACCCTGAAAATATCAAATTCCAATCAAGTTGGAATTGAGTATATCAACAATCTTAAAAGCCAATGCACAATCTGATGCTTTGGGGTATAAAACCGGGGAAATTTGAATAGTTGAGAGGAGAACTGCCAAGCTGCCAGCATGCAAAGACTGCTTTTTTAAAAACCCTCTTAAAGGTACCTTAATCGATCAGTGTCCTATAAAGCAGAATCCCCAAGAAGCAGAAAAGAAGACAGGAATACAGAGAAGAACCGAAAGCTGCCTGTTTTAGATAAGAAGTTTTGTTCTGTAAATCTTAATTGGGAGTTTTATCAGACTAGTATTACAGAAGGGAAGGTAAAAAGAAGGTTAGAGGAAGGAGTTGTAAATAGTTGTTAGTTAATAATTCTCTGTTATACTTTAAGAAATAAAGTTGTTACTTTTGACTTTAACCAGTTTTTGACCTGTCAAACTTTCACAGTTTACTTCACGGGATAAATCTTTTCTGTGCTGCTGGGTTAAATTGAGCAGGAGGGTTTACCCTGTGACGTAACAGTTTGGGGGCTCATTGTTGGAATCTGAACTGCTTTAGACAGATTTGAATAGATTTGGGAGGTATGTCATCCCAGCAGATTTAAACACTTGCAGGTCATTTTCCTAGATCTTTAAATAAAACATAGGTGAGAAAATTTGTTTACTTTTGGTGACTTGTGGTTGATTAAATTAAAAGTGAGAGAAATGGTGCTTAAGATTGCAAAAGAGGTTCTGGGATTGAAGATGATTCTCAAATTTTCCAAGAATGTTTAGAAGGAAACGGCAACACGCGTAGAATTAACAAATAAGTTCGATTTGGATTTAACTAAGGACAAATGTAAAGCTGAAATTGTCAGGGAATTAAGCAAACTCTTAGTTGTATCAGAGAAACAGACAAGTGCTGTAGAGTTTGAATAACATGAATTGCAATTGAGGAAAAAGGAGTTAGGAGATAAACAAAGGGAGAGAGAGAGAGAGAGAGAGAAGAGAAAGAAGAAAGATAAAAAAAACTAAGAGAAGGGATAGAGAAGAAATAGGGAGAGATGAAAGAGAGAGAGAGGAGAGAGCGAGGTAAGACAGAGAGATAGAAAGTTCTTGGCTGAGCAAAGAGAGAGAGAGAAGAAAGGGAGAGACAAAAAAGAAAGAGAATTTGAACTTGAGAAGTTGCAATGTAGTCAGCAAAGTTCAGTTAATAGGATGGACTTTAAATGAGAAGTTAGTGATATACATAAATATTTCTGATGAAGGGCTTTTGCTTGAAACATTAATTTTCCTGCTCCTTGGATGCTGCTTGACCTGCTGTGCTTTTCCAGCACCACTCTAACCTAGACTCTGATCTCCAGCATCTGCAGTCTTTACTTTTGCCGATACATATAAATATGTCAAAACTCTGCCACATTTTGATGAGAAAGATGTTGAAGCCTTCTTTATTTCATGTGAAACATTGGCTAGGCAGATGGAGCGGTCCAAAGATTTATGGGTAATGCTAGTTCAGATTAAACCGGTAGACAGAGCTAGTAAGGTATTTGCTGCACTGTCAAATGAAGTGTTAAGAGATTATGAAGAGGTTAAACAGGCTATTTTAACTGCTTATGAATTGGTACCAGAAACACATGATCAGCGGTTCAGAAAGACAAAGAAGGAACCAGTTCAGACTTATGTTGAGTTTGAAATAATTAAACATGGTTATTTTGATCGATGGCTGTGTGCTTTGAAAATAGATAAGACCTTTGAGGCTCTAAGAGAGTTTATTGTGCTGGAGAAGTTTAAAAACTCACTCCCTGAGATGGTAAGAATTCATGTGGAAGAACAGAAAGTTCAGGAAGTGAGAAGGGTAGCAGAATTAGCTGATGAGTATATGTTGAGTACATGAAGACAAACTTCCAGCCAGAATTTCATCCTGTAAAGGATAGAATTTGGGAGAAGGGGAGACCCTACACTCCAAAACCAAGAGTAGAAAGCACTGGTTAGAATTTACCAGGAACAAAAAAGAAGCCCAAGAGGGTGGACAGGAAGTGAAAAGCCTCAGGTGGTTCCACTGTGTTAAAGTGGGATATGTGAATTCACAGTGCTGGCCATTAAAAAAAAGGGCTGTGGGAAAAGATGTGGTAAAAGAAGTTAAGCCAGTGGCATTATTGAAGATAGTAGAAGAGACCCTAAGAAGAGCTGAGGACCTGCAGAAGAGTACACAGCCTAGGCATGGGCTGGGTATGGAGTTAGTAAAAAGTGAGGTCTGCAGATGCTGGAGATCAGAGCTGAAAATGTGTTGCTGGTTAAAGCACAGCAGGTTAGGCAGCATCCAAGGAACAGGAAATTCGACGTTTCGGGCCAGAGCCCTTCATCAGGAATTCCAGTGTCAGTTCTAGGAATTCAGTTTGTTTTTGGGAATGATTTGGCAGGATTCAAGTTGGGAGTGAAACCCCTTGTTGTGGAGAAGCCCAAGAAAGATCAAGAAACTGAGGAGTTAAAACAGAAATATCCTGGTATTTTCACAGACTGTGTGGTAGCCAGATCCCACTATCATAAATCACAGCCCAAAGCAAAAAGTAAAGAAGAAGATGAAGGAGTTGAGGTTCAGTTAGCAGATACCCTGTTTAATGTAATGGTGCAGGAAAAACCTGAACAGGCAGAGGGTCAACAGAAGTGTTTAGCCCTGAAAGGCTAAGAGACTTGCAAAAGCAAGACAAGGTGATAAAAGATATATATGTGGATGTGTACTCTGAGACGGAGGCAGAGCACATTCCAGAGGGCTATTATCTGAAAGATAGAATTCTGAGGCAGAAATGGAGACCATGGAGGTTAGTGCAGAGGACAAATGGGCTCGAGTGTACCAGATTGTGTTGCCAGTAGCATACAGACAGAAGGTATTACGGGTAGCACATGAACTACCTGTAGGAGGTCACCTAGGGGTAAGAAGACTCAGGCTGAAGTAAAGAAACATTTTTATTGGCTTGGAGTGCACAAGGATGTGGTTAGCTTTTGCCGTACATGTCATACATGCCAAATGGTATGTAAGCCACATGCAGTAATAAAACCAGCACCTTTGTTGCCAATTCCCACATTTGAAGAATCTTTCACATGGGTTATAATTGATTGTGCAGATCCCCTCCTGAGAACTAAAAGTGGAAACCAGTACTTGTTCACCATGATGGATGTGTTTACCAGATTTCCAGAGGCAATTCCATTTTGGAATATCAAGGCAAAAAAGGTGGAAGAGGAGTTAATAGCTTTCTTCACACAGTCTGGGCTACCCAGAGAGATTCGATCAGACCAAGGGTCAAATTTTACTGCTGACTGTTTAAGGAGGTTATGGATAGCGTAGGTATCCAGCACTTTACATCCAGTGAGTATCATCCTGAATCCCAGGGAGCTTTAGAAAAGGGGCATCAGACCTTGAAGACCATGTTGAGAGCATACTGTCAGGACTACCCAAAAGATTGGGATAAAGGTATCCCATTCGTATTGTTTGTCATTACAGATGCCCCAAGCAAATCCATTCAGTTCACTCCCTTCTTGTTAATATTCGGTCATGAAGTGAGAGGCCCTTTGAAATTAATCAAAGAAAAATTAACAGGAGCAAAGTCAGGGATCTCTTACTTAAATTATGCATCGGAAATGATGAAGAGATTAAACTGAGTAGGTGAGTTAGCTAAACAACATCTAAAGAGGGCACAGTATAGAATGAAGCAGGTGGCAGATAAAGACTCTGAGACTCGGACATTTTCCCGAGGGAATGATGTGTTAGGACTGTTACCAGTGATAGGAGATCCCTTCAAAGTCAGGTTTAGTGGTTGCTATCAAATTGTGAAAAAAAAATTAGTCAGATGAACTGCTTAGTAAAGGTGCCTGATAGAAGGAAAGGTATTGGGTATGTCATGTGAACATGTATTTTACTGGAGAGAAAGAACAGGAGAAACAGGTGTTAGTTATTGCCCCGCAGAGTAAGGAATCAAATCCAGATGATATAATTTTGTTGTGCCTCTAAGTAGATTTAAAAAATGAAGAAGACCTTGAAGAGGGGGTTAGGTTAGTAAGATATCTGTCTCAGGAGCAGTTGAAAGATTTGTTACTGCAGTATAAGGATATATGTACGAATCAGATGGGGAGGACTAATGCTATCGTACATGAAGCAGATGTAGGAAATACTGCTCCGATAAAATAACACCCCTATCGGCTTAGTCATTTCAAAGCCAGACAGGTCCAGAAGGAGGTGGAGACCATGCTTGATAAAGACATCATTGAACCAAGCCAGAGTGAATGGAGTTGGCCAATCATCTTAGTTGCCAAACCAGATGGGACTCAAAGATTCTGCACGGATTATCAGAAGGTCAATGCCATTACAAAATTGGACTTATTACCCAGTTCCTAGATTGGAGGACTGTATCAAGAAAGTCGGACACACCAGTTACATCACCAAGTTGGACTTAAAGCGTGGTTACTGGCAGGTACCTTTATCAGAATCGGCAAAAGAAATTTCTGCCTTTGTAACTCAAAATGGGTTATATCAGTTTAAAGTGATGCCCTTTGGAATAAAGAACACATCTGTCACATTCTGAAGACTCATCAACAGAGTTGTGGCTGGGTTAACAAACTGTCCAGTCTATTTAGATAATAGTAAGTCCTGGAAAGACCACATTGTATAATTGGCAGAGCTCTTTGAATGACTACAGGAAGCAAAACTGGTGATAAACATAAATGAAACTGAATTTGCGAAAGCAGAGGTGACATTCTTGGGATATGACATCGGTCATAGAAGGTTGACTCCACAGAATGCAAAGATGAATGCCATTGAGGAATTTACACGACCAACCTCGAAGACAGAGGTAGAATTCAGTGGATTCTATTGGAAGTTTGTTCTGAACTTCAGCAGTGTAATGGCACCATTAACCAATTTGCTGAAGAATAATACAAAGTTTCGGTGGACAGAACCATGCCAGGAGAGCATTTGAAATCAATTATAACCAATAAATCAGTTTTAGCTACACTAAACTTTTCAAAACGTTTTAAAGTTGCCATCGATGCTAGTGACATTGGAGTTAAAGCTGTACTCCTACAGGAAGATGAGGATGGGATTGAACTGCCAGTTGGTTACTTTTTGAAGGAGATCAACATCTACCAGAGGAAATACTCCACAATCGAAATGGAACTATTGAGTTTGGTACCGGCCTTACAACATTCAAATGTGTATATCACGAACAATGTGTCGGAGACGGTTGTGTACACGGATCACAATCCTCTTACATTCTTAGAATGCTTTAAAGACAAGAATATGAAACTATTTCATTGGAGTCTTATGTTACAGACTTTTAATTTAAAAATCATATATGTTGTGGGTCGTACAAATGTAATTGCGGAAACCTTATTGCAGATTTAATTGATAAAGTTTAGATGATATTTGTATTTATTTAATGTACAAGTTATATGAGAAGAAGTTGAGGT
This sequence comes from Hemiscyllium ocellatum, assembly GCF_020745735.1. NCBI lineage: Eukaryota > Metazoa > Chordata > Chondrichthyes > Orectolobiformes > Hemiscylliidae > Hemiscyllium > Hemiscyllium ocellatum. Next base: position 44,063,686 of record NC_083413.1, on the reverse strand, counting down.
GTACTATTATTAAAGTTAGCTGTATGTTAGGGTAATGTGTTTAAAAACTGAAAAAAAAAGCCATCTTTTCATTATGATGTTCTTTTTTTTCTTAAGGGGGAGTTATGAAGGTGCAGAAATGTACTGTACCTTTAAGAGAGTGAAGGATTTGGCAAGCACACCGAGTGCTGGAGACTTTACGATGTGACATTTGATTCAGAACAGATAGCACTGGCTGAGTTGTTCTGAGACAAAAACAAATTTGAATTCTGCCAATCAGTTTAAATTATACCCTGAAAAATACCAAATTCCAATCAAGTTTGAATTGAGCATTTTGACAATCTTAAAAGCCAATAACATAATCCGATGCATTGACGGTATACAACTAGAGAAAATTGAACAGTTGTGAGGAGAACTGCCAAGCTACCAGCATGGTTAAAAACAATGACTGTAGATGTTGGAAACCATATTCTGGAGTAGAGTGGTGCTGGAAAAGCACAGCAGGTTGGGCAGCATTTTAGGAGCAGGAAAATCAACGCTTTTGCCTGAAACATCGATTTTCCTGCTCCTCGGATGCTGCCCGACCTGCTGTGCTTTTCCAGCACCACTCTACTCCAGAGGCTACCAGCATGTAAAGACTGCCTAAAAAAAAGCTTGCTTAAAGGTACCTTTATTGGTCAGTAACCTGTGAAGCGAATCCCCAAGAAGAAGAATAGGAGACAGGAATATAGAGAACTGAAAGCTGCCTGTTTAGAGATAAGAAGTTCTGTTTTGTAAATCTTAATTGGGAGTTTTATCAGACTAGTATTACAGAAGGGAAGATAAAAGATAGGATAAAGGAAGGAGTTCTAAATAGTTAGTTAATTATTCTCTGTTATACTTTATGAAATAAAATTGTTAATTTTTACTTTAACCAGTTCTTGACCTATTGAATTTTCACAGATTACTGCACGGGATAAATCTTTTCTGCGTTGCTGGTTTAAATTAAGCAGGAAGGTTTACCCCATGTCATGACATGAGGACCTGGGCAAATTTATTGGGATGTGATTTACTTTCTGAGGAAGAATCTCTATCCTAATTTGTTCTGCTTAATATCTAAGCTTCTGTGTTTAGAGCCCGCAAAGCCTGACTTCCAGTCAAAATTTTGCTTTTTTTTAATTTTATCCATCACAAGTCACTTAAAATCTGTAGAATCTCCTCTCAGACAATCATCAACATAGAAATGCCTGCTACTTTGTCTTTGTGATATTAAAGAACCTTACTGGATCTGCTTTAAGGTGAATGTAACCTACTTTCAGTGAGATGGACTGAACTGCAAAAATCCAGATCCTCGCTACAAGGACTCATAAACTCGTTTGTTTAATTTTCACAGCTTTCTTTCTTCAGCTTTTCTTTTATGTGGTTTCAAAAATATTTCCTTTTGAAACTTTTCACCCTACAAAAATGCAGCTTTTATAAAATTGACCTACACTCTGTGGAATAAGTTGCTAAAAGTGCTCAGAAGATCTTCAAGGTCACTTCTCCCGCAATAAGTGAATTCATTCTTTGCTTGATCATCAACTTTCTCTTCAAAACACTGAGCCACTAGTCTGGTGTAACACCATAATTGAGCTTATATGTCTAATCAGGGAGCATGTTTTCTCTGCATATCCATCTGTATGATAAGGTTATCTAAGACCTCAGTATTCTTTCCCATGGTCTAGTTTATTTTATTTGACCTCTTTTATTAACTTATTTTCTAATGTGTTTGTTAAGCCTAAAGCTTATCGATTATAAGGGTTTCTACTTCTCCATATGGAGACATTCCCTAGCTGTACCATTGTTCTTGTTCTTGTCAAACTGCAACCTTTATTCTTGTTGTGTGTGTCTCTCTCTCTTCGATTGCAAAAACTCTCCATTACAAATATGTCCACAATTCCTTTCACTAATCTGTGACCTTTCTTAGAACCATGTAAACTTTGAGGTCCACTTTCAGAACTTGTATGGTGCTTGTTGGCTTCAGTGTCTTCACGTCATCTTTCAAAACCATGGATCTTACCACTTGTCCCTCATCTTGTTCATCTAGCTAGTGGCATATTTTTCAGTGGCTTTCTCTGCTCTCTCTATAATAGTGTCATTATTCCATTCACTCAACTCTTCTGGCACATATGTGACTCTAGTGCCCATTCTTGTCATTGTCCTTAGAAGCAAATTCCCTGTTCTTCTAAGTCCATCTTCAATATGCCTTCATCAGTAATGATTTGGTCATCATAATAATCCAATGTATATGTATGAAAAGTGCATGGTGCTTCATCACTTCCTATAACATGTTCAGATTCTGCAAGAGCCATTTATCCTTGAGGAATCCTTCCACCCCACCCCCAAACAGTTTCCTTCCCATACTTTAAGATTACTGCTTTTCCATCACAACTTATAACCTCAGTGGACCTTTCTAGTCTTTCTACCCTTCTCTATTATAATACAACATGTTCTCTTAATAAAATTTGCTTTTGATGCTTTCACATAATACCTTAAGGCTCATTGAATTTTCTCTGAAATCTCTGTCATAATACATGCCCTTTTCATGTATGCAGGGTATTCAAATGCTTAGGCATGTTTCAGTTTTTCCCAAAAAAATCAATCGATACTGTCTGTCGGCCACAACCATTTGGAATGAGTTCTTTGCATGGACTGCCCATGCCAGGACAAATGTTAATTTACAGCTCAAATTTTATATAACATCTCAACTTTTACCATATGAATCTTTCAAACAATCTAAGATCAAGGGACTTTATACTGATTATGTATTCACTAACATGATCTTCGTATTCTAACACATATCCCTAAATTCATCACTGGCAAATTCCTTCTCATTTTTAGTTAGGAAATTAGCCAGTGTCCCAGACTGTAATCATTTCCCTTTACGTTGTCCACAATTCTCTTTCTTTAAATGTATATTAATTGTTTGACTTTAGCATGTTGTCATCCCTAAGTGTAAAGCATGTAGAACTATCAAACTCCTTAACCCTGCATCTTTAACATTCTGACATTCTGAGGAACACTTTAATTAGTTACTCCACAAAGTATGGACATGTATCAGTTATCTGAAACAGTAAAATTCACTGACTCTGGAAACAAAACATTCACTATTGAGCTGAAGTTCTTCGTAACTAGCATATTTCCTTCTGCCTGATCAGTATCATAATATTCTTTATTTCATGCATAAGTTTAAAAAATTACTATTCTAGTTGTTACAATTCATTGCATGATGGCATTCTGAATCATATGAAACAACTGTTGACCACTTTAAATACATCCCTGGTTTCATTCTTCTGTTATAGCTCCTGTCATCTATTACAATTACAAAATGTATCTCTATCCTCACTGTGTTTAATTTATTTCTATATTTATATACGCATGTATTTATTTATCCATTTTCATAGAAGCTTGCTGATAGTCAGTTGCATCTCGCCTCTACCATTCAATCTTCCATTATTTGTGGAACTGTTGACTGTCCCATTTGAACAAAGCATTATTGAGAACGAATGTTTTCTCAGAAATGTTTTCTAACACTTCTGACAACTGCTCCGAAAGTATGTTGTTTTCTGTAAATCAACACATTTAACGCTAGGACTTCCTTTTGCACTACCCAACACATTAAAGGGAAACACTGTGTCAGGAATCTCCAAATAACATTTCCTCAATCCTGAATATAATTTACTAAATTCACTTTCATATTCATATATGCAACCCTTCAGTTTTCCAAATTAATCATTGCAAGATTATGTATTTTACACATTTAACAGGCTATGTTTTTTAAATGAATTTTGTCCATAAAGGTTAAGAGAAGATTAAGAGAAGGTTAAGGATCTGAGAATGCTCTATGCATAATCCTGTATCTAATAAGATGTGATAGTGCTAAGTCCATATCTTGTTATTTTTCTTGTCAGAACTTAAATTGTATTAATAGCTGTAATTATTTTTACATCTATCGTAAGATTCAGTTTAAGAAAACAATGGTGGAAATCATATCCCCAACATTTTATAATTGCTTGCAGGATTACTTCTAAAAGAAATTAAAATTTACAAAATTTTATCAAAGAGAGAATTGTTAATTTCCAATCTTCACATTTAGGAAACTGTTACTGTGACTAATACAAGCTTAGATTTAAATCTGTTGGTGAAATAGAAACTCTATTCCTTAGAATAGAATTTATTAGCTATTTAGTCATATACAGTTACACCTGCTTCACATTTATGTTTTTTTAAAGTCAGCAGTTTAGGTATTGCATGACACATCTCTGGGGTCGATGAGACTTAAATCAAGCTTTGCTGGCTCCCAAGTCAGGGATACTACCACAATGCCACCAGTTTCCGGCACTCTCTTTGTGGTGTCAAATAATTATTCAATTAATTCCAGTCAGCAGCATTAACTCTTGCTATACTGACAACAATTCATACTGTGCTGCATCAAGGTTTGTATTTATTATTACTAATGAAAGCAGAACTATCATGACTTGAATATTTAAAAAGGAGCACTCACAAAGCAGGTTTATCACACAATTAATTTGTATAGTACCTGTTCAATTGCTAAGACACTACTTAGGATATAAACTGGCCAGAAGGCTGTCAAGTATTAGTGCACTTTTCAAACTTCTAACATTTCAGAATGATTTATCTCCTCATAGAGCAAAGCCACACACAATAGGAGAAACCCAACAAGAAAAGTCAACCTAATTTTAGACTCCAAAAGTTGACCTTATTTTATTAGAGCAAAACAAAGGTTGGAGGCTTCAGTGGATGGTGAAAATTATGTTAAAGAACAGAATTGGCATAAAGCTTTTTTGTGTGCTTTATTCCATCAATCTTTTATTCATTGATTTACAGGAACATAAAACCTACTCATCAGAAATATTTGATTGGTTATTCATTTTACATCCAGCCCAATTTTACTTCTCGCTGAATTCAGCAGGATAAAATTATGAAGGTTGTAAATTCAACTGATCAGACCAGCTTCTTACTGGCAGATAAGATTAAATCCATGTCAGCCACAACTAGTTATCTAAGCAACATTTCATTTGAACAATACATGCAGAAATGGAAAATTAATTTCCAAGGCCACTCTCTTTCAGTTTAAATCCCTCCACCATAAACAAGCACCAGCACAGTCACATCCATCCAAGGGTACTGCAGTTAGAAAGAACATCTAATTAGAATACCTTGAAGCAGAGTCAAAGTTGCAGTCAGGATGATGTAAAACATTTTTTCACTTAGATGATGTTGGTCAGAGGTTGAAAGATGATCTATTTGTTGATGTGGTTGAAGATCTTGCTGCTCAGGAAGATGATAAAAATGTGTGCAGCTATTCATTTTGCTAGATAGATGCCATCAGCGATGGCTTGGACTTTGGAATGTTCTGTCATTTCCAACTTCAACTTGTCCAAAAGACAGGTGTAGACTGCTCTGTTGAACAATGGACCAGCAATATCTCCAAGAGTTCATATCCTTTTTCATTTTCAAATATAATAAAAAATCTGAACTCTTCTTGAGGGATAGTTGCTTTTTCTCCTTAAAAGAACTTCCTTTGTTTCTCTTTCTATTTTGGTCTTCCTTGCTTTGTGTCTGCATCTGTGCAGTAATAGCCTTCATGCTTCAGTTCCACTACAGTCTCAATGGCTTCTATCTCAACATTCTTCTTGTCGGTACTGATTCCAGGTCAAGCATAAGCAGGTCACCATTATCATCTTTCATTTATGTTCCACCCAAAAGGCTCATAGTAGAATTTCCAAATCTCTGTAATGTGTGCCATTCTTGCCAATAACTTCCTTCAACTGTCAAGTCTCCAACATTTATATTTCTGACATCAGATTCCATGTCTTCAAGCACTTTTTTAATCAGTTATGCAATGACCTGGAAAAAGATGGTGATGAACAACACCACTGTGATTTTCTTTTCCAGTTACACATTACTCTGATGTTTTTTGGTTATTCTCACTGTTGTTGTCTGTCTTATGCACATATTTCTTATAAAGCACCTATTTCTTCAGAGTCGAAATACTTAGTGCTGGAAAAGCACAGCAGATCAGACAGTATCCGAGGACCAGGAGAGTTGATGCTTGAGGCATAAGTCCTTCACCAGGAATGTGGTGGGAGAAGAGGGCTGAGAGATAAGTAGAAGGGTGGGGGTGGGGTGAGGATGGGTCTGGAGGGAACGTAGCTAGGAAGGAGCTAAGTGGATGCAGGTGGGAGGTGATTTTGATAGTCAGTGGGGAGGGTGGACTGGATAGGTGGGAAGGAAGATGGACAGGTGGGACAAGTCAAAAGGGTAGTGTGAATTGGAGAGTTGGATCGGGATGAGGTGGGGGGAAGGGAGATTTGGAAATTCTTGAAGCCGACGTTGATGCTGTATGGATCAAGGGTCCCAAGGCAGAAGATGAGGCGTTCTTCCTTCAGTCATCAGGTGGCCTGGATTTTGCGGTGGAGGAGGCCCAGGACTTGCATGTCCTCGGTGGAGTGGGAGGGGGAGTTGAAGTGATTAGACACAGAGTGGTGGGGTTGTTTGATGCATGCATCCCAGAGATGTTCTCTGAATTGATCTGTGAGGTGGCATCCTGTTTCCCCGATGTAAAGGAGACCACAGTGAGCGCAATGGACATGGTAGATGAGGTGCGTGGATGTGCAGGAAAATCTCTGCTGGATGTGACTCCAGTGTCTTTTAATACTATCAAGACTTTATTCCATACACCAGACCAAATGCTTTTCATAATTGACAAAATAAACATTTAATTCCAGTCCAAACTCTAAACTGTGTTCTTAAACTTATAATGCTGATTGCTTGCCTTTTTCCTCTGTCTCACCGGAATCCAAACTGATAATCTCCAATGTATTTCCATGCCTTCTCATCCACTCTCATTGTTATATCTTTCAAATCAACCTTTAATGACAACCTGACTAATTGTACTGAAATCAGAACAGAGGCAAGCCTTTAGCTTCTTTCTTAGATTAAGTATTAGCCTCTGCATTAAATCCTCTGGCCATTCTCCTCATAAGCAAATATCTTTGTTAAAGAGTGTGGTTCTGGAAAAGCACAGCTGGTCCGGCAGCATCCGAGGAGCAGGAGAGTTGACGTTCTAAGCACAGGCTGTTTATCAGGAATCATTCCTAGTGAAGAGCTTGTCCTCGAAATATTGACTCCTCTGCTCCCTGGATGCTGTCTGACTGGCTGTGCTTTTCCAGCACCACACTCTTTGACCCTGATCTCCAGCATCTGCAATCCTCACTTTCTCCAAGCAAATATCTTTGCAAAGCTTAGTAGATATTGATTTCAAGTTTCCATGTGTTTAACCATGTCTGTAGCTGTTCCATCTGCTTTTCTATTTTTTAATCTCATTTACTGCTGCTCTTAGCTTACTCTTTAGCATTTATGGCCCAATGAAATTAATTCCTGAAGAAGGGCTTATGCCCGAAATGTTGATTCGCCTGCTACTCGGATGCTGCCTGGCCTGCTGTGTTTTTCCAGCACCACATTTTTCAACTCTGGTACTCCAGCATCTGCAATCCTCACTTTCTCCCAATGAAATTAATATCAACATCACTGCCTACTTCAAGTTAAGGGTTTTCATTTTTCATAGAATCCGCATTGATAGCAACCATTTCGCCTGTAGAGTCTGCACCAACCCTCCGAAGAACACCCATGTAATCCCATATTTACCATGGCTAGCCTGCTCATTCCTGGATACTATGGGCAATTTGGTATGGCCAACCCACCTTACCTGCACTTCTATGGACTGAAGTAGGAAACCGGAGCACCAGGCAGAAACCCACACACACGGGGAGAAAGTGCAAACTCCACACAGGCTGGAATTGAATTTAGATCCAAGGTGCTGTGGCACAGCAGTGATAACCGCTGCCCACCATGCTGCCCTGCATATAAGTCTTCAATCACTAGTTAAGAAGGGAATTTGATAACATATAAAAAACAAAAGTGATATATTTGAACAACTAGATCAACAAGGAAGGGTAGAATTATGTATGCAAAAGCAGAGGAGATTAGCAGCACTCAAGAGAAAGGTTGCAAACAACAGCCATGAAAAGAAATAACATATTTTGTTAAGAGAAAAAGCTGATGAAATAAGAACAAGGTAGTAAGAGTACATTAAAGAATTACATGCAAAAACATGAAAAACTTGAAATGATTGCATTAGAAGAAAAGAGTACAGTTGGCATCGCCAGGTCACAGGGACACGCATTTCTTATTGTCCAACATAATTACAATTGATTTCTTTGCCATCAATGTGAACTTCTAAAAATCCTTTTCAAACATTTCAAAGAGCAATTACAGATTCCACAAATATTTTAAAGAAACTGCAAATTTCCTTTTGTATTACTACCAGATCAAACTTTGGAACTGTGGCAAAGTATCCATACATGGACCATTCTTTCATCAGAATAAATTCCTATCTATGTACTTGTAGTAAAAATAAAATCATAACTAACCCAAGAATTTTAAGTCAAGTGACAAACATGAAGTCCGAGTCAATTTAAGTACAAACTCATAATGGACATTTTCAGAGTCAAAAAGATACTGATAAATATTTTCTTGCAGAAGACTGTTGGACATAGGTAGGCCATTTGGCCCATCGAGTCTGCTGTGCAATGCCAAGATCAATTTCACAACCAGAAGTTACTGGACCAAAGGGATAGAATCCTATCAACTTTAAAATCATAAAATCATATATGAAATCAACTTAAGAGGTGAACTTTCTTGGATCTTGTCTTGTTCCACTGCTATAACATCAGCATATTAACTTGAGACTCCAATTTTGTCTGTGAAACAAGATTCTGTTTCTGCTAACACTTTAGCACAGCTACAGATAAATGGCAGTAATGGATCCAAAGAAGCTCACCCTCAAAATAAAGCAGATTTTTTCTTCAGTTATTTTACTGTATTTTCAATTAATCAACAGTAACTTGTTATATTAATAAATGTCAGCATCACGCATACAGCATTATATTGTGTCTGAATGGAAAGAATTTGCAATTGTCATGCCAATGGATCAGAACTCTGAAGTACCATTCTATTTTAAACTTTTAAGCTTCATTCCAAAGTGTATTGTTTTAAGAAATCTGCTGCACCTAAAAAAAAATTAATGCTGATGTAAATTCAGTCACTCTTTGGCAAAGTTCTGTATGGGGCCCCATGAGATAGTACACCTGGGGGACAGCAGGGAGACTTCAAACAGAGAGAGAACTGCAACAGAAAGAGATAATGCAAGGGCTGACAATCTATTCCATCTCAGCAGAAAGCACCTTGTGTAGAATTTTTGTCCTTTGGACTCTTGGAACATTTACAAAATGGGTTTAAACCCAGTTGCAACATTAGTCTGTGTGTCTTATAGGCCTAAAATCCTGTTGTTTGGACAAGCATGCGGTTAAGGTCACAGCTCTGAGAACAGCCTTATAAGTACTTGTGCACTGTAGGTAAGGTAAGAGAATAACACACTCTCACATATTGAGTGTTACCAGGAGTCAAGACAATAGTGATTCAATCAAACTACAAAGCCAAGAATTTCAAATTTGAATGTTTAACTATCAACATCAATGCTACTTGTAACATTCAATGCAATGGCTGCAATGTTCAACTGTCTGCTCTCCACATACAATTCATACTTCTTAACAATCTTTATATTTAAAACTTACCTCTTATTTTGAATCTATGCATTTGTGCATTGCATTACTATTTCTTCACGTGCTTAATGATTAATAAACTGAGTTATTTTGTTCATTCAGGACAGCCAGCTTAATTGATTCTTTCTAAAACATAAATTCATATGTGTTTGGGAGAAAGGTATCAACAACTCCTTTTAAAACTAACCTTTTTTTTAAAAGATATTTTTATTAGAAATTTAACATTTTTACAAGTTTACAAAAATAAACAAATCTCTCAAATACAATCATTGATATACAATTAAATCAAATATACAATAGTCAAAATTTAACAAAGGGAAAAAAAATAACGAAATAGAAAAAAAATCAAAACTCAACTTTCTACTAATCTAACCTACAACTAACCAGAGTGTATATTTAAGTCTCTTACATGCTCGGAATGTGTTAACATCAAATGTAATAAAACCCGTATTCGTGCGGGATTCCTCTCCTAAGGGGCCCCGGAGCAGCCAGGTTTGTAATCTCCATTAAATAAAAGCCCTTGTTAGGATAGCCGAAATATCTGTAGTTATGTAATTCAAGAAGGGCTGCCATGTTTTATAAAATAATTCAGTCTTTCGGAGCACCATATTTGTAAGGAAGTCAAGGGGAATACATTCCATAATTAATCTGGGCCAATTTCAAAATCCAAGGGGGCCCTCAGCCACCCAGTTCACCAAAATATTTTTCCTTGCACAGAAAGAGAGAATAGAAAATAGTCTCTTCCCATACATGTCCAGGGAGGGAAAGTTCGAAAAGCCCAAAAGGAGAGATATAGGGTCCACTCTAATTTCCGTTCCTAAAATTTCTGTCAGGGTACTTGCTACTTTAGTCCAATATCTACGGATCTTCTGACAAGTCCATAGGCAATGTACAAGAGTGCCCACCTCTATTTTGCATTTGGGACACATTGGAGATGCTCCTGCCTTAAATTTTGCCAATCGAACCGGTGCTATATGGGCCCTATGAAGTATCTTCAACTGGATAGCCTGGGTTCTATTACAGATAGTAATTCTTCTAGCATTTTCCCAAATCCTGATCCCATGTTTTAAGCAGATTGTCCATATCTCCCGATACTTCACCATGTAGTAAATGATAAATAGTACTGACGGAGGATGCCCCCACTGGTCGTAGGACATTACATTCTCTATCTGATTTATAAAGACTATCTAATAATGTAGTCTTCTTCCGTATATAATCTCGAATTTGGAAGTATTGAAAGAGGTCTCCATTAGGTAATCCGAATTTTTGACGCAGCTGTTCAAAAGACATCAGGACCCCATCTTTAAATAGATCCCCTAAACATGAGATATCCCTGGATCTCCACAGTTTAAAAGTGGCATCTGTAAACCCTGGTTGGAATCCCCATGCTCCTACTATCGGTACATAGGGGGATGTTTTATGTAAATTACCCTCATTTTGCCGCATTATATTCCAAGCCTTAATTGTGTTTAGTATTATGGGGTTTTTACAGTAATCTGTAATGATTTTCTTCTTGTCTGAAAATAAGAGGTTAATAAGTGGGTATTTTACTTGAGAGGCCTCGAGGTCCAGCCAGATTGATTGTGGATCAGACAAGACCCAATCAGCTATGTAACTTAATAGGGAACTTAACTGATATTTCCTAAAGTCTGGGAAGTCCAGTCCTCCCCTTGCCTGTGGAAGCTTAATGAGGGGCCGTCTATGATTCCAGATAAAGGAACCCAGCCAGCCATATAATTTACGTAGAGCCATCCTCGGCAGCATCACCGGAAGCATTCTCATAGGATATAGGAGACGGGGCAGAACATTCATTTTAATTAGTGCTATTCTACCCAACCAGGAAATTGGGAGGTCTCCCCATCGCTGGAGGTCCTGCCTTATCCTTTCCAGTAAAAGCACAAAATTAGCCTTATACAACCGACCAAATACTGGAGTAATAAAAATGCCTAAATATAAGAAGCCCTCCAGGGACCAACGAAAGGGAAAAAGGGATCCGTCCACTAAGTGGGGTGTCATAGCAAGGCCACCCATTGGCATAGCCTCCGATTTTGAAAAATTAATTTTATAGCCTGAGAATGCACTAAATGTATTAATAACTTGGATTAGGCGAGGTACGGACATCAGGGGATTACTGAGGAATAAAAGAACATCATCTGCATAAAGGGTAATTTTATGTTTACCTGTACCAATCCTCGGGGGCATTATATTAGGATCAGCCCGTATATCTTCTGCTAGTGGTTCAATTATTAGCGTAGATAACAATGGCGAGAGAGGACATCCTTGACGGCAGCCCCTACCCACACTGAAGCTATCTGAACCTAATCCATTGGTAACCACAACTGCTTTGGGATCACTATACAATGTTGAGACCTATTTGGTAAACACCTGTCCAACGCCAAACCTTTCCCAATGTGTAAAACAAATATGACCATTCAACCCTATCAAATGCCTTTTCCGCGTCTAATGAAACTACTACTCCTGGTATCTTTCCCTGATGACAGGCTTGAATCATATTCAAAACCCTTCTAATATTATTGGACGATCTACGGCCCTTAATAAACCCCGTCTGATACTCCTTTATGATATGTGGCAGTACCCTTTCTAGTCTCAGTGCTAACGTTTTAGAAAGGATTTTAAAATTTACATTTAGCAAGGAGATTGGTCTGTATGACGTAAATCTTCTGGATCTTTTCCTTTTTTAAGGATAAGAGAGTTATTTGCCTCTTTCAGCGAAGGCGGGAGACAGCCCTGACTATATGCATAATTATACATGTCCATAAGTGGACCAGCCAATATTTCTGTAAATTCTTTATAGAATTCAGCTTGAAAACCATCTGGGCCCGGTGCCTTACCGGTCTGAAGTTGCCTAATTGCATCAAGTATTTCTTGGACTGTTAGAGGAGCATTTAGGACCGATACCTGTTCCGGAGTTAGGCCTGGAAAGGTCAAATTTTTAAAAAATGACTGCATCCTCCTAGTCCTATCTTCACAATCCTGCGATTTATATAACTCAGAATAAAATTCTCTAAAGATCGCATTAATCTTTTTATGATCATGAGTCAAAATACCTGTACTTTCCTTGATAGACATAATAGTCTGAGGGGCCTTTTTTTTCTTTGCAAGAAATGCTAAGTATCTACCCAGTTTATTGCCATATTCATATAACCTTTGTTTTGCAAATAATATTTCCCTCTTAGCCGTTTGAGTAAGCGTAGTGTTTAGAGCTGTCCTAAGAGCCGTAATCCTTTGCAATTTTATAATAGAAGGTCTATCAGCATATGCTGTTTCAGCTGCTTTTAAGCGTGCTTCGAGCAGACGCTGTTGTTCTCCCTTCAATTTTTCCTGGGTCGCTGAATAGGAGATGATCAAACCTCGTGCATAAGCTTTGATGGTCTCCCACATCATTGATGGGTTGCTAGCCGTACCTGAATTAATTTCTAAAAAAGTTTTAAATTCTTGGGAGAAGTACTTTACAAATTTACTATCTTTCATCAGGAAAGGGTCCATACGCCAATGCCGAGTGGATGTCCCATTGTTCCTCGCCTTAGTTTCCATATATACAGCAGTGTGGTCGGAAATTGCTATAGTACCTATTTTACAGGATGATATGGAATTTAAAAAAATCGAGGGGACAAAAAACATATCGATTCTGGTATGACATTTATGTGGATTAGAGTAGAAAGAAAAATCTCTGCCCTGTGGATGAAGACATCTCCATACATCTACTAATCCTAATTCTTTGTTCAGATCCGACAATTGTCTAGATCTGGGAGATATTCCTGCAGCACTCTTGGGAATCCTATCTATTTCCGGATCCATAATACAATTAAAGTCTCCCCCTATAATTGTATGATGGGCACCAAAAGCCATCAATTTTGAAAAAGCTTCTGTTATAAATTTAAAGGGGTGTGCCGGGGGCAGTACAAATTTAAAATTCCATATTCCTCTCCATTTATGAGGGCTTTAATCAAAATATATCATCCAGATTCTTCTTTTATCTGATTTAGGATTTTAAAAGGGAAATTCTTCCGAACAAGAATAGCAACTCCCCTGCTTTTTGAGCTAAAAGAAGAAAAAAAGGCCTGATCAAATCCACCCTGTCGTAATTTCAAGTGTTCTTTATCCGACAGGTGTGTCTCCTGTAGGAGAGCTATATCAACTCTTTCTTTCTTAAGATTTGATAATATTTTCTTCCTTTTGACTGGTGAATTACTCCCCTTGACATTCCAGGTGCACCACTTAACCGACTGATCAACCATAATCATCTGGGCAAATCCGAGACCCCTCGGGAGGGGAAACCCTATCTGGAACATCCTGAGCATAGAGCATATAAAATTTACAAAAATAAAGGCTCTCTAATACACTCACAACAGTATAATAAAAAAAACTACTTCTAAATAAAAAAAATATAAAACATACCTATGTGGAGATTTTCCCCCTTGTTCCCAGGAGGTGTCACTTCCTCTCCAAAAGTCCATCTTATCCTCTCCCAACCAATGCCCCACCCTTGACCCAGGTGCTCCTCAATAAAATGAGGAGAATTCAAATATAATACAAAGCTAGAGTTAACAGTGAGCACCCTACCCCCTCCCACACCAACACCTGGATATATTTGGGAATGTTAATACCATATATAAATATATAACTATAAAGTTACAATCTCAACAAGTAATAATTAAATATAATAATACAAAATAACAAGGGAGAAACAACCCCGCTCCTGAAGACAGAGATAAAATAGAATAAGGTAACTACCTCCCCCCACCAACATTAACCAAACGCCCCAACTTATATATATATATATACACACACATACACACATATACATACCCACATATATACATAAAATAATAAAAGAAAACAACCCCAAGGGGGGGAGAGAAAATCAAATCCCTCTCCCCGCCCCCCATGATAATATTAAACAGTAAGGTAAAAACAAAGAAATAAAAGGGGGGGGGAATATAGACCAAAGTGGGGGGAAAGGCAAACCAACATCCACTATCTCTTACAGTTTATCTAAGAGAGTCCAAGAATTCCTTAGCCTTTTCTGGTGATCCAAAGTTATATATGGATCCTTTATGGTTAAAGCATAGCGTCGCTGGATAGCATAAGGAGTATTGAATATTTAAGTCCCTTAAGCTCTTCTTCGCCTCATCGAATGCCTTCCTCTTTCGGACCAGAGCTGGGGAAAAGTCCTGGAATAACATGATCTTGGATCCTTTATAGATCATGACTTGGGGATCTTTTCCAAGATTTCTAGAAGCTTCTAGGAGCATCTGCCTCTCCCTATAGCTCTGCAGCCGGAACAGGACCAGGCGTGGGCGCTGGTTCGAGCCAGGCCCACGTATTGCGACTCGATAGGCCCATTCCACCCTTACCTTGCCTGATCCAGCATGCAGAATTAAAAGCTGTGGCAGCCACTGCTCCAGGAACGCTGTAAGCTGGCCTTCCTCTTCCCGTTCGGGACGGCTCAGCAAACAAATATTTTTTTGACGACCTCGATTATCGAGGTCATCAATATGATTTTCTAAGGTCTGGACTCGCTGTTCGAGGGTCCGGACCTGATCCATGGCCGATTGAGCTGCAGTTTCGGAGGTCGCGGCCTTTAACTCCGCCCCTCCGACTCGGCGCTCAATTTCCTGGATATCTCGGTCGTGCTTCTGCAGCGCGGCCGAGAGTGAGTCCCATCGATTTCAGGACTCCTCGACAAAGGCATCGATCTTCGCGTCCAGTTTGGTGATCATCTCCACAAGGCTTGTTACCATCGGTAAGTCCCCCGGGGCGGCTGTGGACGCCTCTGCTGCAGCTGAAGAGGGAGAGGGTGGGGGAGGGGGTCCTGCTTGTTGAGAGCTGCGGGCTCCCTTCCCTTTGGTCGTTTTTACTAAATATTAGACTATTTAAATGTAATATTAAGCAACTATTTAAATTTAACAGCTATTATAAATGATTTGGTGAGTGTGGAGGGGGTGGGTGACCCACTTTACCCAAGTCTTGGGAAGAGCACTATAGACTCAGACTTGCTAGGTCGCCGCCATCTTGGATCCCCAAAACTAACCTTTTTGAGACCAATGGATGAATAAACAAGGGGAGCCAGTTTACCCCTCCTCACCCAGGAGCTTAATAGTTTGAGGTGTCTCATTCGGAATTATAACAATTCAGAAGATTTTGCCCAGGTCTATTCGAAACACAATAATTAACAGACTTTAATATTTTTAATATTCACAAGGTGTTAATATTGTATATGTCCAATAAACATGTTTCATATTTGCTTAATCCTAATTTAAAAAGTGTAAAATCTCAGCAGAAGCTTCAATATTTACTCCTTTGTTTCCATCTAAAATATCAGGATCTTCTACATTTTGTTCCCTTCAAGTGTGTAATGAACATGTATATTTATTTTTTTAATATTCATTTTATATGAACATAATTTTCCCCTTTCTTTGATGTTAAGGAAGGCAGGACATTTATTCAGTGATTTGTTTGAGCATCTTGACATCATGTGACTGTTTCTCCAAATTGAAATGTGGAGTAGGTTATCATCGTATTGCTTGGATATTAGCATAAACATTGACAGAACACAGAAAGGGAATTAAATGGGAGGGCTGCAGACACAAAAGGCAGAAATTGCTTGAAAACCTCAGCAGCTTTGGCAGCATCTGGGGAGAGAAAGCAGAGTTAATGGCATGTCTCCATGATCTTTATTAAAATATTGGATTTTCTTTCCATTAATTTCAATCATGTATTTTAAATAATACATGCTCCTTGCAGAATTACTGTCTATGTTCTATCCAGGTGATAGCTAATGAACAGGTGATAAAGAGAACAGTTTCCCCCTGCTGGTTTCTGGTTTATTTTGATAATACTGTTTCTGTCGTATCCAAGATAACAGACTCGAAGTATTTGCGCCTTTTCACAGCAAGATTTCCTACTGTTGAAAGGCAAGCATTATGAATTTTCAATTTGAACCAATGATTTTTAAATTACTCAGGAAAATTATAAGTATGGAAGCTTTTGGAAAAATTGAAGAACAAAGGAATAAAACCTAATAGTGAAAGAAGCTGAATGAAATGAAACTATGTTTTATTCAATAGAGAGTTATATGTAATAAGAATGCTCTTGCCAGTAGAAAGCAACTAAAGCAATATATTAGCTGTAGACTGAGAACATGATGGTGAAGTAGATTGATTCATTGTATGAATAAACTCTTGGTTTAAGATGTATGGAGGATTGCTTATAGACATTAAATGTTAATTACGTTCATTTAGTCAATAAAGTGTTTGAGGATTACTCATACTTTAAAGAATCAAAGCAATAAACTTTTAATGCTGTAATGCTGCCTTTATTTTGACATTGTTTTAGTACATTTCAAGCTGCTACAAATATATGCTTTAGAAGCAAAAGTAGAAGTAGGAATCGTCTTCTGGAAGAGATTTCACCAATGCTTTACAGAACCAATTCAAAACATCTCTCTTTTCATATTGCATTCCAATTGAAATAAGAACACCGTGCTATTTGCCATCCTAATAACTTGCTGTATTTACGTTATTATCTTTTGTGATCCATATGACAAAACTTGCTGGAACAAACTGGAACCCAAGTTTCACACTATTGTAAGATTTGAGAAAACCCCAGCATAGTGTTATAAGTATGAAATTGGAAGGTTATTATTTTTGGAAATGTGTCTTGAATTTAGGGTAAGTTTTTGACCTGCTCTAAATTCAACTGCTAAAAACCCGGGTGTTTAAAGGGAACTCCCAGCTGCTTTATGAGCCAGATGGTGCAAAATATTTGTTCCTGTCAACAATGACTAGGCTGACTGCATTGATAACAGATAGACTGAAAACAGAAAAGCCCTCCATCCCTGACCCTTCACATTCCATAAATTCCACTATACTCTCATGCCTCATCCATTCCCCCATGTGTTCTCATCCATGGCCTTCATGCCCCAATGGCAAACTTGGCCCACCCATCTACACTCCCACCCTGAACCTTTCATTCTTCCCATGCACAACATTCTCTCATGGACCCCATATAATTCCTCATATACACTAGGCCAAGCCATGCTTCTCACTCACAATCTATTGCCCTCATACCCCCATGATAGGCTGTGGCCCTCCATACCCATTCATTCATAATACACCATATAGAATCAACAAATACCATAGGGATTGTAGTAATTCTTCAAAACTCTTGTCATTGATAACTTTCAAGTTTCTGTAAAAACTTTCTTCACTATTTCTATGCCAATCATCCAGATTCTGAGAAGTAGGAGAAAGTGAGGACTGCAAATGCTGGAGATCAGAGCCGAGAGTGTGGTGCTGGAAAAGCACAGCAGGTCAAGTTCATTCTGGATGATGGGCTTATGCCTGGAATGTCAATTTCCCTGTTCCTTGGATGCTGCCTGACCAGCTGTGCTTTTCCAGCACCACACTCCAGATTCTTAGAAGTATCAATGGGTGAAACTGTAACCACTTGAAACCTCTTAATCTTGTGGAAATGAACATTATGAAATTGCAGTAGTGATCAGAGAGCCAGAGCCTGTCAATCAAGCAATGTTTTCCTGAGCACTTGTGTTTCAAATCATAACAGATTTCTGGGCTCAGTCAAAAGTACATATTGAGGCTTGACTGACAGCTCAGATGTCCATTACTCTCTTGAAATATCTGAAACCAGTTTGATTTAATACTGTTGAGACTGCACCAGAAGCATTATGCTTAATTCTGGTCCCTTTGCCAAAAGGATACAGTTGTCACAGAATGCAGTGGATATTCAGCAGACTGATTCCTGGTGTGCTGAAAAATGTGTTGCTGGAAAAGCGCAGCAGGTCAGGCAGCATCCAAGGAGCAGGAGAATCGATGTTTCGGGCATAAGCCCTTCTTCAGGAATGAGGAGGGTGTGCCAAGCAGGCTAAGATAAAAGGTAGGGAGCAGGGACTTGGGGGAGGGGTGTTGGAAATGCGATAAGTGGAAGGAGGTTAAAGTGAGGGTGATAGGCCGGAGAGGAGGTGGAGGCGGAGAGCTCGGGAAGAAGATTGCAGGTCAAAAAGGCGGTGCTGAGTCCGAGGCTTGGGACTGAGATAAGGTGGGGTGTGGGGAAATGAGGAAGCTGGAGAAATCTGCACTCATCCCTTGTGGTTGGACTGTTCCTAGGCGGAAGATGAGGCATTCACTCCTGATTCCTGGTGTGGGGGGGTTGTTCTATGATGAAAAATGGAGATATTTTCCCAAGTCATCAGGAATTTAGAAGAATGAAAGGCAATCACATTGAAACTTCTAAAATTCTTAAAGAACTAAACAAGTTTGATAAAGAAAGGATGCTTCCCATGGCTGTGAGGTCTAGAAGCAAACTAAACAATCTCAAATGAAAAGGCAAGCCACTGGATCGATATTGGATTTCTTCATTCATACAGTTGTGGAAACTTAATAATTCATTAAGTTAAATACAGGGATCAATAGCTTCCAACATATTAATTACATCAAGGGATATTGAGATAAGGTAGAAATATGGCATTTAGCCATGACTTAGAATGGAGGAGCAGGAACAAGATATTGAATAGCTTACTCCTGATCCTACGTTAGACATCTTACTGTTACTATAACATACATTGCTTCTATACCAGATATAGTGGGTAAATGAGCATGAAAGCACAAAGGCATGGCATGATATGGGGGTGGCATGAGATGCTGACGAGTGTATATAGGGGCATTACTTGGCATGAGAGCATGAGAAGGCACTTTCCATTCACTTTTTATTCCCTCAACCAGAGCTCACAATACCTCCGTAATCAGAAATCAGAAACTATTTCTGGCTTTACTTATCCTATGTCTTCCTGTCATCATCAGTAACATTGCGGAGTGAGACATCCACCCACTCACATAATCTACCAGCAACTGATTACATTTTTCTGGGAGAAGCTGAACTAATTTTCAGGGTTGTATTTCAGCAAGAATCACATTCTTGATACAGAGGAAAACAGTGGCCAGTAAGAAGACTGCTGCAGCTGAAATAGCTGCAAACACAACACGAGTTACTGAGGAAAAGGGTGACAGAGAAAACTATAGCTGCAGTTAAACCTTGAATAATGATGGAAGAAAGAGGAACACTATTTGGGCATCTGTAACACCTGAGTACCCAAGATTCACAGAAGCTTTAGCAGAGGGAAAGAAGACTTTTTATCAACCAGATATGATATTGTCATGATAATGGTAAGATGTGCACCCTATTTTTGAATTCCGTCATCTGACTTTAATACCTGAGTCTTTCATGGACTAAAATGGTTTTTAAGAGCACAAAGATTGACTGAAATGGTAAGAGTTTTCAGCTAGCCATAAGTTAGTCAAGCTCAGTGATATACAAAGGTGGTCTAGGCTGAAATTAACATTTTTAAGAAAGATTGAAACTCCTATCTGTATTTTCAATTCATAACATTATATATTGGTGATGAGAAGATCACCTGCAGATTTTTCATTTTGGAAAACAATGAACCCAGATATAGGATTACATGAATGAACTATATTTCAAGCAGTGAAAGATGGATTTGTCAGTAGGACTGAAGAAGGCTTGCTGTCTTTCACTTCCTGCTTTCTTTCAGTCTCTCTCAAAGATCACAACCTCATGATAAGACAATTTGGAAGCAGATCCATTCACTAAGAACCTAAAGATATCTGTAATATTTAATATTTGCTGTAAGATTTGCTGAGGATTCAGGATCAAAGAGTGTGGTGCTGCAAAAGCACAGCCAGTCAGGCAGCATCCGAGGAACAGGAGAGTCGACATTTCAAGCACGAAGAGCTTATGCTTGAAATGTCGATTCTCCTGCTGCTCGGATGTTGCCTGACTGGCTGTGCTTTTTCAGCACCACACTCTCGACTCTGATCTTCAGCATCTGCAGTCCTCACTTTCCCCTGAGAATACAGGATGTCTACTATAGTCTCATGTTAAATGTGCAAGGAGACTCTAAGGACTTCGTTATTGCATATTATTTTATATTTTTATACTTCTCTTTTTTGAAATTAATAACTGAGTTTGTGTGTACATTTTATATCAGGTTTTTATTACTTTTCTGAAGGCTAACAAGTAGTAGAATTGCCATTCCTTTCATGCTAGAAAACTGTGTAAATTGGTTCTTTGTTTTATTTTGGTAAACTAGCAAATTACATTCTTATTTGTGTAAGGTACAGCTGCTTGCTAAAAAGAATTTGAAATCTATGGCAAACTGAGATGGGCCAGAAGAGTTCAGAAAATGGGAGCCAAACATTCTTTCCTCATCCGGTCACAAAAATATCTAGAAAGTGAAAAGACAGTTAGTTGAGTGAGAGGTGGAATAGGTAATCACTGATACCTTCACCAACTATTCAGTGCTGAAAAAAGGTGAATAACTCATCAGGCTATCCAAGTTAGATAAACATTCAGAAGCAGTCGTATATAAGGCATGGATGTTGGCCCAAACATGAATGCAGAATTTGGACTTCAGCTGTGGAATCAGAATAATAGCTATTGACATCAAGCCAGCATTTTATGGAGTGTGGTATCAAGGATCTCTGGCAATTTTAGGAACATTTGGCATGGGGGGTGGTGTAATCTTTGCTGGTTGTAGTTATACCTAGTGCAAAATAAGGTAGGTATTGTTGTTGGAGGCCACCCATCTTGGTTCTGAAAAACATTCAAGAGTACCTTACAGCAGATATTTTCTAATCAATTGTTCAGAGATGTTATTGCCCATCTCCAGAGCATGTAGAACTTGAACCAAGGCCTCCTGACTCAGAAGTAGTGACACTACTACTCTACCACAAGAGCACCCAAATTCATCAGGACGGTGCTCTAAGTAGAACAATTTTTAACAGCTTTATCAACGACCTTTCTTCATTGTAAGGTCAAAAGTGAGGTAAATTGCTGATCATTATATAACATTCTGCCTGACACACAGTTCCTCAGATACTGAAGCAGTTCCTATCCAAAACCAGCAAAAACTGGACAATGCTCAGTTTGGGCTAACATGTGACAAGTAACATGTGCACCACACAAGGGTCAAGTAATGACCATTGCCTACAGAAGAGAAATTAATTATCACCTCTTTATATTCAATAACATCACCATCACAGAATATCCTACTATCAATGTCCAGGGGATACCATTGACCAGAAGCTGAAATGGACTGGCAATATAAATAATAAAAACAGAGATTGCAGATGTCAGCAGATCTGGCAGAATCTGTGGAGGAAATTAGAGTTAACAATTTGGGTCCAGTGACTGCAATATAAGTATTCTGACTATAAGGCCATGTCAAAGGCTAGGTATTCTGAGTTAAGTAACTCACTCCCTGATTACCCAAAGTGTGTCTACCATTTACATATCACAACTCAAGAATACGGTGAATATTCCCCCTTACGTGAATCAGTGCAGCTCCAACAATGCTCAAGACTTTCAACACAATGGAGGGCAAAATCAGGCCCCTTTACTGACACCCATCCACCTCCTTCAACATTCATTCCCCCTCTCCCCACTCTCAACCCCCATCTACCCCTACACTGCCGCTCCCCAACTCTCAATGCACTAGGATAGAAATGTATACCATTGACATAATGCACTGCAGAAACTCACTCAGCTGCTCTGCCAAATCTATTGGCTAGAAAGGCAACGGCAGCAGATGAATGGGGAAAAAACACCTCCTGCAAGGTTCCTTCTGAGCAACATACCAGCTTGAATTGCCATTTGTTCATTGCCGTTGGGTTAACATTCTCGAACTTCTTTCCAATAGCACAGTTAGTGTAAATACCCTCCATGGACAGCAGTGTTTCAAGAAGGCAGTTCACCACATCCTTCTTAAGGGGCATTAGGGATTGGCTAGAAATGCCGGTTCAGCCAGTGATATTCCTTCCCTGTGAACAAATAAAAAAGAAATACTGCTAGAATCTGTGTTGTTAGAATCTGTACTGTACTATATAGGATTAGATAGTGGAGAAGGATATATGAGACCCTACGATCACTGTGGGAATTTTTCATCCTCCCACATGTACAGAGGATAGACAAGCAATTTAAATAGTTCAGCTTCCTACTTCATGCCAACTCATTTATGGTTACAGTCTGAGAGTGCAATACTTCCTCAGGGTTGCATTGAAGTGTCAGCCTTGAATTTTGTTCTCAAATCCTTGAACACAGAATCATTTTACTCCAAGGCAAACACTGCACATTGAACCACAGCCAATGCTTGTGGGTGGACGATGAAGAAGGAACATTTATCTGTGGGGCCAGATGGAGGAAATTGCATATTTCAGACCCACATTGAAGGTTCCCGTTGCTCTGTCATAATCTCTCCAATATCTCTCTCACAGGACACCCCTAAAATCTCCTGCAAGGTGGGTAACACTAGCTTCCCAATGCATTGTTTATCTCCATGCCCTGAATAGCAATGCTGGGTAAATAAGTAAGTTATCACTTCCCCACCACCACCACCACCACTCAACCCCTCCCATTTTTCCATAAATAAAATCAATCATTTTAAATCAAACACATTGTGTACTTTGCAAACGAGAAACATGTGCAACTAAATGGAAGTGGTTGCAATAGATTCTATTGCATCTATCTCTTTGATTTTGGGAGATAAAGAAGCTGGATGAGAATTGTCAAATTTGGTTTGGCCATGGGATGGAGCACTTACATAATCATAAGCATTTTCTGTCTCTGGACATCGTAATGATTTGATAGTCTCCCATTACTGCTCAGTGGCATTTTGTGACTGACATGTCAGAAGGGACCATCCTGCAATGGAGATCCTTTGTATCCTTTATAGGCACTGCATTCTTATTAAAAGGAACATCTGAAGAGGATTCCAGCAGCTTGAGAGAAAATACTTGTCCGCTGTATGAAGTCAAATGGTGAA